>NC_137273.1:40655476-41305476 GCF_053477335.1 Acartia tonsa | reverse complement strand
TAAAGGCTGCAAAACAGCTGGCAGCTGTCACGAGATTTCAATTCTCGCAGCATCGATCTAAACAGGAATAGCATCGTATTATAAACAGCTTTCCGCGGATATAAAATGTACAATTAACCTCGAGATGCCGAAGGTACGGGCCAACAATACTTGTTTTAATAGTATGATTGTATATCTTTATATATCTATACAAAAATGGATACAATACGATACATTGAGAACCGGCTCTTATCTAATTTTAAACTAATTTTAAGAAATTATTGATGCAAAAGGTAATTAAATTAATTCTTCAAAAATCTTTTCATTTAGAAAATAACAAGGATGACAACATCCATAAGTGGGGAAGCACAAAATGAATATTGAATGGATAAACGGACAATGTTATATAACAGATGTGCAGTTGTCATAACAAAGAAAAAAAAGAGAATATGCAAAAATCAAATAGAAGGAAAATTGAAATATTTCTTATATTCTCGCTAAAATAATCCCTTTCAAATTTACATTCATAAAACGTGAACACGAAAAAAAATGTCTGAATGTCGGTAAGTAAAGACCTTATTTTTAAAAGGTTTCGTGATTTGCTTTGAGTTTTTGCATACTCTCTTTTTCTTTTCTTTGTTATGACAACTGAATATCAAATATTACTAATTTTTAGTTTGTCCATTCCATGCTTTTTTGTGCTTCACTACTTATGGATGTTGTCATCCTCGCTTTTTAATACTAAGGACTAATTAAACAAGTTTCATAATTTTTCTATTCACCTAACTTATAAATCTTAATTGAAGAAAATTTAAAACTTTTTATTTAAATCAACGTAATTAAACACTTGGAAAGTGAACAAGGACAATTTTATTTGACATTTGACAAGTTTTAATGTTCGTTTGTCCTATAGTCTGATTATATAGAGCTATGGCTTTATAGATAGTTTCATCCTTGTTTCTTTATAATCAAGGATAAGACATTGGATAATAAATTAATGTATATCCCCAATGCTGTTACCCTTTCTGTAGATCACAATTAGTCGTTTAAACATTTGGATAGTTAACTTAATGAGCCAAAAACTCAAAATTCAATTAAAGTCCCACAATAATGTTAGGCCAATGAATAGGAAAACATGATTATAAAACTTGGGGGACTAGTGTAATAAACTGCCCTGTATTTAATAATCTCACCTCAAATCATAAAGCTCACTAGAAGTAAGAAGAATTGTAGAAAGAGTCTCAACCATTAACCTAAAACATAAAAATAATGTTAAAAACAAAAGTCGTATTCCTTCAAAGCACTTACCTCCCCCCCCCCTTAATAAGATATAAAGGTGGGGATGTTTTTCGTTTACTTTGTTTATTACTTTATTGCAGGACATATTATGTTATGTTGGGTACTGGCCACTGGGAAACCACGCTATAATATGGCCCCCGCAGCGGTTAGCAAGGTAAAAAAAACCTACTTCTACTTCTTGTCAATATATTAAAAATAATATACAATTACATCTTTTGTACCTAGTTGGTTAGTAAACCAAAAAAGCTAACCTTAAACAAGGATGACAACATCCATAAAAGCGAAGCACTGAAACGGTAGGACAAACGGACACTAACACTTGTATAGTGTCAGAACTGAATAATCAGAATATAAATGTATAAATGTCGAAGCAAAATTGTAAGTAAAATTGTTGAAAAACTGCTTGATACAGAATAATGTTTATGGACATACTTACATTTCTATGACTTGATTATAGAGTTGCTTCGCTTAAAATATTGTAGTTTGTTGTCCCAGGAGTCAGTAAACCAAAAATCAGATCAATCGGATTATCAGATCACATAAAAATTTGTTGTTAAAAAAAGTAAAAAAAATCAACATGTTTAAAATGGACGTACGGACATTCTGGTAATAATTATAGAGTTGTTACGCTTTCTAAATCGTACCTAACTACTACAGGAATCACCATACAAAGTATGAAATCAATAGGACAATTCTAACATGCCTAAATTAGCGAAAAAAGCTATCCGTTACGGACGGACGTACCGACCCTAATTATAGAAAAGCTTCACTTTTAAAAAGTAGCCAAAATTATTAGGCCAACCAAATAAGAAACATGATCAGAAACTAATAAAAAAGTTTTCCCTGAATTTTTCCCTGTTTATCAAACCAAACAATGAGACATTTTCACTAAAAAAAATCCACGTAAACTTTGAAGTCTAAACTGGTATTGTTTTACAGACTTGTTGTGTACTTTCTACCTATAGATTATTAGAATAGAGTTCTAAACTCATAGTGTGGGGTTTATATTTCTTTGACCTTTGCCTGTAAATTTTAAATTGGTACCCAAAGTTAATAATCAAGTTTCTTATTCGTTGACATGAAAACTTTGGGTACTTTTAACACATCTTAGATTGGCATGTTCACCAACTAGTAGTGTCCAATCGATTCAGTGAATAATTTTTATTGTACAAAAGGGGTGATTTTGTTTATAATCATTGTTGGTGCACATCAATTTTATACGTATCCCTTTAGATCCTTGTTAAAAATAAAATTGAAAATTTGAGAAGATCACGACCTTCAACCTCACCAAACTCAAGTGCCCCTAGAGGCCTCTGGGAGGCGTAGCCGCTGGTAATTGTACATGAAAACAGTCAGAACACTATAGTGTCAACACAAAGCGCTCTAATATAAATCATCTAACACTTTTACTTTGCTTACTTTTAACAAGATAAAAGAAAAACTTTAAACTTGAAAGTTGTACATCACGGATTTCAAGTATCAAGTTAAACACAATAGAATCTACATAAAGTCTTAAAAATAAAATAATAAATTCCTTTGAAGAACCCTCCCACTCCTTCATAACGTTTAAAACTTAAAAAATTGAAAAATAAACCAAATTCCTAACATAATCTAAACTATCTAGAACCAATATATATACAATACTAGAGTTGGGCTCGATATAATTGACTCGCTTTTAGCTAGGTGCATTCAATGTTTTATTTACTTTCTTTTGGTTATCTGAATTCTGACTATTAACTTTATTCTTTCATTACCTTCACCCTGACGATTTCTTTCTTTAAACTATTTTAGGATCTTAATATTTTTTTATTTCAAATTATCGTCCTGAAAGGGTTAAAATGCTTAGTTAACTGTTAAATTTTAGTTCAATATCTGACCACATTACACACGTATCGCTAGTATCAAATTATTTTAAAACTAAGTTTTCTTTTATTTACCTACTGTGTTATAAATTTAAATTTTCTGTTTTATGGATAGAAATTTAATACTTCAATATAATTCAAATAGCAACATGAAATAAAAAAATGAATTTATTCTTCATACAGTAAAATAATGAGTCTTATCGTTCAGGTCAATGAGAGTTTATTACGGAATTATTGGAGCACTATGAGTTTTAAACATTTATCACTTGGAAAACTTGAGCTCATATATAGACATTTATTTCCTATACAGATCTGTCATGTCAGATCTTGATGAATTAAAGCAGGCTGTTTTGTAAATTTTAAAAATTGGAAGATTTCATTAAACAAAAGTTACTGCAAATATATAAGTATTAAATAAAGTTGCTTCGCCTCTGAGAGAGAACGCGAAAATTCAATTAAGTAGCCTAAAACAACCCAAGACATATATAAAGCTTCCCTAAAAAGTACAAACAATTCGGACTAGCAATTACCGAGATCTTAGGCTCAGACACAAAAAAAACCTTACTACTTTAAGTAATAAGATAAATTTATATCTATTTTGGTCCTGGATCCTAAATCTAAAACTTAAATAAAGCATCCCTTTATCTTAGAATTTTCTAAGTGAAAATTAAATTAAAAGTTTGTTTTATAAACTCTAAGTTTCTTTATCACCTAGATAATTTATTTTCGTCGCTTCACAAACATTTAACTCTTTAAACAATGTAATTTTAATTTTGGAAGAGTCTTTTATTAATTATAGCATCGTATTATAGACAGCTTTCCAAGGATAGTAAAATGAAATATTAATATTAATTCCAGTTTTGTGAATAAGGCCAGTGCTAACAATACTAGTTATATTTAGTATAATTGTTATTTTTAATCATAGAAAATTGTCTAAAATTCGATACTTGATGTTAAATATAACCATTATAATTATAATCCAGCGGTTAACAATCGGTTTCAAGGCCATATTGGCACCACGGGGCTAAAAAACTGGTTTTAATCTTATAATTGTACATTCTATATCCACGGAAAGCTGTTTATAATACGATGCGGGAAATAACTATCATTATCTTTTTCTTCTCTGTTGAAACGTACAACATATTGTAATGTTGTTCTTTTTAGACCAAAAGTTTTGCTCTTATACAAAAAAACTGAATTATTTCATATTAAAGCTTATTTTCGATAAAGCAAGTACCATAACCCAAAAGGCGTAAATATTATCAAAGGGAGGAGTAGGTTGCACTAAAAATCCGTAAAGGTGTGAAATTTAGGGTAAGGGGGGGGAAATTTCGGTATTTTTTCGGTTTTTTTGAAAAAAAATGGGGTAAATATTAATATTTTCAAATGAAACCAAGACCGGTAGAAAGCTTATGGGAAGGTCTATCAGGTCCTAAAAGGACGTTATCCTAGGACTTTTAGAAGTTTGCCGAAATTGACCGCAAAAAAGTTACCGAAAATTCCCCCGCTAAAAAAACCTAAAAAAATCGATGAAAAACGGCCAAACGGCCAGTCGAACATAAATAATCATAATTAGTATAGGTTATAGGGATTATCCACAAAAAATTTCATAATGATCGGACTATTCCTTCTATGTTAAAAATGAAATTTTTTGAAAGACGCGAATTTTCGATTTTTTTTATAGAAAATTTTAAAAAAAAAAACTTAAAATTAATATAAGAAAAAAACGTATTTTCTTACTTTTTAGGCCTGATCCTATAAAAGCTCACATTGAACTATAGATTTAGACTAAAAAACATGAAAATTGATTAAAAATTGACCTCAATAATCGAATTTGAAGCAAAAGTTTCATCTTTGCAAAAAATCTTGACTACATTTTAACCTTAAAAAAATCGATGAAAAAAGGCCAAACGACCAAACAAGCGTAATAAATCATAATTAGTATAGGTTATTGGAATTAACCACAAAAAAATTCATAAAGATCGGACTATTCCTCCTATGTCAAAAATATTTTTTTTCAAAGGACCAGAAATTTTGATTTTTTCCTCGCAAAAATTTGCTTCAAAAAATAAAATTAATTTTTTTTTTGTTTTTTATCTGTTCTATTCATTTTTAGGCCTAATTCTTAAAAAGTCCATATGGAATAATAGATTTGACAAAAGAAAACATGAAAACATGACCTTAAAAGTTGAATTTTAATTTCTTTTGAAATTACCGAAATTTCCCCCGGCGCCAACTTTGGTCATTTTTGAAAAAAATATTACCCCGATTTTAAAGCTCTCAACAGATTTGGAAAGAGCGGGCAATTCTTAGTTCAAAAAGTTTTTACGGATCAGCTCTAGGTCTTACCAATTTTTGTGTACGTCGATCTTTACACACCTAGTAAAAAATTTTTGGAAAAAAAAAAATTTTCGTCCGACTTTACGACCCAATAAGTACCCTTAATATTCATCTCACAAAAAATTTTATACTTTTTTGTAGGCAATTTAATAAGGAACAAATTTGCTTTTATGTTTTTTTCTGTCATTTGAAAGGAACATGGAGAAAAAGGTCATTTAATGAAGGTAGGTCGAAATTACCGAAAATAGCCCCTTACCGAAACTTCCCCCGCCTTACCCTAAGGCTTAAAAATAATAGTACAACGATATTATTAACTAAATCATGTGTATAATGAGTATTTCTTCTTGAAAAGAACTATAGACAAAATTTTTTTTTAAAGTTAACATAAATTTTTATCGTTCTATACTACTGTTTTTAACTTAAAACTCACAACCTTTACGGATTTTTAGCGCAACTTACTCCTCTCTTTGTAATTTAAAGTGCCTCTAGTTTGTTTATGGAAGCTCTGACTTCGAGTGAAAAAAAAAGAAATAGTAGACTACAACCAGCTTAGTAGATATCATGTAAAGCATTTATAAAATTGAAAAAATATTGGTTAGGCAGTAAGTAATCGAGATCCTAACGGACAAACAAAAACCTTACTACTTTATATGTTCGGATAACACTTACCGAGAAAATTTCAAATTTTCTTCATGCACCAAAAGCTCAGAAAACGACTAAATATAAGAAAAATAATGTACATTAATATACTAGGAGTTGAACTATTATAATTTGTATCTTTTCAACGAAGAATATAAATTAAAGTTTTTTTAAAATTCCTGGATCTAGTACAGTTCACGGTAAAGGATTGTACCTTAGTTTTATAAAAAAAAAACTAATAACAGCTGAACGTACATGTTATGCTCTTACATCGCTAAAACAGGCATTAAAAAGCCTAGTAATAATCTGCAATAGCCAAACTTAAATAATGCACATGGAAAGAAGGCGTTATATAGGTTATTTTCGCGCATTTATTTGCGCTAGTCTAGGCTATTAAAGGCTATTTTTATGCCTTCTTATACTAGTTATGAATAAAACAAGTACGTTCATCCATTTGGTTCCTATCTACACATAAAGCTCCTAGTTTTTATGAAATGTTTTATTCGAGCAACATTGTGAAATTAATTATGACGAAAACTGTTTAATCAAAATTTGTATCTAATACACCTGAAGTAAATAAACTCGCATAGAACATTGATTCGGCTTTGTAAATTAACATTATTGGTTGAAACGTTTTAACACTACCTACTAGTTTTGAAAAACAAATAAAAAATAAGTAAATGTACCGAAAGTTTTGGAGCCATTGAATAAAAAAGGTGGTTAAAATGTTTAGGTAATGTAATTTTTAAAAATTTCGATTAAGATTTATATAAAGGGGTAGTTGCACGAAATGCATTTGAACTTCGTGAACTGTATATTTTGAACTATTTAATGGTTTAAACTACATTTATAGGGCATATATTTGAAAGAATTTCAATTTCCTACCTGATTACTAAAGCAGCATGAAACTTTTTTCTCAAATGCAATTAATGCAACTATACCTTTTAGTCAAAATTCTTACCCTATAGATATCTTCTGCCTTTAGTAGAACACATAGCTGCCGAATAATAAAAGATCCCTAATACCATTTCATAATCTCAATTAAACAAGGCCGATGGCAACGTCAATAAAACGAACAGAACACTTTTGAAGTGTCAAAACTAAATAAACATGATATAAATTTAAATGTATACTCAAAATTGTTGAAAAATTGTTTATGATATTGAAACTTGTATTTTTAAAATTTGAAATTTAAAGTACAATTTTAACATATCTAAAATAACGAAAAGATCTAACCGTATTTGATATATACAGGCCATTATAAAGAAAAGCTTCGTTTATAACAATATGTATATTATACGCACGCAGTGTTATGAGCTATAAGAGTTTGTTTATTACCGAATTACGATGTAGCCATAAATAGAAGATATTTATGCACTTTAGACTTAAGTAAAGTATTTGATAGTCTAAACTTGTAATTAAAAATAGCATTAATTCAAAATAAAAGTAGGATTAGACTTACTTCAGTCGACTTAAATGAAATTTATTATTTCCAGAAACAAGTATTACGAAGCTAAAATGTATTTTTACGGTTTCTCTCACAGTGCCAGGTTGGGTACAGAATCCACCCCCCCCCCCCCCCCCCTCCATGCCAAATTTCAGTGCCGTAACTCTTTTATAGTTCCTTTGACTTGAAGTTTTTAAAAGTGTCATATCCGCTCTCCCCCCCCCCCCCATTTTGGCAGCTTATTAGTCCAAAAAACACTTTCTCATATAAAAGTAACAGGATGTCTGTTTGTTTGTAACAAAGGATCTCGCTAACAGTGAATAGAAGAACTTAAAAATCCCCAACTCCCCACATACAGTGACCTTTGAGGCCTCTAATATATAGTACATAAAGTAGAAAAGAATTTTCATTACCTAAAAACTTTATTTCTAAGATGATAATGCATTGCTGTAAGGAGATTAAAATATTTGAAACTTTGTTTATTCTTCAGTATTTAAAGTACAACAGAAAATAAAAAGCAGACATAAAAAGATTTCGAAAAAATAGAAGTAAAGATTTAAATCCTATCCTTATATAAAAGTAACAGGATATCTATCTTGTGTGTTAGTACCGGAGGGTCTTGCTAACCGCTGGATCGATATGGTTCAACAATTAACCCTTTAACAAAAAAAATTAAAACCTTCCCAGGATCTATGAAAACCTATAGAGGAGAACCATAATGATATCTGTTCAGCGGTTACATAGATTCTTCAGTACAGACACACTGACACAGATCCTGTTACTTTTTAAAGATTATGAAATGCCTTGGTCTCCAACAGGTTTCTATCCGCTGAGAAAAGCTTCAGTAAACTCGTTATAAACTGATATTACAACATTATTTATACCTAATCGATTTTTGATTTTTCGTTCATGCAAGTTTGCGTTCAATTTCAATTTAAATATTTTAGGGTTTTATACATCAAAAAAGCCTTTTGGGTCAAATAGCTCGTTTTCAACTTTTTAGAAACCTTATATTAGAATAACTTTATATAGAATCGTATACGATTTTCTATTGAGCATTTTAAAAGAGTTAAATACAATTATGTGTTAGCAATCAAGACTTAATTATGAAAGCATTTTACGTAACTATGAATTAAATCATAAAAAGTTTTACAGAAAAACCCTAATTATAAACTTTAATTTTTAATAAATGTTACCTAAGATTTTTACAGAATTTTCTTTATAACTTACATTTAATAATATTATAATACATCATTTTATGATTATAGTACGTCAGCACGCAATCATTGCGAGAAAAGTTATTTATCGCATCGTATTATAGACAGCTTTCCACGGCTAGTAAAATGATGAATTAAGATTAGTTTCAGTTTTGTTGGCCAGAAACTTATGATCTTTATCTTATTAGTATTAAAATGATTCACATTACGATACATGATTTTCCAGTCTGGCTCAAACTAATTCTAATACAGTGGATATTAATACTGGAAAAACCGTAATTGAGCAAATGAAGACATAAAGAATTGTCCGTACAACATGAAAACAATAGGTTTGTTCGTATTTATGCACTTCAATGATTATACCCAATTTCTTTAGAAAACCAAAATAATTATTACAGTTAACTGTTCTTTCTCCGGCTAAAATTTAGAAAGTTTGTTATTGCTGTACTACTTAAGAAAAGAAACAAGGATGACAACATCCATAAGTAGCAAAGCACAACAAAAAAAATCATAAAATGGACAAACGGACAAAGTGAGTTATAGAGCAGATGTTCAGTTCTCATAACAAAGAAAAAAAAAGTTAACCCTATGTAAAACTTAAATCAAGAACTCTTTTAAAAATAAGATTCATTTCTTTTGAAGCATGACAAATAATTCAATGTATAGATTTGATGCGCATATTTCATAGAAATCTTCACCAAAAATTTTAGTTGTCTATCTCCAATAGCAACCCAGAAAATAACATTCCCCCCATACCTTTACGTATAGACAAAGTTAATTACAGAGTAGTTTCGCTATTAACAAAATAGGTTACAAAAAGAATAATTGCAGCAAAATATGTTATAAAAGAAAAATGATTTGTTTTGATTGGAAATTCTTGGCGAATTTTTGTTTTATTAGTTTTATCTCCCCTCGTCTAATAAATATCTTTTGTTTTTCTTTCAGGATCTAGTCTTTCATTATTTTTCAAGCGCTGCGAATCTTCATTGTAAACCCAGTCCGTACGTCATTTCTGCTCTTAAATTTCTCAGGGAGGAAGGAGACATTAGGCTGTTTATTACACTAGTCCTCAAAGTTTTATAATAACGTTTTCTTATTCATTGGCTCAACAACTTTGGGGCCTTTCATTAATTTGGATTAATTGGTTCATTAACTTGAGTGTCCAAACGTTTCAACCACAAATTGTAATCTACAGCAAGGTGTATCTTCATTGGGGATGTACTTCAATTTAATGTCCAGTGTCTTATCCCTTAATATCCATGGGTTTCTCCTTTTCTTTGATTTTTATTAGTAACGTCAAATCTAATATTTAACGTTAACGCTATGGGAAAAATACAACTTACCCAGTTGCTGTTAGAGGTAAATGGCTAAATGATTCAAGGATTGTAGATTCCCCAGGGATCTAAAGGGATAAGAAAATGGCCAATAAATAAATGTACATCTCCAATGATGATACAGGAAATTACCCCTTCTGTAGATTACAATTGGTGGTTGAAACGTTGGTACACACAGCTTAATGAACCAACCAATCAAAATCCAAAGTTGTTAATACAACAAATAATAAAACGTTATTATAAAACTTTAGGGGCTTAAGTAATAAGCAGCCCAATGTCTCAACCCTTCATGTGTGAGTCCACTTTTTGCGTTTCTTCATTTTATTTAATTAAGATTTTCATTATTTACGGCAAAGCTACTGTATTATATAATGCACTCAGACTGTCCTTCATTCCGTTGGGGTAAATGTGACTTTCTCGACTGTTATCAGAGATAAATGATTTTAGGTAGATGTGAATTTCTAGTCAAGCAGACAACGGGCAAAAATAGGGTACGAAAAATGGATGCTTTCTTCCTTGTTTTTTTTTTGTCTAGTCCAAATATTGCATTTTATCTCTTTTTAATAGTTCTTAAAATAAATCTAATAATCTTTTAATTAATTAAACATTTCTAAAAATACTTGGAAATATTTAGATAATCTTAACAGTCGTTATGTAAATTTGTGTGTCTGTGTTGATTAAGATCTCCTAAACGTCCAAAAGGATAATAATAGTTATTTCTCGCATCGTATTATAGACAGCTTTTAATAACTGGTTTTAATCTTATGATTGTACATTTTTATATTCGCAAAAAGCTGGATATAATACGGTGCTAGACAAAGTTTTTTCATGTGGATGAGAACCGGTTCCTATCCACCGGATTCGAATGAATACGAGAAAGTAAATTCCAACGTGGCTTCGAATCCTGTTAATATCCTCTGGATTAGAACCGGCTCTGTGCCATACTGGAAAACCATGTATCGAATCAAATCAAATAAAAAACCTGGTTTTGTAACCCGGGCCTCTAAACCCTCGGGGCCAAAAAAACTTTAATTAATTTTTTCATTTGACTATCTGCGGAATGCTGTCTACAATATAAAAAGAAGTATTAAAGTACATATCAAACTCTTACAAAACATGATATAAAACGTCTAAATCATCTTATTTTGAAGTAAAAATTCCAGAAAATTTTAAAATGCGCGAAACAAAATTCCTAAAATCCTCGGATAAAATTCTAAGAGGTGTGTCAATGTAATGTTTGACACGATGACATATTTTTGGTTAAATCTTCAAAATATTAATGTTTTTATGCGGAGCAAAGCTACTCCATGTATATGTAAAAAGGGTATTTATTTACTTCAAAGGGATGGATACATGTTAGAAGATAAATAACCTTAGATTTTGTTAGAAGAGATCAAATTCGTTTTATACTATGCATATTTCTTAAACTTTAGGTATATAAAAAAAAACAGAATAATTGTTTGTCTGTGTGTACCAAAGGATTTTGCTAACCGCTGAACCGATATGGTTTTGCTCTATGCTGAAGCCTATCATAGGTCCTGATGACTATTTTTGGGGGGAGACAAAATGACCTCCCAATCTTTTTTTCAACTCAAGTTGAAAGTGAAAGAGGGTCCACTTTCAAGCCTCTAGGGGACGGCATTCCCACCAGTATGTCATGAAAAAAAACATGTTTTCATCATTCTAAATTTCTTCAATAGGATTTTAAACATATTTAATGTTTTAACTTTAAAGTATAAATGAAACAATAAGATGCGAAGGAATGTAGGAATGTTTTTGGTTTGATATCAGATGTATTAAAATAAATAAATAATGTTGCGCCTGTTTAAAGTGGACAGAAGTTGTAGACTTGGAATCCTTTGTCTGAACAGGATAGCTGGATATCTTTGCCAGGACATCCAGGTCCAGAATGACTACCTCGTCACTGTGATCTAGATAGATAATAGAAAGATAGATAGATAGATATCTAAAGAAAGGATATACAGATCTAGATATGTATGCTATATATATCATGAATGTAGACCGATTCTGGCTAGATATTTTAGCAAGGACATCCAGATCAAGAATAACTACCTCGTCACTGTGATCTAGATAGATAGTAAGAGGATAGATAAGTAGAACGCTAGAAATCTAAAGGAAGGACATCCAGGTCCAGAATGACTACCTCATCACTGCGATTTAGATAGATAGTACGAAGATAGGCAGATATATAGAAAGAGGATAGAAAAATACATAGTAAGATATACAGATAGCTAGATATCTTAACAAGGACATGAAAAAACAACCCAAGGCTAAAAAGGGATGACAAAATTGCCGAAAATTGATGTGCATCCCAAATGATGATACACAAAAATACCCACTTTATAAATTACAATTGGTGGATGAAACGTTTGAACACTCAAAATTCATGTCCCCTGGTATCAACCCCATTATGTACTGTGATTCAGAATTTTATATATGGATTGTAAGGAAAAGGAAAACTGAAAAAGAGTTAGACGAAAAGTAGATTTATAGAACATTAACTACCAACTAGGGTTGGGCCGGATATCCGGTCATTTTCAAAATCCGGCCGGATACCGGATATTAAAACTATCCGGTTATATGATATCCGGCTGATTTTTGACGCCGGATATCCGGTAAATTGCCGGATATCGAACGTTGGCCAGATATCCGGCCCAACCCTACTACCAACCTGATAAAGTTTTGAGAAGCACTGGAGAGACTAAATCCAAATGTTCGTGGGTAAACATAAATTCCGGGATCTTAAAATCCAAGAAAAATTCAGTTCACATTATGTATCTATAATACAAAGTAGAACGATGTCTGTCCGTCTGTCCGTTTGCCTGTCCGTCTGTCTGTCCGTCTGTCCGTCTGAAGCTTAAGATCTCGGTAACCACTGAACCGATCGGATTCTACTCTTCAGGGTATATACCTATTGGTCCTGCGGTGGTTTTAAGCTATTTTCTTGGGGGGTGGGACACCCCCAACCCTCCAAAAATAAAAAAACCAACCCCCAAAATTTTTTTTTTACATTTTTTTTGTAAAATCTCAGTAACTGCTGATCAAATTGGGCCCTACCCTTCTGGGAATATACCTACTGGTCCTCTGGTGGTTTTAAGCTATTTTCTTGGGGGGTGGGACACCCCAACCCCCCCAAAAATTAAAAAATCCCCACTTCCAAAATTTTTAATTTTTTAAAATTTTTCTAAACAAAAACCAGTAATTGGGGTGGGGGAACCCCACTGCAACATGGGGCGAAGCCCCCATGAATCCCCCCCCCTAAAAAAAAATAAAAATATTTTTTTTTTAATTTAAATTTTTGTGTATGCGAACAACCTAGGTTTAATTTTTACGAATTGAAATTTTTGTGTATACGGCAAACAAATTGGGTTAAATTTGAACAAAACTAAATTTTTGTGCATAAAGCGCACAACCTGGGTTTAATTTTACCACAGAGTAATTAAACAAAGAATAATTTTTTTTAATATTTCTATTAAGAAGGGTTGACTTCCCATAACTATATAGGGCGAAGCCCCTAGAGGCTAGGGGCGAAGCCGCTAGTAGGTATATAAAGTAGTAAGGTGTTTAGATTTAAGTCTTTGGATGGTTTTAAGCTATTTTATGCTCCCTCCATATCTCCTTATATATAGAGCCCCTAGATGCTAGGGGCGGATCCGCGGATACATGATAAAAGTAACAGGATCTGTGTCTGTCCCTGTGTACCGAAGGATCTCACTAACCACTGAACCAATATGGTTCTCCTTTATAGTATATGTCCTGGGATAACTTCGAGGGGGGGGGGGGGTTACCACCATCCACAAGGGAGAAATCGTCCATTGATTTTTTTTTACTCTCTATTTTTAAAACTAAAATTGAAAGTGGAGGTAGAGGACTGACGGGCAGACAAAGTAAACTACAGAGCAGCTTCGCTACAAAAACTTAAAATTGGTTTAATTTGACTGAATCTTTTTGTTTTCCTGTATAAATAGATGATGCAACCAGTCTAGTGCTGCCACCTAAACACAAACAACAAGTTTCACAACATCTATAACTATCGTATGGAATCAGGGATCTAAAGGGATAAGACAATGGCAAATAAATTTTATTTACATCCTCAATGATATTACACAAAATTACCCTTTCTGTAGATTACTATTGGTGGTTGAAACGCTTGAACCCTCAACTTAATGCCCCCACCAATCAAAATTCAACTAAGTCCAAAATGTTGTGAGTCAAAAATAAGACTTAACAACGAATAAAACTTTGGGGACTATTGTAATAAACAGACCAATGTCCCTCCATCCCTGGAATAAAAAAGCTTTAAAGATACCCGACCGCCATGGATGTTTGAAATAGTGCAATTCAAGGTAAAATGGTATAAGAAGGCCTATAGGTAAATAATCTAGCATAATCATTAAATGGTTGAGTGTCTTTCTGTAATTGTCGTACTAGAACTTGTATGTTACAGACAGGCAGACAGACAGACAGACATCATGGTACTATATCATATAAATTTTTACCTTGGATTGTTGTGTGCCTTTTTGTAATTGATTAACCTGAATTTGAATGGTACGGACAGAAAGACAGACATCCTGTTACTATAGTAAATAGATTTTTACCTTAGATTGTTGAGTGCCTCTCTGTAATTGTCTTACTAGAACTTGTATGGTCTCTTTCAGATTTGGATACACATTTTGATCTGCCTAAAATAATGATTTGTTTAAGCTTGTCAATCCAAATTGTTTTTAGTTTTTACATAATTGCAAGATTCATTTTTTTCCCTACTGCAAAATTTTTCCCCTCCTAGTTTTTCCCAGCAAGGAAGGGGAAAAAAATGAAAAAATAATTTCAGAACTGTTTATTTTATTCATATTATCCCCCCTCCCACATATACTTTTAGTTTTTTTCACCAAGAAGGAGGGGAGAATAGAAGAAAAAAATGTTTTCAGTTCTCTTATTTTTTACACCCCGCCCCCCAAATACATATTTTTAAATTCCCCCCCCCCCCCCCCCACTCCTTTTAGCAGATTCAATTTTGTAGAATTGACACCCCTGCATAATTGTGGTGTAACATGACCCATCATAAGGAGTATGAACACAAGAAACATCGGGAATAGTCCCTTTCGTAACATCGCCACATAAGGGGCGATTCGTCGTATTTTTAAAATGGCTTTTTATAGGTTATTTTAGGTTAGGTTAGGTTTTATTGGGTTAGGTGATTGTCCCACAGGGTTGGGTAATTGGCCCCGCAGGGTTAGAGCCCCCCGCACTGGCTAGAAATAGGAGAAAAGCTACTGTGAAATATACAAAGAATCGCCCCATAAGGTGCGATGTTACGAAAGGGACTATACCCGAAACATCCATACAGATAGAAATCAACATATAAATTCATTTTTTGAAATCACTAAAGTAAAAGAGATAAGTAAAAGAAACTTATCGGTAAATAAATACAGACATATAGGCAGAGCAAGGGAAACTCAATATAACAAGCATTGCGTGTCAGAATAGTTATTTATTTTATTTAGGTACGTAATTATTGATCATGCTAGAATGGATATCCTTATACTAAAGTAACAGGATGTTTGTCTGTTTGTGTATCTGTGTGTCTGTACCGATGGATCTCGCTAACCTCTGAACCGATCGGGTTCTCCTTAACAGGGTAGCTTCTCATAGGTCCTGGGAAGGTTTATAACTATTTTTTTAACTAAAATTAAAAATGTTGGGGGGATTTAAAATCTAAAATAAGAAATTGGGTTATCAAATTCGACTCCCCCCTCCTCAAGTGCCCCTAGAGGCCTCTAGGAGCGTAGCCGCTAGTTCAAAATATTTTAGCAATGTGCGATCACACTTGAAATTACTCTCTCCCCTTCGTGGACGAAGAAGGTAGAATTTACTAATACCCTTTGAAAACTATATTGACAGAATAATTTAGAGATCTTTTCCCGTATATGCAATATTATACAAATGCAATACCTACATAAGGGGGGGGGTTTTTAATGCAACCATCTCGTAATCAATGTATAAATGGCACTTAGAATTCGAATTTCGATCTGAAATTTTGCATGAGTAATCCTTGGTAGGTCTATTTTCCCTAATTCGAACAAAAAGTTGAAAAAGTAACAGCTAACAGCTCAGCCGTTTAGCCGTTTTTTGGCTATTTTTAGGGCAAATCTGTCAAAAATTACGTAGAAATCAACATTTTAAAACATATTTTTGCTTTAAATCATGTGAAATGATACAAAAAATATTTTTTTAGATTTCTAGTACCAGCAACTACCGGCTAGAATCGTTTAAAAACTTTTTGGATCGGAAAAGAGCATTATGTGGAGAGAGGTTTCGTGATTTATTTCCATAGAAAAAAGCCAAAAAATTACTAAGCGGCTGAGCTGCCAGCCGTTAGCCGTTACTTTTCCAACTTTTTGTTCGATTTAGGGAAAATAGACCTACCAAGGATTACTCATGCAAAATTTTATATCGAAATTCGAATTCTAAGTGCCATTTATACATTGATTACGAGATGGTTGCATTAAAACCCCCCCCCCCCCTTTTGCCGTATTTAAAAGGAAATTGTATTATTTTTTAAAACAGGAATACATAAATTATTGTTTAAATACAATGATAGTTATTTCTCGCATCGTATTATAAACAGCTTTCCGCGGATATAGAATGTACAATTATAAGATTAAAACTAGTATTTTTAGCCCCGAGGTGCCGAAGGCACGGGCTTAAAAAAACTGGTTTTAATCTTATGATTGCACATTTTTATATTCGTAGAAAGCTGGATATAATACGATGCTAGACATAGTTTTTTTCGTATGGATGAGAACCGGTTCCTATCCACCGGATTCGAATGAATACGAGAAATAATTTTACTTACATTTTCCTCACTTGGCAAGAGAACAGTATCACTTGGAGTTTCAACCAACTTCTTCAGATTATCATTCACTACATTCGCTATTTCCCTATAAAAAAAAACAATGATGACAACATACATAAAAGCGAAGCTTAAAAACAGTACGACAAACGAACATTCACACTTGTAGAGTGTCATAATTTAATAATCCTTTTATAAAAACTATCAGCTTCGACCCTAGCCTCTAGGGGCTTTGCCCCAAGAGTTTTGATCAAACCAATTTTTCGTATTTTAGATTTAAAAGAAATTTTTTTTTTTAAATTTCTTTGGGGGGGGGGGGGGCCGAAGTCGACCTCACTATTTTACTTTAAGTTTTAAAAAGAAAATTTTTTTTTGAAGGGGGGAGTGTCCCACCCACCAAGAAAATAGTTATAAACCTTCCCGGGACTTATGAGAAGCTACCCTGTTAAGGAGAACCCGATCGGTTCAGCGGTTAGCGAGATCCTTCGCTATAAACAGACAGACAGACATCGTTCTACTTTGTATTATAGATAACCGGATCTGTGTCCAGGGGCGTCCAAGATTTTTTTTTTTTTTTGGGGGGGGGGGGGGGGGTAAAATGGCGCGTGAAGCTTGTCGCAAATTTTTGTTTCCCCCCCCAAAATTTATCCCCGGGGTACAATTTTTTTTGGGGGGGGGTAATTTAATAATGTTAAAAGATACCTACCTAAGGGGGGGGTTTTTAATGCAACCATCTCGTAATCAGTGAGCAAATGGCACTTAGAATTCGAATTTCGAGCTGAAATTTTGCATGGGTAATCCTTGGTAGGTCTATTTTCCCTAAATTGAACAAAAAGTTGGAAAAGTATCGGTTGGCGGCTGCAGCTCAGCCGTTTAGCCGTTTTTGGCCTATTTTTAGGGCAAATTCATGATTATTTACGTAGGAATCAACTTTTTAAAACATAGTTTTGGTTTAATTCATTTAAAATGATAGCAATAACCATTTTTTAAATTTCTAGTATCAGCTGCTTAACGGCTAGAACCGGCTGAAAACGGCTGGCAGCGGCCAAGAGTATGAAGAGTAGATAGGGCTTGTGACATGTCTAAGGGTAGGTTTTCATGGGTGCTGAGCTCAAAAATACTACTAAAAATAGTGACGGCCAATCCATATGGCAGCTGGGTAACAGCTGCAGCTCAGCTGCGAGCGGCCAAGAGTAGAATGAGTAGATAGGGCTTGTGACGTGTCTAGGGGTAGGTTTTTATGGGTGCTGAGCTCAAAAATGCTACCAAAAATATTGGCGGCCCATCCATGTGGCAGCTGGGTAACGGCGCCAGCTCAGCTGGGAGAGGCCAAGAGTATAATGAGTACATAGGGCATGTGACATGTCCAGGGTTAGGTTTATATGGGTGCTGAGCTCAAAAATACTACCAAAAATAGTGGCGGCCAATACATATGGCAGCTGGGTAACAGCTGCTGCTCAGCTGCGAGCGGTCAAGAGGAGAATGAGTAGATGGGGCTTATGACGTGTCTAGGGGTGGGTTTTTTTGGGTGCTGAGCTCAAAAATGCTACCAAAAATAGTGGCGGTCCATCCATATAGCAGCTGGGTAACAGCCGCAGCTCAGCTGTGAGAGGCCAAGAGTAGAATGAGTAGAGAGGGCTTATGACGTGTCTAGGGTTAGGTTTTAATAGGTGCTGAGCTCAAAAATGCAGTGTGGCCACAACCAAAAAAATACTGATACTGAAGAAAAAAAAGGAAATACTGAAAATACTGAATCCTAAAATAAGAAAAAATACTGAAATACTGAACAAAAAAATACAAATACTGAATAAGTATTTTTTTATATGATTCCTTATTTCAAAATTTCATATATCATAGCTTTATAATTAGGGGGATATTTTAAAGATCTTTTAATTTTGCCTCTTAGATTTTCTTGTGCCAATTAAGCAGAAAATGACTGATAATTATTTACTCACCTTAAATGGGGGGGGGGGGGGGGGGTAACTCCTGACACTTTTGCATAAACAGTGATTATAGGCTTTGTCTTTGGAGTAAGATGCAAAATTAATGTACAAAGTTATAGGGTAATTTAAAGGAAAGTAAATGAGGCGCGAAGCGCCGAAAAAAATCTGACATTAACTACTTGAAAAAACATCTTATTTATGCAATTTTTTTTGGAATTTAAGAAATAATGAAAATACTGAATCATGAAAATTTCCAAAAACTGAAAAATACTGAATAAAATTTTCAAATACTGAATATTCAGTACCTATTTATTGAAAATACTGAACCCCCAATTTCCAAATACTGAAGAATACTGAATATTTTCAGTATACTGAAAAATTTGGCCACGCTGAAAATGGTACCAAAAATAGTGGCGGCCAATCTATATGGCATCTGAGCAACAGCTGCAGCTCAGATGGGAGCGGCCAAGAGTAAAATGAGTACATAGGGTTTGTGACGTGTCTTGGGGTAAGTTTTTATGGGTACTGAGCTCAAAAATGCTCCCAAAAATAGTGGCGACCCATCCATATGGCAGCTGGGTAATGGCTGCAGCTCAGCTGGGGGAGGCTAAGAGTAGAATGAGTAGATAGGGCTTGTGGGCTGTAGCTGTTACCCAGCTGCCATATGGATGAGCCGCCACTATTATTGGTAGTATTTTTGAGCTCAGCACTCATAAATACCTACCCCTGGACACGTCACAAGCCCTATGTACTCATTCTACTTTCGGCCGCTCCCAGCTGAGCTGCCGCCGTTACCCAGCTGCCACATGGATGGGTCACCACTATTTTTGGTAGCATTTTGAGCTCAGCACTCATAAAAACCTACCCTAAGACACATCAAAAGCCCTATCTACTCATTCTACTCTTGGCCGCTCCTAGCTGAGCTGTAGCTGTTACTCAGCTGCCATATATGGATTGGTCGCCACTATTTTTAGTAGCATATTTGAGCTCAACACCCATAAAAACCTACCCCGAGACACGTCACAAGCTCTATCTACTCATTATACTCTTGGTGGTGCGCAGCTGAGCTGCAGCTGTTACCCAGCTGCAATGTGGATGGGTTGCCACTATTTTTGGTACCATTTTTGAGCTCAGCACCCATGAAAACCTACCCCTAAACACATCACAAGCCTTATCTACTCATTCTACTCTTGGCCACTCGCAGTTGAGCTGCAGCTGTTACTCAGCTGTCATATGGATGGGTCGCCACTATTTTTGGTAGCATTTTTGATCTCAGCACCCATGAAAACCTACCCCTAGACATGTCACATGCCCTATGTACTCATTCTACTCTTGGCCTCTACCAGCTGAGCTTCGGCCGTTACCCAGCTGCCATATGGATGGGCTGCCACTATTTTTGGTACCATTTTTGAGCTCAGCACCCATAAAAACCTACCTCTAGACACGTCACAAGCCCTATCTAATCATTCTACTCTTAGCTGCTCGCAGCTGAGCAGCAGCTATTACTTAACTGCCATAGGGATTGGCCGAAACTATTTTTAGAAGCATTTTTGAGTTCAGCACCCATAAAAACCTAATCCTGGACACGTCACATGCCTCATGTACTCATTCTACTCTTGGCCTATCTCGTCTGAGCTGCGGCCGTTACCCAGCTGAGCTGCGTCCGTTACCCAGCTGCCATGTGGATGGGCCTCCACTATTTTTGTTAGAATTTTTGAGCTCAGCACCTATAAAAACCTACCCCTAGACACGTCACAAGCCCTATCTACTCATTCTACTCTTGGCCGCTCGCAGCCGAGCTGCAGCTGTTACCCAGCTGCCATATGGATTGGCCGTCACTATTTTTAGTAGCATTTTTGAGCTCAGCACCCATAGAAACCTACCCCTAGACATGTCACAAGCCCTAACTACCCTTTATACTCTTAGCGGCTCCCAGCTGTTTTCAGCCGGTTCTAGCCGTTTAGCAGCTGGTACTAAAAATTTTATTGTTATCATTTAACATGAATTAAACCAGAAATATGTTTTAAAAAGTTGATTCCTACGTAATTAATGATGAATTTGCCCTAAAAATAGGCAAAAAACGGCTGAGCTGCCAGCCGCCAGCCGTTACTATTCCAACTTTTTGTTCGATTTAGGGAAAATAGACCTATCAAGGATTACTCATGCAAAATTTCAGATCGAAATTCGAATTCGAAGTGCCATTTGCTCACTGATTACGAGATGGTTGCATTAAAAACCCCCCCCTTATGAAATATTTAGTAGTAAAAATGCGTGCTAGGCGTGCCAAAATTTTGTTTGTTAGGGATTATTTATTTTGTAACGACAAGTACCCCTAGAGGTGCTACTCAAAAATAAAAATAAATTTTTAAAAGCGAAGCTTTTCTATAATTAGGGTCGGTCCGTCCGTACGTCCGTCCGTCCGTACGTCCGTCCGTAACGGATAGCTTTTTTCGTTAATTTAGGCATGTTAGAATTGTCCTATCGATTTCAAATTTTGCATGGTGATTCCTTTAGTAGTTAGGAACGATTTAGAAAGCGTAGCAACTCTATAATCATTACCAAAATGTCCGTACGTCCATTTAAACATGTTGATTTTTTTACTTTTTTAAATAGCTTTTTTCGTTAATTTAGGCATGTTAGAATTGTCTTATCGATTTCAAATTTTGCATGGTGATTCCTGTAATAGTTAGGTACGATTTAGAAAGCGTAGCAACTCTATAATCATTACCAGAATGTCCGTACGTCCATTTTAAACATGTTGATTTTTTTTACATTTTTAACAACAAATTTGTATGTGACCTAATTATCCGATTGGTCTGATTTTTGGTATACTGATTCCTGGGACAACAAAGTACAATATTATAAGCGAAGCAACTCTATAATCAAGTCCTAAAAATGTAAGTATGTCCATGGACATTATCCTGTATCAAGCAGTTTTTCAACAAATTTACTTACAATTTTGCTTTGACTCTTATACATTCGCATTCTGATTATTCAGTTCTGACACTATACAAGTGATAATGTCCGTTTGTCCTACCGTTTCAGAGCTTCGCTTTTATGGATGTTGTCATCCTTGTTTTTTGTAAATTTGTTGCAAAATTTGCAACAGTAAGTGCTGTTTAAGGACACATAAATTTTTTTAAGACTTGCTTACGGAGATGCTTTGCAACAAGGTATGCACACAAACAAACATCCCACTACTGGAATATACAGTAGAAAATGCATTTTCTATTGTACAATATAAACGGTATAAATTGAGTATAAGTTTGCACCATCATTAATTTTCTTAGTCTGATAGTGTCAGGAATAATGATATAAGGTTTAGTAAATAAAGCAACTTAAGGTTAACAACATAAATAATTAGCGGAGCACAAAAAAATCCTGGAATGGACAAACGGACAAACTAAGTTATAGAGCAACTATTTAGTTGTCAGCAGAGAGAAGAAAGAGAGAAAATATGCATAATCTTAAAGAAAATCACGAAAATTTTGATAAATAAATTTTATGTCTTTAAAAGCATAACCGACAGACAGGCGGACAGAACTATGATACTTTTTCTCTGGAAATTTTAACTGTCTGTCTTAAATAGCAGCCGAATAAATCACATTTATTTTATACAATAAAGAAGCTGGATATATACATTTCTTGATCTCGAAAATGGCTGGATAAATTGTTATAGGATTAGTATTGGTTTAATGCTGTTTTGCAGAAAGAAAGATCCTCCCATTTGAGATATATTGACAAAGGGTCTTTTATTTTTTTGTTAATTTCATATATAAGAATATTTAACGAATACGTAATACGTTCGACCCTGCAAAAATTTGGCAAGACTTTGCTATCTTGCAAAATCTGAGTCTTAATTCTCGGCAATCAAAGGCAATTATACAATGAAGTGAAAGATTTCGTGACTTTATTTTAATAAATACAATATATCTTTAGTTTTTTTTCTATTAAAGAGAAGCAAAGATTTTTGTAAATTTTCGAACGATAAAATTATGGATCTAATGCAGCTTACAATACAATGTTGAATCTTTTCTTGAAAATAACAACGTATAGACTTTTAGCGAACTATTAAAGTTCAGCCGTTTTTCAAGTAACTAGAATTTTAGATATTTTGTTTTGAATTAAGTTTTGATTCTAATAACTTTTTTATCTTGAAATAATGGATATAGAAAACGTGGATATTGTGATAGAATCTTGTATACCCTAAAAACAAATGTCCACGTTTTCTTTATCCATTCTTAAACTGCAGTTATTAAAAAAGAATTTTACCTGACAGTTTTCTTATCTTCTGTGTCATACGCCAAACAGGGCAGCACAGAGTTCAAGATTCCTTAAAAATAAAATATCATAAAAGTAAAGCATGAAACATGTTTGGTATACCCAGTCCCTTTCGTGACAACGCCTCTTAAAGGGCGTTTAGTCATATTTTCACAATGGCTTTTGGTTAGGCTGGTTTATATTAGGTTAGGTGATTTCCCCGCAGGGTTATGCGAAATACGAAGAAACGCCCCTTAAGGGCGTTGCCACGATAGGGACTATACCCAACATGTTTACTGTTTTAACAGAAAGTTCGGCTTGTGTTCAGTTCATAATAAAATGTTTCCTGTGGGCCTCTAGGGGCAAAGCAATAAAATAAGTATATTATATAATCCAGATAACTATCTGGACCCAGAGTTTTTTCGTCTGCTAGCAAATTGCTTTCTGCTCTTTTGTAACGTCTAGGCTGTGTTATATTTTCGACACTATTGGCTGATATTCAAATTCCAATTGAAAGTCAGCACAGGGTCTACAGGTTGGGGTCATAATACAGTTATTTTACCCATTCCACCTCTATTGTTTTACAGGGGTGTATATTCTACATGGGATCCCCTGCTCAGGGGGGGGGGGGGGGGGGGGAATAAAAAATAAGTGGTTGGAGGGGAAAAAAATGTAAAAATTAAGAAAACTGAAAACATTTTTTCTATTCCCCCCCCTCCTTGGTGAAAAAAACTTTTAAAAATGTGTGGTAGGAGGGATAAAATAAATAAAATATAGAGTTTTTTTAAATATTTTTCAATTTTCCCCCTACTTGGTGAGAAAAAACTTGGGGGGGAAGAAAAATAAAAAATTTTGTAGCAGGGGAAAAAAAATAAATCTTGTGCAGAATATACACCCCTGTTGTTTTACTATAATGGCGAAACCGCTAGTAACTGTATATTATAACGCTAGGTATTTATTATGCATATTTCTTTGCATACATAAATTGATACGTTTTAACCCAGATATTAAAATATACTACGAAGTTTCGTAATCTAGTCTATTTGCGTCAACATAGAAAGTGATAAATATATTTGTAACAAGGACTTTCTTGCTAACTGGAGGAAACGCCCCTAAATACCTCTAGGGGCATTTGTGATGGGCGAGAGAAGTCGACCAACCCTCCCTCCCTTTCAATTTTAATTTTAAAAAGAACAAAAATTAGGGGGCATTTTAAACGAGCAATTTCTCTTGGGAGGGAGGGTTGTGGTATCTCCCCCACAATAGTTAGAGACCTTTCAAGGACCTATAAGAAGCTTCACTGTAAGGGAAAACCATTTCAGTTCTGCAATTAGCGAGAGAATTCGGTATATAAGACAGACAAACATACTGTTACTTTTATATAAAAGATACCAAACATTTTAAGAGTAGCTGTGTTATTTATAAAATATGTATTGAAAGATTTATTTTGTCTGCTAGGAAAGCAAGTGTCAGAAATTAAATTTCTTCAAGAACAAGATAAAGAAAAGGGGACTATCTTGATTTAGCTTAAAGAGTGCAAAAATGAATATTAGTTTGTCTCCCTACAGTATAAAAACATAAAAGCTGTAAAAAAATTTGGGTGTAAATCTATAATAGCAGCCGATAAAATAATTGCATGCTTTTACAGACAGACGGACAGATGAAAAGTGAATTATAGAATAAGACGTGCTTCAACACATTATGCAACTAAACCTAATTTTATAGTAGCTGTGCTTTTAATAATGGATATACTAGAAGATTTATTTTGTCTGGCATGAAAGAAAGAGTGTCAAGGAATATATTTTTATAATCTTTCCATCAGAACAAAAGTAGGTAAAAAATATATAAATTCTGCTTTAAATATCATAAAACTGAAAATGACCAACATCTTACTTTTGAAAAGAGAACATTATCGGGTAATCTTTTTAATAGAAACTAGGGTTTGGCCGGATACTTTTTTGGCCGGATAACGGATATCCGGCTGATTTCTAATGCCGGATATCAGGTTCCGGCCGGATATCTGGCCAAATTACCGGATATCCGACCGGATAACCGGATATCCGGCGTCAAAAATCAGCCGGATATCATGTAACCGGATAGTTTTAATATCCGATATCCGGCCGGATATTGAAAATGACCGGATATCCGTCCGAATAACCGGCCAGACCGGATATCCGGCGCAACCCTAATAGAAACTATTATCAGTATCATTAAGTTGTTATTTAAACGCTTTGTTTTAGTCTAAAGTACGCTAATACAATTATATAATACTATCGGAATAAGCCGCAAATGAAAAAACGGTTCAAATTAGACCATTTAATAATTTAATAATGGTAATTTAAGAAAGGAAAAGTATAACAATGAGGTCCTATATATTTGTGAATCTACAACGATGATTCTATTTATGAAACTAGCGGCTATGGCCCTGGAATCTAGGGGCTCTGTATTCGTAGGAGAAGAGAGGTGCTAAAAAAAATTCTTTAAACTATCACACAGGACCTAAGTGAAGCTTCAGAAAAAAACCTTACTACTGTATACAATAGGAAATCTTTAAGTGTAACAATTTTAATCAAGTGTTTATATTTATTAGTAGCGAAGCTACTCTATAATTCACTTTGTCCGTCCGTCAGTCAGTCAGTCAGTCCGTCAGTCCGTCAGTCCGTCAGTCCGTCAGTCCGTAACGCTATGGGGGAAATAAGATTTACTCAGCTCCTATAAAAGATAGAATGCTGAAATTTTTTGACAACATTCCCATCATTAAGGAGCACAATTGACTATAAAACATCATTGGCGTTCGGACCGATTTTTAGCAGGTTTTAGGCTATTTTTATATTTTTTTACATTTTTCTCCATATCTTCAGTGTTTATGGTCCGATTTTCAAAATTTTTTCAGTTACAGATATCAAAATTAAATTTCCCGTCGTTTCAAGGAACAACCATGAAGGCCAGACTGCCTTTTCAGCAAGTTTTAGGCTATTTTCATATTTTTCACATTTTTCTCCATATCTTCAGTGTTTATGATCCAATTTTCAAAATTTTTTCAGTTATAGATATCAAAATTAAATTTTCCGTATTTTACGGAAAACAACCATGACGGCCAGACTGCCTTTTAAGCAGGTTTTAGGCTGTTTTTTATATATTTAACATTTTTCTCCATATCTTCAGTGTTTATAGTCCGATTTTCAAAATTTTTCAGTTATATATATCAAAATTAAATTTCCCGTCTTTTAAACAAAATAACCATGACGGCCAGACTGCCTTTTTAGCAGGTTTTAGGCTATTTTTATATATTTAACACTTTTTTCCATATCTTCAGTGTATATGGTCCGATTTTCCAATTTTTTTAAGTTTTAATAAAACAACCATGACGGCCAGACTGCCTTTTATCAGGTTTTTGGCTATTTTTATATGTTTTACATATTTCTCCATATCTTTGTATATTTTGATGCAATTTTCAAACTTTTATGGGATATCTGTATCAAAATAATTTTTCCCATTGTTATGAGCATCTTTAATATAATTTACTTTGACCATCGTCATCATGCAAAATAAAACAAGGTTTCATGTTTATTTTATCCAATAAATCTATTCTTGATTTTAGTAAAAACCTTTTAAATCTAGGTATTCCAATCAACGATTTTTTGTGCTTCGCTACTTATGGATGTTGTCATCCTTGTTTTTATATACTCCCATGCCCCAATCCCTATTGCCTATTCCTTGATCTCTGAGTAACAGAAACTAATAAAAATGTCGGAAAATCTTTTAATACAAAAGTTGGCTCAAGTATGTAAAAGAAATAGAGGTGAGCTAGAGTAGTTATTAATCGTATTATAGACAGCTTTTCGCGGATAGTTATATTAAAAATTATAATAATAATTCTACTTTTGTTATGTTATTAATTTAATGATTTTTTTCATATTGATGGTGAAACATTGTCTGTAATACGATACGATACATTATTTTCCATATGGCTCAGAAAGAACCCAATCTAATTCAGTGGATATAAATTAATCGGTTTCTTCGAAGCCATGCTGCAAAAATTCATTATAAATGGTAAAAAAATTAGGCATAATCTAAGTATAAAGACTCTATGAGTGTATTGTCTAATAATAAAGATTTAAACAGACGTCATTGTTTAAGTTGGTAGGTATTATATTCATTTTTTATACTACACTTGGATTTTTTTATGTACAAGGATGACAACATCCATAAAAGCGAAGCTCTAAAACGTTAGGACAAACGAACATTAACACTTTTATGGTGTCAGAACTGAATAATCAGGCTATAAATGTATAAAAGTCGAAAGAAACAAAATTGTAAGTAAATCTGATGAAAAACTGCCTAAATACAGGATATTGTTTAAAGACATACTTACATTTTTAGGACTTGATCATTCGCATAAAACAATGTACTTTGTTGTCCTAGGAATCAGTATTCCAAAAATCAGACCAATCGTATAATTTTCTTTGAGGGGGGAGATATATAGGAAAATATACACCCCTGCATCTAAAAGTACCTGAAGTGTAGGGAATCATATCTTTCCCAGCCAGAGAAACAAACTCCTAAAAAATAGATATTCTTGAGAAAGAAAGTTGGGTACAAAAAAGGAAGGAGTCCTGCAAGGAATTAGGTATATCCAACAATCTTAGCAAATTAGGTGTCAAGTTAGCTCTTTAAAGTACTTAGGTTTACTTCATCAACTTGCACGATTTAAACCTAACATTAGTTTACAAATCAAATCAGTAGTTGGCTACAGCTGTTTTCAGAAAAATTGTACATTCTTAATTAAGAACATACTTTTAAATATCATAGTTTACTATATAACTAAACTCGACCTAAATAATGATATGGCAGGTTTCCTAGTTAAATCATTAGAGAAAGATACAGGCGCAGGGAAAATTCAAATCATAACATTCAATTTGATCAAAGATGTACACTTACAGGCAGGGTTGTCGAATTGGGCACTTTTTTTGATATTGGGCGGCCCAATTGCCCAAAAGGGTTTAAGGCGGGTTTTGGGCGCCCAAAAGTGGTTTTGGGCACCCTTTTTGGGCAAATGTCGTAAAAAGTGTATAAAATAGCCTAAAACCATACCGAGACTTATTATTAGAAATAAAATAGCCTAAAACCATCTCAGGACCTATAAAAGCTCCACTGGAAAGGAGAACCATATCGGTTCAGCAGTTAGCGAAATCCTTCTCTAGATACAAAAAAGCTTACTAATTTATATAGTTAACTAGCGGCTACGGCCCTAGAGGCCTCTAGGGGCACTTGAGGAGGGGAGAGTCAAATTTTATAACCTAATTATTATATTAGATTTGAAAAGAAAAAGTAAAAAAAAATTTTGGAGGGAATTTTTTTTGGGGGGGGGAGTGTGTTGCCTCCCCCCATTTTTATTTTTAGTTAAAAAAATAAAAAATTTTAAATTTTTTTTGGGGGGGGTGTAATTATTTTCTAGGGGCGATTTCTCTTAGGAGGGTAGTGGTACCCTCCCCCAAAATAGTTATAAACCTTTCCAGAACCTATGAGAAGCTACCCTGTTAAGGAGAACCCGATCGGTTCAGTGGTTAGCGAGATCCTTCGGTACTAACACACAGACACACATCCTGTTACTTTAGTATAAGGATATCACCAAAAAAAATAGGCCCGCCCCTCTCTTTTTTCACCCCCTCCCCTTTTTATCTCCCCCTAAAAGGGGGATGTCCAAAACTGCCCAAAAGGACCTTGTATTGGGCGGCCCAAAACTGCCCGCCCAAAAGCGCCCGCCCAAAATGACAACCCTGCTTACAGGTTCTTTACCCTTTCCCCTACTTTTTTTAAAAATAAGGGGAGACGGTGGGGGGGTTAGTTTTTCCTCTAACCTTTCTCCTGCGAAGCTACCCAGTACCCAATATAACCTAAAGTAATAACCAGGGATATCGATGGTTAGAAAGATAAGTAAATACACAAAAAAATATCTAACCTGAATCCACGTTATAGCCATCATTTGAAGTGTGACATTAGGAGACTGAAAACAGAAATATTTTTTATTAAATTAATTACAAGATAATATCGTTATGATTTCCTTGTATAAAAGTAACAGGATGTGTGTTTGTGTCTGTCTATACTGAAGGACTGAGAAATTACCCCTAAAAAAATAACCCTTAACCAATTTTTTATCCTTGTTCTTATTAAAACTCAAATTGAAAGAGGGTTGGGTCGACTACTCTCCCTCCCCCTCCTAGAGGCCTCTAGGGGCGAATCCGCTAGTATGTTAAAAAGCTATTAAAAATTGCTGGATTTTTTATACCTGAGAATGAACAATAAGAATGTTAATCATGCTGGCAAAGTCTACATCTTCAGGATTCTAAACAAAATAAAGTTGTTTTTTTTTAGTAGCGAAGCTTTTACATAATCATAGACTGTATGTTGGTCCGTCCGAATTCTTTAACGGTAAGCTCTTTTTGTTAATTTAGGCATATTAGAATTGTCTTATCGATTTCAAACTTTGGATGATTAGGTACGATTTGGACAGCGAAGCATCTCTATTTTTGTTACCAGAAAGTCCGTACGTCTATTTAAAACATGCTGATTGACATTATTTTATTATCAATTTGTATTGCAAAAGATTTTTATGTACATTTCTGTGGGCATTTATGCAACACCAAATCATCCTTTTTTCTGTGATTAAATTTCAAACTAAACCAACCTTTATAATGTTTGATAAAAACTCCCCCAGTTGTTTTTCACACATTGTTGAGATCTCGGGACTAAAAAAATATCATTATTTCAATTTGAAAGCCTACGGAATTTGATTATTTTAATAAGAAATGAAATTATTCGAGAGAAAAAAATGTATATTTTCAGGGGGGCTATTCTAATAATTTCTAAGATATAGAAAATCCCCCCAAAAAATTGAACCATGAAATATTTTATCTATATCTAATTCAGCTGTTCGGACTTAAATAATGATTCCCACCTTCCACCTCCTTTGCCGCATTCCCTACTGGATTACCAGACTGACCAATGAACAAGTTCCATGTTAGCAGGCTAAATTGACAACATTTCCCCCCCTTGTCATAAGAACCACGTATATTCTACATCCATTAATCATTCACTCAAATGTTAAAATAATAATCAAAGTCTAACCTTGGATCATCAAGAATGACGAAGAGTGGATCCAAGAATTCTGGCAGATATTTAGACATCTAAAATAAATCATAACATTAAAAAAAACTTGAAATTGGAAACAGGATGGATCCTTAACATTATAACATAAACACGTTCCAACTATTACAGACAACCAATCCTTTTATTGCAAGACTTATGTATGAAAGTCCTAACTTTGCATGGTAGTGAAATGCGCCTGTTTTAGGGCCAATGCAATCCTCCTTACTCGTACTATTTATTTGACATAGCATCAGAAAGCAAAACTTTAACATCTTTAGTTATAAAATAGTTTAAGTCAAGATTCGAACCCATCACCTCCCGAACTATGAGCGGATGCGCTACTATATAAGTTGCAACAGTCGCGGGTTTTAAGCACTACTTAGATAAGGAGGTATGAATCAGCAAGCAACTGGATCCCACTATACCTGAGAATCTGGTACAGAGTCAAGTACTGTCAGCCAGGACACCAAAAACTGTCTAACAAACCTAAAAAAATCAATAGTGGGTTTTTTAAAAGTTGCGTTTGAACAGCTATTTATCAATGGAGTGTAAAATAATTAGAGGGTGAAAAAACGGGAAGGCAGACCTAGCCAATTTTATTTTAAAAGGGGGGTGTAAACATCAACCGCTCAACCAACCGCACCCCGCTGGACTTTTAAAACATTGACATGAAAAAATTACATCCCCTGTTATGATATATTGATGAATCAAAATTAAATAAACGTAAGTTTTTGAGCAAACGAATAGAAAAACGTGACTATAAAACTTTAGGTACTATTTTGATTATCTGTCCAATATTCCTATACTCCCTAAACTACATATCTAGACTAGATTGAAAACATAAATTTCTTACAATGGCAGACGTAGGTACATACATGACCCAAGTATAGAGCGGATGCGCTACAAGAAAAATACCTTTCTTTAGTAAACATTCTTTCTCTAAGAACAGGAATAAAATTCTCAATGTCAAACTTGCTGTTTTCTGTCACTATCTCTAAAATAAATGGATTTATTACATTACCTGGATCTTACACAAGATTATCGTATACTCTACTCTAATAAAGTTAAATCTACAGCTGGCTAAAATAACGATCTACCCCCCCCCCCCTTTACCTCATCCCCTTCCCATCAGCAATCTTTCTTTAGCCGAGAAAGAAAGATTAATCTTAGAAAGTTTAATCTTCTACAGAGCAATACAGATGGACCGACTGGATAAGAAAATTAAACATCAATAAAGATCTTTCAATTAGGGCAGAAATATCTTAAATACCGGCCGAGAAAATCATGTTTCCCTCATGGACGGAAAGACAAACGGACGGAAATTTTTACAGAGTAGCTTCACAATTAAAACTAAACATCCCAATGTGTGACCAACAAGCAAATTGACAAACTTTTAGAGAACTGCACTGTTTTGGAGGTCCCAAGAGGTATAAAAATGACGAGAAAGCAATAGAAAACTTATGCGTTTTTAAAAAGTCTAAATTCTGAACTCCAGCATACCTTTGAGAAGTCTATCAATCAATTCAGATCCATTCTTGACAGTCTGGTCTGGATCAGCAACAAGACCACTCACTGCTCCGAATATTTCGTTGAAATACGGTATTATATTCTCTCTCAATACCTTAATGGAAACAATTTTGTACTTTATATTATATTCATTATTAGCTAAAGGCCTCTTGGAGCACAGTAAGAAGGTGAAAAAGTCGAACCTCAACTTTAAATTTTATTTTTTTAGCAGAAATATTTCTACCTACAGATAGAGAGATCCTTAACAACAAACACAAGACGTGTTATTTTTTTGGTTTAAGTACCTACTATATACTTCATCCCTGATTCGACCAGCAATTTCCGAGATCTTTGTCTTCAGAAAATTCTTAGTCACAAAAAAAACGCCACTAAGACCAAGCAACAGTGACTTAAAATTATTTTTTTTTATTGTGAAAATAAATAACTTTACTAGGTACCTACCTAAACCTTCTATAAAATCATTTACACTAACAATGAAAAAAAACTACCTACCTTCCTTATTCTTTTTAAAAAAGCTTTGCGGGTTTCAAAATGACCTTACTTTAAGTTTTTAACCATAACGGATAGCTCTTAACATTAATTTAGGCATGTTAGAATTATCCTATCGATTTCAAACTTGGCATGGTGATTCCAGTATTAGTTATGTATGATTTAGCAAGCGCAGCAACTTAGTATTCGTTAAGGGAATGTCAGTGCGTCAATTCAAAATATGTTGATTTTTGAGTGTTAAAAAAACTAATTTACCTTGACTACATTGTATAAGCTCTCACAGGCATAATATCTAACCTTAACATATTTATATCATTAATATAGCAGGGATAGGTCAATTCAAGATAAATCCAAACCTCCCCCCATTTTATTTTTAACCAAATTTCTATTTTAGATAAAGATAATCATAGGAAAAGTTTACCGAATTTTACGTTGGTTCAGTCAACCTCGCCCCCCCCCCCCTTCCTCTCCCCGCCAATAATAACCATAGAATTAACCAAAGGTAGATTCAGATTGAGTTTGTAAAAGGGGACTATCTACGAACAAGAGCAAGTGATTCTAAGCATCTTCCAGCATTGATCCATAGTATTTTTTAGTGAATATACTAGGTTTATGTTTAATATTTCGTTTATCGACTAAAAAGTTAGGTTTCACCATGGTTTTATATGAAAAAAACTTGAAATGTTAAGCATTTTTTGGTGAAATATCATCAAATGTTTTGATGTGTTCAAACTGTTGTTTAAAAACCTTGACACAAAAGTATATTATTTTGATTAAAAATTATATTTAGAAAAGAGTTGGTAACTTGTAATATTGTAAACAATTTTAATGTACTACAAAATTCCAGTCCAATTTTCCCTTTTCTCTCTGATTCCTAAGAAAAATTTTAATTATCCTTTACCAAGAATGACTTGACAACCTTCATAAGTAGCGAAGCACAAAAAAATCATGGACTGACTGGACAACAGTAGATGTTCAGTTCTTAAAAAAAGAAAAAAGTACCTAGGGATAATATTCAAAACCATAAAATCACAAAACTTTATAAGAATACCTAACATTAACATCTTTTAAAGAATGACCTACAGACAGACGGACATGCGCATATATCATGGAATCTTCACTAAAAATTTCAGCCGTCTATTTTTAAACAGTCGAGAAAATCACATTTTCCCCCATAGCGTTACAAACTGACGGACAGACAAAGTCAATTATAAAGTAGCTTCGCTACTACAAACTAAATCCTTACCCTGCTATCCGCATCTGAGAGACACTCCAGGATTGGGTTGATCAAGTCTCCAGAATAATTCCCGCTTTCACGACCTAAATAGTGCATTTACCAGTATGGCTTGAAATTGATTAATATGGGCTGGATGGATTAGAACCGGTTCTGAGCCATACTGAAATCCATGATATGCTATACCTCACATTTGTAATTGAAAAACTAACACAAAATAAAAAGTAACTTTTTAAGTAGGTGGAAATTTATTTAATTTAGTCTGTAGCTTAACATTTTGATAAAAAATGAACTGACTGAGTTCTCTGTTTTGGGGAAGCTTCACAAATGTCGTGACCCGGGATGGTTTTAGGCTATTTTTCTGGCCTTTTACATACTCTAATAGAATATAGAAGATAAAAACTAAATAGCGCATAAAAACTTACTACCTACCTAACCTTTAAAATGTAATAATAAAATAAAACCTAGGTACAATTACATTATATTTTTGTACAACTAGTAAAACAACTTTTTTTTACTTCAATTTCATCTATAACTTGAAGTTTTATACTTATACAATCTTTAGAAAGAAACCACCTTCATAATGGTTTTTAACAAAATAATTAGATGATTTTTTCAAAATGTTTTAGAAGATTTTTTTACAAATTAATTTTGAACAGCTACATTACCTTTATATAGATACACGGACATACATGAATACTAGAGAAGCTGCGCTACAAAGTACCAACTTACCTAAACCTATGGCCATAGCGGCTAGACCGATTAGTCCTCCTTTTCTCATGTGGGGATTTTGAGATATAGCAAAATCAGATCCCAGAACCTTGGAGTAATATTTTGATTTTTTATATTTTGATGTTTTAGTACCCAAAATTTTGAAGTTGACATTTTGTTCAAGGCTACCTCAGACATTTGATAACACGAACATAGTTCTCCTATCCTTAATGTGCAAGACAGCAATTTAGTTAAGCCTGTTTTTTGGCCAATGCATCCCCCAAGTGAAAACTAATATTTTCACGCGTCAGACTAAGCTGCAGTAGGGAACCTTTAAAATCTTTTTTGAAACAGTTGAATCAAATTAAAGTTTTAATCGATTGTTTAGGTATATAATCTTCCAATTTTCCAGGGATCTTAAGGGATAAAACACTAGAGGATAAATTGATGTACATCACCAATGATGATATACAAAATTGCCCCTCATGTAGATTACAATTAGTGGTTGAAACGTTTGGACACTCAATTTAATGAAACAACCCGAAATCCAATATAAAAAAAAGGAATGAGCAAACGTTACTAAAAATTTTTGGGAACTAGTGTAAAAACAGCCCAATGTCCCCTCTCATCCGGAATATTTTAGACAGGTTCATAAAAAATCAAAATTCCTTCAGCAGTTTCTTTATTTGAGAGGTGTTTTTGACTGAAACAAAGTCTTTAACCATTTTCTCTACGAGTTTTAAAATTTGGTTACTTTTCTTTTAAAAATTGAATGCTAAATACTTTTCAAAACATTAAAATTCTTTTTGTTCTCGACTTGGATCATAACTTCCATAAAAGCGAAGTTCTAAAACAATAGGACAAACGATCATTTGTAGAACTTAATAAGCAGGATATCAATATAAAAGTAATGACAAAATTGTATGTAAATTAAAATTGATTATATACAGGATAGGAAATACTTACATTTTAGGGATTTTATACAAGAGATGCTTCGCTTAAAAAACTATACTGATCTTGGACACAACAACACAAAAACTAGATAAACTAGGAGTAATTTTTCTTTAAAAATCTTATTTTGGGCTAAAAAGTTCAAAACAACTTGTAAATTGACAGGAATCATTATGCCAATTATTATTTTAAAAAAAACAATTCTAAATTAACAATCGTATTTGATTATTAAGGACGAACGGACATACCACAGTTATAAAAATTTTTTTTTTGAAAAGTAACCAAATTTATTTCCTATTTCTAAGGCCGCAGCTTTGCGTCGCTCGTACATGCGGTCATTCAGTGCCCGTACACACGCCGCGCTAAGCGGCGCGTAGTCCTTGTCTGCCATTCTTATTAATTATCACACACCTCTGATTTTCTTACTCTGAAAAAAATATACTTTAAAAAAACAAAGTCAATTTTCATTATTTTTTTCTCAAAAAGTTATCACATAAAATCTGACACTGAGTGTTAATACTTACATAAAAAAAAATCAACAAAATAAAGATCTAAACAAATAAAGAAATTAGGATGAAAAATAAACACAAAATCACAAGTAGTCAAAAAAATGTGGAAATATGTCGACAAAAACAAAACAAATAGGTATATAATATATTTACTATTCTTTATTTATTGTGAACCATTTATCTCCTTCATTTGGTTCATCTGCACTCTCCAAGCTCGTGTCAACAGCAAGTTTCATAGCTTCTTCATCAGGACTGTCTTTGGTGGTCTTGTTATCATCCTCATTGGAACCTACGAACACGAAGAGAAATTATATTTTCTTAAAATTACAGTAAGCTAGGTAAGCTCTAAATATTGTTCAAATACCCAATTTTTCAGAATAGTATAGACAATGCGATCAACCAATTCCGCCATGCTTAAATCAAATACAAAGGCCTAAATGTTCAAAATCTAATTTCAAAACGCTTTGCTTGTTTAAACAAGTAATAGTAAAATATCATTTAGATGGAACGGGATTAACCACGAGAACTTATATTGGTGCATCTCTGAACCAAATCTTGCATTATGATGTAATTGTACAAGATTATATGGTCTATGCCGACAACCAACCCTTTGATTGCTTGATCTATGTCTCAAAGTCCTAGCTGTGTATGGTAATAAGTTGCGCCTGTTTTGGGCCACGGCAATCCACCTAATCCAACTATTTTCTTCGCGCACCAGCCAGAGCAGCAGTATAAACCACTTTTAACGTCTTTAGTTATTACGCAGTGTTGGACCGAGATTTGAACATATCGCCTTCCCAAAAACGAGCTACGTGTTACGCCATAGTAAATGCCAAAATTCAGAAAAAAAATATGCACAATGATCATTATTATTTCTCCCTATATCAACATCATTACCAATAGGCACTGTATCATCATTGTATTCATCACTAGTTTCTTCATTAACAACCAGGGAGATGCCACCAGCAGGTGTTATAGTGATGTCGTTATCTGTTGTGTCAGCATGTGGGTAGGGAGTTGAGGTATGGGCAGGCACTGGGGGTGCAATAAAAGTTGAATCAGCTAAATATTTAAAGATATATGAATGGATGTAGAATATACGTGGATATCATGACTGGGGAAAAATTGTCCTCAATTTAGCTTACTAACATGGAACTCATTTATTGGTCAGTTTGTTCATCCAGTAAGATTTGAAACCTACCAAGTATAAGCAAAATATACAAGGATGGGGTTTAAAGGGATATGATGAGACAAAGGCAGATACATTGATGTACATCCCCAATCATGTTAAAAAAAATTACCCGATTTGTAGATTACAGTTAGTGGTTGAAACGTTTGGACACTTAACTTAATAAACCAACCAATCAAAATTCATTTAAAGTCCCCAAATATGATAAGCTAACAAAGAAGAAAACATTATTTTAAAACTTTGGGGACAAGTTTAATAAACAGCCCTTTATCCCCTCCCTCTCTCTCATTGTTCTATCCATATATCCCTGATTGAATTACAGTATCATTATTGGCGGTAGAAGCTTCTTTAGCATCCGAATCTCTTGAGCTATCATCTTCATCCATGGTTTCGTTGATAATACCACGGTTGAAAACTGTGACAGGGGCTGTTCCTGTATTGGGGTATATTTTTTAATTTGTATACTACAGGCTACGCCCCTAGAGGCCTCAAGAGGACGGGGGGTGTTGACTACTCCCCACTTTCAATTGTAGTTTTTAAAAAAGTTTTTTTTGTGGGAGGTCATTATTTTCTAGGTGATTTCTTTTCAGAGGGTGGTGGTACACTCCCCAAAAATAAATATAAACCTTCCAAGGATCTATGAGAAGCTACCCTATAAAGGAGAATCATATCGGTTACATGCACAGAGATAGACAGAGATCCTTTACTTTAATATAAGGACAAGTAACAGGGTGTCTGTATGTCTTTGTAGCTAACCGCTGGACCGATGATTGTTATCCTATACAGTAAAGCTTTTCATAAGTCAGGAAATCGCGAATGTAAATAACCTTTGTATCAGTAAAGTAGTAAGACTTTTTGTCTGTAGCTTAAGATTTCAATAACTACTGGACTGATTGAGTTTTTCATTTTATGAAAGCTTCTTATGGGTTCCTGGATTGTTTAAGGCTATTTAAATTTTAATATCTAAGATTGGTTTCAGGCTATTTTCCTTATTCATTCAAATACATAGCCTCTAGATGCTAGTATAGCAGCCACTAGGTAGCTTTTAAAAAGTATTATTCAAGAGGTAGTTATTAAATAACGGATCTACTGCAGTTCACGGTAAAATATTGCTGGTAACGAATATTGCCAAAAATCAATGAATTTTAAAGGCTGCTAGCTGCCAAACGGCTGAATGTACAGATCATGCCCGCACACTGTTTTAAGCGGCATAAGAAGGCCTACAAATAATCTGGAATAGCCATAAATCAATAATGCATAATTATCTCGCAGTGCAGAGAAATGCGCGAAAAAGGCCTATTTTACGCGTTTTTTCTTCAATGAAGCTTTCCATGTGCATCATTGGATCTTGGCTATTCCAGATTATTTGTAGGCCTATTTATAAGGCTTAAAATGGTGTGCGGATATGATTTGTAAGTTCAGCCGTTTAACAGCTAGCAGCCTTTAAAAATTCATAGATTTTTGGCAATATTCGTTACCAGCAATATTTTACCATGAACTGCAGTAGATCCTAAATAACTATACCCATACCTTGTTTTAAACTGTTACTAATACTGTTAAGTTTCACTTCCACATCTTTTAATAATTTGACGGATTTATTTTTAGCACTCTCCGAATAATTTTCATCTTGAGAATTTTGTTTAGACTTTGTTTTGTATTCATCACTAATCACAAAATCTGGATTTCTTTCCTAGTGAAAACAAAAATTATTTTTTATTTCTTAAAGGGGCTTGTTTATAAATGACTTGTTACACCCTTTTTTTATTCAACTCCCTAAAATTTCCTAATACAATATAATTTCCAGTATGGCTTCCAAACCGATTAATATCCGATGGATTAGGACCGGTTTTCAGCAATACTGAAAAATCATGAATAGCATTGTATTACAGACAATTTTAAAAAAATATCAAAATAAAATTTTAAGATATATACCAGTTTTGTTAGTCCAAGCGGCCATCGGCCTCTTGGAGCTAACAAACAAAAAAGAAGATAATTTATTAATAAATTTTTGTTCCTGTAGACTTCTAACAATTCTTTGTGGTCTACTTTTTCCATCATCAGCTAATTTGTCTGTTTTCGCTTGTCCCTTCACAGATTCGGTGCTATTTTTTGTGTTATCAGCTGATATCTCACCAGTTTTGGCGCTAAATTTTGTGTTGTCAGCTGATTTCTTACCAGTTTGGGCGCCAACTTTGTTATTATCTGCTGGCTTGGGCGCAACACTTCTTCTTGCAACTTTTGAAGCTGGAGGGTTTAAAGTTTCAGCAGCCTAAAATCAAAACATCCTATAAATCGAACCTTGACTTAAAATTCTAGGTAAAAATTAAGGAGGTGGATTCACTTCCTTAGATATGGGTGTACTCTACACCCCAATAAGGCATCCAAGTGAGGTGACAAGAAAACAAGTCCTCCTATTAAGAATTAACACCACTCTGGTAAAACCCTGTGGACACCACTGCTTAAAATGTTAAGTGGTCTAATTCTATCCATTCCTAGGCAATTATTAGTTACAAGAACCCAATGTGAACACTCAACCTTTTAACCCTCTTAAATACTTTTGACGTACTTAAACTTACCTTTTCAGTAGGTTCATCTTCCAGGTAACGTTTCCCTACTTTGCCAATGACTGACCTCTTTACAACAATCTTGGATTTTGTCTGGACTTTTGGAGGACCTAAAATGGATAAGAAATTGTAAATGGAATATATACAAAATATTTTAAGTTTGTCTTAATATATTCTGAGATAAAAATTAATATCTACCAGTTTTGTTGACCCGGTCCTTCCACCCTTTCCTTTCCTCGGATAGTAAAATAATAAGGTATAGTCCCTTTTGTGGCAACGCACCTTAAGGGGCGATTCTTCTCATTTTTCTTATATTTCTAGCCCGTGCGGTGGGCTTTAACCCTGCAGGGCCAATTGCCTAACCTTGTGGGGCAATCACCTAATCCAATATAACCTAACCTAACCTAAAATAATACGACGAATCGCCCCTTAAGGGGCGTTGCCACGAAAGGGACTATTCCCCAAACTTTTTATACTAGTTTTGATGGCACGGACATTCAGCTCTTCAAGGTCAATAAGACTGGAGTTATTCTTAATTTTTTTTATTTTACTCTCCGCAGAAAGCTGTGTTGATGCCATTAATAACTTTTATCACCTGCTTGAGTTTCAGATAGCTCTGTATCAATTTTGACCTCCTTACTCTCAGTATTACAAGCTGCTGTCTCTGACTTCCTACCGTCATCAGTATTGTTCTTGTTTGCAATTGGTTTAGGTGGTAGAGCTGAAATACCTGAGAAAACAAGAATAGTTAGATTAATAAGTAGCACAGCTATAATAATTATATAAAATTAAGTGGAGATCGGTAAGTCTTTCTGTCTGTTTATACCATATCATGATCTTACAAACCTCTCAAACGATATGGTGCGTCTTTACATAGAAGCTTCTCATAGGTCCTAGGGAGGTTTATAACTAAAGAGTTAAAAATGGTTCCTACTCAGATGCGCATAGTAAGAGTAGGGAGAATGCCTTGGCCCATAAACAGGCAAAACGTATTAGCATGCACAGTTAGGACTCCTCAGACAAAGGTCGTGCAATCAAAGGGATGGTTGTCTGGTGGATGTTACTTAACTTGATATCCTTGGGTGTTAGAGTATCGCATTCCCATTACAAGCAGATGATGAAAAATTAAAAATGATGATTAAAAATCAAAGGAGAATCATGCCCTTCCAAGGTAAGATAAGGTTAATAAATAAAAGATATATAAATCCATTTTTAAGTCGGCAGATTACTGTGTCCATCTAGGGTTATGAATCTGTTACCTGGAATGTTCAGGTTTATAGCCCAATTTTCTCCATAAGTATCATTCATGGAGAAGTCGCATCCATTTTCAAGGCCACTTTCCTCCAGCGTTTTCTCCATCAATGGCATCGGCCTAATATTAATACATCATTATTTCCTTTGTTGATAACATTTACACCATAATAGTGTTTAATCTTAAGTAATTGAAAGAATGGAGGCGTATTAAGAAACACTTTTTGTAACCAAACCTAAAACTCAAAGGGAATTTTATGAGAAAAGGTAAGTTTGTCTCAGATTCTAAAATTGATAATTTGGCGAGAAAAGACAAAAAAAAAATATGCGAGAAACGATGGTTTTCGGCGGTTTTGCCTTAATTTTTTCACAGTTCCACATTGTAACTCTTTAAAGCAACTGTAATGTCAAATTTTAGTGCTGTAACTCTTTTTTTGGCTGAGTTTCTATGATTTTAAGGGGTATAAATTGGGGAAAAATAGATTTATTTTTTAAAAAATTGTACCATAGCATATCTTTTTCTTTGTAATAAAATATTCCAGACAACATAAATTCTCTTACCTATTAACAAGAGATTCTTTGGGATCTTTATCTTTGGCATCAATTACATTTGCATCAGCTTCTTTATTTGTCTCATCAACAGTCTTGGTGGATGTTTCATTTTTTACAGATTTTTTGGCTTTGGTAGATTTTATTTGTTTTTTCTGTGCGCCAGATTTTTGGTGAGTTTGGGTCATATGCAGGTTCAAATCCTTTTCTGTGTCGAAAACCCTAAAGAAAAAAACTTTTTTTTTTACATTCTAAAAGATTCTTACTTAAATTACATAATTAAAAGAGATTTAAATGAATACAATTTATTTTCTATAGGTAGGTACTAATTCTCACAAAAATTTGAAAATTGTATTGCAATCAGTTGTTAAAGACAACACCAAATTAAAAGCGGCTTTAAAAAATGGGAATGTTGAGAATTAAACTACAGCCGTCTATTTTGAATAGGAGCCGAGGAAATTACATTCCCCCAAAAACCTTTCAAACCCATAAAAGCGAAGCTCTGAAACCTGTAAGACAAACGAACATTTATACTTGAAGAGTATCAGAACTGAATAATCACAATATAAATGTATAAAAGAAGAAAAAAATTATAAGTAAATTTGTTGAAAACTAAGTACAGGATATTGTTAAAGGACATACTTACATTTTGAGGACTTTATTATAGATATGCTTCGCTTATAACATTGTACTTTGTTGTTCTAGGAATCAGTATTCCAAAAATCAGATCAATCGTATAATTTTATCACATAATAATTTGTTGTTAAAAAGTTAAAAATCAAGATGTTTAAAATGAACTACGGACATTCTGGTAATGGTTATAGAGTTATTACGCTTTCTAAATCGAACCTAACTACTACAGGAATAACCATCCAAAGTTTTGAATCGACAGGGCAATTCTAACCTATTTAAATTAACGAAAAGAGCTATTTGTCTGTGACGGACGGACGGACCAACCCTAATTATAGAAAAGCTTCGCTTTTAAAAACAGAATGAAAATTACCTGGGACATTTAGAGCATCTCCCCCCACCGTGTTCTTTCTTTAGATGATTAACATATTCAGTAGCACCCTATAAATAACAAGAATATAAGATACAGTATTTTTTTATTTTCGTTTGGATTTCCTAGTAATAAGGGATCTTGGACAAAATAGCCTCAGGACATTTACTTAAGAAAAATAGCCTCAACTAATAATGCATACCTAGGTGGTTTAGAATTTGGTGGATTTTACCAAAAGTGTCTGGTAGATTTTAATTTTTTATTTGATCTTTATTAACAGTTGAGGCTATTTTTCTTAAGAGGCTATTTTGTCCGAGGCTATTTTGTTCTGAGGCTATTTTGTCCTGAGGCTATTTTGTCCGAGGCTATTTTGTTCTGAGGCTATTTTGTCCAAGGCTATTTTGTCCAAGATCCGTATTAAAAGGTTAAGCAGACGAGTAATAGATAGAGGTTTTTAACTAAATGCACTCAATTTTAGGATTATGTGATCTCTAACGCCCCCCCCCCCCCTCCCACCATTTCTTTTGAAATAAGTCAAATTGCACACTTTTATTATACCTAATGAATTAAATATAATAAAAGTCTCCAAAGTTTTTTAGCCAAAAAATGAGATACCGCGTTTATAGATTCAATTTTTATGGGCCAGTCTAATGTCCCCACTTCCTCTTTGAAAACATATAAGAAATGGATCATTAATGCCCAGGAATATAATCTCTAAAGGGATAAGACAATGACAGATTAAATAATGCACATTCCCAATGATGACACACAAAATTACCCCTTCCATAAATTACAATTAGTGGTTGAAATATTTGGGCACAATCAACTTAATGCCCCAACGATACTAAAATTCAACAGTTGTTAAGCCAACGAATAAAAAATGTTATCTTAAAACTTTGGGGACTAGTGTAATACAAAGGCCAATGCCCCCCTCCATCCTCCCCCTCATGATCAATACCTGTAAAATTCCACAAACTGGGCAAATCTGTCTTCCACTTCCTCGACCTAAAAATCAACAAAATAACTTTTTTTGTACAATATTTTTAAAAAAATGCAGGGATAAGACAAAGGACGATAAATTGATGTACAACCCTAATGATAATAAACAAAATTATCCCCTTTCTTGACGAAAAAAAATATTTGTTAAAAAGTTTAGATACTTCTAGTTTGTAACTAACCAATAGCAATTCAAATAAAGTACCCAAAGTATATAAGCTAAATAATCAGATCAAGAGGTTGTAAAACTTTGGGAACCAATGTAAATTAAAAAATCATTGTCACCTACACCCCTGACATGAAGCAGGTTAAGGAAAGAAAAGCTTTGCTAATTAAATATAGATAGCTAAGAAAAATGTATTTTTTTTCTCTCCTAATATGAAAAATTGTTTTTACCTTCGAGAATATTCCGTTTTTCAGTCTTCTTGACAACCTTACTTGTGCTACTTAAAGGCACTAAAAAAAAAAAAAAAATTTAAAATTTTATTTGTTAGGTACCTAGGTATGACAAAATGTTTCACTAGTACAATTAGAAATGCCAATATTTGAAAAATAATTAGGTAGGTACCTACAATCTACAATTTCCATACCATAAGCAAAAAAAAAAACAAGGGGGGGGGAAGTTTTGACACATTTGCGTAAACCTGGCACCTAGGCTTTATCTTTGGACTGAGAGGATAGGTTATTAGAGATAAAATCATTCTTATATGATGAATTTAAGATTTTTTGGATAGACCATAGAATAAGGAGGAATAGAAGTGAAAACCCTAAAATTTTCTGGGAAATTAGAAGGAATCTTTGACTTGCGCAGTAAAGACAATAATGTTAAAGTACAAATCACAATGACTAGTTGGACAAAATTAGAAAAATTTAATTTGTATCAAAATCTTATAAAATAAGAGCGCAACCTAGTTTTATAATATTGTATTGGAAGTATAATAGTGTGATGCGTTTGTGAACTCGAACCTTTATCCTTTTGTTTTCCTTATCATTAATGTCAGTTTGGAAAGCGGTGAGATTCAAATGTTCATAATTGGACGCGGCATTCAAAACAATGCTTGCGCATGGACCATAAACAAAGCGAGCGTTGATAAACTATGTCTTATGTTGCAGGATATGGACTGGAGATGAACTGTACTTGGTTGCTAATGTTTTATATATTGTGTTTTATTAATTAATGATCAATAACATAGTTTAATAAATAAAGATCATGTCTATTATGTTGCAATTATGAATTTGATATCATGTTTTATTATGCTTAATATTAAATAAATATGTTACAGATGTTTTAAGATGAGGTTTAGTTCTTTACTTAATATTTGTCTTATTATATTTCAGTATACAAAAATGGTACAGAATGTTTAGATAGTTGCGCCAGCTGTTGGTCACCTTTACAAGGTGTTATACCTCTATATTTCATTAATTAACATTGCTAGCAAGAGCTTTTTAGCTTTAATAAGCTGAGTAAGATCTACGGCAAGCAGGTGGCGCAGCACTCTAGATATTCGTGTACCCATCAAGCATTACAAGCTTAAGTTATTAGACAAAAATTAGACTTGGTAAGTCGGTGATGTCAGCTACAAGTAGCTGAAAACTGTGTCATACTAAAGACAGTGTTTCTCTTTTTAGCTATACTTTACAAAAGGTATAGACGGTGTTCATTAGCTATTTTTTTCAAAAATAGACAGTGTTTATTAGCTATTTTTTTTCAAAAATAGACGGTGTTTATTAGCTATTTTTTTCAAAAATAGACGGTGTTTATTAGCTATTTTTTTCAAAAATAGACGGTGTTTATTAGCTATTTTTTTCAAAAATAGACGGTGTTTATTAGCTATTTTTTTTACAAAAATACGCGGTGTTTATTAGCTATTTTTTTTACAAAAATAAGCGGTGCTTTAGCTATTTTATTTCGATCCGTGAAAATAGACGGTGGAATAAGAAAATAAATAAAACCGTGTCATACCAAAGCAAAATTTGGGTGCGTGGCTACTCTTTTTTTCAGGAAAGGTAGACAGTGGTAACAAACCTCATCTTTTTTACAACATGACGGAGGTAAGGGTAACAGTTGATGCCCCGAAACTGATAGATTTCACTTGCTATCAGGATTATCAAGACAATGTCGTACTTTGGGATGCAACAACTGACCATCCTAAAAAGAAAAGGGGTTCCCTATTAGTACTGGGTATTCCTAACTCACACCCCCAGCTAGGGGAAAATATTCAAAAACGACTCTTTGCAAAGATAAGACCCGAAACAATAGCAGCAAGGGAGGATGGGCTTACAAAAATTCTTGAATTTCTTGATGAGAATTTAGCATACACAAAAAAATCCTCCAAGTTTACACACTTCAGGGAGATAATACATTACAAAAGAAAACCAGAACAGAAGATTGAAGACTTTGTCAGAGAATATGAATACCTTCTTGCTAAAGCCGAAAACAATGGCATGAAGGCATGGGACGCTGATATAAAGGTAGGTTTCCTAATGGAGAATTGTAATCTTACAAAACAACAGAGAGAATTACTCAACTCTGTTGTAGACTACTCCACAGACGAAAAATTATACGAAAATGTAAGGGGGAAAATGATAGATATGTTATCAAACGTCTATGAATTATCCAACAACGATGATAAATTTGGAGAGGCTTTCTTTACACAACATGAAAGTGCATTCGTAGCGTGGGCAAAGAAAAACAATTATCAAAAAGTTAAGCCCAATTATGGAGGGGGAGGGCAACATACGCAAAAATCCTCAAATTCCAACTACAATGGAAACAACAAAGGTAACTTCCCTAAACCAGATTTTTTTGAGGACGCCAACCCCAAAGACAAACATGGCCGCATATTAAAATGTAGAATATGTTGGTCCATAAAACATTTACAAATGAATTGTCCACATAGGCATAAATATGATAATACCCAACCCCGCAGAAAACAAGCCTTTGTAATAGAAGGGGAGGACGTAGACGAAGACGACTTTCTAAACATAGACGAAGAATCGACAGAGCCGTCCGAAAAAGCTATCTTCTTTACTACTAATAAAGAAGAAATCAGCAAATTCACTGCTGAAGCTTTAAACTCTTGTGCCCTAGACACATGCTGTACAGCATCTGTCGCAGGTAGCAAATGGATGGAAATTTACAAACAATCTATCCCCATGCATCTTAAAAGTAGGGTATTAGGACCAAAACAGAGTAATACTCAGTTCACCTTCGGAAACCAACAGACACTACCCTCCCTAGGTATCTACAGTATCCCTGTCATAATAGGCGATCAACTACACGATCTCGAAGTCGACATTATACAATCGGATATTCCATTCCTTATGTCCAAATCCCACATGAAGAAAGTAGGAATAGCACTAGATTTAACAAATGATACTGCCACTGCTAATGGCAAACCACTAAAAATAAATACCACTAGTGCAGGACATTATATCATTAGCCTACTTGGAGAGACTGATGACGAAGACACTTTACTAATGGAAGAGATCATGCTAATTGATTTTGAAACAGCATCTGCCAAAAAGCAGTATCAAATGCTGGTAAAGATCCACAAACAATTTGGCCACGGCCAAAAGAAAAAGTTTGTTGACCTACTCAAAGGAGCCGGCCAATGGATCGACACATTTGATGAAATGCTGGAGAAAATCATAGATGGGTGTGAAGGGTGTATCTTGCGGAAACGTAACCCTGTCCGCCCATCTGTAGCTTTCCCTCTCTCAAATGATTTTAACCAATGTGTGGCTATGGATTTGAAGATTTGGAACAAACAACCCATACTCTACATGGTTGATACGTTCACCCGCTACACCATTGGAACACTCCTCAAGTCCAAATCCCCAGAAGAAGTAATATCAGCAATGATGATCCATTGGATAAGATACTTCCAAAAGCCCCAAGCTGTAATCACCGACAATGGAGGTGAATTTACAGCAGAGGTGATCAGAGAAGCATGTAGCAAGCTAGACATAAAAGTCCACACAACTCCAGCATATAGTCCACATGGTAATGGCACATGTGAGAAGGCTCATGATCTAGTTGACACCATTCTGGTACAAGTCAACAGAGACTTCCCAGATATGGACTTACAGACTGCCCTAGCCTGGTCCTGTGCAGCCAAAAACACACTGACCACCACATATGGATTTACTCCCTACCAACTTGTTTTTGGTAGACAGCCAGCTCTGCCAAACATAATAGATGAACCTCCGCCAGCTCTTGAAGTGAAATCAAGGAGCAAAGCACTAGAAGACCAACTTAGAGCCTTGCATGAATGCAGAATTGCATTCATAAAGTCTCAGAGTTGCGAAAAGCTAAAGCAGGCATTGCGAACAAAAATAAGAACTTCACAACATACCTATGAAAGAGGTCAATATGTGTATTTCAAAAGAGATCGTGACGACAGATGGATGGGCCCAGGAAAAGTGATCTTTCAAGACGGGAAAGTTGTATTCATCAGACATGGAAGCACTTATTGCAGAATACATGCAAACAGGCTTTACCCAGTCAAGGATGAACTAGCCGAAAAGATCAGAGAGACAGAAGAACATCTTGAGACAAGAGATGAAACAGACAAAGGAAACAACACCAAAAACAAACACACCAATGAAAAACACAAACACAACAACACAAAACTGTTTGAAATAAACACACAAAACAACCAAGAAGAACAAAACAACAACACTGGAGAGTCAAATGAAACACATGAAGAAGAAGAACATTTTGAACTTGCAAGAGAAGAAGAAAATACCTCTGAGAATAGAGTTTCCACAGCACAAGAACAAACTGAGAAACCCAAACAAGGTAGACCAAAGAAAACCACAAAATCAAAAGTAATTCCAACTTTCAAAAAGAATGAAAAAGTACAACTAAAGATACAAGGAGAATGGAAAAATGCAACCATTGCAAGTAGTGGAAAAAGAACCGGAAAATATCCGAATTGGTATAACTTTCAACTAGAGTCAGGAGAAACAGTAAATGGAAATGCGGATGATTTAGAAATAAGAAGAGTTGAAGAACAAAGAATTGACCAACCAGACAATGAAGACAACTCTGAAACAAGACTTCCTGAAGAAGTGCTAGCTGTGTTAGCAGACAAAGAAAGCAGAAACTCCCCTGAAATGAAAGAAGCAAAACAAAAAGAGCTGCAGAAACTGAAAGACTTTCATGTATACGATGAAATACCTGATGAAGGACAGGAACACATAACAACAACCTGGGTTCTTACGAAAAAGGGAGACAAAGCCAGAGCCAGGCTCACAGCGCGTGGCTTTCAGGAACAGGAACAAGTAACAAAAGATTCTCCCACCATGCACAAGTTTTCGCTGAGAATTCTATTGATAATAGCAGCAGCAATGAGCTGGACAATAGCAACAACTGATGTACAGTCTGCTTTCCTCCAGGGAGATGACCTAGACAGAACCGTTCTCATCAAACCTCCCAAAGAAGCTGAAAAGGCAAACATACTCTGGATCTTGAGAAAATGTCTTTATGGTCTGAGAGATGCCTCAAAGAAGTGGTACAACAGAGTAGAATCAACCCTCAAAAGACTCGGATTCAAGAAATCCGACTATGATTCTGGTGTTTTCTACTATGAAAGAAACGGTAAACTAGAAGGAGTCATAGGAATCCATGTGGATGACTTCTTACACTGTGGAACGAAATTCTTTAATAACATAATACTGCCCAAAGTACTGGAATCATTCAAGATTGGCAAATCAGAAGCCAACAATTTCACCTACACAGGCTTCCATCTCCTACAAGACAATGATGGAATCACCCTAGATCAAGAAAGCTATGTAGATAACATCAAGATCCCATTCATAGAAGCCAAAAGACTGGCACAGATTAAAGAAGATCTCACACAGGAAGAACTGACCATGTTACGACAAATTACTGGCACTATCAACTGGACAGTCAGGTCTACACGCCCAGACCTTGCATTTGACCTCATAAACCTATCCACAAAGTTCCAAGGTGGCCAGGTAACACATCTAAAAGAAGCAAAGAAAGTTCTCACTAAGCTGAAAGATGTAGCAAAAGTAAAAATACCAAATCTTGGAAACTTGAAAGAAGCAGAGATCTGGACATTCTCTGACGCAAGTCATGGCAATCTGAATGATGGTGTGGACAGTACAGGAGGTTTCATCACACTGCTGGTCAATCCAACGAACGGTAAATGTGCCGCCATCGAATGGAAATCTGGAAAAATCAACAGAAAAACAAGGTCATCACTTGCAAGTGAAGTCATCAGTGCGAATGATGCTATTGACGCAGCCATCGCCACACGAAAAATGCTGAAAGCAATGCTAGGTGAAGACCACAAGCTCATGATCAGGATCATAATTGACAACAAAGATGCACTGGAATCAGTACACAGTTCTACAGATGTACAAGAAAGAAGATTGAGGAGAGACATAGCAATCATCAAAGAATGTCTAGCAACCAGAGAAATTGAACAGCTGATCTGGGTCCCAGGAAGCCTACAACTAGCGGATGTCCTTACCAAAAAGGGCGTGAATCCCCAGCCAATAAGACAAGTTGTACAAACAGGCGTGATGGCCACAGAACACTTTCAAGCAGTCAAAAACTTCACAAGATAACTCCTTTTACAAACCTAAATTTAAAAAAAATCAAAAGAATTTTTTTTTCCAAACAAAAACTCCAAAGGCACATTTGACAAAAAGTCGCACCAAATATAGGTATTAAATAGGTTACATACACAGACCCTTATCAAACGAGTCTTATAACCAGACATAATCATTTCTCTTATCCTATTCAAAAGAAAGAAATTTATTTTTGTTTTTGAAAAATCATACAAGCAAAATTATCGGCTGTTTCCAACTTTTTTGTTTAAATATAAACAAAAACGAAATTAATATTTCCAATCCATAAAAATATCTTATCAATGATAATTAAAAATGGCGGCTTATTCTGCAGACACCTATAAATTATAAAAATTATGAAGTTTTATAATAAATTTGAATATTGCGATTCATAAATTTCAAAAGAAACGCAAAACATTAAGCTTTTTTTTCCAAATTTTGCAAAAATAGGATATTTAACTCTACAAGTTTCAATATATCCTTATCATTTCAGATAAAATGTATCCCGGCATTCTCGTCACATCGACGCTTGCTCATAAACGGAAACTCATTTCATCTATGTGGAAAGCTTTTATTGGTTAATTAAAAAAAAACAATAGTTAACATTAGACATGCAATTCATAATTATTTCTTTTAGTGTTTATTATAACCAACCATCTTACACATCTTCAGTGCTCTGTGATCTCATCAAGGTGATTACAATATTCAATTTTAATAATTATTTTTTTTTCTGAATGTTTGTGTTTTACCGTAACCTAACGAAAGAAATGATATAAGTTTTACAACAGTTATATCAGCATAGTAAATCATTATAATTCACCATGAATTATCTTACAATTTTCCAAATACACGACTAATTAATAATTTCAGTGGAATGGTGTCTTATCCATTAAGATCCCTATTATTATTTTATAAATATTTTAATCAGTCCCTCTTTATTGTTTTCCAAAACAACTTACGATAAATGGTGTCTTATTCCTTAAGATCCCTAATATTTTTATTTATATACATTTTTTATTTTTTTCTCTTGAGTATTGATTTTTTAAAACAATTTTTCGAAAAATGGTGTCTTATCCCCTAAGATCCCTGCCATTATACAATCGATTTGAGAATAGTTATTTTACAAATACATAAAAATCACTGTCTAATTTCTTAAAACTTTAACACGAACTAATCAATTAAACAACAGTTTCATGTCAAAAATGATTTATTCCAAAAATTACAGATAATTATTTATCTAATTGTTAATATTATTTCACAAATAATATTTTTTTCTCTCAATGTATTCTAAAAATTGTTTAAACTCCGAATTTACAAATCTAACTTATAGCCTAAGCTAAGAAAAGAAAGATTTACAAATCAAATAAACAATTTCTATGTTTAGAATGATGGAATCTGATGCCCTTGCCGACCAAGCCGTACAGGCCGCCAACAGGAGCCGTAAGGGAACTAAGCCACCGCGGAGGATAATCCTGGCCGATTTTGACACAAACCTGTGGCAACATGATGGTGTGTGGGTTCATGTTAAAGAAGAAACGCTTTCTGAATTTAAAGAAAGTGTGCTTAAAGTTCTCGAATCACCCAAACCACTGCACATCTCCATCTTAGCACTCCAAAACTACACCAACGACACCATTGAAGACTTGCTGAGCTGCGTACGGAACATAATGGAAGCAACTTTAGAATCCACACACAAAGTTTGTTTCTCAACTTTGAGGTTTCTACCCGAAGAAGAAAGAAATTGGAACCTGATCAACTCAGTGAATAAAGGAATTAAAGTCATCATGAGTGAGTTCAACGTCCAACAACTCAATCTCCATAAAATTTGCTTGAAGTTCCAAGGGAGAGATCTGGTCGTGGATGCTGAATGCTTTAAGGAATTCATCGAACGAACCTCTTTAGGTTCTACCTTAAGTGAACATGCCATCAACACAATTTGCGATTGGCTCAACAAACACAATAACTCTGCATTTGGTGCCCAGCCAATCCTCAGAGCAAGAGGGGAAACCGAAAGCCTCCTTCCCCTGCCATTAGGATTAACTAAATCCTATTATGAAGATGAAAGGATGGTGTCCTTCCTCAAGTCACGTGGTCTCTATCATCGACGCCCACGTAGTGAAACCAGAAAACCCCCACATCGCCGAGTTTCACACAGAACAATCTCAAGAAGAAGGCCTGATTCACTAGGTACTGGTCATCGAGATGGACGCAGCAGGTCACCCATGGCGGTAGGAGCTCTGGAACGACTACTGTCAGCAGTAAGCAGAGATAGACGCGGTAATCCAACCAATCATGTTATGAATCGTGATAACAACTTTGCCGACAGAATCAATCAACTCTACCTTCAGAAAAACGCGGAAGTCGTTCAACTAAACATCTGCGTGGAAGCACTAAAGGCCGAAGTTCATCATCTCCGTCAAGAACTTGAACGCGAAAAATCAAAAACAAAGGAAGAAAATGGTATTGAGATTCAGAGGCTTAAACAAGAGATTGCCAGCCTCCAGGAGCACAACAGGAATCTAAGCACTCTAGACGAACACAATGACAAGTTGATCAGCAGGTTGATGAAGATGAAATCTGATCTTGGGGTTGAGAACAATCAACTGGTTGAAGAGCTCGGTAGATTGAAACTCAGCAAGAAAGAACGCCGCCGACTGAAGAGAGAGCAGCACCAAGAAGATAGGAGAGAGCGGTATTAATGATAAACTATGTCTTATGTTGCAGGATATGGCCTGGAGATGAACTGTACTTGGTTGCTAATGTTTTATATATTGTGTTTTATTAATTAATGATCAATAACATAGTTTAATAAATAAAGATCATGTCTATTATGTTGCAATTATGAATTTGATATCATGTTTTATTATGCTTAATATTAAATAAATATGTTACAGATGTTTTAAGATGAGGTTTAGTTCTTTACTTAATATTTGTCTTATTATATTTCAGTATAGAAAAATGGTACAGAATGTTTAGATAGTTGCGCCAGCTGTTGGTCACCTTTACAAGGTGTTATACCTCTATATTTCATTATTTAACAAGCGTAGCCATCTTTAATCTTTCTTTCAAAATGTGCGGATTATCTGCGTGATAAAAAACCATGTATAGTCAGAATTGTGGTGTTGTCCGTACTGAAAAATACCTTTGAGTGCTTCCCGGCTTTACAGGAACAAAAACTTCGGTAAGAATTCTTTCTTTAAGCATTTTTAATGGAATGGAGTGAATTTTAAAAGACGGCAAATTAATCTTTCATTTTTACTTAAATTAGACCAAGTAATTAATTTATTTTTGTATCAGAATATTTTAATCGTAGTCTATAATGATTTTGTTTATGAATTTCAAACTCGTATTTAATTTTGATTAATTTTAAGCAAAAAGTAACCTTAGCATTTTATATATTTTAAAATATAATTTTGAAGTCACGCAACCTCTCATAATGAATATTTACTTTATTAAAAAAGACGATTGTTCCAAATAAGAAAAGATTTATTCTCTTTTACAAGATTTATTTTATCATGTGTTTAACATTTTAATATTTGATTATTAATTTTGTTATTTTCTATTTCAGCATGACCGTTTTCATACAATAAATTGTATTAGTAACTATGCTGGTTTTGTCTCTTGTGGGAAGTAGCAGGTTTCGTACGTCTGTACGTAAAGATCTGGTAAACGGCCAGCCAAATGCCGTTGTACCGAAACAAATATAATAAATACAGTGACCAATATTTTTTGTAAATTTTCTTACATAATTAAATATTTTAAGGCTTAAAATGCAAATCAAATTCATTTTTAATCCATTGTGAATAGGGAAGAGAAAGCTGAAGCTTGGCTACAAGGCTTTTAGTAAATTATTGCAAAAGGAATTTACTTCGAATATTTTTTCTGAATAATTACTAAAATCATGTTATTTACTAACAGCCTTATAGCCGTTTTGGTCTTTCAAATGTTCCAATTTTACTTCAGGCTAGCCAGGCAGAATCTTCTACCTGGATTCTATTCTATACTTTATCTTCTTTGGGATAGACCTCCAGGTTCCGGAGCTGCAGGCCTCCAGGTGGTCTCTGTACAGGAAAAAAGTTACAGGTCAACTTATAAAACAAAATATTCACATATTTGAAGATAAAAGATGCATATTTTGTTTTATAAGTTGATTTGTAACTTTTAAAAAAAGTTTATTTTTTTTATTTTTACCTGTACAGAGACCACCTGGAGGCCTGCAGCCCCGGAACCTGGAGGTCTATCCAAAAAATCTTAAAACTTCGTGAAATTCATCATAAAAGAATGATTTTATCTCTAATAACCTATCCTCTCAGTCCAAAGATAAAGCCTAGGTGCCAGGTTTACGCAAATGTGTCAAAACTTCCCCCCCCCCCTTATCCAAATAAACTGAAATAAAATAGACAATTATCTGCTTGCGCTAAATTATTAATATTACTTTTAATTTTAATTTTCTTTGCTATCTAATAATCAAGGATTTTACCTTATTGTCCTATTAATCATTATTACAAAGATCAGAAGAATGGGATAATAATGTTATTTTTTTTTGGCAAAAAGTAAAATAAATATGTTTTGAATGAATGTACGGACTTATGGTAACGATTATAGTTCTAAATCATACCATTCTATTACAGGAACTGCTATAAATAGTTTTAGATCTAAAGTACAATTCTAACATGCCCAATTAACGACAAGAGCCATCCGTAACGTTACTAAAGACCCTAATTATAGAAAAGATCCGCTTTTAAAAGCACACACCTTTATCAGAGGCAGTTTGTTGTATAGTTTTAACTTTCTTGAACAGCATTTTCTTTTTGGCACTTTTGTCCTTCGCTTCGCCCGAAATTTTATCCTTGTTCTCATCATCTTAAATATGAAAAAAAATTGAATTAAAACTAGTAAATAGTATCTATTCTGCTTGTCGTCGCGTCTGGTTGCTGAAGGGTTCGAATCCAAGCCAAAAAAAACACATATAAAGACGTGAAAATGAGTCCTACTTTTATTAAAGTCAGGCTCTCAAGTTATGCAAAAATTTCTAATGGACAAATAAAATGGCAATACCACGTAATACGAGTAGAGCACAATGAAAATGAGTGACACACAAAATTTTTGGAAACCATTGTTCTAGAGGTTCCCAAGGTCATAAAAATAGCAAGAAATCATTATCTAAAAAATTTTGAATTGATGGAAGAAGTAAAAATCCAATGATAATATGCTACTACACTCAGGGATCTCAAGGGATAAGACAATAAGCGGTAAATTGATGTACATCCCCAATGATGATACCCAAAATTACCCTTTCTCTAGATTACAATCAGTTGTTGAAACGTTAGGACACTCAAATTAATGAACAACTAATCAAAATTGATTTAAAGTCCCCAAGGTTGTTAAGCCACAATAAGAAAACATTATCATAAAACTTCGGGGACTAGTGTAATAAACCGCCTAATGTCCCTCCCCTCCCCTCCCTGAACAAAACTACTTCCAAATATTTCACCTTTGTTTTCCTCGTCATTTATTTGTACAAATTCGTCAATAACGTCAAGTGGCTGGTTATTTTCTTTAACATTATCAGTTGTCTTGGTGTTATCTATAGAAACAGCTGATTTTCGCGCTATAACCGGTTTTGAACTTGCAATTCCAATTCTAAGTTTCTGAATCTCAGTTTCATTTGTTACGGATTTTCGCGCTAAAACCGGTTTTGTGGCATCATTTGAGAAAGGTGCTAATGATTTGCGGGTCATAACCGGTTTTCTTGCGACGCCGACAGCTGACAATCTTCTTGTTGGAACTGCAGGTACAGATCTTCTCCTGGTAGTTGCGTTGCTTTTTGTACTTTGTAGTTCAGGATCTAGAGGTGGCTTAGCTGCTATTTTAGGCGCATCTGTGACATCGTTAGCTGCTACTTTTAGCGCATTTGAGGCAGCTTTGACTTCTTGAGTGGGTTTAAGATTTGCAACTCCTGCTTTCATTTGTTCTAGCGGCACTTGTAATTCAGCATTATTCATTCTGATCACTATTAATAAATATATTGAAAAAATTAATCTCAAAAGCAATTGAATTGCTATATTTTATTACATCTATCAGGTAAATACAGGGATCTAAAGAGATAAGACAATGCCCGATAAATAAATACATATCCTCAGTGATGATACACAAAATTACCCCTTCTGTAATTACAATTAGTGGATGGAACGTTTGGACACAGAACTTAATGAACCAATCAAAGTACTAAAAGTAATTAAGCCAACGAATAAGAAAACGTTATTTTACAACATTGGGGACTAGTGTAATAAAAAGCCCATTGTCCTTTTTCTACTTAGGGTAAATAACAAAAGATTATGAATATAGAGTAAAACACTAGAAGGAGAAAGGGTGAAATAACTGTATTGCCCCATCTCAACCTCCTTGTGCAACCCTTCTATTGGGTCATTGAAAATCAACCAATTTAGAAGCAGGCGAAAGAGGTCTTTGAAAAAGAAAGGGAGGTAGTTGTCTGTACATACATCTACTATACTGTAGATCTGTTATTATAATTATCATATATTTCTCAGTTGAAAATTTCTGCTTCTAAAATATTGATTAGGTACCTAGGTATTATTTTTATAAGACAATTTGTGAGTTTAATTTTTTTAAAGCTAGGGCTTGGCTACGTACCCTGGTAATAGAGCTGCTTTGCTACTTAAACTTATATCAATATTTTTCCTGCTAAGCTTTTTCTTCTGGTGTCACGATGAATAACTTTTGGAGCATCAATCTCTTTATTAACAGCAGTGACATCTTTGTTGGTCACGTTTTTAGAATCAGCAACTGCCACTTCTTTGCCTACGAGAAAGTCAAATTTCACACTAAAAGGGAGGGGGCGGAAGTGACACTTTTTGAAACCAAAACTAAAAGTCAAAGGAACTCAACTAAATAGTTACAACTCTGAGATTTGGCATGGCAGTTGCTTTAAAGAGGTACAATATGGAACTGTGAAGAAACGGCGGTGGAACTGCCGTTTCCCGCCGAATTTTTTTTTGCCTTTTCTCGCCATATTGGACAATCTTCAATCATCTAAGATAAACTTTTTTGCTCATAAAAATTTCCCTTACACATTTCAAACATGTCAGTATTTAAACAAATTGCATGTGTATGAGTTTCAAGTGAAAATATATAAGGAAATATAAGAAATTTTTATGAAAAAAAAGTTTATTTCAGATGACTTAAAATTGTCTAATATGGCAAGAAAAGGCAAAAAAAATTATAGTGGGAAACGGCGGTTTTAGGCGGGAGCGACGGTTCCACCGCCGTTTTACAGTTCCATATTGTACCTCTTTAAAGCAACCGTCATGCCTAATCTCAGAGCTGTAACTCTTTATTTAGTTGAGTTCCTTTGACTTTTAGTTTTGGTTTCAAAAAGTGTCACCTTCATAAGTGGTAGAGACGTTTGGACACTAAAACCAACCATTTAAAACTCAATAAAAGTATCCAATATTTTTAAGGCAACAAATAAGAAAACGTTGTTATAAAACTTTGGGGACTAGTGTAATAGACAGCCCAAAGTCCCCTCCCTTCCTGAGCCTTTCTACTAAAAATGAAAACAAACCTGCAAAAGTACCCAGTGCTGCTTTGTTTGGTCTTGGAATGCTGGATCTACGCTTTTCTTTAGCTTGGAGGGTTGTCTTTGGAACAACTAAAAATTATAACATTAGGTACTATTAACTTTGAAACAACTAAACTTAATATTATTAGGTACGTAGACATGTTTATGTCTATCGTTCAAAATCAAAGGTGAATAGTTGATACCTGAAGGACTACATTTTAAAATATTAAGATGGGTTCAGTGAGGAAGGGGACAATTTGCCGTAAATTACACAGGCACCCAAAGTTTTATAAACAATGTTATCTATTCGTTGGATCAAAAACTATGGTAACTTTACTGCATTTTGATTGGTCAGTTCAAAACTTCTTTAGAATAGGTAATATTCTTTGAACCAACCAATCAAAATTCACCAAAATCTATGAAACTTTGTGTACCAGTATAAATTACAGTCTCATTATACCTTCCTTTCTAAGCAATAAAAAGCTAAAATAAAACTATCCCTACCTTTATTCTGTTTAGCTTTTGCTGGAGAAATTGGAGTTTGTCCACCGAAATGTGAAACTGAAAAAAATCATTAAAGATAAAAAAAGTAAAGAATGATTTAGCAGTTTCCCTCAAACTGCCTAGTTGGTCAGTCACAGCCCCCCCCCCCCCCTTATATTGAAATGTATATGAATAATGAATATGGATTTGGTTGTTTTTCGAGTTTGTGCTTAGGTTATATCAGGTTAGGTTATATTAGGTGTTCTGTGCTAGCTAACCACCTTGTGAGAAAGCACCAATGATTTAATAGTAACCCCCCCCCCCCACACCAAAAATATTTATTTTTTTTATTTTAAAAATAAAATGTAGAGCGGAGGGTCAATATACTTCATTATAGTGCCTCTAGAGGCCTCTAAAGGCGCATTTTTCAGTATAATTTCAAATTGATTTACCTAGATTAGCTATGCCCTGCATGTAAGCATCTTTGCTGGCAGCTGTTTTAAACACCTCTTTCTCCATGTTATCTCCACTTCTACGACAGACAAAATAGTTATTTATTTATCGCATCGTATAAATAAGATATTAATGGTTAAATATGTCAAGGGTTAATAATTCATAAAGCGTATATATTTTCAAAACGACTTTTACCTTTATTTGTACCTATACAGTATTTTTTAAAGGTTTTGCAGTTTGTACTATTGCAATAATTTACACTGTTACAGTGTTGAAGATTTGCAGAAATGGACGAACACAAACAATTTAGGTACATTTTATGATAAAATCTTTTCCAGTATGGCTTCGAAACCGATTACTATATATAATATCCACTGGATTAGAACCGGTTCCAAGCCATACTGAAAAAAAACCTGTAGCGTATTGAATTATATCTAGTTTTAGACGAATATAAAAATGTACAAACATAATTTTAAAACCAGTTTTGTTAGCCTGTGCCTTCGGTATCTCGGGGCTAAAAGAAACTGGTTTTAATCTTGTAACTGTACATCTTATATCCGCGAAAAGCTGTTTATGATATGATGCAATATATAACAATTATTTTGATCCTACCTAATTCCCCACTTTCCCTCATTCAGAACCTTGTTGAGTTTGGTCAGCTGATGGGCTCGAAACTCTGGGCTTTTCCAGTCTTCCAGCACGTCCTGAAGTTACACAGTTTTATTTAACATCTGTGATACAAAGTAGAACGATGTCTGTCTGAAGCATAAGATCTCCTCAGTAACCACTGAACCGATTGGGCTCTACTCTTCAGGGAATATACCGACTGGTCCTTTGATGGTTTTTAGCTATTTTCTTTTGGGTGTGGGACAGAGGCTAGGGGCGAAGTCGCTAGTCAAAATATAAAAGCACATTAGGAAGTAATTGAAGGCCATAAAAATATTAAATAGGGTTGGGCCGGATATCCGGCAATATAATCACTAATATTGTTGAACAAAAATCCCTGTTAAACTGGCCTAGAAACCTTCCCAATAAAAGTAGATGTCAGTCAAATGGTAAGTAATAATAATTCATTAGGTAATAGATTAAATCAATGCTTTAGAAGTAGGATCAACTTAATAGTTACTTTTTAAGTTTTTATCGTTTTTAGCTGTACTTACAGTTGGCGTTTTGGCAAGTAGAAGTTCCAAATACTGACCTTAGATGTAGATACAGTTGGATTTTTTGTCATAAAAGTTGCAAAAGTGCCGGGTGCTGGTGCACTTCTCCTGGTGACTTTATTTGTCTTCACAGTGTTTGCTCTGTTAGACTCTTCAGATCCTAAAATTACAGATTTAAATATTTCAAAATTATCATCTGTAATGCAAAGTAAACCGATATCTGTCTGTCCATCTCTGCAGCTTAAGATCTTTCTAATTGTCCTAGGATTCACATTTTTATAAATCTATTTGATGAGATCTAAAGCATATAAAGAAACTTATCCTATTAGGTTAAAACTTTCTTTTTGTTTGAACATTGCTGTTGCAGGTTCGAGACTCGGGCCAGCTGTCATCTACTCACCAGCCACGAATGTTTTATCTGTTAATTGATTATTGTGTTTATCATGTCATTTGTGTTATTATTATTTGATTATGATCACATGTCCACAACTAATAAAATAAGATCATGTCACATTGCATTTATATCTTTCATATTACGTGCTTATTATCCGTTGCAGATGAGGTTTTAGTTTTGGTATTAAAATGTATGTTTATGTTTCAGTATAATAGCAATGCTTAATAAGAATGGCGGAAAAGTTCGGTGTCGTTGATATATGATTTACCAAACAGGCTAGTTCCCAAAATAGCCGGTTTTTACTCAATTATCACTTTTGCTTCAAATAACCGATTTGGATTACAATCCTGATTTTCAGGGAAAGAGGAAATGGGCTTTTCATTACACTAGTCCTCAAAGTTTATAATAACGTTTTCTTATTCGTTGGCTTAACAACTTTAGGGACTTTTTTGAATTTTTATTGGTTGAGTTTCCAAACCTTTCAACCACCTTTTGATAAGAGGTTGCATGAATCTATGGGCCATTGTCTTATCCCTTTAGATCCCTGCTGATTTCTTGCTACCTGCAATTTTCTTCCAAAGTCCATCACCATCCGCCTCCTTCATCCTAGCGCTTGGAGCACGGGCTCGTTTAGCCGGCAAAATGTCAGCAGCCGCTGCTACAGCCGGCGGCTCACTGTTGATTCGCCGCTTCCCTGTCTGCAGATCTGCAGCTCCTGCTTGTTTAAGGTTGCCTGTAGCTCCAGCAAGCTTTTCTACAAAGACAACATTTTTATCAATAAGCGAAAAAAATGGATGATTCGGAATGGACATAGATTTTGTGGATTGTAAAAGGGGATTTTTTTGCCGCCAATTTAGTTTGCTATTATAGTATTAAGATATTGGTCAGTATGTTCCTCCATTTATGAAATATTTCGCTTTTTGGATAAGTAGGTACTACTTAATTATTAAAGAAAGTAATCTACATGTTAGGGGAGCTTCACGTAGGTCCCTGGATGGTTTTATGCTACTTAATATCTAATCTAAGTCATGGGTTGGTTTTTGGGCTTTATTAGCTTCTTAGACCGACAGAAGAAAGACGAACAAACATTCCATTACTTTTACTGCGTGTTTTTTTATAAGAACTTTTTTGAAAGCAATTTTACCCCACTTAGGTATAGTTATCAGAATTTAATGATTGATGGCTTATTTTTTTCGTTTTTAATATTCTTAATACCATTAAAGGAACATCCAAAAATATTTAAGTTTTTATTTAAAAAGTACAGTAAAACAAAAGCTCAAAACTTTAATTGTATTAAAAACGAAGAAAATATGCCATTAATCATTAAATTCTGATAACTATACCTTAGTAGGGTAAAATTGCTTTCAAAAAAGTTCTCATAACATAACTAAAAAGGATTAGGTACCTTTTGGTTGAGATTCGTTTACAGCTGACTTATTCTTAGTTTGTACTGCAGATGTTGAATTTGTCACACCCATAGATTCTCTCTTCTAAATAAATGAAATAGTTGAGTAAAAAAAACCCGCAAATTTTTTGGCGGTTTTCCCAATGTCGCTTGTCTTAAATGTATTTCGTACCTAATCAAGTTATCCTATTTGTTGGCTCAAAACTTTGGGTACTTTTATTGAATTTAGGTTGCTTTGTTTCCAAACTAGTAGTGTCCAAACTTTTCAACTAATAATTTTAAACTAAAGAAGGGGTAATTTTGTTTATCGTCCTTTTAGACCCCTGACTAACCTTAAGAGTGGGAACTACTGTTCTCTTTGTGGGCATACTCATAGTTGTTGTATTGAAAGAAATACGCCGGTCCTTGTCAGCAGGCCGTATGCCATTCTTGGCATTATCTAAAAAAAGATGACAAAATACATATATTTTACCAAATAGTTTTCAAAATGTCATGACCTCAAAATTATACCTACTACCTACTTTTTTTAAAAATGCATTTTTATATTAATATTTTGATCAAAACAGAAAAGTAAAACCTTTTTGTGGTGCCACATTGTTTTTTTTTTACTTCCCAATGAAACGGTATTCTTGTGTTTTATGCTTGCAATCATTTTAAGTGTTTCTCAAAAACTGTTGGTTAAACTTTGTATTAAGAATATCTTATATCCTACCTACCCAATTATCAATATTCTATAAAAAAAATATTTGAAGGTTTACTACTCAAAGTAACTCAACTCGCAAATACACTTTAACTATCAATTTATGTGATCTTCCATCTAATTCGTATGTGTAAAATTCTGCTAATTTTTTTTGTAAATATTTGAGAGAAGATATTTTACATTGTTACAGACAAATTTCCACGAATGTTAAAATAGAAATCCTAAAACTAATAGCAATTTTGATATCCCGGCCCCACTGGTCTAACAAAACTGGTTTAAATATTATAATTTTTCATTTAACTATCCGCTGAAAGCTGTCAAAAATACCTTGTAAAATTTCAGGTGATGGCGTTGGGGTGGGAGTGGGAGGGGCAAAGTATTCTCTATCACTGGATTTGTGCACCACCTGCAAATTTATTGTATTTACATAACAAAAATAACAAGGGTTTTAGGCTATTTGTACAACAACCATTAAAGCAAAGGAAAAATCTCCCATCCCAGCTATATTTCTGTTTCACTACCTTTTGTTAACAAAACCTGCAAATTCAGTATTGTATATACTACATAGTAAAATCAAGTACAGGTAAGATTTTAGGCTTTTTGAACCACAACCCCTAGCCATAGAAATAAGGTAGAGAAAACCATATCACATACTTATAAATAATCTAAGAGTGAGTGACAAAAGTGAGTTACCACAAAGACCCGGGGGGGGGGGGGGATTCTGACTCTTTAGCGTAAATAGAAAGTATAGGCTTTGTCTAAGGTGTGAGAGGATAGGTCAATTTACAAAAAAGTTTCCTTTTGGAAGTAGTTTTCTTATATTTCTACGCAAAAGTGTCAGAACTTCTCCCGCCCTCCCCCCCCCCCCTTATTTACAAAGGCACCAACCTGTTCCAGAATAACATCTTTTGGAGCTGTCTGATGGATCATAATCACTTCTTCATCAAAATTGCTGCCTGTGTTGCAACAAAGATCATTTACTAACTTTCAGAGAACTATCATGTTACAACTGCCAATACTTTGGCTTCAAATAGCGGATCATGGAAAGAAAATCAAATAGCGGGTTCCGTCGTATTTTCTCAAGAGCGTTTGATAGGTTATTTTAGATTAAGTAAATGATAATGATTGTCCCATAGGGTTAGAGCTCCTCAACAGGGGCTAGAAATAGGAGAAAAACTGCTTTGAAAATACGACGAAACCCGATACTCTTTTTTCTTTCCATGATCTGAAATAGCAAATAAATAATTCGGCGAAAGGTGGTTATTTAAACTCATAAAACAACAGCCATGCCAAATTCCAGTGCTGTAACTTTCATTTTGATTGAGTTTCTTTGTATTTTAGGTTTGGTTACAAAAAGTGGCACATCCAACCCCCCCCCCCCCCCCCTATTTATTAGGTATGATCTTTTGCCTGTTTCAGAGGGAGCGGAAGAATTACTGTTGCTGTTGTCACCTCCCTGCAACCATCATTTTCATACAAACATCAAAAAAAGTTGGTTAATTCAATGAAATGAACTTAAAGAAAAAAGCCACTTATATAATTTCTTTTGATATCTGAGTGGCCAAAGAAAAAGTGCCAGAACTCCCCCCCCCCCCCCTTAAAAATAAATAAAATAATTGAAATATTTGTATGAATTCCTTGATTGAAAGGTCAGTAAAATCAGGATTTCTTTCTGTTTAAAATGTTTATTCAATTAGGTGATTTCCATATGAAACCAGGATTAGTTTTATTGAAAACCGATGCATTCTCAAAATGGAACAAGAATACTGTCCTCCTGTGTAAAGACATACAAACCAATCAACAACTAAAGAGGCAAACAAAGATGACAACATACATAAAAGCAAAGCTCTGAAACGATAGGAGAAACGGACATTAACACTTGTATAGTGTCGGGACTTAATAATCAGAATATAAATGAATAAGAGTCAAAGCAAAATTGTGAGTAAATTTGTTGAAAAACTTCTTGATACAGGATAATGTTTATGGACATACTTACATTTTTAGGACTGTATAGGTATTTATTATAGAGTTGCTTTGCTTATAATAGTGTACTTTGTTGTCCGAGGAATCAGTATACTAAAAATCAGAACAATCGGATAACTAGAACACATAAAAATTTGTTATTAAAAATAAGTAAAAAATCAACATGTTTAAAATGGAAGTACGGACATTCTGGTAATGATTATAGAGTTGCTACGCTTTCTAAATCGTACCTAACTACTACCATTCAAAGTTTGAAATTGATAGGACAATTCTAACATGCCTAAATTAACGAAAAAAGCTATCCATCTCGGACTGACGGACGTACGGACCGACCCTAATTATAGCTTCGCTTTTAAAGATATAAATAGATTAAAACAATCTTTTTGGGGACGACTGTTTAGGAAGTCCCAAGAGGTAAATAATTGAATGATGAGAAAGCATTAAAAAAGGGGGGGAGGCGGATGTGCCACTTTTTGAAACCAAAACTAAAAGACAACAAAGGAACTCGACTAAAAAAAGAGTTACAGGTCTGAGATTTTGCATGGCAGTTGCTTTATAGGGGTACAATATGGAACTGTGAAGAAACGGCGGCGCAACCGCCGAAAACCGCCGTTTCCCGCCGAATTTTTTTTGTGCAATTTCTCGGCGGTTTTCGGCGGTTGCACCGCCGTTTCTTCACTGTTCCATATTGCAACCCTATAAAGCAACTGCCATGCAAAATCTCAGACCTGTAACTCTTTTTTTAGTTGAGTTCCTTTGACTTTTAGTTTTGGTTTCAAAAAGTGGCACATCCGCCTCCCCCCTTTAAATCAAAAGAAAACTTAAACAGAAAACTATTGGGGGGGGGGGGGGAGGGATAATATAGGGGCCATTAGAAATAAGAAATCTAATTGAACAAATTCCTTTGAATGATCTTCCTTTGTCTCGTCTTGGCCGCCCCTGTGCAAGAGTTTCATTAGAGTCATCTAATTCAAATTTAAATTCTATATTTTTATATTTGTAGCTATACCGATTCTTTCAACTATTAATCTTGATATACTTCTAGCCATGATTTAACATAAAATCATTAAAAAATAATAAAAATGATTAGATTCCATTAAAACAATGTCCCATAGCAATTTATTAATCCTAGAACAACTAAAAAACGGATAAGAAGATTTTTGACAAATAATATTATCTTCTACCTACTTAATCCAAAGAGGCGAAACTTAATGAAAACATTTACATTTAACAGAAATAACTTATAGAATTCCTTTATTGACAGGTACATTGTTCACAGGTACTGGAGCTTTTTGCGATGGTAAGATTCTTCCAAGAGATTTACTTCTACAAGTAAAAAAATGATATTTCTATGCCTAAATTTCTATGTTTGGAGAGTGATAGGATAAAATCGTAGTTCACACCGTGGCATGACTAAAGACGCAGGGATATAAAGGGACGGGGATAAGACAATGGCTGATAAATTGATGTATATCCGCAATGATGATACACAAAATTACTCCTTCTGTGGATTAAAATCAGTGGTTTAAACGTTTGAACACTTAAATTAATAAATCAATTAATCAAAATTAAAAAGTCCCCAAAGTTGTTAAGCCAACAAATAAGAAAACGTTATTATAAAACTTTTCCACAATATCATTCCTTGCTCTTGTGTTGGATATTGAAGCAGCTGGTTGTCTTGAGGTAAGTGGGACAACAGCTTTAGCAACTGTCTTCGTGCCGGCAATAGAAGCTGCTACTTGTTTTCCTGAATTCTGAACAAACAAGTTTAGATAACAATAGTATATTATTTAATATTTTATTATATTAGTGATGGCAATCCGTCGAATTTTTGGGCCGGATTCAGATTCCGGATTCTTAAAAGAAAGTGGCGGATTCCTTGCTGATTCCGGATTCTGAATTTTGGCGGATTCCGGATTCGGATTCTGGATTCTAGCAGAATTTTAAAAGGCTTCATAAAAAAATAAATGAAGCATGAAAAGCTATGAAATGAAAATAAATACTTACAAACAAACGCAACTTTGGATGCTACCATTATACCTGTAGTTAAGAAGAAACAATAAAATATTTTTTAGGTATATGTCTGCCACAATTTAAATAAGTTTTGTCTAAAAAAAACTGTTATTTGTATTTGTAATTTTAGCCTACCAATTAACAGTGTGGCCACAACCAAAAAAATACTGATACTGAAGAAAAAAAAAGGAAATACTGAAAATACTGAATCCTAAAATAAGAAAAAATACTGAAATACTGAACAAAAAAATACAAATACTGAATAAGTATTTTTTTTATATGATTCCTCATTTCAAAATTTCATATATCATAGCTTTATTATTAGGGGGATATTTTAAAGATCTTTTAATTTTGACTCTTAGATTTTCAATTGAGCAGAAAATGACTGATAAATATTTAAATGATTACAAAACTTTTTAGTTGAGTTAAGAGCATAGACGTCCAACCTTTTTTTTGGGGGGGGGGGATAAAAATTTTTTAAGGGGGGGGTAATTCGCTTTTGGGGGGTGTAAAAAGGCGCGCGAAGCGCGCCGCAAATTTTTTTTACCCCCCCCTAAAAAAAAGAGTTACAGGTCTGAGATTTTGCATGGCAGTTGCTTTATAGAGGTACAATATGGAACTGTGAAGAAACGGCGGCGCAACCGCCGAAAACCGCCGTTTCCCGCCGAATGTTTTTTTGCAATTTCTCGGCGGTTTTCGGCGGATGCGCCGCCGTTTCTTCACTGTTCCATATTGTAACCCTATAAAGCAACTGCCATGCAAAATCTCAGACCTGTAACTCTTTTTTCTAGTTGAGTTCCTTTGACTTTTAGTTTTGGTTTCAAAAAGTGGCATATCCGCCTCCCCCCTTTTAATACAAACATGTTTTAACCAATTTTAGAACTTACAATGTTTGCCAAGGATCAAACATACATCTATTACTCCAATCTAGATTTCCTACTGCTTAATAATTTGATTGGAAATTGTTAGTAGCGAAGCTACTCCATAATTTACTCTGTCTGTCCGTCAGTCCGTCCGTAACGCTATGTGGGAAACGTGATTTTCTCGGCTGAATAGTAAGATAGCTAAATTTTTTAGTGTAGATTCCTTTTACATATGCCCATCTAATCTATACATTGTTTTGTCCATCTGTCTGTTATTTGGGGTGCTAGATCGATTCCTAGATTTTCAAGTTTTCTCAACTGTACTTCAGGATAGAGGGCTGAAATTTTTAGGGATTAATCAATTTGACATTCTATAAATTTTAACTGAGTTTTATTAGGATTTCTCTATTAATTGGGGTTCTAGATCGATTCCTAGATTTTTAGGTTTACGTGGTTTTCTCTTTTATTATTCAGGATTGATAACTGAATCATTGTTTTTTTATTATATTTGACTAAAACAAAATTTAAATTAACATGTATAGAAAATATATGGAAACCTTGATTATACAAAAAAAATTAAGATAAGAATAAAAACTACCTGACTTGATTCTTTCTTGGTTATCCATACCTCTGGTGGTTGACTAGCTCTGAAAAGAATAAATAATTTGTACAGGGAATCTTTACAAAAAAAAACAGTAGTCGTCTATCTTAAATAGCAGCTGAGAAAATTACATTTCCGCCATTCAGAGTTATGGACTGACTGACGATGGACACACAAAGTGAATTATAGAGCAGTTTTGCTACTTTTATAATCTAATGCTTTGTTGAATTCAAGGTGTCAGAAATTAAATTATCCAAAACAAACTTAGCAGCCAACAATAATTTGCTTGAAAAGTCCTTTAAAGTCATATATCAAAACTTTTTTCATCATAAATTACCACGTCTATTCTGTTAATCATGTCTTTCCTTTTTTGAAATGAACATTTAATATCTACTAATCTAGAATTTCATAAAGGTTGGATTCCCCCTATCTATCGTAAAATAAAATAAATACCTTCTACGGGATTGTTGACTACTGGAAGAACTTTGCTTGGCTGATTTTTCACCAATAATTACCGGATCGTCTTCAGATGAGCCCATTGGCGGTTGTTTTTCCTAAAAATTCAGTTCTACAGCCTATTCGAATTTTATTAGGTAGTGTAAAAATAAAGAAGCTATGTTCATGTCAGTGGTAAAGGTGTAGTTTTGACAATGGGTAAACAAAAATGCTAATTATACACCAAATAATCATATGGCAAAAATGCACCCCCTTTTTGTCAAAAAAAAAACAATGACTATACTTTTGCTAATCATCTTAATAACAGCACCCTAGGTATACTTTATACAAAAGGGTAAATGATAACTACAGAAAAAAAACATTTAGCTTCAACTTTTTCCATGGTCCGAAAAAACCTTGCGGAGATAAAAATAATCTGAATCCTGCTGCAAACTCTTTCAATAAAGTAAATGAAAACAACCTATCATACTTCCATGAAAGCACTCATAAGTCTTAAGACAAATAGAATAAGATAATATGGTTATAACCCTTTGTGTACTATTGTACTAGAAAACATAGTTTTAGACAAATAAAACCTCACTAATATATATAATAGGAAGATAAATTAACATTATTTGAGGCACTTACAAGTGGCTGTGTGCTGTTATGAGGTGCAACACCGGGCTTACCAGGGCTGCTACTTCTCTGCATATCTTTTTCCTAAACACAACATATTACAAATAGATTAAACAAAGATGGCAACATGACTGTAGGACAAACAAACATTAATAGAACTTAATAAGCAGAATTGTAACAGGCATCAACGATTTTTAATTAATGAGCTGTGCATTACGGACCATAATTTTAGAAAATCTTTTAATTAAAATTACATACATAGACAAAATAGAATTAAATTTAATTTTTATTGATTATATTAATTTAATGATTACCTTGGCGTTGAGTAGACTAGTAATATCGTGCACAGCAACTGCCAGAGTGATAACCTTGTCCATACACAGAAAACAGACGTTGGCAGACTGGTTTAGCCACTGAATATGAAAAACAAATGTAATTTTATTTGTTTCATAGAAAAGTCATAGTTACCTGATTATTACCTCTGAGAAGGTTGATAACAAGTTAAGGCAAAAACTTTATATTTTGTTCCAAGGCACTAATATCCTTATCATTACAGGAAACCAATACGACCTTTGTCTGGAAGTCCTAACTCTGTATGGTAATTAGATCCGCTAAGCCAGTACCCCTCATTTCACAATTACAGCGCAAATGTGACATAGCAGCAAGAACAACTTGAGCCAAAAATATGTAAAATTAAAAAAAAACAATGATGACACATAATATGAGTAGCGAAGCACAAAAAAGCTAACGACGTGAAATTGAATTTATGAATTAAGTACAGAAATGTCATACAATTAGGCAAGCAATACACGAACCTGAAACACATTTGATTTTCCCTTATATTCTCTGTAAAATTGGACTCCTTTCAGCATCTCCCATGCATCCTCCAGGCTGAAAAAACAGACAATTATATGTGACTCCAAAAAACTCTTCACATTATTTATTTTTAATTAAGAAACTTGATCAATATTATCTATATCCTAATATTATAATTATATTTATAGATCTACAATTATGTGTATGTTTATGTATTAAATCTAAATAATATAAACTTTCATTTGTCTATAGCTAGGAAATATTTTTATCAATACAGATTTCTTTCTTATGGTATGATAGTTAATATCCTATGATATGAAAGAATTACCTCGAGTATTCAGGGAGTATTCTTTCAAAGTGTTTCTCTTTGACAATAACCTGAAAAAAATAAAAGAATAACAAATTATAATAATTAGAGCTAGCATTAATATCTTTAAATAAAAGTAACAGGATGTTTGTCTGTGTCTGTCAGTATGGCATTGGAAAAAGTATTTTAGCTGCTATTTTGAATGGGTCTCCCTAACAGAGAAGATTATTAAAAGGAGGAATTCAACTAATTTGGGGGAGGGTAACTACACCATGCATCCAGAAATAAATTAACACTAGAAAAAAATTAACCCCAATCCTTCACTTAACTTAATGTGCTTCTAGAGGCGTGGCCGCAATTACAAAGTAAGATGATGTCTTCCGTCTAGAATATCTTAATATCTCACTACCTACTTCTTAATTAAACCGATTAGGCTCTGCTTTTCAAGGAAAAATCATTCTTGTTATAAGAGGGATTTAAGTATTTTGTATGGGAAATTAGACACCTCATCGAGTACCTAATCATAACAAAATTAAGGTTTTGTTATGAATCTAATGTTGCTTTTATTGAATGTGGACTTTGATTAGCCTGTAAAATGAAGTTTACATCATATGTGATGTCGATTTACCAAAACCCCACCCATCCCTCTCGTTTAGCCAACCACATTATATAGTGTAAAATATGGATATATTGTAGTTCAAAACCATGGTAAATAAAATCAACGCCGCTATCATTTTAAAAATTAATTGTTTACAAAAACCTGATAATTGTCGATAGAAACTGGTGGTTTATTTCCGCAGACCAGACACAATGTTTCTCCTTCTTGGGCCATTTTATTTGTTCACTCTTTTAAACTGATTTGTTTATAAATATATAATATTTATTAAAAATCACATTCTTTTTTTTTCTCTCTAAAACGTAAATATCTTATAACAATATGAAAAAAGACCTATAAATATACTTCTTAGTTCTTCACAGAAATGTAGAATCATAGAAACAGATATTAAATATTCATGATGAAATTTAGAATTCCGGCAAATTTTTAATTCTTAAAATGAAAATAGTAAAAATATTTTATAAATAATCTTTGACAGCAGTCTAAAAGTGTCTATATTTGTTTCTTAAAGTTATTTTCACTCTAAAATAATACATATATAACAAAATAATAAGTTTTATGGATAAAAAATGAAATAATATGAAAAATAAATAAAAATATGACATTGTGCGCATTATCGTAAAATTGCCGCGTATCACAAATTAAATTTTATACACAATATTTCTCTGTTTATTTTTCCATTATTAATTTTTAAATATTGGTTCAAATTCTTTTTGTCTTACTTCATTTAATTCTAGAGGTCACTGGAGGGATAATTAAAGTGGGAAGGAGGTGATAAAACGAGCCTCCCTTAATTTTAAATTTTAATTTTTTAAAATGAAATAATTTTTTTTCAGAGAACCATATCGGTTCTTCGTGGTTAGCAAGATCCTTTCAAAAATGTATCTGACAATAAGAGAGGCACTCTGTTTTTTTCAATATATTGATATCATTACATTTTAAAGATTCTTAGAGTTTAGTAAAGTGTTGTTGATTTAAAACTTACTTTTTTGGAGGGCGGAGGGAAGAAATGATTAGTAAGTTTTGTCCAAAAATAAGTCAGTTTTAAAGAATATTTTACAGAGAAAAAAGAGTCGAGTTTTTAATAATATTTCTAAGGAAATTGTAAGTACACTAAATAACTCTTCTAATTTACTTGTTGAATAAAAAAAATAATTTCAAAATATCATGTTTTTTTTTTTTTTTAAATTCCCCCAGTTTTGCGTATAAATCGCTATGGCAACAAGGCTGGTAGTAGAAAAAGGGAATGGGGGTAAAAAAAGGGAATTCAAAAAGGGTATGGGGATAAGAAAAGGGGAAGGGGAGAAGAGATGCGTAAAGTAAACAAAAGGTGGGTTCTATAGTCGGAACTGTGATCACAGTTCTATCACATTGCTGTTCTATCACGGTATCTCACATTGCAGTACCTCGGGCGGCCATTTTTGTGTGTCGGTGCGTTCTATAAACATTACTGTGAGAGATAATACGGTAATATGGTACAGTGATAGAACTGCAATACTGCAGCTGTCATCAACAACAAAATCAACAGCAAAACTACAATAAATGGGATGTTAAGCAAATGTCGTCTTTGACCGGCGGATTCTTGGATGCTTGGGGTCTTTCAACAGTCTTGCTGCGGAGCGCCATGAAAGGTTGTGCTGCCATGCGCAAAATTTCGGCCGACTTGCGTCTGTTTCGAATGGGTCCTTTGTCGTTAACGCTATTGGCTGCTGGCAACATCTGCGGCTGAGGTGCTGGGGGCAAAATCATGCTCTGGTTTGCAGGAGGATGCATGGCATAGCTGTGTCCTGCTGGGTGCTGAGCAAAGCCTGGAGCTGGAGGGACGTGTCTGGCTTGGTCCTGTTGAGCCGGATGCAAAGGGGTGGAGGATCCTTGGGGAGCTATATGCACTGTTGCATTTGCGCCGTTGAAAGCACCGGGTTCCGCAGGCATGGCTGGGATATTGTCCTGTTGGATGTCTCCAAAATGGGACTGATTCAGTCCTAAATCTATGTCCTCTTCGCTAGATCTGCTGACATCGACGTCGTCGTTGAGACCATTCTCAATGGAGTGAGCTGAAAAACAAAAGAAATACTAAATTGGAGTAACATATGTGCATCTCTATATTAAATCGTGATGAAAATTAATGAGTGTTTCTTTGTTTAGTCTACCGCTAGGTGATTAAAATAACGTGGTGTATTCGTGCGGTGAATGTTTTCTGCGGATAAACAAAATGATATAATCGCGTAAATATTAAATTTTTACGATAATGGAACTAATAATACGATCGTATGCTTGGTTTAATTTTGTTCTTGGCCATAAGGAATCGTTGAAAAAAACATCTATCTTGTTGTTTTATAAATTATAATATTACTACTTTCATATATCTGAATTGGCGTTTCAAATAATCATATTAAAATTCGCGTCGCATGCCTATATTCGATAACGACCAAATAGATGACTTAATTTACCTGGAGATATGGGTTCAAAGCCCTCGTATTCCATGGGTAAATCTCCAGCAAGGTCACCAAGATCGGGGATCTCCCCTTCGTCGTGAGGCTCAGCCATTTTATAAGCACAAACAAATCAAGTAAACAAACAAAACCGAATGAAAAATCTGAAATGTAAAAAGAATATCAAATAAAAATATAGTAGGATTATAAAACAGAAAGAAACAGATAAAAAAGATATGTATTGCCAAAATTAAAATGTAAAAAATGCGAAAAGAGTAAAGGAAAAAATCTGTTTCTAAATAAAAAATAAAAAACTGATTAACGAAAAAGGGAATAGTATTTTTATATAGTTTTAATGAAACATCAAAACTACTGTATTGCGTAAAAGTGTAAAATCAAATCAAAAAAGATGAAAAAATTTCAGTAATTGCGGTAAAACGAATGGATAGAAAAGCGAAATATGAAAATTGGAATTGATACATTATTGATAAAAAATAAAAATTTAAAGTCAATACATTTCTAAACAAGATAATTCAAAAAGTTTTGTGCAAAAGTTCTTTGGGAAAGAAGTGGAGAAACAAAAAATTTTTCGTAAAAAAGGGAGGGAGGGTGGGGATTTTTTTATAGATTTTATCGCGTAAAAAACTTAAATTCTTTGACTATTTTTCACTATCTTTGTTTCATTATATGTTGATAAATTTTAATAAGTACTAAAAATGCATTCACTGTATATAAAAGCTTGATTTTTTACTATAATATTCTCTATCTTTTAACACGAGTATTGAGATGTTGACAGGACGAGTGTTAAACTTCAATTGAAGAAAATTAATCTTTAACTGCAAGCTAGCTAGCATGCGTGTGTGTGTCTCGGTGTGTGTTCCCGCCAAATGATCAAATTTTTAACCATGTGGGATAGGCAACCAGCCTGTCTTGTACCGTACCGTACATAGCGGCCTACCGATGCTGCTCTAGTCAAGAGGTGCTCCCTCTGCCTATACTGGTGTAATTCTTTTCTTAAAAAATTGACCCGGCCCGTCTGGGCTTGCCAATTCCATATATCTTTCTATTGTACCATGCCTTCTGTGCGCAAGGTAAACTACTGCCTCCTAGCGGCCAAAATGATAATTACATATCAACAAAATAAATGGCCCCTGCCATAGTAACGACTTCAGATGCTCTCTGACGTCACTCGCCGTACCGCCTGCCTTACTTCTTAAATCAGGACGGTACGGTACGCTCCTCTCTTCAAGGCTGCATATATTGAAATTAGCGACCCGTGCCGGACGTGCTTTCTATACGCCTACGGTCGACTAAACTCATTTCCCATATATGCACTTTTCGTACCCTTCAATTAGGAACAAAAGACAACGAATGTATTGGGCCTCCATCCCCTCGATTGTGTCGAAAATTCACCATCTCATAACTAATCTGTTCTTCGAAACTCGATTAAAACCCCCGCATAATTCGAATTACACTGCACCATGAATAGCGATTTTTTGGAGGGCGGAGGGAAGAAATGATTAGTAAGTTTTGTCCAAAAATAAGTCAGTTTTAAAGAATATTTTACAGAGAAAAAAGAGTCGAGTTTTTAATAATATTTCTAAGGAAATTGTAAGTACACTAAATAACTCTTCTAATTTACTTGTTGAATAAAAAAAATAATTTCAAAATATCATGTTTTTTTTTTTTTTTTAAATTCCCCCAGTTTTGCGTATAAATCGCTATGGCAACAAGGCTGGTAGTAGAAAAAGGGAATGGGGGTAAAAAAAGGGAATTCAAAAAGGGTATGGGGATAAGAAAAGGGGAAGGGGAGAAGAGATGCGTAAAGTAAACAAAAGGTGGGTTCTATAGTCGGAACTGTGATCACAGTTCTATCACATTGCTGTTCTATCACGGTATCTCACATTGCAGTACCTCGGGCGGCCATTTTTGTGTGTCGGTGCGTTCTATAAACATTACTGTGAGAGATAATACGGTAATATGGTACAGTGATAGAACTGCAATACTGCAGCTGTCATCAACAACAAAATCAACAGCAAAACTACAATAAATGGGATGTTAAGCAAATGTCGTCTTTGAATTTTGGTCAATTCAGCCTATTTTTTTAACGTACAGAAAATGTGAAGGGAGAGGGGGAAAGAAAATGCCCCTCCCCCCCCCCGGAAAAAATTTTTTTTACTCACTTATAGATTACCTAATTTTTTTTTCAATAAAATATTTTTTTCTACAAAATTTAGAAAAAAAATTTAATTTCCATTACCTATCAAAAATTTTATATTGAAAATATTTATTTTTTATAATAATTATTCAAATTTTTTTAATTAAAATTTTTCATCCCCTGCATAGAGATCTGTTGGGAATGCCCCGTTTTTTTCATCATAAACCATGCTTTCAATGCAAGATTTATTGTTTTATTTACATAATTTTCGTCTGCAAAAGCAGGAATTTTGACAGCTTTTGATAGCTTGTACTGTGAGATGCTGTTCATCTCCCTGATCCATCTGTGAAATCTACAGCAATGTGAGATGACGTCATAACAGCGATATGTTACAGCGATTGCGTATACCGTGAGATGACTTCTGAACGTCGAGCGTCAGATTTTTGTTGTTGATACCGTATTTGCAGCTGTCGATACCGTAACAGTTTTGTTTATAGAACTCACCTAAAGTTACGCATAACAGCTGATTTTTCTGTCAGTTTTGACTTTTCGTTGTGAAAGTTTTGATTTTCATTACTTAAATTTTATGTTAATTCTACATTAAACAAACGTGTTTTTTATTTACAAAATATAATAATTTACATCAAAAGCAATATAAAAATGTTAAGTTTTATAATTGATTATTTTTAAAAAAGGATTGGTTTTGAATTAATTTTACGCCTACGTAATTTCAATTTTCTACCTGCGCTGCGTCTTTTGTCTTTGTGATATCAATAATTGCTGCATTCGATCTCATAAACAGGGAGGGATATATATTTGATTGGATTTTTTATGTGAGTATTTAAACTTTGGGTACGCTTATCCCCTGAGGAAAATAACAAACTTTGAGAAAATATTCAAATTCAAATTGTTAAAATCGCTGAGTGTCTAGATCCCTGTTTAAGTAAAAAGAAGTTAAGTTTCACTTCAAGTTAAATGTCAAAAATATATTTTTAGTTGTTAGAAATTAAAAAGAGAGAGAAAATAATTTTTTTGTGTATTTTTCAAGAATAGTTTAAATTTTGTCTTTCTATAAAGAAAGACAAACGTATAAGAAACTAAAGGAGCAAATGATTGATTTTATTAAGTGAAAATTAAAGTTTATCTATAATTCACTTTGTCTTTCAGTCACCCTGTTACGCCGCTATGGCGTAAATGCATGTAGGAAGGGTAAGAAGTTACCGTCACCAAAGTTGGCTGATTAGTTGGCTTTAAAACTTTGGGTACTAAATTTATTAAACCTTAATTTATTGATAAGTTGGTTTAAACTAGCAGTATTCAAACTTTTCCTCTCCAGAATGGGGATAATTTGTTTAATATAATAACGTATGTGCTTCAATTTTTCCTAAATTGTCTTGTACCTAATAAAGTAGGTATTTATGTGTTTTTCAGACTACTCGTTGTGATAGGAAAAAATGTTTAACGCAGTGCAGCCGAAGACCCCAGAAGCCGTTTTGGCGGCTTTAACACAACATGGAGCAGCTATTGGAGCTAAGTAAGTCTTAAACAAATTAAATTCAACTATTTTAAGAACTTAAACAACCTAAATAATTTAAAGGAAACAAAATTTTTAAAAAAATCTTTTTGTAGGGCAGTTTTATATTCAATAAAACATCAATAGCTTTCTTTTCATGCAAAGACTTAAATATCCTTCTAAAAAAGTAACAGGATTTCTGTCTGTAGCTTAAAATCGGACTAACCGCTGGATCAATATGGTTTTCCTTTACAATAAAGCTTCTGATATGTTCTGTTAAGGTTTATATCGATTTTGGGGGAGGGTACCTCCACCCTTTAAAGATAAATCGCCAAGGTATAATATAAATGAATGGACTAGAAGGGGAATTAGTAGAATTTATTCTTTTTAGAAAAATGATGACCTGGGAGTTTAAACACGCCAAAGAAGCACAGGAGAAAGGTCTCTATGTCACGTGGTACAATATTGACAAGGAGTATGAGTGTACAAGGTAAAAATAAGCCACCTGAACCTCATTTATGGTATTTCATCATCGTATCTTTTTTACTCTATCTTAAATCCCTAAAAAAAACTTTAGGTTGGGAGAGGGAAGGATGTTGGAAATTTAAGATAATTTGGTTTTACCAACTTTCTTGAAAAAATAACCTTAAACCTAACCAGAGCCAATATAAACCCTTCCTGAAAAGTAGATAATTCACATCTTCAAGCTGCATATATGATAATTAGCATATATACAGAACAACATCTAGGGTTAAATATTTTGATGTAATGTTGAATCACCCATCTGAAGTCAATTTTCAACTATAAACTTATTTCTTGGTGGTTATTCTGTATCTCAACCGCATACATGAGAACATTATCATTTCCTATTACTTAAAGAAGTACCTAAGTTTATTTTGTCTAAAGCTTGAGATTTCGATAACTACTAAACTGAATGATCTCTTCTTTTTATGCAAGCTTCACATATGTCCCTGGATGGTTTAAGGCTATTTGATTTTGGATTTAAATTAAGCCATTTTTTTGCTATCTATACTCCTTTCATGGTGAGCTACTAGATACTAGTGGTGCATCCGTAAGTAGTCGATCCAGTAACAAACAACATACAACTTATTTCTTGTTATCAGGATTGGAAAATTTTCTCGTTGTTTCTGCAATCATTTCTATGGGAAGCACAAGCTGAAAACATTGAAGAATGGAAGAATTGGAAAAAATCCGTGTTCAGAAGAGGTAATTAAAAAAAAGGATGATAATCTCAATAAAAGCGAAGCTAGACAAGTCAGACAAACGAACATTAAAAAATATAGAGTGATATCGACATTTGTATGTTATTCTATAAAGTAATTGAATGTCTGTCATTTTATCTGCCTGTCTGTACCGAAGGATTTCCTTTACAATGTAGCTTCGTATTGTTCCAAGGAGAGTTCAGTGGCGTGCGAACCGAAGGGGGCATTTGGGGCAATCGCCCCCCCCTAGCGATCAAAATGCCCCCCCCTGCCCCCCCCTAGCCACCGCCCCCCCTGCCCCCCCCTAAATGTTGAAAAATGCCCCATTTTGCCCCCCCCTAGTCAACAAAAATGCCCCTTTTTGCCCCCTACCCTAAAAAAAGCAAAACTATCCCAGTTTCCAAAAAAAAGATCAAGAAATACTCAACAAAAAAAAATTTTTGGCGCTTCGCGCCAAACAGACAGTTACTATTCATTTAACCTTACCAAATTTTTGTATTAGTGTAGAAATTAGGTTATAATCTTTTTTCACTGAACATAACAAACCAGGTAATAGGAAGTATTTTATTTGGTATAATATAAACTTTTTACCAAAGAAATTTTGTACATTCCCTATGATGATAAACAAAATTACCCCTTATATAAATTACAATTAGTGGATGAAATGTATGGAAACTCGACTTAATTAACCAACAAATCAAAATTCCATTAAAGTCCCCAAAGTTGTTGAGACAACGAATAAGAAAATTTTATATGAATTATTTGGGATTAGTGTAATAAATAGCCCAAAAACCCCTCCTTCCCTGCATATTTGAAGAAAAAAATTGCGCTTCGCGCACTTCCAAATGGTTTCTGCTTTTTATCACATGTATTGTATATTTTTTTTTATTTCTATAAAAACATTTGTAAACAACAAATATTTAATCAAAAAGTTATTTTATATAAAAAAGAAACAGCGTTGATATTTATCTAAGCCTTTTTCTCAACACTGTAGTCTGTCTAAATGAATAACTATATATGATGTCATATTATTTTCAGGATTTTTATCATTTTTTTTTTGTTTACATACCCTTACAAAAAGACATGTTTTTTTATGGCAATTTTCATTATAAAACCCTTAAAACTAACTACACTCTATATTCCTAACTTGATAAAATACGCCACTCTTGTTGTCTTTAATTGATTTTAGTTCAAAGGGGGAGTAAATATTTTTAGGTGCGCTTAACGCACTGCCCTTATAAATCCTTGGAAACACCACTTAATGAAAAATTAACAGAGTTTTAAAGTGCCATTTAAAGAGGGTAGGATATGTTGATGATATAACTTTTTAGCTTCTCTATAATTCACTATGGCTGTCTGTACGTAATGCTAAGGGGAAAATGTGATTTTTTCAACTGCAATTAAAGATAGAAGGCTAAAACTTAATGTTAACATTCCCATCATTATGGAGTATAATTAACTATTAAAAATTCGTGGATGTCGACTGCTTTTCAGGACGTTTTTGGTTATTTTTGTATCTTTTAAATTTCGGGTATAGTCCCTTTTGTGACATTGCCTCTTAAGGTGCATTTCGTCGTATTTTCACAGTAGCTTTTCCCCTATTTATAGCTCCTGCGGGGCCAATTGCCTAACCCTGCGGGGAAATCACCTGACCTAACTTAACCTAGAATAACCTATTAAAAGCTACTATGAAAATACGACGAAATGCCCCTTAAGTGGCATTGCCACAGAAGAGACTATACCCCAAAGTTTTCCATATTTCTAAGAGATTTTTATATCTGTAGATGAAAGGACAAGTAATTTTTTTTATTTTTTACATAGTTCTTTATATCTTTGGTTTTTATGGTACGATAAATTTTTTTGTGGATTATGATATTAAAAAAAAAAAAATTCAAGCATCCAGTATGTAATTTACTTTGACTGTCATCACACAATATGCAGGAAAAAGGATTTGTGACTTTTTCTACCTAAAATATATATTTATTTCAACAGATGCTCTTTAAATCTACTTGTCTGTATTCTTATTAATGATTTTTTGTGCTTTGCTACTTAAAGATGTTGTAATCCTTGTTGTCATACAATAAAGAAATATTTAAAATCAGTTTTACATATTAGGTTAATTTTTGGTAAATTATTTCCAAAATGAGTGTTTTTATCTCCTCCCCCCCAAAAAAATTTTTTAATATGGTTATTCAACTTTCCTGCTGAGATTTTATAACATTCCCTTCCACCCATAAAAAATGTTTTGTGGTGGGGGGGGGGGGGGGAGGTTAAATTATATTCTGTACTTTTTTTTCGAAGATGCTTTCTAGCTCCCTTCCCTTCGGTCATTGCAGGGTGGGGAGAAGGGATGGGGGGGAAGATATAGGGGATATAAAAGGGAAATAGGGATGGGGAAGGGATGGGGAAGAAGGGATAAGGACTAAAAGGCCCATAATCAAATAATCCCACCCCTTAAAACGCCCTTATTTAAAATTAGTATATATAATCAAAATGCCCCCCCCTAAAGCAAAGTGCCCCCCCGGGGCACTTTGATTTAGGGGGGGGCAAAATTTTACAAAATCTTCAAAATGCCCCCCCCTAGACAAAGTGCTTCGCACGCCACTGGGAGAGTTTATTGATTTTTTGGGGGGAGAAAACGACAACTCCCACAAGAGAAATCACCCCTAGAAAATATAAAAAATTGGCTGTAATAGTGGTTTAAACGCCTCTCAAGGGGAGTGTATCCACCACCCTTTATTTTTTTAGGGGGGGGGGGTATATTATCGCTTGTACACCTCTAATATAAATGTCTTAGAAAGATCCCGAAAAAAATTCTTAATTACTTAGGTATTATTGTTTATTCACAATTGTATTAATCTAATAAAAACGTCTGCGTTTATGCTAATGCGTTCTTTGTTTAGGGTTGTCCTTGTTCCAATTATATTTACATGTACAGAAGACCAGAGGAGATTGGACAGTATTATATGACTAGAAGAAAAGGTAACACACATAAGTATAGATATTTTATTAGTAATAAGGTTAGTTTAGGTTTGACACAGGTTCAGTGCTCTCCGCAAAGACATATAGAAAACTTGATTAAAGTTATACTCTGCCTAAAATATTGTTCTAGAAATCATTATTCCATAAATCAGATGTATAGAAAAATTTAATCCTACAAAAAGATTTGTGAGAAATAGGCATGATTAAATGGACGCACGGACTTTCTGGTAACGATTATGGAAATGCTACGTTATTTCAATCGTACTTAAATGTTACAGGATTCTTAAAGCAAGTTTTAAAATCAAAATGACAAATCTAAATTAACGAACGAACGAACAACCAGACTGACCCTAATTTAGTAAAGTCTCGCTTTTAGAAATAAGTATAAGGGGACATTTTGTAGTCTATTAAGCTGAAATGAAATTTTACATCGAATTTTTTATGCATATTTTTAGGATTTGATATTAATGATTGGCGGCCGCTATGTAAATGTCGCCACCCCCATGCTATGCACTCTGCGGACAAACAAAAATGTAAAAATTGTGCCTGTGGAAAGTAAGTCGTAATGTTCTTTGTTTTACTACTTTATTACAGTTTACTGTTCTTTTCCTTAAGCTTATTATTGGCTCATTGTTGCTACGTTAATTGTGGATGAAATTGACTTTGTTTACGATCCTTATATAAATATAACAGGATGTCTGTCTTTGTGTACCGTAGGATCTTGCCAACCACTGTACCGATATGGTTCTCCAAATAGTAAAGATTGTCATAGGCAGAGGGAAGATTTGTAACTATTTTGGGGAAGGGAACATCAATCCTTCCAAGATAAATTGTCCCTGGAAAAAAAACACCCCCCCCCCCCACTAATTTTTTTCTTTTCTTAAAAACTGAAATGAAAATGGATGGTTGAAATGAGGCCCATCTCTCTCCCTTAAATGCCCCTCAATGCCTCTAGGGGCGGAGTCACTAGTATATAACAATATTGTTTTAGGTTTGTCAGTGATTTTATGTGCTTGGGCTGTGAAAGCAAATGGGAAGCTCATGAAGTTAGGTAACATTAATTTAGTATAATCTTTAATACAATGTAGAACGATGTCTGTTTGTCTGTGTGTCTGTTTGTTTGTTTGTAGCGAGGGATCTCGCTAACCGCTGAACCTATCGGGTTCTCCTTTACAGGGTAGATTCTCATAGGTCCCGGGAAGGTTTATAACTATTTTCTTGGGGGGTGGGACACCCCCAACCCCCCCAAAAATTAAAAATACTCCCCCCCCCCAAAGAATTGCCTACAAACAATTGGTTTGATCAAACCTCTTGGGGCAAAGCCCCTAGAGGCTAGGGGCGAAGCCGCTAGTATAATAATATAGTAGGACTATTAGATAATCTGGAATATTCCATCTTAGACTGAAAATCTTATTGTAGAAAAAATATCCCAATCTATAACTTACGACATAGCCGAGGGATTTTTTATTTAGGCACTTTATTTTGTATCCACTCTATCTTATTCATTGGTTCAAAATATTGAACACTTTCATTAAATTTAGATTTGTTGATTTCAAAATAGTAGTATTTATTATTTTTAACCAATAATTTTAATCTACGGAAGAGGCAATTTTGTTAATCACCATAGAGGATGTATATCAATTTATCGTCTATTGTCTAATCCAAACTTTTTTTCCACTCCAATTTTTTTTATGGTCCAAGGATATACCTAGTACACTGTAGAGGTTGAAGGAAAATTGATTTATCGGTCATTTTCTTGTCCCTGATTTTCTTTATTCTTTGAAACTGTGTAGAAATGGATGTAGAACAAACGTGGATATTATGATAGGAAGAAAATTATCGTCAATTTAGGTTGCAATATTCCCTCGTATTTATTGGTCGAGCTGTTCATCCAGCAGGAGGGGAGGGGATGGGGTAAAGGAGGTGGGTGGAACTGGAGGAGATCGTTATTTTAGCCCGCTACAGAGTTCACTTTTTTATAGAACATGAAAATCTAGTGTACTATCCAAGTAATAATAAATCCATTTGTGTAGATATGAGAGTGAGGAGGACAGAAAAGCTGACAACAAAACTGTGGGCGAAGCATTTTTCCCGCTCAGTGATGTTCCAGAAATTCAAGCGGTAAAAATCTATCTAAAAAACAAGGATGACAACATAAATAAAAGCTAAGCTCTATATCAACGAAAATAATAATGAGTTGCTCTACTTTCTAAATCGTACCTAACTGTTAAAGGAAAGATATTTATTAGTTACAAAGTTGCATTATAAACAGCTTTATGCGAATATAAATTATAAGATCAAAACCAGTTTTTTAGCCCTGAGATGCAAAATGCACGGGCTATAAAAACTTATTTTAATCTCATGATTGTATATTTTTATATTCCTAGAAATCTAGATATAATACGATGTTATACATAATTTTTCAGTATGGCGGAGAACCGGTTCTAATCTACCTGATATTAATTTCAAAGCGATACTACAAAAAAATTTTGACAATTTTTTAGGAGTTTCTGAAGCAATTGAAAGAAGAGGAGGAGAAAAGAAAGCAAGAAAAAGCAGGAATGTAACTATGTATTTTTTTGCGGATATATTTGCGCATTTTTGTGCATTACTTTTATCTAGAGATAGAGTGGACAATGGGCTGTTTATAACACAAGTCCCCCACGTTTTATGATATCGTTTTTTATTCGTTTGCTTAAGAACTTTGGGGCCTTTTAATGAATTTTGATTGGTTGGTTTATTAAATTAAATGTCCATAAGTTTCAACTACTAATTGTAATCTACAGAATTGATAATTTTGTGTCATCATTGGGAATGTACATCAATTTATCGGCCATTGTCTTATCCCTCTAGATCCCTGACTTTTATCATAATGACTAAAAATTGTACTGACAGATACTCTTGACTATTGAAGAGTCGATTTCCCTTTCCTAAAGTGTCCCTAGAGGCATCTAGAGGTGTAAACTCTAGTAATATAATATGGTATGATTGTACAAAATCTTTCTCCATATAAATATTAGATTTATGCATTTTAATTTCAATATCAAGAGGATATTATTAAAAGATTTGGGTATAGTCCCTTTCGTAACATCGCACCTTATGTGGCGATTCTTCATATTATTCACAGTAGCTTTTCTCCTATTTCTAGCCCCTGCGGGGCCAATTACCTAACCCTGTGGGGCAATCACCTAACCCCATATAACCTAACCTACCCTAAAATAACCTATAAAAAGCCATTTTCAAAAAACGACGAATCGCCCCTTATGGGGCGATGTTACGAAAGGTACTATTCTCAAAGATTTTTATAAAAAAAAATATTACATTTTGCACGAACAGAGGGAGTTAGTACTGAAGAGGATAAAAAGGCTGAGGGTAAGGACCAAGAAGTCACTCATATCGGTCAACAAATGGCCCAGGTAAACAATTCATAGTGTTATTTATCTTGGATCTTGTGCAGTTCACAGTAAAATGTTGCTAGTATCGATTATTTTCTTATTTTCAAAAATCTAAGAATTCTAAAGCTTGCTTTGGCAAGGTGTAATAATGTAAGAACATAATTTGTACAGTCTGTCGTTTGTCTGTTAAGGTTCTTAGTTTTTAAAAAGAAATTAATCTTTTAAATTTAACTATCCAGAATTATTTAAACAAATAACGTAAAGTGTCTGCTTAAGGGTCTAAATCAAGTGTATGATCATCTAAAATACAACCATTTCTTTTATTGCACGGACTAGAAGCGTTAATTATGCATGGCAATGAGTAGCGCCTGTTTAAAGGCCAAGGCAATTCACATTTACCATCATTGTCACGCACCTGACATAGAAAAAACAGAAAACATTTTTATCTCATTAGTTATGAAGCGTTTTGAGAAAAGCATTAACCTACAGCATAAAGGAAAAAGGTTCTAAATGTATAATAGACAAAATAAACATCCACAAACTAGCTGGATACTTATCATTTAGGACTAAAAAGTATCTTATATTGTTTTCTAGGTTGCGGAAAATATTGGAAAGGTCCAGCTGACTCTGCCTGCTAGAGATAAGCCTGAAAAGAGCATTAGGAACAGATTATTTTAAATGATAGTAAAAATCAATATTTTTATCAAGGGGGGGGGGGGAGTTCTGACACATTTGCGTAAACCTGGTGTATAGGGTTTATCTTTGGACTGAGAGGATAGGTTATTAGGGATAAAATCATTCTTATATGATGTATTTTTTTAAAGAGTTAGATGTCAGCTTATGAGACAAAATATGTATGTTTTTTTCTTCAAATATGTGAATAACAATCAAAAAGAAGCATATTTTGTTTTATAAGTTAACCTCTAACTCTTCAAAAAAAAAATCTTATTTTTCATTTTTACCTGTACAGAGACCACCTGGAGGCCTATCAAAAAAATCTTAAATATGGGGGAAATTCATCATATAAGAATGATTTTATACCTAATAACCTATCTTCTCAGTCCAAAGATAAAGCCTATACACCAGGTTTACGCAAATGTGTCAGAACTTCCCCCCCCCCTTGTCCCAATACCAGCTAGGTTTTTTAAAGGCATGCCACAAGTCAAATAATAAGAAGCATAGTAAGTACAAAATGTTTAAAATGATAGCAAGATACATTTGTAGCTTTTCGGGTATAAAGGACAATTGTTTAGTACCCAAAGTACCTTTTCTTATTTGTGGCTTAAAAACTTTGGGTTAGTCTCGAAACTGAAAAAAGTTTTTATTATTACATATAAAATAATCTCTGTTTATTAGATTGATGAGAGAAAAGGGATTGCTAAATAAATACTGAATAAATGAATACTCAATGAAAAATATAAGAAAATCATCGAAAAAATCTTCCAAAAGTCAAAATAAGCTAATTATCGCATCGTATTATAGACAGTTTTCCACGAATACTAAAATGAAAAATTATCAAAATTAGTTTTGTTAGCCCTGAAGGCTTAATATTTGTATAAAACTTTCTGTAATACAATGCCATACATGGTTTTTCAGTTTGGCGGAGAACCGGTTCTAACCCAGTGGATATTAATCGGTTTCAAAGCAATACATGAAAAAGTGTTATAAAAATTTACAATCATATATTGTATTTTATAAATTTGTATGCTCTATCAAAACAGAAAAAAAACTGCCCCAACTTGCCTTTATGCCAAAAAAAACGTCCATTAGCTTTTACTAAAATGGCAATAATAAAACACAGTATTATTTTAACTAACTTTTGTATTACTTAATGAAGATTAACATTTTAAAATTTTTTATTAATTTGTATATAAACACACTGTAGCTAATAATACCATGTATTATGATATTAAAATATGCATTTTATTAACTAATTCAATGATGGGGTATTATCCCCCCCCCCCCCTCTTGGTCTCTTTATACTAAACACCCATTGGGGCTTGACAAGGGTCTACACCCCCCTAAAATAGCCAAGTTGGGAGGGGGGGGGGGGGGGTCAAGGTAAAAAAACTCACACACCTTATATTTAAGTAGGGGGGGGGGGGTGTATTCCATTAATCAGTTGAAGAACACTTTTTGACTTTTTTTGTAGGATGGTTACACCTTCGGCGGTGTATCCATCCCTGACACTAAAATTTCACCCCACTTATTGTCCAATTTACCCCCCCCCCCCCATCAAAACACTGTACACGCCACTGCTTGAAAATAAATTTACACTTTAATTAACAAATCAGCTTCAAATGCTTTATGTGATATAAAATTAAATTATGCACTATAACAATGCTTTTATATGTTCAATAATTTGTTTATTAATAAAATTTGATAATAAAAATTTATAACTATTAGTTTGTCGGCATTTTAACTCTCCCCTCCTAACTAGATAGCAGCCATTTATAGCCATTGCCTCACTGAGCTAAGCCAAGAAATGATTTACGGAGTAGAAAATTTAAGGTTTTACACAATTCTCCTCTAAACTTTTGATTGCCTCAAGATCATTACAGACAGAATAACGTGCAAAGTAAATTATATGTATATGTAATCAGGGAGTAAGGGAGGGGACAATGGATCGAATATTCAATTTTTAAGTAGTCTCAGACTTTGGGGACTGGCTTAAAGGGAATGTGCACGAATACAGCAGATTCTTACTGATTTTGGGGACTTGCGCATCAATGCCCCGCTAACTAGCTGAGCTAGTTTTGAATATGCAGACAGAAAAGTTTGTTATCTATCGCTGGTTTTAACAAATATTTTTTCCCAAGAAAATGTCTTTTCATGTATAGAAACTCTACTGTGATATTTATGTATTAAATAATCTAAGAACCGCTTGAATTTTGGGGTCAGTTATAAATATATTAGAAGGGTTGAGGGTGGTTTAAACAAGATTTTTCTAGTGATTAATTACAGAATGTTTACTACATTGTGATGTGTTGATAATTTAATTTTCAAGTAAATGATTTTTTTCTTAGAACTAATTTTGTTCTAAATTAGGTTACCATGATCCCCTTACAATTTTGGTAAAATTTTCTTGAAAAATCTGGTTTTCGTTGCTTTTCAGCGAACCCGCTTAAATTGAATTAATTGCCCATTGTCCCCTCCCTTACTCCCTGATATGTAATAGAATTATTAGAGAAGAACTATAGTGTGAACCCTTTTTTCGTAAATCTGACAAAGGAACTCCTCCCGCTGACAAAACACCTAAAAAATTTTCGAGTATATAATTTCTAGAAAGCTAACTTTATATTAAGGAATTCAACAATACATAGCTAACTTATTAAGGGATTTGTAATATGCTTTACACTATACTAGAAAAATAAATTTTTACAGGATATAATTTATGTGAGAAAAGCTTTATCTTAAGAAATACGACTATTTACAACTGACTCTTTATATGAACAAAATGAAAAAAAATATGCCCTTTCTTCTTACCCATATGTGTACAGTGTATACACAGTACAACGCTAGATCCTGTTGAAAACGTAACGAACGTACTGTTGTATTGCTATTTGTTGTTATTCTATTTTTATATAATTTAGTTCGAGGTAAACATGAAACAAACTATGTATTTTAAATGTTTATAATAGATATGAATTACGAATTAAAGAATATAAATCATGTGCATTTAAAGTCCGAAGTATTATTTTTTTGTTTTAATAGAAACTCAAGAAAAAACTATGATTTTATTAATTTAAATTCATAAAGGGATTTTTATTATTTTATAACGATTGCAATAGATAAAGCATATTTATTATTAATGCACAGATAAAACATAGATGCGAAACAACAATATGAAGGCAGTACTTCATGTGATGGACTTGATTCGAGTAAAAGTTGAAAGAACAGCTCTAAATAACTCTAATGTGTAAAACTAGAAAATTTCAGTTTAATTTAACCAATGACAAGTTATTAAAGTTCTGCCATCCTCCTGCAGAATTTCACATTAGACATTATTTCTCTAGAGTAATCACTCTACTGTATATGTAAGGGTTGGGCCGGATATCTGGCCATTTTCAATATCCGGCCGGATACCGGATATTGAAACTATCTGTGGCTGATTTCTAATATCGGGCCTTTTTCAATATCTGGACGGATATCCGGTATCCGGCCCAACCCTAGCATATGTTATTGTTGGTTAACCCTAGGTATAATATGAAACTGGATATCCGGTCATTTTCAATATCCGGCCGGATATTGAAATCATCCGGATATCGGATATTGAAACTATATCCGGCTGATTTATTATGCCGGATATCCGGTAATTTTTAATATCTGGCCCAACCCTAGTATATGTTATTGCAGGTTAACCCTAGGTATAATAAGAAACCTTGGTACTCAAAATTCAATTGTCTATCTCAAATAGCTGCCGAGGAATTAACGCTTTGCCCATACCAATTGTCACGGAAAAATGGACCGATGTTAAAAACATTAATTGCTGTTAAATTATCTCGGCAGTTTTTATGAAACAAGGAGGACAACATCCATAAAAGCGAAGCTCTGAAATGGAAGGACAACCGAACATTAACACTTGTAGATTGTCAGAACTGAATTAGCAGAATGTTAATGCATCAGTACAAACAATATTTTAAGAAAATTTGTTGCAAAACTGCATAAATAGATGATACTGTTTAAGCACATACTTACATTTTTGGGACTTGTTTATAGAGATGCTTCGCTTATAACATTGTACCTTGTTGTAATAGGAATCAGTTTTTAAAAAATCAGAAGAATCGGATAATTCTAACATACAAAAATTTGTTGTCAAAAAAATCGACATGTTTAAAATGGACGTACGGACATTCTGGTATTGTTTATAGAGTTACTACGCTTTCTTAATTGTACCTAACTACTATAGGAATCATCATGCAAAGTTTAGAATCGATAGGACAATTCTAACCTGTTTAAATTAACGAAAAGAGCTAACTCTCTGTGACGGACGGACAAACCGACCCTAATTATAGAAAAGCTTCGCTTTTAAAAAGCATTAAGCATTGTAATAATAATCCGGATTATACCAGCACTATTAAACAATTACTTATTTTTATATTTTGAAAAAGCGAAGCTTTTCTATATTTAGGGTTTGTCCGTCCGTTACAGTTAGCTCTTTTCGTTAATTTATACAGGTTTGAATTGTCCTATCAATTTCAAACTTCGCATGCTGATTCCTATAACAGTTAGGTACGACTTAGAAAGCAACTCTATAATCATTACCAGTAAGTCCGTACGTCCTTTTAAAACAAGCAGATTTTTAACTTTTTTTACAACAAATTTTTTATGTTAAAATTATCCTATTCATCTGATTTTTTTACACTAAATTCCTATTACAACAAGGTATAGTGTTATAAGCGCATCATCTCTATCATCAAGTCCTAAAAACGTCAGTATGTCCTTAAACAGTAACATGTATTTAATCAGTTTTGCAACCAATTTACTTACAATTTTGTATAGACATATGCATTAATATTCAGTTCTGACACTCTACAAGTGTTAATGTTCGTTTGTCCTTCCTTTTCAGAGCTTCGCTTTTATGGATGTTGTCATCCTTGTTTTTTTTTGTTGTAGAAAACCTTGTATACTTTAATTTTGAAGAATCATAAAATGAAGTCCATATAATAAATCATTTCTTTAATGAGAGGTATAATATTTGTAATTGTTTATTATTTTATTGAATTGACTATATTTAATTAATTTTTGATAAGAAAATCTGAAATATTTGTTTTCCACCTCTCATTTAAATCCATATTTAAAACTAACAGGATGTCTATCTGTGTATGAATGTGTCTGTTTGTATGTTCCGAAGGATCTCGCTAACTACTGAACTGATGTGATTCTCCTTTACAATTTAGCTTCACATAGGTTCAGAGAAGGTTTATAACTATTCTGGGGGAGGGTACCAGTGCCCACCTAAGAGAAAGCAACCGTCGAAAAAAATTATCACTCCCATCCTAGGCCGACGTCCACTAGGGTTGCGTAAAATTTTGAAGTTTGTATTTTTAACCCCTCCCCCCCCCAAAAAAAACAAAAAAAAATTAAAAGCTTGTATGATATTTAGATTACCCCCCCCCACAAATGAAAAAGCTTGGACGCCCTTGCCCCCGCCCAAAAAAATTCTTTTTGTATCAAAAATTAAAAATGTGGGTTCGACTTAACCACCCCTCCCCCAAATCTAGTGCTCCTTGGGGTCTCTATTTGCTAGTCTTGAACAATTAAATTATTTTGTGCGTAGTAATTAAAAGTCATGTGCTTAATTCAAATGTACACGTTTTTCATTTTAAATCCGTGTTTTACAATTTAATTAATTATTTGTTTACTATCATAAATTACTTTTATTATTATTACAGTCAAAATAAGTTTGTCAAAAGGAAAGATTTTGATTGTAAATATTTTTTACAGTTTGTAACATGCAGTGGGTGCTTCAGCATTGCATATGTACATGAGTAGAATGATGATACTTATACTTTTAGTGTTTTTCCTTAATTTATCTGAATCTACAGGTAAAAAGACAAATCGGGTTTAAAAGAGCAAAAAGAGATGCGACTATGTGCTGTCTATTACACTAGCTTCAAAAGTTTAGTAATAAAGTTGTTCTATTAGTTGGCTTAACAACTTTGGGGACTTTGGGTAATTTTTGATTGGTTGGTTTATTAAATTGATTATTCAACCGCATCGACCACTTATTTTACGCCACAGAAGGGGAAATTTTGTGTATAATCATTGAGGATGTACATCAATTTATCGGCTATTATCTTATCTCTTATGATACCTTAGTTAAGAGACTCTTAATCCCTAAATATTAAAGACTGTGTTAGTCTTAGAAAACTTTAACTTCTAGGCGAGCTAAAAAATTAATAAGGTTTGGCCTAATTTTTAAAATTTTAATTGTTAACATTATTACTCTATTTAAATGGATACAGAATAATAATTTGTCGTCAACAGTACAGGCTGATCTGTTGTAAAACAAAGTAATAAATTTTTGATTGCAATATGTAGAGCCTTCTTTTGAAGTATAGAATTTAGAAGAATTTTTTTCATTATTTTTGTTTTTCTATTCTTCCTCAAATTCTAAAAAAATTTTATAATTAATTTGTTACAAATATTGAAAAAATCTGTATTGTTTAGAAATTGATTGCACACCTCCTACTGACAAAATATGTGAAGATTTTGTAGATCCCTATCCAGGGTTGGATATAACTGTTTACAACCATTGGCCATGTGAGTAAAGTAAAAAACTGGGTTCTTTTCATTTCTCAAGATCTGTAGGCAACAATTTGATAATAATCACCACAATATAAACTTTATTGTTAGGCAAAACTTTTGAAATTATATCCAATCATGCTTTGTTTACTATCACTACTTCATACAATCAGAAAACATATTAATTTCAATTTTAGTAAATATATGAATTAGTTTATAAGATATAGGTTGTCAGTTTTTAACTATTTATTGACCAACTTTTGAACAAAAATAAAATAGAGCATTGAATGTTTGATTTTGTTTAGATTAAAATAAAATTATAAATTAAGAAATTATTTTTTCTTTGTTAATAATTTTTAACACATTTTACATGAATTGTTTTTTAATATATGTATGATATAGGTAATTGTCACAAAGGATATTATTGTGAAAATGGAAAGCTGGAAACAGTTGACTGTGGAAATGATGGTAAGTTATCATTAAATTATCCCATAACAATCAGATAAAAGATTGGAGGAATACCTTGTTATATGCTAATTTTATTCAAATCTAGAAATTTAAAATATCATTATTATTATTTGAGTCGGTAACAACTTCAAGGTATTAGCAAATTGATATGGTAAAGATTTAAAAATTCATGTTTTTTTGGGGCCAGTCTAGTGTATATTATGTATAATCGCTTTTTCATCATGTCTACAGAAGACATAATTATCTTTTTACATTATTGTGAAAATAATGTTAGCAATTAAAACTCATAATTCTACCATAAAATTTATTTACTAAGGTTTTAATTTTTAGTTCTGATAATGATGCCTTCATTTGAGCAAAGTAGCTGGCTACCAGATGACTTTTGCCAGGTACTTCTTAGAATTAATGAATTGCCTAACAACAAGGAATTTCACTTGTTTATATCTAAAATATTTTTCTGAGAACCATACTTTATGTTTATTTATTGTATGTATCAGATTATGGATTGTTATCCATGGAAATGCAATTAAAAAAAAATTTCTTAGGAGCAGGAGGCTTTCTAGAAATATAAATTTGTTATTTATTTCAGACTGGTCCAAATTGCAAAGAAGAACTGAAAGACTGTTCTCTTTATTCTGATGGAATGTCTGACTATTTTCCTCATCCTAATTGTAAGATTATGTATTATAAACTGTAAAACTTTTCATTATTCATAATTTTCATAATTACGTTTATTTATAAATAAGGATGCTAAAAACCATAAGTAGAGATGCTTAGAAATATAAATAAATTATTCTAGGGACCAGGAAGTTACTTATAACACTGAAAGGGACGGCAAAGTATTTTTCATACTTATAAACAGGATCAATATTAACACATTTTTTTAGCATCTTTACCTATATGGATCAACCAAAAACGTCCTTTAACAGAAAAGTTCAACTGTCTATTAATACAAATTTCTTGTCAAGGTTCCTGTAGAAGCTTTTATAATTGTGGTGGTGGTAAACCAAGTTATGAATGGGGATGTCCAAATTGTAAGTGTATGTTTGGTTTGCTTCAATAATTATAAAAAAGAAATTGTCCCAGTGTTAGATTTTATCTAAATGTACCTAATTAGTGAAGTAAATAATAAACAAAGAGATTATCTGTTATTGTTTTAGGTTACTTTGTACCCTCAGCAAGGTTCCAATGTATGGATATTAGAGGCACAGCAAGCATTATGTGCCAGGTATTAAATGTTTTAAAATTTAGAAAAAAAAATTTTCAACAAATAACAAGAAATTTTCCATAATTGTTTAATACTTTATAAAACAATATTTACTTTTATTTTAAAAATTTTTATCTTTAGAATACAACATTGACAACTATTATGAGCCAAACAGAAACAACAGATTATACTACGCTTGTAACAACAGATTTAACCACACTTGAAACAACAGTTTACACTACTTCTGAAACAACAGGTTCTTCTATACCTATACAAATTCTAAAAAAATCTATAATTAATTTTTTACAAATATTGAATAAATCTGTATTGTTTAGAAATTGATTGCACACCTCCTACTGACAAAATATGTGAAGATTTTGTAGATCCCTATCCAGGGTTGGATATAACTGTTTACAACCATTGGCCATGTGAGTAAAATAAAAAAAACTGGGTTCTTTTCATTTCTCAAGGTGTTTTGGCAAAAATTTGATATTAATCACCACAATACAAACTTTATAGTAAGGCAAAACAATTGAAATTAAATTCATTCATGCTTTGTTTACTTTCACTAGGGTTTGGCTGGATATCCAGCCAGATATCTGGCAATATAATCTTATACAATATTACACAACAAAAATACCTGCTTTTAAAATTTTAAATAGCTGTAATTTTTTTATTTTTTTTAGCTAGAAGAACGATTTTTTCAGATAATGTTTTTCTATACATAAATTTTATATTAGAAATCTCAAAACATAATTTTAGGCAACGACAACTGTACTTGGTGGCTGCCATCCACTGCAGCTGGGGGATGGTGGGTAAATGGCTAAATGATAAAACACCAGTTTATATGGAAAAATTTTTGTATACGTCCAGATATCCGGTAATTTGCTGGATATCTGGCCCAACACTAACTATCACTACTTCATGCAATTAGAAAACATATTCATTTCAATTGTATTAAAATCGTAAAAATGAAATTTAAATCTTAAAATTCTTAAAAATTTACTCTGCAACATATTTTACTTAAAATCTTTCAAAGATTTATTCCAACTTTTAAACAATGTAAAAAAGGGTGATAAAGGATGTATGTTTTGTTGATCAAGATAAATTAGTAAATTGAAAAAAATATTTTTCTTTGTTCATATTTTAACCCATTTTACATGCAATTGTTTTCTAATATTTGTATGATATAGGTAATTGTCACAAAGGATATTATTGTGAAAATGGAAAGCTGGAAACAGTTGACTGTGGAAATGATGGTAAGTTATCATTAAATTATCCCATAACAATCAGATAAAAGATTGGAGGAATACCTTGTTATATGCTAATTTTATTCAAATCTAGAAATTTAAAATATCATTATTATTATTTGAGTCGGTAACAACTTCAAGGTATTAGCAAATTGATATGGTAAAGATTTAAAAATTCATGTTTTTTTGGGCCAGTCTAGTGTATATTATGTATAATCGCTTTTTCATCATGTCTACAGAAGACATAATTATCTTTTTACATTATTGTGAAAATAATGTTAGCAATTAAAACTCATAATTCTACCATAAAATTTATTTACTAAGGTTTTAATTTTTAGTTCTGATAATGATGCCTTCATTTGAGCAAAGTAGCTGGCTACCAGATGACTTTTGCCAGGTACTTCTTAGAATTAATGAATTGCCTAACAACAAGGAATTTCACTTGTTTATATCTAAAATATTTTTCTGAGAACCATACTTTATGTTTATTTATTGTATGTATCAGATTATGGATTGTTATCCATGGAAATGCAATTAAAAAAAAATTTCTTAGGAGCAGGAGGCTTTCTAGAAATATAAATTTGTTATTTATTTCAGACTGGTCCAAATTGCAAAGAAGAACTGAAAGACTGTTCTCTTTATTCTGATGGAATGTCTGACTATTTTCCTCATCCTAATTGTAAGATTATGTATTATAAACTGTAAAACTTTTCATTATTCATAATTTTCATAATTACGTTTATTTATAAATAAGGATGCTAAAAACCATAAGTAGAGATGCTTAGAAATATAAATAAATTATTCTAGGGACCAGGAAGTTACTTATAACACTGAAAGGGACGGCAAAGTATTTTTCATACTTATAAACAGGATCAATATTAACACATTTTTTTAGCATCTTTACCTATATGGATCAACCAAAAACGTCCTTTAACAGAAAAGTTCAACTGTCTATTAATACAAATTTCTTGTCAAGGTTCCTGTAGAAGCTTTTATAATTGTGGTGGTGGTAAACCAAGTTATGAATGGGGATGTCCAAATTGTAAGTGTATGTTTGGTTTGCTTCAATAATTATAAAAAAGAAATTGTCCCAGTGTTAGATTTTATCTAAATGTACCTAATTAGTGAAGTAAATAATAAACAAAGAGATTATCTGTTATTGTTTTAGGTTACTTTGTACCCTCAGCAAGGTTCCAATGTATGGATATTAGAGGCACAGCAAGCATTATGTGCCAGGTATTAAATGTTTTAAAATTTAGAAAAAAAAATTTTCAACAAATAACAAGAAATTTTCCATAATTGTTTAATACTTTATAAAACAATATTTACTTTTATTTTAAAAATTTTTATCTTTAGAATACAACATTGACAACTATTATGAGCCAAACAGAAACAACAGATTATACTACGCTTGTAACAACAGATTTAACCACACTTGAAACAACAGTTTACACTACTTCTGAAACAACAGGTTCTTCTATACCTATACAAATTCTAAAAAAATCTATAATTAATTTTTTACAAATATTGAATAAATCTGTATTGTTTAGAAATTGATTGCACACCTCCTACTGACAAAATATGTGAAGATTTTGTAGATCCCTATCCAGGGTTGGATATAACTGTTTACAACCATTGGCCATGTGAGTAAAATAAAAAAAACTGGGTTCTTTTCATTTCTCAAGGTGTTTTGGCAAAAATTTGATATTAATCACCACAATACAAACTTTATAGTAAGGCAAAACAATTGAAATTAAATTCATTCATGCTTTGTTTACTTTCACTAGGGTTTGGCTGGATATCCAGCCAGATATCTGGCAATATAATCTTATACAATATTACACAACAAAAATACCTGCTTTTAAAATTTTAAATAGCTGTAATTTTTTTATTTTTTTTAGCTAGAAGAACGATTTTTTCAGATAATGTTTTTCTATACATAAATTTTATATTAGAAATCTCAAAACATAATTTTAGGCAACGACAACTGTACTTGGTGGCTGCCATCCACTGCAGCTGGGGGATGGTGGGTAAATGGCTAAATGATAAAACACCAGTTTATATGGAAAAATTTTTGTATACGTCCAGATATCCGGTAATTTGCTGGATATCTGGCCCAACACTAACTATCACTACTTCATGCAATTAGAAAACATATTCATTTCAATTGTATTAAAATCGTAAAAATGAAATTTAAATCTTAAAATTCTTAAAAATTTACTCTGCAACATATTTTACTTAAAATCTTTCAAAGATTTATTCCAACTTTTAAACAATGTAAAAAAGGGTGATAAAGGATGTATGTTTTGTTGATCAAGATAAATTAGTAAATTGAAAAAAATATTTTTCTTTGTTCATATTTTAACCCATTTTACATGCAATTGTTTTCTAATATTTGTATGATATAGGTAATTGTCACAAAGGATATTATTGTGAAAATGGAAAGCTGGAAACAGTTGACTGTGGAAATGATGGTAAGTTATCATTAAATTATCCCATAACAATCAGATAAAAGATTGGAGGAATACCTTGTTATATGCTAATTTTATTCAAATCTAGAAATTTAAAATATCATTATTATTATTTGAGTCGGTAACAACTTCAAGGTATTAGCAAATTGATATGGTAAAGATTTAAAAATTCATGTTTTTTTGGGCCAGTCTAGTGTATATTATGTATAATCGCTTTTTCATCATGTCTACAGAAGACATAATTATCTTTTTACATTATTGTGAAAATAATGTTAGCAATTAAAACTCATAATTCTACCATAAAATTTATTTACTAAGGTTTTAATTTTTAGTTCTGATAATGATGCCTTCATTTGAGCAAAGTAGCTGGCTACCAGATGACTTTTGCCAGGTACTTCTTAGAATTAATGAATTGCCTAACAACAAGGAATTTCACTTGTTTATATCTAAAATATTTTTCTGAGAACCATACTTTATGTTTATTTATTGTATGTATCAGATTATGGATTGTTATCCATGGAAATGCAATTAAAAAAAAATTTCTTAGGAGCAGGAGGCTTTCTAGAAATATAAATTTGTTATTTATTTCAGACTGGTCCAAATTGCAAAGAAGAACTGAAAGACTGTTCTCTTTATTCTGATGGAATGTCTGACTATTTTCCTCATCCTAATTGTAAGATTATGTATTATAAACTGTAAAACTTTTCATTATTCATAATTTTCATAATTACGTTTATTTATAAATAAGGATGCTAAAAACCATAAGTAGAGATGCTTAGAAATATAAATAAATTATTCTAGGGACCAGGAAGTTACTTATAACACTGAAAGGGACGGCAAAGTATTTTTCATACTTATAAACAGGATCAATATTAACACATTTTTTTAGCATCTTTACCTATATGGATCAACCAAAAACGTCCTTTAACAGAAAAGTTCAACTGTCTATTAATACAAATTTCTTGTCAAGGTTCCTGTAGAAGCTTTTATAATTGTGGTGGTGGTAAACCAAGTTATGAATGGGGATGTCCAAATTGTAAGTGTATGTTTGGTTTGCTTCAATAATTATAAAAAAGAAATTGTCCCAGTGTTAGATTTTATCTAAATGTACCTAATTAGTGAAGTAAATAATAAACAAAGAGATTATCTGTTATTGTTTTAGGTTACTTTGTACCCTCAGCAAGGTTCCAATGTATGGATATTAGAGGCACAGCAAGCATTATGTGCCAGGTATTAAATGTTTTAAAATTTAGAAAAAAAAATTTTCAACAAATAACAAGAAATTTTCCATAATTGTTTAATACTTTATAAAACAATATTTACTTTTATTTTAAAAATTTTTATCTTTAGAATACAACATTGACAACTATTATGAGCCAAACAGAAACAACAGATTATACTACGCTTGTAACAACAGATTTAACCACACTTGAAACAACAGTTTACACTACTTCTGAAACAACAGGTTCTTCTATACCTATACAAATTCTAAAAAAATCTATAATTAATTTTTTACAAATATTGAATAAATCTGTATTGTTTAGAAATTGATTGCACACCTCCTACTGACAAAATATGTGAAGATTTTGTAGATCCCTATCCAGGGTTGGATATAACTGTTTACAACCATTGGCCATGTGAGTAAAATAAAAAAAACTGGGTTCTTTTCATTTCTCAAGGTGTTTTGGCAAAAATTTGATATTAATCACCACAATACAAACTTTATAGTAAGGCAAAACAATTGAAATTAAATTCATTCATGCTTTGTTTACTTTCACTAGGGTTTGGCTGGATATCCAGCCAGATATCTGGCAATATAATCTTATACAATATTACACAACAAAAATACCTGCTTTTAAAATTTTAAATAGCTGTAATTTTTTTATTTTTTTTAGCTAGAAGAACGATTTTTTCAGATAATGTTTTTCTATACATAAATTTTATATTAGAAATCTCAAAACATAATTTTAGGCAACGACAACTGTACTTGGTGGCTGCCATCCACTGCAGCTGGGGGATGGTGGGTAAATGGCTAAATGATAAAACACCAGTTTATATGGAAAAATTTTTGTATACGTCCAGATATCCGGTAATTTGCTGGATATCTGGCCCAACACTAACTATCACTACTTCATGCAATTAGAAAACATATTCATTTCAATTGTATTAAAATCGTAAAAATGAAATTTAAATCTTAAAATTCTTAAAAATTTACTCTGCAACATATTTTACTTAAAATCTTTCAAAGATTTATTCCAACTTTTAAACAATGTAAAAAAGGGTGATAAAGGATGTATGTTTTGTTGATCAAGATAAATTAGTAAATTGAAAAAAATATTTTTCTTTGTTCATATTTTAACCCATTTTACATGCAATTGTTTTCTAATATTTGTATGATATAGGTAATTGTCACAAAGGATATTATTGTGAAAATGGAAAGCTGGAAACAGTTGACTGTGGAAATGATGGTAAGTTATCATTAAATTATCCCATAACAATCAGATAAAAGATTGGAGGAATACCTTGTTATATGCTAATTTTATTCAAATCTAGAAATTTAAAATATCATTATTATTATTTGAGTCGGTAACAACTTCAAGGTATTAGCAAATTGATATGGTAAAGATTTAAAAATTCATGTTTTTTTGGGCCAGTCTAGTGTATATTATGTATAATCGCTTTTTCATCATGTCTACAGAAGACATAATTATCTTTTTACATTATTGTGAAAATAATGTTAGCAATTAAAACTCATAATTCTACCATAAAATTTATTTACTAAGGTTTTAATTTTTAGTTCTGATAATGATGCCTTCATTTGAGCAAAGTAGCTGGCTACCAGATGACTTTTGCCAGGTACTTCTTAGAATTAATGAATTGCCTAACAACAAGGAATTTCACTTGTTTATATCTAAAATATTTTTCTGAGAACCATACTTTATGTTTATTTATTGTATGTATCAGATTATGGATTGTTATCCATGGAAATGCAATTAAAAAAAAATTTCTTAGGAGCAGGAGGCTTTCTAGAAATATAAATTTGTTATTTATTTCAGACTGGTCCAAATTGCAAAGAAGAACTGAAAGACTGTTCTCTTTATTCTGATGGAATGTCTGACTATTTTCCTCATCCTAATTGTAAGATTATGTATTATAAACTGTAAAACTTTTCATTATTCATAATTTTCATAATTACGTTTATTTATAAATAAGGATGCTAAAAACCATAAGTAGAGATGCTTAGAAATATAAATAAATTATTCTAGGGACCAGGAAGTTACTTATAACACTGAAAGGGACGGCAAAGTATTTTTCATACTTATAAACAGGATCAATATTAACACATTTTTTTAGCATCTTTACCTATATGGATCAACCAAAAACGTCCTTTAACAGAAAAGTTCAACTGTCTATTAATACAAATTTCTTGTCAAGGTTCCTGTAGAAGCTTTTATAATTGTGGTGGTGGTAAACCAAGTTATGAATGGGGATGTCCAAATTGTAAGTGTATGTTTGGTTTGCTTCAATAATTATAAAAAAGAAATTGTCCCAGTGTTAGATTTTATCTAAATGTACCTAATTAGTGAAGTAAATAATAAACAAAGAGATTATCTGTTATTGTTTTAGGTTACTTTGTACCCTCAGCAAGGTTCCAATGTATGGATATTAGAGGCACAGCAAGCATTATGTGCCAGGTATTAAATGTTTTAAAATTTAGAAAAAAAAATTTTCAACAAATAACAAGAAATTTTCCATAATTGTTTAATACTTTATAAAACAATATTTACTTTTATTTTAAAAATTTTTATCTTTAGAATACAACATTGACAACTATTATGAGCCAAACAGAAACAACAGATTATACTACGCTTGTAACAACAGATTTAACCACACTTGAAACAACAGTTTACACTACTTCTGAAACAACAGGTTCTTCTATACCTATACAAATTCTAAAAAAATCTATAATTAATTTTTTACAAATATTGAATAAATCTGTATTGTTTAGAAATTGATTGCACACCTCCTACTGACAAAATATGTGAAGATTTTGTAGATCCCTATCCAGGGTTGGATATAACTGTTTACAATCATTGGCCATGTGAGTAAAATAAAAAAAACTGGGTTCTTTTCATTTCTCAAGGTGTTTTGGCAAAAATTTGATATTAATCACCACAATACAAACTTTATAGTAAGGCAAAACAATTGAAATTAAATTCATTCATGCTTTGTTTACTTTCACTAGGGTTTGGCTGGATATCCAGCCAGATATCTGGCAATATAATCTTATACAATATTACACAACAAAAATACCTGCTTTTAAAATTTTAAATAGCTGTAATTTTTTTATTTTTTTTAGCTAGAAGAACGATTTTTTCAGATAATGTTTTTCTATACATAAATTTTATATTAGAAATCTCAAAACATAATTTTAGGCAACGACAACTGTACTTGGTGGCTGCCATCCACTGCAGCTGGGGGATGGTGGGTAAATGGCTAAATGATAAAACACCAGTTTATATGGAAAAATTTTTGTATACGTCCAGATATCCGGTAATTTGCTGGATATCTGGCCCAACACTAACTATCACTACTTCATGCAATTAGAAAACATATTCATTTCAATTGTATTAAAATCGTAAAAATGAAATTTAAATCTTAAAATTCTTAAAAATTTACTCTGCAACATATTTTACTTAAAATCTTTCAAAGATTTATTCCAACTTTTAAACAATGTAAAAAAGGGTGATAAAGGATGTATGTTTTGTTGATCAAGATAAATTAGTAAATTGAAAAAAACATTTTTCTTTGTTCATATTTTAACCCATTTTACATGCAATTGTTTTCTAATATTTGTATGATATAGGTAATTGTCACAAAGGATATTATTGTGAAAATGGAAAGCTGGAAACAGTTGACTGTGGAAATGATGGTAAGTTATCATTAAATTATCCCATAACAATCAGATAAAAGATTGGAGGAATACCTTGTTATATGCTAATTTTATTCAAATCTAGAAATTTAAAATATCATTATTATTATTTGAGTCGGTAACAACTTCAAGGTATTAGCAAATTGATATGGTAAAGATTTAAAAATTCATGTTTTTTTGGGCCAGTCTAGTGTATATTATGTATAATCGCTTTTCCATCATGTCTACAGAAGACATAATTATCTTTTTACATTATTGTGAAAATAATGTTAGCAATTAAAACTCATAATTCTACCATAAAATTTATTTACTAAGGTTTTAATTTTTAGTTCTGATAATGATGCCTTCATTTGAGCAAAGTAGCTGGCTACCAGATGACTTTTGCCAGGTACTTCTTAGAATTAATGAATTGCCTAACAACAAGGAATTTCACTTGTTTATATCTAAAATATTTTTCTGAGAACCATACTTTATGTTTATTTATTGTATGTATCAGATTATGGATTGTTATCCATGGAAATGCAATTAAAAAAAAATTTCTTAGGAGCAGGAGGCTTTCTAGAAATATAAATTTGTTATTTATTTCAGACTGGTCCAAATTGCAAAGAAGAACTGAAAGACTGTTCTCTTTATTCTGATGGAATGTCTGACTATTTTCCTCATCCTAATTGTAAGATTATGTATTATAAACTGTAAAACTTTTCATTATTCATAATTTTCATAATTACGTTTATTTATAAATAAGGATGCTAAAAACCATAAGTAGAGATGCTTAGAAATATAAATAAATTATTCTAGGGACCAGGAAGTTACTTATAACACTGAAAGGGACGGCAAAGTATTTTTCATACTTATAAACAGGATCAATATTAACACATTTTTTTAGCATCTTTACCTATATGGATCAACCAAAAACGTCCTTTAACAGAAAAGTTCAACTGTCTATTAATACAAATTTCTTGTCAAGGTTCCTGTAGAAGCTTTTATAATTGTGGTGGTGGTAAACCAAGTTATGAATGGGGATGTCCAAATTGTAAGTGTATGTTTGGTTTGCTTCAATAATTATAAAAAAGAAATTGTCCCAGTGTTAGATTTTATCTAAATGTACCTAATTAGTGAAGTAAATAATAAACAAAGAGATTATCTGTTATTGTTTTAGGTTACTTTGTACCCTCAGCAAGGTTCCAATGTATGGATATTAGAGGCACAGCAAGCATTATGTGCCAGGTATTAAATGTTTTAAAATTTAGAAAAAAAATTTTTCAACAAATAACAAGAAATTTTCCATAATTGTTTAATACTTTATAAAACAATATTTACTTTTATTTTAAAAATTTTTATCTTTAGAATACAACATTGACAACTATTATGAGCCAAACAGAAACAACAGATTATACTACGCTTGTAACAACAGATTTAACCACACTTGAAACAACAGTTTACACTACTTCTGAAACAACAGGTTCTTCTATACCTATACAAATTCTAAAAAAATCTATAATTAATTTTTTACAAATATTGAATAAATCTGTATTGTTTAGAAATTGATTGCACACCTCCTACTGACAAAATATGTGAAGATTTTGTAGATCCCTATCCAGGGTTGGATATAACTGTTTACAACCATTGGCCATGTAAGTAAAATAAAAAAAAACTGGGTTCTTTTCATTTCTCAAGGTGTTTTGGCAAAAATTTGATATTAATCACCACAATACAAACTTTATAGTAAGGCAAAACAATTGAAATTAAATTCATTCATGCTTTGTTTACTTTCACTAGGGTTTGGCTGGATATCCAGCCAGATATCTGGCAATATAATCTTATATATTACACAACAAAAATACCTGCTTTTAAAATTTTAAATAGCTGTAATTTTTTTATTTTTTTTAGCTAGAAGAACGATTTTTTCAGATAATGTTTTTCTATACATAAATTGTATATTAGAAATCTCAAAACATAATTTTAGGCAACGACAACTGTACTTGGTGGCTGCCATCCACTGCAGCTGGGGGATGGGATGGCTAAATGATAAAACACCAGTTTTATGGAAAAATTTTTGTATACGTCCAGATATCCGGTAATTTGCTGGATATCTGGCCCAACACTAACTATCACTACTTCATGCAATTAGAAAACATATTCATTTCAATTGTATTAAAATCGTAAAAATGAAATTTAAATCTTAAAATTCTTAAAAATTTACTCTGCAACATATTTTACTTAAAATCTTTCAAAGATTTATTCCAACTTTTAAACAATGTAAAAAAGGGTGATAAAGGATGTATGTTTTGTTGATCAAGATAAATTAGTAAATTGAAAAAAATATTTTTCTTTGTTCATATTTTAACCCATTTTACATGCAATTGTTTTCTAATATTTGTATGATATAGGTAATTGTCACAAAGGATATTATTGTGAAAATGGAAAGCTGGAAACAGTTGACTGTGGAAATAAGGGTAAGTTATCATTTAATTATCCCTAAACAATCAGAGTGAATATTGAAGTAATACCTTGTTTTATGCTTTGATAAGTAAATGCAATTATTAAGTTCCAGATATAATTCCAGATAAGCAAAGCATTTTTATATCTTAATTGGTTTATGTTGATTCTATTCAACTAAAAGAATTTTAAAATTTCAATATCCTTGTATTCTTTTACTTCTTTTCATATATTTATATGTAATTAGATCCTATAATAGTGTAATCAATATAGTTATTAAAAGCCAATTTTGAGTTCCAGGCATAATGACATTTCTATCAAGTCTAGATAAGACATAAATTATTCATATACATCATAAAAAAGAACAAAGACTCATATTTATAGTATAAATCAATTTACAAAGATTTAAAATTTTAGTTCTGATATTTACACCTAAATTTGAGCAGAGTAGCAAACTACCAGAAGACTTTTGCCAGGTACTTCTTACATTTAATGAATTGCCTAACAACAAGGAATAACACTTGTTTGAATCCAAAAATTATTTTTTCTGAGGACCATACTGTATGTATATTTATTGTATGTATCAGATTATGGACTGTTATCCATGGAAATGCAATTGAAAATAATTTTTTTTCTATTTAGGAGCAGGAGGCTTACTAGAAATATATCTTTGTTATTTATTTCAGACTGGTCCAAATTGCAAAGAAGAAATGAAAGACTGTTCTATTTATTTTGATGGACAGTCTGACTATTTTCCTCATCCTAATTGTAAGATTTTCCTATTATATAAAGTAGTAAGTTTTTTCTTGTCTTTAGCCAACCGACTGGTTTCTTTTTTTTAGACAAGCTTCACATAGGTCCTGTGATGGTTTTAGACTGTTTTTCTAGCCCCTATATATATACTAGGTGTGTAACAGCTTGTGTATTATAAATTGTAAAAATTTGTAGAATTTTAAATTGATGTTTATTCATAAATAAGGATGATAAAAACCATAAGTAGAGATGTTTAGAAATATAAATTCTAGGTACAGGAAGTTACTTATTACACTGAAAGAGACGGCAAAGTATTTTCATACTTATAAACAGGATACAAACAAATTTTCGTAGTATCTTTACCTATATGGATCAACCAAATACATCCATAACAGAAAGTTCAGCTGTTTTTAATACATACAGTATTAATTAGTAAGAATTTAATTTCTTTTCAAGGTTCCTGTGGTAGCTTTTATGATTGTGCTCATGGTTTTCCAAATTATCACACAGCATGTCCAGGATGTAAGTGTATGTTTAGTTTGCTTCAATATTAATAAAAAAGAATTTGTCCCAGTGTTAGATTTTATCTAAATGTACCTAATTAGTGAAATAAATAATAAACAAAGAGATTATCCATTATTGTTTTAGGTTACTTTGTACCCTCAGCAAGTTTCACATGTATAGATATGAGTTTCACAGCTAGCATTATGTGTCAGGTGTTATATGTTTTGAAAGAAGGTGTATCAACTTTTTTTTTTATAGCTAGCTGGTTCTTTTAGTAAGTAGTAGATGTAAAATTTTTCATAGAATTCAGATATGCAATCGGTTTTTTTGTAGACTTCTTATTTTTTAAGTAGTTTAAGTTTAAAAAAAAAAGATTAAGTCGATTTTAAGGTACTAAAACGCAACAAAGAAAAGGAAGAAAATGTCCATTATGTACAAAAATAGTAAGATCTTTAATTTGACACCTTACTTTTTGAATTTTGTCAGGTAATTATTGAAAAAATTGATTTTTTTAAACACACGAGAATAAAAACTTTGAACTTAATTTTATCATTTCACAGGTAAAAAAATATGGGTTCATATATACCTTTAGAATCAGAAAAATATTACGAATCCATTGTAAGCAAAATTGAAAAAAAGTAAAAAAATAAAAAATAAACAAATGGCCAATTATATTTTTTGTTCAGGCAACACTTTCGCCTTCCCTTTTTTACCCCCTCTTTACCCCCTTCCCATTTTTATACTCAATTCAAGAATTAAGACATTGCCTGTATAATATAATATGATATTTTCATATAATTCCTTTTATTGTAGTTTATATACTATATTGTAAACTTTTTTTTCAATTTTGCTTACAATGGATTCGTAATATTTTTCTGATTCTAAAGGTATATATGAACCCATATTTTTTTACCTGTGAAATGATAAAATTAAGTTCAAAGTTTTTATTCTCGTGGGTTTAAAAAAATCGATTTTTTCAATAATTACCTGACAGAATTGAAAAAGTAAGGTGTCAAATTAAAGATCTTACTATTTTTGTTCATAATGGCTATTTTCTTTCTTTTTTTGTTGCATTTTAGTACCTTAAAATCGACTTAATTTTTTTTTCAAACTTAAATTACTTAAAAAATAAGAAGTCTACAAAAAAACTGATTGCATATCTGAATTCTATGAAAAATTTTACATCTACTACTTACTAAAAGAACCGGCTAGCTATAAAAAAAGTTGATACACCTTCTTTAGAAAATTTGTTTTTCAACAAATAACAAGAAATTTTCCATAATTGTTTCATATTTTATAAAACATATATTTACTTTTATTTTTGAAAATTGTTATCTTTAGAATACAACATTGACAACTATTATGAGCCAAACAGATACAACTTTTGAAACAACAGATTTTACCACACTTGAAACTACAGATTATACCACACTTGAAACTACAGATTATACTACACTTGAAACTACAGATTATACCACACTTGAAACTACAGATTATACCACACTTGAAACTACAGATTATACCACACTTGAAACTTCAGATTATACCACACTTGAGACTACAGATTATACTACACTTGAAACTACAGATTATACCACACTTGAAACTATAGATTATACTACTCTTGAAACTACAGATTATACCACACTTGAAACTACAGATTATACCACACTTGAAACTTCAGATTATACTACTCTTGAAACTACAGATTATACTACTCTTGAAACTACAGATTATACCACCCTTGAAACTACAGATTATACCACACTTGAAACTACAGATTATACTACTCTTGAAACTACAGATTATACCAAACTTGAAACTACAGATTATACCACACTTGAAACTACAGATTATACCACACTTGAAACTACAGATTATACTACACTTGAAACTACAGATTATACCACACTTGAAACTACAGATTATACCACACATGAAACTATAGATTATACCACACTTGAAACTACAGATTATACTACACTTGAAACTACAGATTGTACTACACTTGAAACTATAGATTATACCACACTTGAAACTACAGATTATACCACACTTGAAACTACAGATTATACCACACTTGAAACTACAGATTATACCACACTTGAAACTACAGATTATACCACACTTGAGACTACAGTTTATACTACTCTTGAAACTACTGATTTAACTAGCAGTAGTTCAGTGGAAAACTCAACTATAAAAATTTCTACAACTACAAATCAAATTTCAACAACAACTGTAAGATCAGAATGCATGAAAGAAGGTAAGGTATTTTAGATTAAATACAAATTCAGATAACAGATTCTATATATTAAGATATTTTGATAATAGTTCTATTACAAATTAAGTATTTTGATCAACATTACTTTTTAATGATCAAATTCTAGATTCACGAGGATTGATTTGGACAGCATCCTTTGGGGAATTAGCTGAAAAAAATTGTTCTGAAAACATCAATACAACTGGTAATATAGTAAATTAAAGTTCATTTTAATCACTTTCACGAGATAATATCAATGAAAAATATTTTCAAAAATAATTTTACAGTAGGAATATCTTTCTGGTATTGTGATGCAATTCTTGGAATGTTCAATACTCCTGAACCAGATAGGTGGAAACTTTTTGAAATTTTATTAATTGATAATATATTAATATCATTGTAGTGGATTACAAAACATATTTTCCACCAATTATGCTATGTAATATAAATCATTTCATATCTTTAACTCTATTCTGGGAGGGGGGGGGGGGGGGGAGTAGAAATCCTGCTAGTACCCAACCCCCCTCAGCCTCTAAGTTTATGGGCAATGAGTTAGTTGCAAGTGACATGTGACACTTCCAAATTGTTTTACTTATCAATAAGCCTAAATATGTACATAACTTTTAAAAAAAAAATTTTTGCTAGGTTTGCACCATAAGAACTTAAAACTTGGGGCGTCTATTACAATTGAAAAATAGGGTTTAAATAATAAATATATATATCCCATTATGTAAGGAGTGAATGTGTTGATTCCTGGATTAATGAAATGCAAGATATTATTGAAAATGGTATTTGTTATTCTAAATAAAATGATTTGTAATAATCAAACCAAAAAACTAAAGAATCTAAATATTTTTCATATTTTTAAAAATAAGGATTTTAAAACAAATTTTTTAATATTTTATTTATGAAATGATTAATGCATACTACATAGTTAAGGCTAAAAAATATTAGTAAAAATAAAAAAAAATCATGTTATATTAAATAGGAAATGCTACTGATACAGAGATTTTAGATTTTATTGTTGAACACATGGAGCAGGCAGGAGAGGTGATTTCTTAATTTTAATTCAATAAAAGTAATATATTTAAGCTTTAATTTATTTTAGAAGTCAAGTGGAGGTACTATAATCAATATAAGTGAAGCCTTAGGTATTACTTTAATTTTGTTTTTTTTTATAATTGAAAAGATCTTCAATGTTTATCAAGCTAGCTGCCATTTTCATTAATAAATTGCAGTTAATAAATTCCAAGCCATACATTTAATATATAGTTACAAGCAAGCATTCATTAAGGAGTTTTGATGTCAACAGATGACAGTAACAGGTAACCTTTCTTAATTTTTGTTGGCAATTCTTTTAAATCATTAACATGATTGTTTAAAATGATAGTTTGGAAGATAAAAATGCAATAAATATTTAGCACCTTTGGAGAAGAAAGTGCCAACTTATACATGAAAGCTTCAAATGAGATATTTAGGCAAGTATTAAAACTGTTTGATAATAGTTATTTCTCGCATCGTATTATAAACGGCTTTCTATATTTCTATATTCGTAGAAAGCTGGATATAATACGATGCTAGACATAGTTTTTTCGTATGGATGAGAACCGGTTCCTATCCACCAAATTCGAATGAATACGAGAAATCTTATTACAATAAGTTTTTATTTTCTATCTATTTTCTCCATGCAAATACTTATAATCATTTTATACTTAAGTTCATATCTTGGTTGGATGGAAATTTCAAATGAAAGCCTTAAATTAAACTCCATAACACAAAATTTAAGTAAGTTAATTTTCATAACTTTAGAAATATAAACATTTGTAAAGGCTCCCTAAAATTTACATACATGAAAATTCTTTTGTACTTTCAGAATCATTGGATCAAGTAGGATATAAGCTGGGTAAAAGTACAGTGAAAAAAAATAGGTGAGAATTCTTGGCAATGGTCATTTTTTAAAAGAATCATTATTAAAAAAAGATTATTTTGTTTAGATGTGGAGAAACAAATAGTTTAGAGTTTCCAGTTGTGGAACTTAAAATACATACATTATTATAATAAGATTATTTTGTTTAGATGTGGAGAAACAATTAGTTCAGAGTTTCCAGTTGTGGAACTTAAAACACATACATTTAGAGATGATAATGATTCAGTTGAAAAGTGTTTTGAATTCAAAGAAAAGGTTTGTAAAGATATAATTTCCAAGTAATTTTCTATGAAAATCTAATATCATAATAATGATAATTATTTTCTATGAAAATATATTTTGCTTTAATATTTAGGGAACAATATGCATTAATAATGCAAATATCCAGAGTGGTGAAGATTGCAATATCTATGTTCAGACTTCAATCAAAACTAAAGTTCAACCTTTTGACAAAATTTCTCCAATCTTCCCTGAGTAAGTCTGAATTAAATATTTGAAAATATTAAACATTTTAAAGATTATTATTTTTTTTCAGCAAACCATTTGAAAGCTTGAACAGTGGAGGAATGCTGGGTGACAGGCTCTTGGGTAAAGTTATTAAATATCTTTATTTTATTAATTCATGTATACTTCGACATTTTTAATTTGAAATTTAGGATTAACAATCAACAATGGAAGTAGAATTAACAAAGATTTTATGTCAACTATTGTTTTTCACATGGGTGAAGTTTACGAGGTAAATTGTAACAAATTTTTTTACTAAACATTTTCTGTCATAATATTTTTAAGAATATTCCTGGATGTCAGTTCATACCAGGATATCCTGAGTGTATCTACTATGACACTGATGTTAATGAATGGTCTACTAAAGGATGCGAGGTAAATTTAAAATATAATACTTTTTCCAGAATCGCTTCAAAACTGATCAATATCCAGTGGATTAAAATCGGTTTTCAGCCATACTGAAAAATTATGTATAGCATTGTATTCTATTTAGTTTTTTTATGAATATAACCAGTTTTTTAACATGTGGCTAAAAAAACTTGTTTTAATCTTATAATTGTACAGTTGTATATTTTTATATGATGCATGAATAACTATTATTACATTATCAAAGAATAAACAACACAAAACACTAAATTAATACAAGTGTGATATTATTAAGAGACTGCATGTGAAAGGAAAAGAAGTTACCTGCACATGTAATCATCTGACTAATTTTGGAATAATGTTAGACTGGACCGATCAAGTAAAAGCTGATGACCCAGGTCAAGTATTAAACAATAAGCCTGTGTGTTAAGTTTTTTTGTTGTAAAATGTTGCAGAACTATTCAAGAAAAATAGAGCTTGATGATTATACACTAGGGTGGGTCAATTTTGGACATTTTTTTTCTGAGGCCAAAGCGGGGATCTGCAAATGATTTGTATGAGTATAATACACCTCTGGATGATTTAAAATTTATCCTAAGACTTAAAACCGCTGACGACCAGACATTCAATTATATAGCTATTTGTAAATGGGAGTCAAATTTTTTTTTGAATCAGAACTATGGCTTCATGGTGCTCCCAGGAAAGGCATTGAGGAGTAGAATCAGGAACTGTTGACCGTTTCAAAAAATCTCGTTCCTTGCCTGAGAAAATCTAAAAAACCTCGACAAATTAGACAATTATCAATAAACCTTAAAAATTGTGTTTTTTTAGTGATTTCTAAGGCTAGGAACGAGATATTTTGAAACGGACAAAAGTTCCTGATTCAGCTCCTCAAGGCCTTTCCAGGGAGCACCATGAAGCCATAGTTCTGATTCAAATTTTTTTTGAATGTCGTCTTTGCATCTTAATAAATAATGAAATATATTTTTTAGTGGTCACGTTCTAAAACTCAATTTTTAAAAAATTCTTTTTCGGTCAGAAATGTTTATAAGGTTAATTTTATCTGTTGCATATCCCCTCTTTGTCTAATTCCGATATGAACCCGCCCTATTATACACACATCTATTTAGTTAACAGTTTGCAATTGACAATCAGGATTCAAATTTTGAAATTCATGCTGGGGGAAAAAATATTTACTATTTATATCTAAATGGGGAAATATATTTTTAGTGCCAATTACTCTATAATCACTGTATGTTTGAATTACACCCCAACCCCATCTATCCTTATAGTATTTATAAATAACACTTTTATTTACTAAGTATATTTGCGATTACTTTTATTTAATGAAATCTTCCAATTTTTAACATTTACAAAATGGCCTGCATTATTGCATCAAGATCCATGACAGATCTATATAGGAAATAAACGTCTATAAATGAGCTCGAGTCTTCCAATGGTAAAGTGTTTAAAACTCATAGTGCTCCAATAATCCTCATTAAACTCTCATTGACCAAAGCGATAGGACTTTTATTCTGTTTGTTTATGTAATGAATTAAGTTTTTCACTTCATGTCAATATTTAAATTACATTGAAGTATTTAATCCTTATTTCATAAATAAAAAATATATGTTCATAATAGAGTAAATCTAAGAAAACTGTATTTTAAAAGAATTCGATTGTGGCGACACTTCCTTTGTGTTAAAATATTAAAACTAAAATTTTAATCATATTAACCCCTAATTGGTGATGGTAATGTGAAAAAAATATAATTGAAAAAATGTTTTTAAAATCATTTAAATTAATAAATATTTACTTCTTTCTTTTAGATAGTAATGGCGGGGGAGGAAAATAGATTTATTGAGAAATAGATAATAGATTTGTACTTATAGAAAACTAGCCAATAGCGATATAGTTATATTGAGCCAACTCTAGTTTGGTAATATTTGTAATGTTTATTTGCCATTTCAGAACTGGATAATTTAACAACAATATTGCTTTCTTGTTCTGTTGGAGCAATACTTGTCACTGAATTGCTCCTCCAATGCAAAAGGTGAGTTAATTTTACTTGGCAGTTTGGTATTCACATTATTAATATACAGGGAGGGAGGGAACATTGGGCTGTTGATTACACTAGTCCCCAAAGTTTCATAATAACAACTTTAGGTACTTTATAAAATTTTAATTAGTTGGTTTATTAAGTTGGGTGTCCAAGCGTTTTTAATAATATTAATCTACAGATGGGTTAATATTGTGAATCATCATTGGGTAGGTAAATCAATTTTTGAGCCATTGTCTTATCCCTATAGATCCCTGAAATATATTACTTATTATTTAGAAAGGAAAGTTGTGATATGAAAAGATCAGTTGAGAGAAACAGAAATATTTGTCTCGCAGTTGCTCAGCTCAGTTTTGTCATCTTTGTAGGTAAATTTCATACTATCTTAGTACTAAGGAGTTTAGCTGCGACCATGGCTCATCACCTAGCGCAACGTCGTTGGGGAAGTGAATCTAGGCTTAGCACCTCGTCATAGCTAAAGACATTTATATTGCAGCTAAATCAGGTGCACGACATTAATAGTTAGAGTAGGGGGAATGCTTTGGCCCAAAGCAGGCGCAACTCAAGGCACAGTATAGACTTCCAGACTAAGATCGTGCAGTCAAATAGTTGGTTGTCTATTTGGTGTTACTTAATCCAAAATCTTGGTTGTTTGGACAGAAAAAAGAGAGATTGGCTCCCCTTAGTTATCCGTGGATGTTGGAACTGACATAAGGGTGACATTGACAGCAGCCTCACCAGTCTAAAGTGATTGATAGGTAAAGAGATATAAAAGAAAGAATTATTATCAGTGAATATGTATTTTTTTAGGAAGGAATGATATTTTGCCTTGTGTTGTTTGTGAGGCTATGGGAGCTTTCACACATTTTGCTTGGCTTGCCACATTTGCATGGATAGGTACAGGCTGACTCTTTTTACTGATCATGCAAATTAGTACAGAGAGAAAGTCGTTTAAAAAATTAGCATGTAACGCCATAGAAATGAGGGATTATCCATCTCATTTTTAGGGGTTTTCTTTCCTACTTCTCCTCTCATCACTCTCACTTTTATGACGTCAGGTGCTAATTTTTTGAGCGACTTTCTCCCCATACTGCAAATAATGAAAACAAGGATGACAGCATCCATAAGTAGCGAAGCTCAGAAATTATGAATGTATATTATGAATATATTTACCATATACCAGTGTCATCCTATATATTTGATGAAATAGGGAAATGACGAAAACTTCAAAATCACGCAACCTTTAAATCACGAAAAATTAAAAATCTAGGAATCGATCTAGCACCACAATATATAAACAAATCTTAATGAAACTTGATGGAAATATGTAGACTATTAGCATATTCAATCCCTGATAATTTCAGCCGTAAATTTTGAATAGGAATTGAGAAAACAATAGAAAACCTAAAAATCTAGGAATCGATCTAGCACCCCTATTAATAAAAAAAATCGTAATAAAACTTAAGGAAAATATGTAAAATGTAAATTTAAGCAATCCCTGAAAATTTCAGCCCATAATCTTAAAAAGGAGTTGAGAAAATCAGAAAAACATGAAAATGTAGGAATCGATCTATCACCCCAAATGACAGACGGTTGGACAAAACAATGTATAGATTAGATGGGCATATGTTATAAGAATCTTCACTAAAAATTTCAGCTGTCTATCTTTTATAGGAGCCGAGAAAATCACGTTTCCCCCACTTTGTCTCAGACGGACGGACGGACATTTCGAATTATTGAGTAGCTTCGCTACTAAAAATGTGAAAGTAATTATTATCAGGGATAAGGGATAGGAAACCTGGCCATAAATTAGGTCCCATAATATTATCCATAGAACTGGATAGAATGTTACCCATTGCTTATTTATTATTAATTTATTTATTTTCAATTTTAATTAGCAATAATATTTTCAAATAAAATGTTTACTCATTAATAAAAATAAAAATAACACAACTTAAAATCTGTCTGCGACAAACCCAATGATAGCTTTCTAAAAAATTCAAATTACTAGAATAAAAGCTAACAAATTTTGGGAGAAAAAAAACATCAAAACGTAATTTTAACAAACGCCATTTATATATTGGGTAAAAAAGTTATATTTTTACTTTAGGCTAGCTATCTGAATTTTATTCTATTATCTTCTTTGGACTTATTTAGCTATTTCATTATACTAGTTGATATTTTTTCAGTTATTGAAGCTAATACTATATTCCACACATTGGCAGAAGGATATACTCAATTTAACTTGGCGTTTAATGTTGTTGCAGCCTATGGTTTTCCTTTTGCCCTAGGTTTGTAACAAATTTAATGTTATAATGTTAGCATATTTACTACCAGCGGCTACGTCCCTAGAGGCCTCTAGGGGCACTTGAGGAGGGGAGAGTCGAATTTGATAACCGAATTTTTTATTTAAAATTTGAAAAGAAAAAGTAAAAAAAAATTTTTTGGAGGGGGGTAATTTTTTTCTAGGGGTGATTTCTCTTAGGAGGGTGGTGGTACCCTCCCCCCAAAAAGTTATAAACCTTCCCGTGGCCTATGAGAAGCTACTCTGTTATGCGAGATCCTTCGGTACAAACACACGGACAAATATTCTGTTACTTTAGTATAAGGATGTCTGTCACTTTAAAGGCTTTTAAAATCATTATGATTATTATTTTAGCTGCTGGTATGTTAGCATCTAGCTTAGTATCTCACATGTATTTGTATTTGAGAAGGTAAAAACTTCAATAATTTCTAATTGTGGAAAAAAGTAAATAGTTTTATGGCCGCAATGAATAGAGGGGAAAGAGGAGTAGAATATATCTTGTTTTTTTTTTTTTTCATTGTTTCAATTGAATAATTCTGATTAAAGAACTGAAAATCAGCATGTGAATAGTTGCTGGCTGGATGGTTATGCGACGCTGGCGTTGATTATTCCAATTGGTAACAAAAGAATCTCATCTGTTATTGAATTTATTAATAATTTTGTTAAACTTTTAAATCTTGTAAAAGTTTTTAAATCAAACATTATCTAATGTTGTTTCCATAGGTGTTGCAATTGTCTTTAACACAATGAGAATTATCATCACCTTTAGATATGCCAACAATAAAAAGATTCAAAGGTAGTACTCTGAATATTTCAAAATAAATGTAACTACATTTATTTGTTTCTCATGTGGATAAAAATAAGGCTGTATGTATAATCATATTTATTTAAAGAGCTAACAGTAGCTTCAAGAAGTTCTGGATAGTTATTTCTGCATATTCTAATACACTTGTTCTTTCTGCCATTCTTTGCATCAACTTTACCTTAGGTAGGTTTACTCCATATTGTATATTAGTAGTGAAGCTTCTCTATGATTATCTTTGTCTATCCGTCCGTCTGTAATGTTATGGAGGAAAAGAAATTGGTGGGTAAAAGTATCAAAACTATGTATACAGTCATTCTAAAGGATTTTTGATTTTTCCCATAAATATGTATTTTACACTGCAAACATTTAAGATAAACTGCTGATGATTTTTGTTCATGATTACCTATACCACTGAACATCCAGTATAAAAATTACTTGCGCTTAGTCAGTTGGTCTGACAGTCATTCTTTGATATACATAGATGGTCATTTTTAAAAAACTTTTAGCTAAGCTTTTTTATAAATAATTTTATCCGTTCATCCTTCTGTCCGACTGTAACGCCATGGGTGAAAGTGATTTTTTCATCTGAATGTGTGGTGACGAATCCCTGTACAACTGAGCATCCAGTATATGGTGTTTATGGACTGTCGGTCATGCTTCAAACGACATAGATAGTGTTGTAACCAAATCCTCTTTATAATCAAGTCCTGAATATGTGAGCATGTTAATGTTTTGTCCTATAGTCTGATTTTAGAGCTTTGCTATTATGGATGTTGTCATCCTTGTTTTATGTATGCTTTAGCTTGGTTTGGAGACTCTAGAGTAGTTGGATACCTAACTGTATTGCTTAATGCAGTACCAGGGTTTTACATTCTCTTATCCAGCATCATCTATGACAATGAGGTAAACCCATCCATTTGTTAAGATCAGATATCTTATAATTTATCTTGTATAATTTGACAGTTTTATTTTGGAAAAAAAATTTTTTTTTTTTGAGGCACTGCATGAAATACAAAATGTCATCAAGAACAAAATTGGAAAGAAAGAAAAAATATAAATTTTTGTATTAAAACAGTCATTAATTTCTTAATCAAAAATTTATTTTAAAACTTGACTCAGTAAATTAGTTTAAAGTATTGGAATAGATTTAAATTTTGCATTTTCTTACTGTTGTTTAGTATTCCAAAAGCAAAAATACATGGTCTAGTCCTGTCGGTCTTCGGATCTTTAGTTTTCTATAAATAGAAGTTAAATTTGATCAACTTCTAGGGAATACTAATTTTTTTATCATTGACAATATGACCGTTTCTAAGCTGTTATTAAAGATATACTGCAAAAAATCATGATTTATATGAACATTAAGCATCTACTTTACAGCTTACTTTGTCAATTTGTCTGTCTGAGATATTCTCTTGGGAAAATGTGACTGTTTCAGTTAACATTGAAATATTTATTTTAAATTTATATGTTGACTTTTATTTCTCAGTTGCAATATAAACACACTACTTGTGAAAGACAACACTCTGGTTGTGAAAGAATTGAGTTTGAATATTCAATAGTACATGATATCAGTACAACCTACAAACTCCTATGCAGAGAGCATCATTTAATTAGGGACACCTAATATACTCTGTGAGGTAATAATGACAACATCCATAAAAGCGAAGCACTGAACGGTAGGACAAACGAACATTAACACTTGTCTAGTGTCAGAACTGAATAATCAGAATATAAATGTATAAGAATCGAAGCAAAATTGTAAGTAAATTTGTTGAAAAACTGCTTGATACAGAATAATGTTCATGGACATACTTACATTTTAGGACCTGATTATAGAGTTGCTTCGCTTATAATATTGTACTTTGTTGTCCTAGAAATAAGTATACAAAAAATCGATCGGATTATTAGATCACATAAAAATTTGTTGTTAAAAAGTAAAAATCAACATGTTTAAAATGGACGTACGGACATTCTGGTAATAATTATAGAGTTGCTATGCTTTCTAAATCGTACCTAACTACAACAGGAATCATCATGCTAAGTTTGAAATCAATATGACGACTCTAACATGCCAAAATTAACGAAAAATATATTGTTGTTAAAGAGTTAAAAATCGTCATGTTTTAAATGGACGTACGGACATTTTGGTAATGGTTATAGAGTTGCCACGCTTTCTAAATCGTCCCAAACTACCACAGGAATAACCATGCAAAGTTTGAAATCAATATGACATCTCTAACATGCCTAAATTAACGAAGAAAGCTATCCGTTTGTGACGGACGGACGGACGGACCTACCCTAAGTATAAAAAAGCTTCGCTGTTAAAAAAGTGAGAGTGTGTGTAAGGGAGAGAAATGGGCAGTTAGTGTTTTTGTTGTTGAAGGTGGAATGTGTCCCAGCAAAACAGCTACGATCTAAATATTAATTGAGAAAACTGTAAAATTTATTAGTAAACATTATACTTTAATATTGATTTATTTTTTGATATATATATTTTATCCCGAGGTATGTTTTATTAATTGAAATTTAATATTTTTATATTATAAATAACTTTACTTTTTCTTTTCTATAAAGCTTTGGCTATTCGACAATATTATAGTATTGCCATATTTAAAAAAATGTATAAAAATTTAGTTAAAATGAGTGGATACTGCTAAAAGTTGATAAGAGTGAAATTTTTTGGTTGAACTCGTATATTGGGTCACATAGGGGCACACACACACACACACACACACGCACACATACACACTGACAAATCGCCACACATACACACACACACACACACACACACACAAGCACACATACACACTGACAAATCGCCACACATACACACGAGCGCGCAAGCAACCATTAACCAAACGTGTGACACACACGCTCACGCACTTTTAGTATTGACCTAACATTTTCAAAGCAGGAAGTTTTTTAGTTGCCATTAAAAGTGTTTGAATTCATCTTAATAAAATAATCTATTCATTAAAAAAAATACCATTTAATTACTAAAGTTTATTTAATTTAAAGACATTTTAGGATAGATTAAGTGAAAAAGTGTTCTTTTATTGTGAGATATAAAATGTTGAATAATGAGTATTTTAAAACTAGTTTTTATTTTATTATCTTTTGACCTTATCAGCGAATTTTTAGTTTATTTTCCGCATTTCTATGCTTATTCTTTTTAAAAGCGAAGCTTTTCTATAATTAGGGTCGGTCCGTACGTCCGTCCGTCCGAGATAGATAGCTTTTCGTCGTTAATTTAGGCATGTTAGAATTGTCCTATCGATTTCAAACTTTGCATTGTGATTCCTGTAGTAGTTAGGTACGATTTAGAAAGCGTAGCAACTCTATAATCATTACCAGAATGTCCGTACATCCATTTTTAACATGTTGATTTTCTACTTTTTTAACAACAAATTTTTATGTGATCTAATTATCCGTTTGATCTGATTTTTGGTATATTGATTCCTGGGACAACAAAGAACAATATTATAAGCGAAGCAACTCTATAATCAAGTCCTAACAATGTAAGTATGTCCATAAACATTATCCTGAATCAAGCAGTTTTTCAACACATTTTACTTACAATTTTGCTTTGATTCTTATACATTTATATTTTGATTATTCAGTTCTGACACAATATAAGTGTTAATGTCCGTTTGTCCTACCGTTTCAGTGCTTCGCTTTTATGGATGTTGTCATCCTTGTTATAATGTTCTTTATCCATACACTAACGGCTATGCCACCAGAGGTCTTTAGGGGCACTTGTGTAAGTGTAGAGGGAGAGGGTATTTCTAGTAATTTAGTTTTTATGAGAAAAAATGAAGAAGAAAAAATCGAGGGGCGTGATTTTTACAGGGATGAGAGCAGTTTAATACACATGGTAATCCGGTTACAAATAACTTACAATAAAAAAGACTTTTTATATATATAGTTAACAAACATTTATAAACAAACACACAAACAACCCATGATCAAAATTGATAAGAGATAAATATAGTTTATAATTTTGCCACTAGGGACTCAAATAGCATGCTACCTTTTTTGGCTGGGCTAAGATCAACTTTATAGGTTCCCTAAAAGAACTCAATTTGTACAGTAGATGTAAAAACCTAAAGCTTCAGGCAAAAAACCTTACTACTGTACATCTCCAAAGATACCTGACTTTAACTACAGAAGTAATCAAAACTTTTCCAGTATCAGAATAGTAATTATTACACAGAAGAAATATATAAAATGATGAAGAAATGTTCATCGAGACTATGTTTGCTTTCATCCTTCCTAACTTGTTGGTCTCTATTTGTTATGTTTTTAAGGTATAATCAATCTTATTTTTATTTCCATAGTGTATGTATACTAAGATATGTAAGATGGAAAGAATTTTAATGTTAGATGTAGATTTGAAATCTGCATCAAATTTTAAGGATTTTTTTAAGATAATTTTTTTGTACAATTCTTTATCTAAAAGCGCAAATACAATTTAACTTAATTAATTTTAACATCTGTGATAGGTGGATTGAAAACTATCTGCGCTCTGATTGGAGAAGCTAAGTGTCATACATCATTCAACCAATTAGATCGCAGGTAGTTTTCATTCCAACTATCAAAGATGTCTAAATTAATCAACTTAAATTGTATTTGCGCTTTTAAATAAAGAATTATACAAAAACGAATTTCATAAAAAAAAATCCCTAAAAGGGGGGAGGCAGATGTGCCAATTTTTGAAACCAAAAGTTAAACGTGCATGATCTCAGCCCATAAAAGAGTTACAGCTTTAAAATTGGGCACAGCAGTTGCTTTTGTGAAGAACAATATGGAACTGTAAAGAAACGACGGTGGAACCGCCGCTCCCACCGAAAACCGTCGTTACCCGCCAAAATTTTTTATCGAAAACCATCGTTACCCGCCGAAATTTTTTATGCCTTTTTTTGGCCAAGTTTGACAGTTCTTAATCATCTGAAAAAAACTTTTTTTCTCTCATAAAGATTTCCCTTATATTTTTACTTTTAATATTTCAAACATGTCAATATTTTTAAAAAATTGTAAAGTGTCAAGTGAAAATATAAGGGAAATTTTTATAAAAAAAAAGTTTGCTCAGATGACTGAAAATTGTCTATTATGGCGAGAAAAGGCAAAAAAAATTCGGCGAGAAACGGTGGTTTTCGGCGGTAGCGGAGGTTCCGCCACCGTTTCTTCACAGTATTATCGACAGTTGTCAGAGGATGGCAAAATGAAAACTTATAAGCAGCAAAAATGAATTTGTTCCGTAAATTTCTTTTCTTTTTCGTTGACAATTAATATAAAACCATATGATACAAATGTTTTTGGTATTGTTTAGAACTGGTTTTAAACCAGCAGAAATTAATTAGATTTGAATTAAACTAGAAGGATATATTATCAAACTGCAATATGATGCTAAAATTTTATCAAAGTATTTTTTATTTAGTCATAAAAGCTACTCAGTTGATGATTCAGTATCCTTAAAGGTAATTAATTATTCATTTCTTTAAGCTTCAAAATAAGGATAACAACGTTTATAATAGCAAAGCTCACCAATTAAAATAAAAAGATAATATTAAGCACATTATTTTAGACACCTTAAATGTATTGATTTGAAGAGTAGCTTTGCCACAAATATTGTGAGATTTTTTTTTTTGTATATAATATGCTGGCAAATTTGAAACAAGATAAAAATATATTTTGTTATATTATGTAATTGTATATGCTACAAAAACAATTTAACTGTAGAATAATTCAAATGATAGGTTAAAAATGAAATTATAAGGTTGGTAAGTACTTTTTCCGTTATTCATACTTATAAAAACGGCTGAGTGGAGGAATCAAAGCTTTTTAGTACACACTTTGAGTGTAAAGCATGTATATGTAGAGACATTTGTGGTAATACGACACCCATACGGACAGGCCGATTACAGAGTTGCTTCGCTGTGACTTATGATAACAAACCCCCAGCACTAATCCTATTATATCACTATCCATCTCATGACCGCTGTTAACCCCGCACCCGGCGGTCAAACTAGCCTGCCTAAATGTGGGGAGGGGACTTGAACATGCAACTATCACGAGTCCATCATGCGCTTATATAATCGGGAGGCACTGCCTCCCCTTTTACCACCGCTGCCCCCACAGCCTGTCTACCGTCGGGCGCTAAGCCCTAGCGCCCCACACCCCCTTCAAACCTAACCATTGTTATATTTTTGTTGTATATATATAGTAAACATAACTTGTAATTATTATTCAGTTTAAATATATAATTCTGTATGATTGAATCCTGCTTGTTTGTTTGGTAGAATACTTAAAGGCTAGGGCCCGTTGAATCCGAACTCGTTACCCCGTGGGCCGAGTACGCTCGGCTTACCAGAACTTGGTGTCAGCGTGTTTCAATCGAGCCTTACAGAAACTAGCCTATTCTACCTCTGATTGGACCCTTTGGCAAGTAAGGGGACAATCAGCCGCCAACTGACCCGTGAGACGGCCTTTTTAGGTCGAATTTCCATCATTTTGAACGCAATATGTGGGCCTCTGGCCTACGGCAAGCAGATTTAGCCTGCTAAAAGCGCCAGTTAAGACGCTTTTTCCGTGTCGTGTAGGAGTAGCGCTAGGTGCGCAGCCACGGCAATCGGATAATTTAGCTCAGACGGCTACAAAACTGAGTCTAAATTGGCAAGTGTAGCTGGGACAAGCCCCAGGACACCCAGGCCAAACCTACGAGACAGACAGCTGTGTGCTGGTCTCCCTAAGAAGGCAATGTGTGGCTGCGAAGCTTCAGCACACAAGTAAGCCCTACCACTGCGACGGATAGCAGATTTTGAGCCACAGGCACGGCAGGACGGGACATTCCCTGCCGCTGCCTCCCAGGATTCGAACCCGAGGCGCTGCAGGACGGGCCATTCCCTGCCGCCATTTGTCGGGATTCGAACCAGCGGCGCTGTAGGACGGGTCATTCCCTACCGCCGTCACCCCTCTGAACCTTGCAGGACGGACATTCCCTGCTGCCAGTGCTTCCAGAATCGCACCTAGAGCTCCTAGTGATAATAACACATCATTGTGTATAAAATGTCAACCAAGTGATAAAAATAAATATAAAATTGTTGACCAAGTGATAATTAATAAGCTCTAGTGATTCGAAGCTACAGTCTAAGCCACCATGGTAAGCGATACCACCATAGCTGCGGTGCGGCCACCACCAAAGTTTCTGCCAACCCCAGCCGAACGAGAGGCCCCCTTGTCTCAAGGGCAGGACCTCCACTTCCCCTGCCATATCAGGGTGAGGTTTCCTACTCCTGACCCTGCCCAGCATGTACAGGTTGATGCCATGATTGACTCTGGCAACCGTGTACCAGGGTCTGCTGTAATTTCTGAGCACCTCATGCACGCGATGGGCGTGCAACGCATGTTGATTCCGGACAACACCCAGATCCTGACTGCTAATGAGGACGGCCAGCCCCTCCAGGTAATTGGAAAATTAAAAGAGTTATATATGGCAGTTTCACACACTCTTATACTCCATCTATACCACGTGTCTGTGGTCCGAAATCTCTCACACCCTCTGAACCTAGGAGGGTATTTTCTCAAGGAGTTCGGAACTAGGCTCTGTTTCGACATGCAACCACCTTGCTTGTGGGCGCGTGGGGAGTTTATCCCACTCCGTGGCGTCCCCATTGACCGGGAGACAGCCGAGAGAGAGCTAAGCTATGAGGGGCCTCTGCCAGGCCCCCTGCCTGAGCAGCCACGTGTGGTTGAGAAAGGCACACACTGGGTGGACGCTGAGCTCAACGCACACAAGGGAGCTAACCTGCTAGCCATGGGGTTGCCCCCAGTGCCCAAGGTGCCAAGGGAGAGCCTGCCAACAACGTTTCCTGAGATTGCCAGCCCTCCAGAACCCATCTTCTCCTCTGACACCTTTATTAACGGCCAGCCGTGTCCACCTGGCCCCCTCTACCTGGGACCTCCAGCCAGTCCACCAGCCAAGCCCGAGTCCAGACCCGTCAAGTCGCGGTCTGATGTACCCGGAGCCACACTCAGCTCTCAGGCCCCAGCCTCTCCCGGCGCCGTGCCCGTCAAGTCGCGGCCGGACGCCCACGGAGCCAAAGCTGGACCCAGCACTTTGGCCTCTCCCAGCGCCGAGCCCATCAAATCGTGGCCGGACGCCCCCGGAGCCACGCCTGGCTCCGACACGTCAGCCTCTCCAGAAGCCGAGCCCGTCAAGTCGCGACCCCTCACCAGCCACGTATAGGCTAAGCGCTGTCACTCCAACTGACGGTCAACCACCCCAGCTCCGCACAGCCAAGCGGGTGGTCCTGCCTGGCCGCGGGGTTATGGCGGTCCCTGTTGAGCTAGTGGGCCATCGCACCAAGGATGCCATTCAACTAGCTGCCCCAGAACAGAGGTTTGGGGAGGACCTTGTCATTCCAGAGGGCCTGTATGCCCACAGGCCTGGCTCTGCCACTGTGTTCAGAGTACTGGTGGTCAATGAGGGGGAGGTGCCCCTCTTGCTGGATGCTGGCCTCCCAGTGGCAGGGGAGCTGGTCAAACCTGACATTTTGGAGGTCTCTGATACGCCTCCCCCGCGTCTCCACTCGTTCCAAGAACCTGCTGAGCCTATAGACATGCAAGAGTTGTGGGAGGCCCTGGAGATGGAAGACAATGAGTTCCTACGCAAGGATCCCTTGCTCAAGAAGGAGGTCTGGACTACGTTGTCAGAGTACAGGGACGTCTTCTCCAATTCTACCCCCGGCTGCACAGATGTGGTTGAATTGCAGCTGCGCCTCAAACCAGGGACCCAGCCGATCCGCCAGAGATTCAGGGATCTGAACCCGCGGCAAGAGGCTGAACTGGAGAAACAACTGGACACCTGGCTGCAGGAAGGAGTTATAGAGCCGTCGGACTCCGCCTGGAGCAGCCCCCTGGTGCCCATCAAGAAGAAGGACGGGAGCACCCGCTGGGCCGTCGACTACAGGGCCCTCAACAAGTGTCTGGAGCTGGACAGCTACCCCCTGCCTAGGATCCAGCAATTGGTGGAACGAGCTGGCGGGCACCGTGTCTACAGTGCTCTAGACGCGGTGGCCGCCTACTACACCATCCGTGTGTCTGAGGATAGCCGGCCCTGCACCGCCTTCACCACCCCCAGGGGCTTGTATCAATGGAAAAGGATGCCCTTTGGCCTGGCTACGGCACCGTCTGTCTATTCCAGGTTTATTGCAGGGGTCCTAAACCCACTAGGCACAGCCAACCTCCAGTCATACCTTGACGACGTCCTGACCTTCCATCAGGATACCTGGGCCCACCTGGCCAGGCTCCGAGAGGTCTTGGAAGCCCACCGCAGGGGAGGGATCCGCCTCAAGCCAGCCAAGACCAAGTTGTTCCGGTCCAAGGTGGATTATCTGGGTCACACCCTCAGCCGTGAGGGGATAGCCATGCAAGAGGACTATATTGACCGCATCTTGGACTGGCCAGCCCCTAGCACCCCCAAGGATTTGCTGGCGTTGCTGGGCTTCTTCGGATACTACCGCCTGTTCATCCCAGAGTATGCAGACCTCACCTACGAGATGAATCGGCAGAAGACGGCCAAGGCCCTAACCTGGACGCCTGAGATGGAAGCCCAGCTGCTGCAACTCAAGGACAAGTTCCGCCAGGCCCCCATCCGAGCGCCGCCCAGGTTTGATTTACCAGCAGTGTTCCAGCTCACCACAGATTTCAGCAGCCGCGCCATCTCTGCCATACTGAGTCAATGCCAGGAGGGCAAGGAGAGGCTGATTGCCGCCGTGGGGCGCAAGACAACCGACCCTGAAACGCGCTACCCGTCCTGGAAGGGAGAGATGGCCGCCATTATCTATGGGATCCGAAAATTCCACGGCATCTTGTCCTACCGCAGCTTCCAAATCAACACTGATTCCTCTGCCCTGCTACAGATGAAATCACTGAACACATCCACAGGGATGGTGGCCCGCTGGCAGGAGGAGCTAGCGGCCTTGGATTTTACCGTCTGCCACAGGCCTGGCACTCAGAACACCAACGCCGACGCCCTCAGCCGCCGGGAAGATGCCAACATGCCAACGGCTAGCGCCGAAGAATTAGCAGAGCAGGCTGAGTATATCCACAACCTGGGCCAGCCAGGGGAGGCCGCAGCTAGCCGGCCTCCTGCCGCCCGACTGGATTCAGCTAGAGTATTGGAAGCCCAGACACAGGACCCCCTCCTGCTCCGTGTCCGCCAATGGGTGGCTGATGGCAAGGCCCCAACCAAGGCTGAGCTGCGTGGCAAGGAACGAGACGAGCAGCAGTACGCCAGCCGCTTCTCAGCCCTGGGGCTTGACGAGCATGGCTGCCTCATCACCACTGACCAGACTCTGACAGGGGAGAGGACAAGATACCTGCTGCCCTCGGCCCTCCAGAAGGACGCGTTCTGTCTAGCCCATGGGACCCCCATGGCTGGGCACTTTGGGATGGACGCAACTATCGCCCGCGTTGCCATGCACTTCTGGTGGCCCAACCTGGCCCGTGACGTCCGCCTGATGGTACAAACCTGCCCTGAGTGTGTCCAGAAAGTTACCAAGGAGAGGCTGAAGCAGGGGATCCACGTGCCCTCCCGCCAGGGGTATCCACAGCAAGTCCTATTCATCGACCTGGTGGGGCCACTGCCAGAGACCCCAGCTGGGAACCGCTACATCCTCACCTGCCAAGATGGATTTAGCCGGTTTGTCAGCCTCTACGCCATCCCCAACAAGCGCACCCTCACGGTGGCTGAAGCCCTGTTGCACCGCCACCTGGCCACGTTCGGATGCCCCCTGAAGATCCATTCCGATAATGGAATGGAATTTACCGGCCAGGTATTCCAGGAACTGGCCTCCCGGCTCGAGATTGGCCTGACACATCCACCACCCTACAACCCGCAGTCCAACCGAGTGGAGAGGTTTCATAGGACGCTCAACACAGGCATGCGCCTGTTCCTAGACAGAGACGATAACAACTGGGAGCCCCACCTGCCTGCCATCGCCTTTGCCTACAACACCAAGGCCTGCAGATCTACTGGTGTGACCCCGTTCCTGGCCTTCTTTGGGAGAGAGGCCAAACTGCCGGTGGACATGGTGCTACGGCTGCCAGAAACCGAATATGCTTCAGTTCCAGCCAACGTCCAAGCTCTGTTGCAGCGCTACTATGCAGTTTATGATGCCATCCAGCAGAAGGAGGAGGGAGCCATCAGGAGGAGCGCGGCAGCTTACGAAGGCACGGCCAAGTATGAGGTTGGAGACTTGGTCTGGTACCTGGCCCCTCGCCTGGTGCCAGGAAAGGCAGCCAAGATTACCAAAAGATGGACTGGCCCCTGGAAAGTAGTGAGGAAAGCTACAGAGGTCCATTATGTCATTAAACCTGCCTCTCCAGTAGCCAGAATCTCAGAAGTTACCGCGCATGTAGGCCGACTGCGCAAATACACTGGAGATGTGACTGCCCACCAGATCCCAGACGACATCCAAGTTGACGTGGACGGCGACGAGGATGCCACAGAGCTGCCAGTTGGAGCGGCGGCGCCCGCAGCTAGCAACCCAGGAGAGTTCCCAGTGCACCAGCCAGCCGCAGCCGCCCCACAGCCTAGCGGCCAAGATCGTGACCCAGTGGAGGAAAACCTGCAGGAGCAGCCCAACGAACCGCCGCCGCAGCCGCCCGCTCCAGAGCCACTCAGAGATGCCATCTGGAACCCTGACTCAGACATGGAGAACCTGCCAGCCAGCAGCGAGCCTGTAGGAGAAGAGCCAGCCACTGCGATGGAAGAAGCCGCCCCAGAAGAAGAAGAAGAAGCCATGTGCCCCCTGCTGATGACAGCCATCCCCATCCGGGTCGGAGCTAGGAGGCCAAGCAACCTGAATCAAGCAGGCGCCCCCATGGAATTCTATGCGCCCTTTGCCATCACCATTCCACCCTTAGGAACCACCAGAGTCTGCCTAGGCCTCCGTGTCCAGCTACCAGCCGCGACAGAACTGATCCTGCAGACGAGGCAAAATTTCCAGCGGCGAGGCCTGGCCGTGGCCAACCCACGCCTAGAAGCCAACCAGGAGCTGACAATGCTGATCACCAACCACAGTCAGACCGAGCAACGAGTGTCCCGGGGAGCCTGTGTAGCCCGAGCTGTCCTCCATCGAGCTGTGCCCCAAGAACTGCCTGTCCGGCGCATGAGCCGGCTGTCGTATCCCCAGGTTCAAGGCCTGGTGGCTCAGGAGCCACGCAACCCTTGAAGGGGAGGTTGTGGTAATACGACACCCATACGGACAGGCCGATTACAGAGTTGCTTCGCTGTGACTTATGAAAACAAACCCCCAGCACTAATCCTATTATATCACTATCCATCTCATGACCGCTGTTAACCCCGCACCCGGCGGTCAAACTAGCCTGCCTAAATGTGGGGAGGGGACTTGAACATGCAACTATCACGAGTCCATCATGCGCTTATATAATCGGGAGGCACTGCCTCCCCTTTTACCACCGCTGCCCCCACAGCCTGTCTACCGTCGGGCGCTAAGCCCTAGCGCCCCACACCCCCTTCAAACCTAACCATTGTTATATTTTTGTTGTATATATATAGTAAACATAACTTGTAATTATTATTCAGTTTAAATATATAATTCTGTATGATTGAATCCTGCTTGTTTGTTTGGTAGAATACTTAAAGGCTAGGGCCCGTTGAATCCGAACTCGTTACCCCGTGGGCCGAGTACGCTCGGCTTACCAGACATTCACTAAAAATTTACTAAATTATTAATTTGTTTTTAAGGATTTTTCTCTTGGTCGGAGGGATTTTTCTGGCAAATTTGCTATTTTTGACCACGTTATAGTGGGGGAAAATTTCAGGTTCTAAACTTTTTAAAAGAATATTTGGGAATAGTCCCTTTCGTAACATCGCTCCATATGGGGCGATTCGTTGTATTTTTAAAATTATTTTTTATGGGTTATTTTAAGTCAGGTTAGGTTATATTGGGTTAGGTGATTGCCCCACAAGGTTAGAGTTCCCCGCAGGGGCTAGAAATAGGAGAAAAGCTACTGTGAAAAATACGAAGAATCGCCCTATAAGCATAGCTACTCTACAAGTTATAAGATAATTCAATTTGTAAAATATTTTTAAAGGCTAAAAGTATTTATAGAAGTTTAGAAATTTATTAGTGAGAAATATTTTTCTTAGGAGTAACAGCTACCTCCTTAACATCTAGGTGCTCTTTATTCAAAGGAGTAAGAAGGGTTAAAAAATAACCTAAAACAATACCAGTGCTTAGATTTTTTAAAAATACCTAACACGGTTCCAGGACAAACGCAGGATCCCAAACGTCGGAGTGGACAAACGCAGGAGTGTTAAAATATTAATTTTATTAAGTATTTCTATACCTAGGACCTATGTGAAGTTTTTTTTTATAATTTGGAGAACTCAATCGGTTTAGTGTTAACGTAGATCTTAAAGGAAAAATAAAGAACCAATTTATATTGAAGGAAAGGCGGGTGGAAACTACACACACACACACACACACAAACAGATAGACATTCTGTTACTTTAATAAAAGGATGATAATTTTGTTCAGAATGTTAGGAGATAGATATAATATTACAGTAGCAACTCAAGCTTCACTTGATAGGCTTATTGATATCATTCAGGTATTTTTAAAAGCGAAGCTTTTCTATAATTAGGGTAGGTCCGTCCGTCCGTCAGTCACGGTTAGCTCTTTTCGTTAATTTAGGCATGTTAGAATTATCCCATCGATTTCAAACTTTGTATGGCGATTCCTGTAGTAGTTAGGTACTATTTAGAAAGCGTAGCAACTCTATAGTCATTACCAAAATGTCCGTATGTCCATTTTAAATATATTGAGTTTTTACTTTTTAACATCAAATTTTTGAATGTTAGATTTATTCATCTAATTTATGGAATTCTGAGTCCTATTACAATAAGGTACAATGTTATAAGCGAAGCATCTCTATAATCAAGTCCTATAAATGTAAATATGTCCTTAAACAGTATTATGTATTTTGGCAGTTTTGCAACAAATTTACTTACAATTTTGTTTATACTTGTGCAATAATAATCTGCTTATTCAGTTCTGACACTCTACAAGTGTTAATGTTCATTTGTTATTCAATTTCAGAGCTTCGCTTTTATGGTTGTTGTTATCCTTGTTTTAACATCCCTAAACCAATTTCAGATTTAAATCAGACAAAATAGTAGATGCATGGCCATTATCTTCACGTATCTAAAAAATTAAAGTTTTATTCCATTCGTTGGCCAATCCATTTATCTTATTAAATTTGACACAGCGCGGCAGAATTACCATTTTAAAGGACTTCCATTTATAACTGAATTTGAACTGTGACTCGAACTCAACGACTCCCTGGCACATAACGGAGATTTTTACGCTTTAAATTAACACAATGAATTAAAATTTAGTTTGACATAAAGTATTTTTGTAGTTATCTAAGAGTTGGAACGGACCTATATCAGTAGCAATTTTCATCATTGATATTGAATTTTCTGCAATTAAGGTAACACATTAGGATTTTAAAATTCTTTAATTGTACAAAACTTTAGACATATTGTAAAAAAAGTATATTGACAGTAATTCACCCCCAAGTCCGGGTTCGACTTGACAGTTTTGAAAGTAAAAAAGACTTAAATTCTTATTCTTTTTTTTAGGTTTTGATAGAATATTTGCGGGAATGTCATAAAAATCTTCGGGAAAACACTGCCTTCAGTTTTATTTATCCATTAGATCATCCTCCTGTTATAAAGGTTATACTTTAACTATTTAATTAGTAAGGTTTTTGTTTGAACATTAAGATCTCCCATCCCACTAAAACGAGTTCTCATTTCAGTAAAGCTTCGCATTGGTCCCAGGGTGGTTTAAGCCGGCGTTGCTACAAAAGACCAACTCTACAAAAGACCAACGCCTACAAAAGACCAACTCTACAAAAGACCAACAAATATATATTGTTATATAAACATCAAATTTATTAATAAAGTAATACATAATTAATACATGGCGGCAGCGCTCGGCCCCCTGGCCTGCCTAGCCGCGGGCGCTCGGCCCCCTTGCCTATAACCTTACCTAACCTTACCTAAATATTATAGAAAAATATTGAAAATTTGAAGAAAAAAATTAACCAACCACTTTTTGTAAAATCAACAAAATTCTAAACTATAAATAAGTTAATGTACATTAAAAATTCATACATAAGTTAGGTTAGGTTAAAGGCAAGGGGGCCGAGCGCCCGCGGCTAGGCAGGCCAGGGGGCCGAGCTCTGCGGCCATGACCTTCTAGCATTACGATTTTTTGAATGTTGGTCTTTTGTAGGCGTTGGTCTTTTGTAGAGTTGGTCTTTTGTAGGCGTTGGTCTTTTGTAGAACCGACTAGTTGGTCTTTTGTAGGCGTTGGTCTTTTGTAGACTTGGTCTTTTGTAGCAACGCCGTTTAAGCCTAATCTGTTTTAAAATTTTAATCTTTGGTTAGTTTTAAACTATTTTTAGTAACCTCCCTCCCCAAGGTGCTATAGTCGCATCATCTAACATTTATCAAATCGTTATGGGACAAAAAGATACTCTTTAACTTAAGCATGTATGTGTGTCCGACTAAGTAGGCATTATTAGATTAGAGGAGGGGGAGAGATTTATATATCAAAAGCATATTTTTAGAATATGTCAAAAAACTGACAATAATATAAGTTTTTTTTAGGATTTTAGTGATGTTAAAAGTTTGTCTGATTGTGCCAATCCAAAACCACTTGTAGAAGCATTAAAAAAGTAAGCACAATATTATTTTTTTTATATGCCATAACAATAAAAACAATTATGTATTTTTTGTTGTAATTAATACAGCTGCAAGAGAAAAGTAACCTTAAGACACAGACGGACAGAAATTAATAATACAGTAGCTTCGTATACCACTGGGGGATGGGTTAATTAATAAAAACATAGGGCTATATAGTCTTTCATACCAGGCACTAACATAACAATTTTTTTGGCCAACCAACCCTTTGATTACAGGACCTTTGTCTGGAAGTTCAACTTCTAAGGCATTCTTACTTTTAATTCTGCGCATCTGACATTGCAGCTGCACGTAGAACGTTTACCGCCTTTAGTTATGACGCAGTCTGGGCCGAGATTCGAACCGATAACCTCCCCATCGTCGAGTGGATGCGGTTTACTCTTTAACCACTGTTTAAAGTTAACTTTATAATATTTATTTTAGAAAAGTGTTTACACCTTCATATAAGGAATGGAGAGATAAAATCCACAGAATCATTTAAGGTAAATAGTTGTTTAGAATTTTTCTTCAGTGAATTAAAAAAAACAATCAAACATGTGATATGATATTGTTCATTTATTTTCATTTTATTTAAAATAGCAGCTGCGCACCTAGCATTTAAGCAGGGCTTTTTTATTTGGGGGGAGGGGTAAAATTTTTTTTATGGGGGGGGGTAATTTGATAATGTATTAATATTTAGTAGTAAAAATGCGCGCAAAATTTTTGTTTGTTAGGGATTTTTATTTGAGGGGGGGGGGGGTATTTCCCCCCTAAAATTGTTTTGGGGGGTAAATACCCCCTCCTAAATCGTTGGGAATGCCTACGGCATCCCCAGGGTAGGGGTAAATTTTAAATGGCAGGGCTAAATATAAAAGGGGGGGGGGAGGTAATCACCCCTTTAACCCACCCCATTGGACGTCTATGCATTTAAGGTTTAAAATGGATAAGAAGGGGGCAAAAGTTGTTTGTAATACAACTGGCTAGGAACCGGTTCTGATCTAGCAGATATTAATCGGTTTGGAGTCCTTACTGTTATAATTTTAGGAATTTAGCCAGAGAAACAAGTCTGACAGCTTATACGATGTCCCTAGACGTGGATATTATTTTCTCACCAGGGGCCACTCAACAATTGAGGTATTCACAACCAGGGGTATCTTTTCTAACAAGAAATTCTACAAAAAATCACGAAACCTTTTAAAGTGTTTCATTTAACTGAAGAGGGGTAGGTAAGAAGGGAAGGAACAGGGGAAGGGGGTTGTGGAGAAATTTTACATTATAATTGTTTGTCAGAATATCATTCCCTTTTCCCTGATTCACAACAGCATAAAACAAGAATGACAACTTGTATAAGTAGCAAAGCACTAAAAATTATGTATGGTTAAACGGACAAAGTGAGTTATATAGCATAAGTTGATTTGCCTTTATAAAGAAAAATAAAGAATATGCAAACAAATAAAATCACGAAACCTGTAAAAACTATTTTTGTCTTTTAAAGCATAAACACCAGACAGTCGAACAAAAACAAAGTACTTACTAGATGCGCATATATCATAAGAATATTTTATGAAAATTTTAGCTGTCTTTCTTAAATAGCATCCGAGAAAATCACTTTTCAACATACCATTAGCTGACGGACAAACAAAGTGAATTATAGAGTAGCTTTGCTATTAAAAATATTTTTTTGAGCATTAAACAATGACCCGTAAGAAAGAGTTTTAAAAATAAAAATACTTTTATTTGCAGTGATTTTGTTAAAACAGAAGAAGCAAAATGTGAAAAGGTTAATAAATTTTTTATATAATAATAAATGTTTTTGTGGTAGCGGCCGCAGTTTATCAGCCGCTTCCCGAGTCCGGGTATTACGGCGGTGTAAACAGACGTGGACAAGTGTAGTTATAGAGAAGCTGTGCTTCTCTATGTATCACCAAATAACAAACAGAATATAAATTGGGATGTTACTTTATTCAGAGCTCACAAGATACTGATTTATAATACAACAAAATGGTCAATGCATAAATTGGAATAATTAATACTAAAATCAGAGGTTAAAGATATATACATACAATAAACATAATATTTATCCCCCATCCCTGAAAGGGGTGGGTAAAAGCAAGATAATCAGATTAAACATAATAGGGTTGTCAAACTATAAATACTTTAATACAGGGGGGGGGGGGTTTCAAATGGCCCCACCTCCTACTCAGGGGAGATCTCTCGGACCGCCCGCAAGTTGGGAGCAAAGTTACCATACAATTAGGGCTTAGGGGTGGCGAATACCACATTTTTTCATTTAAATTTTTTTCATATTGTAAAAATAAATCTTTATCTAAATATTAAAATTTTTATCAGTGTGTATTATATTAGCTGCTTATGAAGTTGAAAGAATACCTAGAAATAAGGTGAGTAAATTAAAAAGTTGTTTTTCTTTAAAATCAAATTTTCATTTGAGGCGATGACTCTTTATGACTCAAATTGATGACCTATATTAGTTTAAAACCTGCAGTAAGATTCACTTTAAAAGAGAATCTTATCGATTCAATGGTTACCGAGATCTTAGACTGCAGACAAAGAGACAACTCAAAAAGTCAAAACTAAAATCATTATGTTTACATATTAGATAAATTTAGTGCAGTTATTCTATAGAATATTTTAGTAGAAACCTTTTTTAAAACTGTGTAGTGTGAGTATTTCGGAAATATAGAGAAACTGCGTAGTAACTAACATTTTTCTTTGTTTAGGACGAACTATTATTTCTACTGAATCAGGAACAAGCTCAACCATTCCATCATGTTATCAATGAACCCTGCCAACGTGCCACAAATTTTACTCTGTAAGTAATATCAGGGATCTAAAGGGATAAGACAATGGCTGATAAATTGATGATAATTTCCAATGATGATATGCAAAATTAACCCTTCTGTATATTAAAATTACTGGTTGAAACGTTTAAACACTTAACTATCCTAATAAATCAACCAAAGAAAATGCACTAGAGTTTCCAAAGTTATTAAGCCAATGAATAAGAAAACGTTATTATAAAACTTTTGGAAATAATAAACAGCCTATTGTCCACTTTTTCTATGAAGTAATATGACATCCGGTTGTAAATAGGTTTGATTCCTAGGTTGAATCGGATCATACTAAAGATATAAAACTTACTTTAAAAAATCCTTAGCCCAAAATTTATGTTGAGAATATGGTTTTGAAATCTAAGCGTTGTTGAAAACTTGGCACGACGTTGAAATTTTTTTTTGATAATCCAAAAAAATACACAATTTCTGACTTTTTATCTAGTCCCAAGCTGCTGAAAATATATGTGAGTTATACAAAATGTAAATACAGGTCTTTTTGGCTACGATTAATAAGTTGCTTAGCATTTAATATCATTGTTAAGCCCTTTAATCAGGGTTCGGAAGCCGCAGCTGCAGCCTCAGCCTCAGCCACCATCAGCCGCGCGGCTTACGAGAAGCCTCAAAATCAGCCGCGCGGCTTCCTCAGCCACCCAATAAGCCTCAGCCTTAGTCGCAGCCGCGCGGCTTAAAGAAAACATAAGCCACTGTAAGCCTCAGCCGCATTCAGCCACTGTAAGCCTCAGCCACTGTAAGCCTCAGCCACAAAACTCCAATTCAGCCACATTAAGCCTCAGCCGCACTAAGCCTCATTCAGCCAACGCCCCTCTAAGCCTCAGCCGCAATCAGCCGCGCGGCTTATAGTTGGGGAAGCCTCAGCCACACTCAGCCGCGCGGCTGTTAATAATTTGAAGCCGCAGCCGCACTCAGCCGCGCGGCTTCAAGAAAGCCTCAGCCGCAGCTGCAAAGTTATGATTATGCCGCAGCCGCAGCCGCGCGGCTTGATATTTGTAAGCCGCAGCCTCAGCCGCAGCTTAATTTTTTAAATTCAGCCGCAGCTTTGACACAGCCGCGCGGCTGAGATATTGTAAGCCCCAGCCGCAGCCGCAGGTGCTAAATTAGTACAAGCCTCAGCCGTCAATTCAGCCGCGGGGCTTAATTTTCATTTAATTTTGTCTGTCTGAAGCTTAAAATCTCAGCAACCACTGAACTGACAATGTTGTCCTTCTCAGGAATCCTTTAACTAAAGTAACAGGATGTCTGTGTGTCTGTACCGAAGGATCTCTCTAACCGCTGAACCGATCGGGTTCTCCTTAACAGGGTAGCTTCTCATAGGTCCTGGGAAGTTTATAACTATTTTTTTGGGGGTGGGACACCCCCAACCCCCCAAAAAAATTAAAAATCCCCCCCCCCTCAAAAAAAGAAAAAAAATTTTAAATTTTTTAAACTAAAATTAAAAATGAGGGGGGAGGCCCCCCCCCTAAAAAAAAAAAATTTCCCCCCCCCCAAAAAAATTTTTTTTTTACTTTTCTTTAAAAATTTAAAATAAGAAATTGGGTTATTAAATTTGACTCTCTCTCTTCCTCAAGTGCCCCCTAGAGGCCTCTAGGGGCGTAGCCGCTAGTTATATATATATTGACATTGGATGGTTTTGAGCTAATTTTGGGGTGGGGGTCAGACATTTCCATCGCCCAAAAATAATTTTTTTAAATGTTATACTTTTAAATTTTTTTATATTCTTTTATAAAAATTTTATCTTAAGTTTTTTTTAAAATTACAACATAGAAACTACCATCTCGAACAACTACAAAAAGTTTGAACCTGTTATGTAAGAGCTCCAGTGGCGCAATCAGTTAGCGCACGGTTCTTCTACACTGTTATGCCTGGGTTATAAGTTCGAATTTCACCAGGAGCAATACGTTTTTGAACGTTGATACTTATGAATATTATTGAATACTATTTATAGGGTAACTGCCCTACTGACGTTTGCCTAATTTTATTGTTTTTAAAAGATACAAATTTTTCAGAATTTACTTAATATTCACTATGAATTTGTATTATCTTAAATTTTTTTTCTTGTACAAGTGGCCTATTTAGCTCAATGGTAGAGCACTCGTCTTGTAAACTAGGGACCGTGAGTTCAAACCTCACAGGGGGCAATCAATTTTTGTGATACTCAAGTTATATAGTAGCTTCTCTATTATTTTTCCGTTTAGGTACGCAATACTTGTTCTATATAATTAAGCTTCTCCTACTTAGATATTTCTTCAATTTTAAATGTATTTAATACTTTGTGGTTGATGAGAGACACTGAAAAAGTTATGCAAAAAAAAAGATTTATACATATTTCATTTTTCATAGTATTTTTAAATTAATGAAAATAATTAAATTAAGATTTGGGGAGGGGGGAGGGTGTGTGTGTGTGTTTATTTTGAACACAAATTATCCTAATATGTTTTCTAACAAAAAAAATTTAAACAGCGATGTATTTTACTTTTTAAAGTTGGTTAAAAAAAGGTCTGTAAAATGCAATAAATTGTCCTGTATAAATTGCAAAAAAATCTACATAATCTTTATGTACTCGATAGATTGAAATAGTTAAATGATTATCATATATCATCCGATTTTGTTTATTTTACAAAGATGCTTACTAAAATTGATTTTATTTTCGAAACTGCAATTATTATAAAAAAAATGTTTCTTTATCTTTATCATTATGTTATACAATTTCTGAATTTATAAGCATTACATGAATCGATATATTATTACTTTGATGTTGTCCATATTTTCATGTACTCTGATAAAGAAATAATCTCATCTGGCTAAAATAACAATAACCCCCATACACCCCCTTTAATCCATCTCCCTCCTCTTATGGGATATATAAATGAACTGGCCAATAAATGAGGTCCATAATTTTATTAACAAAGAAGTTGTATCAACTTTTTTGCTTTTTATTTAAGATAGCTAGCCGGTCCTTTCAGTAAGTAGTAGATGTAAAATTTTTCAGAGAATTCAGATATGCAATCGTTTTTTTTGTAGACCTCTTATTTTTTAAGTAATTTAAGTTTTTTTAAAAAATAATTAAGTCGGTTTTAAGGTACTAAAACGCAACAAAATAAAAGAAGAAAATAGCCAGTATAAACAAAAATAGTAAGATCTTTAATTTGACACCTTACTTTTAAAATTCTGTAGAGTAATTGTTGAAAAAATCTATTTTTTTAACCTCGGTTTAATCAAAACATTAAACCTAAATATTTTCTCATACAGACATAAAAAATATGGGATCATATATACCATTAGAATGAGAAAAATAATATGAATCCATTGTAAGCAAAATTGAAAAAGTTTTAAAAAATTGTAATAAAAAATAGAAAAAATAAAAAAGTAATTTTAAGAATTGTAACTACTAAACTAGCCAATCACAAATCGCAAAAATTGACAAATCGGGAAGCTTAATCTATAAAATTAACCTATAGAATTGCCAGAAAAAAAGGAGAACGTTAATACAATATATACAATAGATACTACAATAAATATAGTGATATTAAAGAACATGTAAAGAATGAAAAATTATGAACAAATATACATCAGTCTGTTTATAAACTTCAAAACAATGCAGTTAAAAATACATTATTGTTTCTTGTGTTTAAAAAATATCTGCTACATTGCATTGTCTTTTGTTTAGGTTTTTTTCAGGTTTGGTTTAAGCTAACCCTTTAAAGCCGAAAATTATGATTCTTAAAATAAACTTATTTTTTTTATTATAGTTTTATAAAACTTTTTCAATTTTGCTTAGAATAGATTCGTAATATTTTTCTGATTCTAAAGGTATATATGAACCCATGTTTTTTATGTCTGTTTGAGAAAATATTTAGGTCTAAAGTTTTTATTAAACCGAGGTTAAAAAAATAGATTTTTTCAATAATTACTCAACAGAATTTTAAAAGTAAGGTGTCAAATTAAAGATCTTACTATTTTTGTTCATACTGGCCATTTTCTTCTTTTATTTTGTTGCGTTTTAGTACCTTAAAACCGACTTAATTATTTTTTAAAAAAACTTAAATTACTTAAAAAATAAGAGGTCTACAAAAAAATCGATTGCATATCTGAATTCTATGAAAAATTTTACATCTTCTACTTACTGAAAGGACCGGCTAGCTATCTTAAATAAAAAGCAAAAAAGTTGATACAACTTCTTTTCTTTTTTTTAATATATCCACATATTCTATTATATAAAGTGGTAATGTGAAGCTTCTTATTGATCCAGGGAAAGTTTATAATTTTTTGGGGGAAATGTATCTTTTCCCTCCCAAAAAAAGATGACCCTCAAAATAAATTATTTTTGCTTCCCTTAAAGGGAGTGTGAACGTAAAAATTTCTCATCTGATTCTTAACATTTACTAAGCACATTTCACTACACTGATCAACCAAAAATGTCCTATTCACAAAAATATCCAGAAATAATGCCTTGATTTTATGGTATTTTGAGAGGGGAAAAGGAAAAAACAGGGAAAATCTGAACGCTTTTGTATTTTATAATGTTTGTAGGGATATTTAACTTGTCATATATAGTTGAAACAATTTACTTACTGTTAAGGATTTATTTTATGCTATAAAATTGCCAATTCGTTTTTTTATAACGTAGTAATTAGGTAATAAAGACATATTTTAAATTCGTATTATTGACAAAAAAATACCTCACTGTCTACAAAGGGTTGAATCTCATAGGTTATATAAAATAATAATATCCTTTTTTATTGTGTTGAACAATAAATAACCCACTTTAGAGAATTAGTTTATAAATTTTTAGTATCAGTATAAAACTTTGGGTACCAGTTTAAAACTTTGGGTACCAGTATAATACTTTGGGTACCAGTATAAAACTTTGGGTTCTAGTACAAAACTTTTGGTTCAAGTATAAAACTTTGGGTACCAGAATAAAATTTGAGTACTAGTCTAAAACTTTGGGTACCTGTATAAAAACTTTGGATACCAGTATAAAACTTTGAGTACTAGTATAAAACTTTGGGTACTAGAATAAAACTTTGGATACCAGAATACAATTTGAGTACTAGTATATAATTTTGGGTACTAGTATAAAACTTTGGGTACCAGTATAAAACTTTGGGTACCAGTATAAAATTTTGGGTACCAGTATAAAACTTTGGGTACCAGTATAAAACTTTGGGTACCAGAATAAAACTTTGGGTACCAGTATAAAATTTTGGGTACCAGTATAAAACTTTGGGTACCAGTATAAAACTTTGTGTACCAGTATAAAACTTTGGTTACCAGTAAAATTTGGGTACCAGTATAAAACTTTGGATTCTAGTCTAAAACTTTGGGTACCAGTATAAAACTTTGAGTACCAGTATAAAACTTTGGGTACTAGAATAAAACTTTGGGTACCAGAATAAAATTTGAGTACTAGTATATAATTTTGGGTACCAGTATAAAACTTTGGGTACTAGAATAAAACTTTGGGTACCAGAATAAACTTTGGGTACCAGTATAAAACTTTGGGTACCAGTATAAAATTTGGGTACTAATTCTGAATCAAACATTTGAAAAAATCCTGCTGTCCTCCCCCCTCTTCCCTCCACTCTTATTCTCACAACCCCTAACCACCCTCAACTCTCCAAAAAATGTCCTAGAATGCATTTAAAAAATCCAATTTAGCCGAAGCCTCAGCTGCAAAGCTTATTTTATAATCAGCCATAAGATCAGCCGCAAGGCTTAATATTGTATTCAGCCGCAGCCGCATTCAGCTGCGCGGCTGAATTCAATTCAGCCACAGCCTCAGCCGCACGGCTTTCAGTAAGCCGCAGCCTCAGAATCAGCCGCGAGGCTTAATTATGTTATCAGCCACTCTCAGCCTCAGCCTCACTCAGCCGCGCGGCTTAATTTTCCAATCAGCCACTGTAAGCCGCAGCCGCTATGAGCCGCGCGGCTTTCAGTAAGCCGCAGCCTCAGCCACAAATCCTTCAGCCACTGTAAGCCTCAGCCACCCTCAGCCACTGTAAGCCTCAGCTGCTCGAAGCCTCAGCCACAAAATTCCAATTCAGCCACTGTAAGCCTCAGCCACCCCAATTCTTATTAAGCCTCAGCCGCATTCAGCCGCAGCCACTCTCAGCCGCACTAAGCCTCAGCCACTCTCAGCCTCAGCCACTTCCATAACTTTAAGCAGCCGCAGCCGCAGCCGCAAATTAGGATTCAGCCGCAGCCGCAGCCGCGCGGCTGATAGCGCGGCTTCCGAACCCTGCCTTTAATGTCCAGTTATATGAAGACCAGACAACTCTATCATACCTACAATAATTAATTAGGTTCTAATTTAAAAAAACTAAATTTCAGATTTGAGGAAAGCTTACGCATACGCAAGAACTCCAACTTGGCATCTTTAGAAATGATCCATACAGCTCAATTTGAATTTCTCTATGAACCATTCTACCTTTCACTAAACTCAGGTATATTACCAGGGAGGGAGAGGACATGGGACTGCTACCCAAAGTTTTATATCAACGTTATTTTGTTCGATGGCTCAAAAACGTCGGGTACTTTTATTAAATTTCCATTGGTTTTGTAAGAACTAGTATTGTCTAAACTTTTCAACAAAGAATTTTGATGCATTTTAGGTAATTTTGTTAATAATCATTAGAGATTTTTTTCCATTTACCGTCCATTGTCTTATCCCTGGGTATTGCATTTTAGCTCTGGTAGATCAAGCTAGCCTTGGTTATAGACAACCAACTATTGTTGGGACCCTAAAGCTAATAAAGATGGCGGCACATATTATGACGTCAAAAAAAATTAACCAATGAGAGGCCAGTATACACAGTAATTGACCAATGGTAAAATTTATAGTTGCATCTCATTGGTTAATTTTTTTGACGTCATAATCTGTGCCGCCACTTTTACTAGCTTCTCCTATTGTCTATTGGGGTCTAGAAAGACTTGGTTTAGAATTTTAGAAATAAGAAAAAGGTCTTTAATTCTCCTTTGATTCAAACGCGACCGAAATTACACTATCTGGAACAAAAAATGTTAATAGGAATTTTTCTTGTTCGCTTTATGAAAATAAACAATAAGTAGCGAAGCAAATTTTTACTTATAAATATTTTTTCTTTCTATTTCTTAAATTTGTATGAAATACAAATATTTTAAAATTAATTCTAACTAAGAAATGGTATTTATTTTCATTTTAAACTTAGGAATTATAATGATAGAAAACCACTAAAAAATTAATCTATTCAGTGCCAAAATATGAAGAAAGATTTGTTGGTTATGGTTTTACAAGAAATACACAGGTATTTTAAGTTCCTGCATTTTGGAGCCGGAGCCGTTATTTCATTGCGGCTCCGGCTCCTTGATTAATCTTTTAAATGTTTAAATTTTATAATTTGAAAACCCTTTTAAGTGTTTCAAGTTCATTTTCTCAAAAATTGAATTTTTATAAAACCATCAAAAGTCAAAAATAGACTTGGAATTGTTTTTGAGTTTTCTTGATTTTAGGCAGGAGCCAGATCCGGAGCCGTTATTTTTAGAGGCGGCTCCGTAACAAAATCAAACGGCTCCGCATCACTGTTAAGTACGAAACAAAATATCTCTAAAACTGCATTGTGACATTTTTTTCAATGATTTGTCATAATTTCTTCATCAAGTTTTGTTGTAAACTGTATAGTAATTACAGCAAATCTCTTAACATAAATCCTATCATATGAAGTGGTGATATCTTCGATTTGCTGTTAATAAAACCACTAAACAGATGTGAGTTCTTAATCTTCAGTATATAGGCTTTACACAGCTCCCACGTTAATTTAAATTTATTTCATGTTTAAATTAAAGCCATTTGAAGGTTTTGGCTATTTTTTTCTGTCCCCTTTTGAACACTTAGCCTCTAAATGCTAGGGGCGCCATCAAACATACAATAATTTTTTTTTCGTTTTGTCAAGTAATAGCATATTTTAAAGTGATTTTTTTGTAACCATCGACCAAGGACAAAAATACCAACCAAAGTTAATAGGGTTGGGCCGGATATCCGGTGTGGCCGGATATCCGGCCGGATAGTTTCAATATCTGGTATCCGGATATCCGGTATGGCCGGATATCCGGCCGCATAGTTTCAATATCCGGTATCCTGATATCCGGTGTGGCCGGATATCCAGCCGGATAGTTTCAATATCCGGTATCCGGCCGGATATCCGGCCACACCGGATATCCGGCCCAACCTTAAAAGTTAAAAAGCAGCTGCAATGCCATAATGCTAAATTTTGTTATAGACCTATGAGTTGAGTGTTGGGGGATGGACCTTTAAAGTTCTCAGTCCTGTCTATCTTGTACATTTAGGAATTAAGATAAGTAATCAGGTAAGAATACTAGGGAGAGTCCTGCAGGGATTATATAAAAAATTTAGGATAGACAAAATATGTAAAGGCGAAGCCAACCATCATCGTACTAAAATTAAAAGATTAGGGGAACAAGGCCGGACTTGTAAGGCACAAAAAAAACAGTCCCCGTTTTGTTTATAAATCAAAAAAAAGTGTTTATTTCTTTAGGTTAGGTTGTATTGGGTAATTCTAAATAGTTAGGTCACTGCAGGCATAGGAAAAAAATAACCATCCTTTTCAATTTTTTTAAAAAGGAAAGGGGGGGGGGGGGTGACTTGATTGCTTGACAGGCACTTTGTGATTAAGCCCCTTGACCTATAGTCCACTCAATGATAGAAGGATACTAAATTTTTAAAAGCGGAGCTTTTCTATAATTAGGGTCCGTCATTCCGTTACGGATAGCTTTTTTTGTTAATTTAAGCATGTTAGAAATGTCCTATCGATTTCAAACTTTGCATGATGATTCCTGTAGTAGTTAGGTACGATTTAGAAAGCAGAGCAACTCTATATAATTGTTACCTGAATGTCCGTATGTCTATTTTAAACATGTTGATTTTTAACTTTTTTAACAAAAAAAATTTATGTGATAAAATCATCCGATTTTTCTGATTTTTGGAATAATGATTCCTGGGACAACAAAGTACAATGTTATAGGCGATGCATCTCTATAATCAAGTCCTAAAAGTGTTAGTATGTCCTTAAAAATTATCCTGTATTTAAGCAGTTTTTGACCAAATTTACTTACAATTTTGTTTCTACTTTTGTTTATTTATATTCTGATTTTTAAGTTCTGACACTCTACAAGTGTTAATGTTCGTTAGTCCTACTGTTTAAGAGCTTCGCTTTTATGGATGTTATCATCCTTATTTTTCTAGGAAAGGCCATACTGGCGGGTCAAGCAAAATGATGAAAACAGAGAAATCTACAAAAAGTTTAAGAATGAGGTACAAGCCAGATATCATACTGTGCAAATCAAAAAAGTTGCAGAACCCAGTAAAAGTGTCGAACTATTACGTCAGAAAAAATTAACAATTAACCAATGAGAGACCGCTATATATTTTACCATTGGTCAATTACAGTGAATACTGGCTTCTCATTGGTTAACTGTTATTTTTTTCTGACGTCATATTTCAACACTCTTACGAGGTTCAAAGTTGCATCAAATACCAAATCTTAGAAAAACAAGAAATAAAACTAAATGTAAACATATTTGTTATTTGAAATAAAATAATTCATAGGTAAAATGAATATTCTATGGATTTAATTTTCCTTCTGTAAAGATATTAAATTAATAATTTTTTCTCAATAAAGAAAATTCAAATTTTTTGGCATTTTAAAATTGTAGCTTTTCGTTTACTTGGTGGCGAGTTTATTAATGAAAGAAGACAATAGCATAACCCTCCCCCCCCCCACACCCACAAACTGAACTATCTACTAACATTTACAAATAAGAATAAGGGAAAAATTATCTTTAGCACAGGTAATTTGTCTTGAAAAAGTAGGAAAATCAAATTTTAAATGTATCTGGAAAAAAATATATTCTACGTGATAAAACAAGAAATTTTTTGGGTTACAATATTTAATTAAATTATCAATGTCTTTATAAAATACAAAAAAATCCACTGATAAATTTCAAATACAAAATAAATAATCTTTAGGCATGATTTTCAGCAAGAATTAATAATTTACATGATTTCAGTACAACCCTTATCCCAAGCTCCTATGCAGAGAGCATCATTATTTAGGGTTACTTGATATTAGACACCTGACATACTCTGTGAGATAAAAATAAGGAGCTCCCATGATTTAATTGGTCAAGTCATATTGTGCTTGATCTGAACGTGGAGCTTGGGCAGGCCCTATTTTTCTCCACCTACTAAGATGTAAACACTTTAGTTGGCTAATCAATTAAACATCATTTCTTCTATATATATAAGTTGTTAAAAAAATGAACAATTAATAAACAATGATAATTTATAAAAAAATTATTTATTCAATCAATTGTGAAAAAAAATCCATGAACTTTTAATTTGATGCAGTAAGATTAGCAATTTCTGAAGAACACAAGCTTGATATTTTTCCCAAATCACTTGTTGTTAATGGACCATCATACATTCCACTAAAACATATGCATGTAAAATAAGGATAACTACATTCATAAGTAAAAAGCACATAATAATCATGAATTAAACTGACATAGTTGTCCAAAGAAAAGATGCCCTAGTTTAATAAAATCTGAGAAAAGACAGAAAGTTACATTAATGATTAAATCATAAATCTTTAAAAAAAAAACGGCCGACGGTATACTTGTGCGGGTATAATATTCCTATATTTCCTATACTAGTAATTTTGTACCTATCCGTAAAGTGCAAAGCCCCATGAGAGTAGAAATCAAGGAAAAGTTGCACCACATGTTGTGACATAGTTGTTACTTTTACCACAAAAAAATTTGGGGGTGGTAATTTTTGTTTTTTTTTTATGGGGGGGGGGGGGCGGGCGGTCATGATTGTTCCCAACAAATTAGATTAGAACCTTTGCAGGACCAATATCTATGTTTACTCAAGAGTAGAGCAAATCCATTCAGCAGATATCTAGATCTTGAGCTTAATATGGGCAGATGTATAGACATCATTCCTATCTGTATTCTAGATGTATACTTACTCTATTTCTAAATCCCCCATGTCTGCAACTTTTATTCTATCGATCTCATACTGATAATTTGTAGTAGGAAACTGTATACATCCAATCAGATGAAACCTTAAATAATTTCATATAAAAAATTTTGGTTATTTGAAATTAATTTTGGTTGGTTGGCTCAAAACTAGCTGAGTAAAATCTTTGGAACCAAATTTCATATTCAAAATTTATTTAAAATCTTAAACAGTTAGAGCAGTGTATTTCTTGCAGGGTTCCTTTAAGATCCCTGATTAACACCAAAATATTTTCCATATTATTTATTTTTCCATCAAAAAAAATTATGTTTACCATTGATTGCCATAATTAGACATGTCTTTAGAAGAAGAACCACCAGGTGCTTCAACATAAATACATATTGTATTAGATACTTTAAAAATTTAGGCTCCAATGTTTTTTATTATTGGATTTGCCATCTATGAGAATGTGACATTTTTAAATTTGTTTATCTTTAGCAAATATGATAGTTTCCTCTTGTCATTTGCTTTTCTATATTTCAGTAATATTAAGAAGGAGATTGTATTGTTTGTCTACAATATCCAGAACACTATCCAGTGTACTTACAAATTATCTGGCTTATTTGACAAAAGTTGTAATAGTACCTAGAACAGTCTTTAGCTCATAATCATCAAAAGAATATGCCTTTGAACCAACTTTAATATTTTGAACATCAGTTGCTCTTAAAAGAAATGGATCTATAAAGGACAACGGCAGGTAAAAAAGAGATTCCAGAGTTTGTACTCAGGCTCCATTTTTTCATCATTTATTTTTAGGCCAATGCTGTATTTTCTGAGAAAATATAATTTCAAAACTTTTCCCCCATAGTTGGCAACTGTGTTCTAAAAAGAGAGTTAGTTCAGAGGGTAATATGAATGTATATGGATGGGTAAATGGTATTTGGGAAAGGTGTTGGGAATAAAAAAATATTGAAGTTTGTTTTGAACATTAGTAATTTTTAAATTTTTATTTTCTTAGTAACTACCAACTATGACCTATAAATAAACAATAACAAAAAACGGGTTTGATGCCTAAAATTAAAGATACTAATTTAGGAACCTCTGTTTTAACTGCCTTGGTCCTTTACAAGATAATACTTTATGTTATAAAAAAGATTTAATAAAATATATATTAAAGTCTGGTTTTTAACCTAACCATAGGGCCCTATCTCTGCAAGGCCTTAACGCCAACGTCTACAGTAATCTCTTGTTTATGTCTTTTAAACTGATATGGTTCTTTACAGTTAGCTTCTCATGAGTAAAATTCCCCACCTCCAAATATTTTTTTTATAATTTTCTTTTAAAAACAAAAATTGAAAATGGGGAGTGATCAATTGCCCCTTTCCATAAATAACCAACCTAAAAAAAAATTTCACTTTTTCTTTCTCAACTTAAAAATGTTTTTGCAGCCACTAGTGTATCAAAAAGTTCTTCACAAATGCAATAGAATGAAATTATGCTAGGTTTACTCTTACCTTAGAAGTAAGGCATAGGATTTTAATCCCTTTTCATAGTTATTAAGCATTGTAAGCATAACCTTCTTTTCTAAAGATTAGATTTAAATATCTTTCTTTTTTATATTTTACAAAAATCTAATAAAATTTCTTCAGGAAGAAAGAAAAAATATTACCATAAGTGTATCCCTTTTGTTGTTGATTTCATCACAATTTATGAATTAAAATTTTCAGTCATAATTTTCATTATTTTATAATTAGTAGTGTAAGAAGAGGATAGAGCTAAAGTTGTTCACTTACAATTATACTAGCGGCTACGTCCCTATAGGCCTCTAGGAGAACATAAGAAGGGGGTTAGCTGCATTCCATAACCCAATTGTTTTTTTTAGATTTAAATAAAAAAAATTTAAAATTTGGGAGGGGGTGGGTCGACCCTCCCTCCCTAGTTCTAAATTTAGTTTGAAAAATCTTTATTGAATTTCTTTTAAAATTTTTTTGGGGGAAATTTCTTTCTTGGCGCGATTTTTCTTGGGTGAGTGGTGGTACCCTCCCCCAAAATAGTTATAAACCTTCCCAGGACCTATGAGAAGCTACCCTGTAAAGGAGAACCTTATTGGTTATCCTGTTACTTTATAATAAGGGATATACTAGTTCCTTCGCCCCCATCCTTTTACACATGATAAATAGAACCAAAGACCAACAATTTCTGAGATCTTTAGCTTTAGACAAAAAACTATAGGATAATTTTTATAATTGATTTAATAAATAAATTGCGATTCTTTCATTATTTTCTGATCTTCTAAACTTTGAAAACCAACCACCCTCACAATTCAGCTAGAAAAAAAAATTAGATTTAAAAATTCCTGCAAAGCCAGATAAGAAGTATTAAAAATATTCTCACCATATCTGAGTAGTATGTATGACTTGGATCTATTATTTGACAACCATTCATCTATTAAAAAACATTTAAATTCAACCTTCTTGCAGAAATACTGCACAATAAAAGGTTTATTCTTTGAAATTGAAGTTAATCTAAAAATGCTTTTCTTTTAGTATAATTCTGACTTTTGCAAGCCCTGAGAGATAAAAAAAATACATTAAAATATAGTTCTAAAGTGTGTACTTACAGGCTCCCAATCAGCTCTGAATCCAATAATCTTCATATCTGCATCAAATCCATTATCTGGACCTCCTAACATCCAATACATAGATTTTGATGGTCAAGTTTTCAATAATTTATGAAGGTCCCCTCATTAATGAGCATCTACTATGTTAATCTGTTGGCCATTCCCAAGGAAATGTTAAAGGAAAATGTGAAAATATGATTTTCTTGACTGGAGGAAATTTTTCTATAGAGAAATATGATTTTCTGTTCTTCTTTAATATTTAGTAGAATGCCAATTTTTGTTGTGAAGATTCTGCTTTTCAATGGCTTCTATCTTACTTAGTTCATTAGTATAATAAGGCTATGAGTACTATCCAATACATTATATTTTCTCGGTTGTTAGTCAAGATAGTTGGTAGATTTTTTTAGATGATCCTTCTGATTCATAACTACTCACTTAATCTGTTTTTCTGTCAATTACACTTTTGTTTTAGTAAATTGATTCAAATTTATGGATGTTATCATCCTGTTTAATTATAAGCTTAGAGTTAAGCTCAAATCAATTTACAGATTTACAATGACTAAAATATAAGTTGTATTCAAAATTATGATTCCTGTGAATGAAAGAACAAATGATAGAACATTATCTTCCCTAAAAAATTTCAATGTAGATTAGTTTCTTTCTTATGAAAATAACTGGCGGCTACGCCCCTAGAGGCCTCCAGGGGCACTTGAGGAGGGGAGAGTCGAATTTGATAACCCAATTTCTTAATTTAGATTTTAAAAGAAAAAGTAAAACAAAATTTTTTTTTGGGGGGGGGGGGGGTAGCCCCCCCCCATATTTTTAATTTTAGTTAAAAATTAAATTTTTTTTTTTGGGAGGCGGGAATTTTTTTTATTTTTTGGGGGGTTGGGGGTGTCCCACCCCCCAAGAAAATAGTTATAAACCTTCCCGGGACCTATGAGTAGCTACCCTGTTAAGGGGAACCCGATCGGTTCAGCGGTTAGCGAGATCCTTTGGTACAAACAAACACAAAGACACACAAAGGATATCATTTGATTTAATTAATGGAGTATAATATTTCATATGAAATGCATTAATGAATTAATCAAGGAAAATTTTATTACGTTTTAGTTTGAATGGCTGCTGATTCCAAATCACATGTTGCCTGGTTTCCAGGACATTGCATGTCTAAGTTGTAATATCTGTCTTTTTGACCTGAAAGTAAAGTATTATTTCATAATAGTAATTTTTCTCATCCTATTATAAACAGATTTCTGCCAATATAAAATGTACAGTTATTAGATTTAAACCACTTTTTTAGCCCTGATTCATGAGTGTATTGACAAAAAAAAACTTGTTTAATCTTCTGATTGTACATTTTTATATTCATAGAAAACTGGATATAGTACGATGCTAGACATAGTTCTTTCGTATGGATGAGAACCGGTTCCTATCAACTGGATTCGAATGAATACAAGAATAGTTATTTCTCGCATCGTATTATAAAGGGCTTTCCGCGGATATAGAATGTACAATTATGAGAGTAAAACTAGTTTTTTTAGCTTGTGCCTTCGGTTTTAATCTTTTGATTTTCATAGAAAATTGGATTTAATACAATGCTAAACATATTTTTTTTCAGTATGGCTGAGAACTGGTTCTAATCCACCGGATACTAATCGGTTTCAAAGTGATATGGGAATAGTTATTTCTCGCATCGTATTATAAACGGAATTCCGCGGATATAGAATGTACAATTATAAGATTAAAACTAGTTTTTTTAGCCTCGAGGTGCCGAAGGCACCGGCTAAAAAACTGGTTTTAATCTTATAATTGTACATTTATATATTCGTAGAAAGCTAGATATAATACGATGCTAGACATAGTTTTTTCGTATTCATGAGAACCGGTTCCTATCCACCAGATTCAAATGAATATGAGAAAATATTTTCCAATCTTTTTTGCCATACCTTCAGCAGATATAATGGCAGTGTAATTTTTAGAAGGTGCTGTTATCCTTATTCCATTGCCAACCTTGAAAAATAACCACCTTATTATCTGATATATAATTTACATTGATGTAATAAACTTATTATAAATTATTTTTTACTTTTGCTGTTGTAACACCATTAGCAAATCCGCCATCTAAAATAAGTAATATGAATTTAAGCATAATGAATTCAATCAATAAAAACATTATTGTTATTTATACTTTCCTTTAACTTGAGATTTAGCAACTTTTGTTATAAGCATTAAATAGTCAAACAGAATATTAAAGAAACATCATTAGTTTCTCATCAAAACATTTTTATAAATTCTACCTGGGTTTAATACACTAACACTCTCAATATTATGTTCATTCCTAAAGAAAATTATATGTGGAGTATTGAAACTAAATTAATTAAGAATCTTTTCCTTTATTAAGTAAAAATAATCATAATTGAGTTCAACTATTTTAAGTGAAACAAATAATCTGCAGTTGCAATTAGCTATTTTTTTTTTTACAGCCATAACTGAAATTGCAGTCAACTGACAAACATTTCAATGCTCCACAATTAAAGCTTTCAATGATTAAAAAAAATTAAAGTTAAAAAACCAATTTTAAAAATTCTTAGATTGATTACCCTTATTTCTAAACTTTTAAACAATCCACAAACATAAAATTAGATTTTAGAAATTGTGAAACTTACTTTTGTACAACATTTGTCACAGTTATTGTTTTAGAAGCATTACCTTAATTGGAAATTAAATGATTATTTATTTCAAAATGGCCTAAAATAAATTCATAGAAAAAACTAAAAGAAAATATTTTTTTTTAGTCTTACCCTCAACTTGACCAAGAAAAAAGCATGCCTAAAATAATTTAAATGTTATCTTGTTAGATTTCAAAAGATTTACTAAATCTTATTTCAAATAATACATACTAGTCATTTTGTGTTAAAAAATAATTTTACTTTTAAGACAAAAGTAAATATTTTAGATTTGGTTTTCTTACTTGAACAAGGAGATATACCAATGGCTGATAGACAGTCATTTTGTATCTGCAAAAAGTTAAAAATATCAATTAAATGATCTTTTTTGCCATGAAATAATTGCTTGTATTATTTAAAAGTAGGTTACAAAACTGTTATATAATGTGAGCATTTAAAAAATATATCATATTAGCTTTTAACAACTATATACAATATTGCTCAAAATTTAAAGTAAGGTTTTGTGTTCTTTACTTAGGATTATTCCCTATGTTCTCTTCCTGAAATATTTGAGTGTTATTTGTTTTTGATCTTGAAAATTTAAATATTGAAACAATAGATCTAAAAAAATTTTGAACTTGTTTATTCGCATAAACATTTAAAGGAATCAGAAATAAAATACTTCAGCTGTAACCAACAACTGAATAAATTTGAATAAAATTTTTGGTAATTTCAGTTGATTTTTTTATGATATTGAAAGTGTATACCTTTGAAGTGTAGATGACATTTTTATCTGCCCCCCCCCCAAAATATTATTTCATATAACTTTTGCTTGTTGGCTATACCTTCAAAAATTTTTGTGCACTTATGTCCTTTTTTTGTATGAGGGGAGTCTCTCAGAAATATGAACACATCCTTTTCTAAAAATAAAGTTAATTGAATTATTTTGGATATAATATATGTTTTCTATTTATAATTAGCAATAACTTATGTATTTTCTTTAATCTTTTAAAATTATAAGGATTCATTTAAATTTAACTGTCAAGTTTGTTTTACACCTTAAGTATCTTTAACTATTAAAATATACAATAATTTTTAAAAAGATTACTTTGTACACAAAGGTCCAAATTGGGTACAATAACATCTATTACACCCTTGTTCATCAAGGAAACTTGCTCCTACAGCTCTATGATTACCAAATTGATCAATGCATGGTTTCTCTGGAACACACATCTTTCTAGAAAATTTTAATCATTTCAAATTAAGATGTCTGTTATTTCCATATCTAAGATCTAAATAATTTAAGAAAATACTACTGGCAAAGGGATAAAAAGGGAGCAGAAAATAGCCTAAAACCTAAAAATGTGAAGCTTCTCTAAAAAGGAGAACTCAAGAAAGTTCAGAAATCTTTAGCTTCGGATTAAAAAAACCTTACTTCTTCATGTAATAGGATTAAGATTCTAATAATCTAACTTGGTGCAAGCTTCAGTTCCACCAGGCATACACCAGCAAGTGTTACATTGATCAGGACTTGGGAAACTTTCACCAATCTCATGACTCTTTCCTGTTTCATCAATACACTTTTCTTTCTCATTACAGTCAAACCTTTATAGTAAATCTGGATCAAATAATAAAGACAAGAGAATTAAACTGTAAAAGCCTGATAAATAGAGGAAATAGTAGTTTTCGCGATATTATGTAAAAAGTGAGCAAGCTTCCAGTCAAATGCGCTTATTAAATCTAACTGTTCTTAATGTTGACCAAACACATATAACTATTTAAAAACAAATAAGCGCATTTGACAGGAATCTTACTCAGGAATTTTGCAAAACCTACTATTAATAATGAATATGTTAGGTCAACCTTTATAAAAAGGATTATTTAGGTCAAACTTAGGAATTAATATTTTTGTTAGGATAATATTAAGAATATAATGCACATATTTAAAATAACAATAAAGTAACAGGATGTTTGTTTGTTAGTACCAAAGGATCTCGCTAACCGCTGAATGGATCGGGTTCTCCTTAATTGGGTAGCTTTGCATAGGTCCTAAGAAGGTTTTTAACTATTATGGGGGAGGGTACCACCATCCTTCAAAGATAAATTGAAAAATTATCCCCCCCCCCCCAAAAAAAACATCTAAAATAAAAACTCAACTCCCAACTTAAGTGTCCCTAGAGGCCTCTAGGGGAGTAGCCGCTAGTATATTATATGTTTATAAAAATGATGAACTCTTACTTTGTACAGGTTTCCTCTTTAGAATAACTATTACAAGTGCAAGAATTACATCCATCAGGAGCAGGGTAGTCTTCACCTTCAATATGCAGTTTTCCACTGGAATCCACACATTTTCCAATTCCAGGCATGCAACCTTTCCTAACAAAGGAAATAGTAGCTTTCACAAAATTCCGTAAAGTTGTGAGTAAGTTTCCATTCAAATGCGCTTTATGGTCTAACTGTTTTCAAAATATGCATTTAATTATACTATGCGTTTGGTCAACATTTAGAACATTTGACTGGAAGCTTGCTCACAATTTTACGGAATTTTGCAAAAGCTACTATTCCCTTATATCTATAATACAAAGTAGCTTGATGTCTGTCCGTCTCTCCGTCTGTTTGTCCGTCTATCTGTCCCTTAAGATCTCGGTAATTACTGAACCGATTGGATTCTACTCTTCAGGGTATATACCTATTGGTCCTGTGGTGGTTTTAAGCTATTTTCTTGGGGTTGGGACACCCCCGACCCCCCCAAAAACAAAAAAAATCCCCCCCATTTTTTTTTTTTTTTTTTTGTAGAAATATCCTTGGTCCTTTGTAGAAGATTTCCTTTGTGGAATTTTTCCTTTCTGAAGATTTCCTTTGTGGAATATTTTTTTTTTACAAATTTCACCTTACTTTTTTTACCATCTCTTGGGGCAAAGCCCCTAGAGGCTAGGGGCGAAGCCGCTAGTGTTTTATTATAAAAGTAAAATAAGTCATACATTCAATAATTAAAAGTTGAAGGAATATTTGACAAAACTGATTAGGAACCATGTATTATTGAAAACTGCATTTCAGTTTTTAGGATTTTTTAAAATAGTAATATATATCAACTATTTAAACATGGTGTCTTTTCTTGCTTAACTTAAAAACTTTGAAAATGTTAACCAAATCTAGATTGTATTGTACAATTTAGCAGGGACCAAACTCAGGGGCGTCCAAGCTTTTTATTTTGGGGGGGTAAAATTTTTTTAAGGGGGGGATAATTTTTTTTGTTAGAGTATTCTATTTTTTGGGGGGGTATTACCCCCCCAAGATTGTTTGGGGGGGGGTAAATACCCCCTCCTAAATGGTTGGGGGTGCCTACGGCACCCCCAGGGTAGGGGTAAATTTTAAATGGGGGGGGGGGGTAATCGCCCCATTATCCCCCCCCCCCCTTGGACGTCTATGACCAAACTTTTCCACCATTATGATTTTAAATAATGGAAAGAATAATTTGATTTAATCATTTCCAGATAAAAAAAACTTCTATATTTAGTGTGAAACATTCCATTTCTTTCCCGGCCAGGAGACCCTAAACAAATTCTTATCCTCCCCAGAAGGAATAAATTTTATTTCTAACTATTGCTCCATCCTTTATTCCCATATAAACACCCCCTAAATTTGTAGTAAGATAATCCGTTTCCTATCCCGAGATCTTAATTAGCGGATTTATGAAAACTTTTTTTTGAAGATTTTAATGGAAATTCCAGAGAGAAAGGAGACAATGTCCCCAAAGTTTTATGATATCGTTTTCTTATTCGTTGGCTTCACAACTTTTGGGACTTCAGTGTATTTTGATGAGTTGATTCATTAAGTTGAGTGTTCAATCGTTGCAACCACTAACTTCAATCTATAGAAGGGGTAATTTTGTTTATTATCATTGGGGATGTACATTAATTGATTAGTCATTGTCTTATCCTTTTGGATCCCTGAAAAATTCTAAATCTGTCAAGGAGAAAAAGTTACTAGAAAGGAGGAGAGAAAAACTTAAAACATGTTTTAAACATAAAACAATACAATTTTTTTTCCATAATAGTGATTAGAAATAATACATTTCCTCTTACCTTGTGCTAGATTCACCTCCATTAGGAAGGCACGTGCACAAGTTACAGCCATCCAGACACGTGTAGGATTCTCCTGGTTTATGCCTGCCACCATCATAATCAACACATTTATATTTGACATAACTCTTCTTCTCTTTCTTATACATGCTATAGCTATTAATGATCACAATTAAGGATATAAGGATTGCTGTCGAAGTCAGGATTTTCATTTTTGTCTGAAGAGGTTATAAGTTTATTTTGTTGTTATTGTAGAGAAGAATGATTGTAGAATATACGTGGATATTATGACAGGAGAAAAATTGTCGTCAATTTAGGTTGCAACATCCATTTATTGGTCGGGCCGTTTATCCAGTAGGAGGGGAGGAGATGGGGCAAAGGAGCGGGATGAATGAGATCGTTATTTTAGACTGGTACAGAGTTCACTTTATCTTAGAACATAAAAATATGGTGAAAGATCCAAGTAAAAATGAATTCATTTAGAGAAGCTACACTGTACAAATTTTATTTGTGTGGTGAGGGAAGAAAGTCAATCAAAATAATTCTGACGTCATAAAAATGAGGGATGAGGACTGAAGGTGTGGAAAATAAAAACCTCTAAAAAAGAAATGAATAATTCCTCAGTTTTATGACGTCACATGCTGATTTTTGAGCGACTGGAGGTTTATTCAAAAGTGCCTAGTCAAGCACAGAAACCCCCGGCCCCGCTTGTTTTGAAATAAATTAGTGGAGTTATCTTGTCTTATGTTTGAATTTTACTTTAGGTCAGGCGAGGTAAGGTTAGGTTAAATTGGGTACAGGGTAGCCTTCGCAGTGGTTAGGCATAATGAAACAAGGATGACAACATCCATAAAAGCGAAGCTCTGGAATGTATGACAAACGAACATTAACACTTGTAGAGTGTCATAACTTTAGAAGCAGATATATAAATGAGACTAAAGAAAAATATAAGTATATTTTTCATAAAACTGCTTAAATTCAGGATATTGTTTTAGGACATACTTATATAATTAGGACTTAATTGTACCTAACTGTTATAGAAATAATCATGCAAGGTTTAAAATCGATTGGACAATTCTAACATTTCTAAATTAACTAAAAGAGCTAACCGTTACTGACTGATGTTTGGACGGATGGACCGACCCTAATTATAGAATAGCTTCGCTTTAAAAAAACAGCCACTGTATTTTCAATTATAAAATTGAGGGGGAGGTTGAAGTTCCCTTCTTGCTAAACACTTTGAGAGAAAACACCGATGATTTTTAAAAGCAAAGATTTTAATTACGTCCGTTACGGTGAGCTCTTTTCATTGATTTAAACAGGTTAGAATTATCCTATCGATTTCTAACTACTTTGCATGATAAACAGTTAGGTACGATTCAGAAATATAATCATTACCAGAAAGTCCGTACGTCTATTTATACATGCTGATTTTTCAATTTTGACAACATATTTTTGTTTTATAAAATTATCCGATTCATCTGATTTTTGGTATACTGATTCCTATTACAACAAGGTACAATGTTATAAGCGAAGCATGTCTATAATAAAGTCCTAACAATTATGTATGTCCTTAAACATTATCATGTATTCAAGCAGTTTTGCAACAATTTACTTACAATTTTGTTTAGATTTTGCATTAAACTTCTGCTTATTCAGTTATGACACTCTACAAGTGTTAATGTTCGTTTGTCTTTGCTTTTATGGATGTTGTCATCCTTGTTTTAGCGATGTATTGCTTAAATAAAATAAAGGAATGAATTAGAAATATGAAAGAAGCAAGCAGCAATGTTGTTATCACTAGTTTTCCTCAAACTAATTAATATTCAATATTTCTATGTCCTGATTTTTAATTATTTAAATGTTTTCAAAACATTATTTCATAATTTTAAATAAATTTCTTTATATTTAGAACAAATTTAATAAAACATGAAATATGATATTAAATATAGAAGGGGGGGGGGGGTACAAAGGTTTAATAAATTTTCCAGTATGGATTCAAATCCGATAATATCCACTGCTGGATTAAAACCGGTTCTCAGCCAAACTGAAAAATCATGTATAGCATTGTATAACAGGTGATTTTCCACTAATATTGAAATAAAAATCATAAAATCATTAACAGCTCTAAGTCTTAAGGGGATAAAAAATCTGGTTTTAATTATTTTTTATTTTACAATCCGCAAAAAGCTATAATACAATGCGATAAATAATTTCTTTCTTTTTGCTTCCAAGGACAGATTTTCAATCGTGACAATTTGATTCAAGGTTTATGTTCAGCACAGTGGGATCTTTTGAAAAAAATCGGGACATTCAAAAAATTTTAGATCGACTTTTATCTATCCTAGGAATTAATAATGGCTGTAAGTAGACAGCTAGAATAGAAATTTTTTAAAAATATTAATTTTTGGCGGATTTATGCCATTTTTAAAAAAGGTAGTAAAATATTTCTTTTCAGTTTTGATGATTTTCCAGATTTTTTTACACAATTTTTTCAAAGCAACAAAAAATACATTTATGTTCAGCATATGCAAATAATTTTTGATTGAGGTACTTTTCAGATACCTGTACCAATGTCTAATTAAAGAAAAATTTAAAAAAAATATTTTTTTGGTGGTGTAAATTGACATTTTGTGAGAAAATTTCACCAGAAATATTAAGATTTTTAACCCCAAAAAATCAGTTTTCTCCATTTTACCCAAAAACGGCCAGGAGGCCCCGGGTTTTGCAATAATAATATTAATATGCAACATGTATTGTGTATAAAACAGTTTTAACAACCTGGGGCCTCCCGGCCGTTTTTGAGTAATTGGGCATTTTACATTGCATGGTTTGAACAATTTCGTTCTTGTTAATTTTAAATTTTCCTTCGTTAGAGGGGGAAGGAGTCATTTTAGAGCCCAAAGTCATCTCTGCAATATTTTCAAACTTTTTAAGGCGGATCTTTCTTGACTTATGCATCATTTGCCTCTGGCGAACCGTTTCGCCGTTATTTGCCGCCGTTGGCGTGATTTTTAACGATTTTTGCCGTTCTCGCGGTTTTAATGGACATTTAAGGGTTAAAGGAGTCGTTAAATAAAGATGACTTATAAATACTTTTATTTTAGCAATTAAATTTGCTAAATTTCATGTGTTATAAAAAAAATGTATTTCCAACTGGTTTTGGTCCAGCAGAAATTCGGCACCACGGGGCTAAAAAAACTAGTTTTTATCTTATAATTGTACATTCTATATCCGCGGAAAGCCGTTTATAATACGATACGAGAAATAACTATTATATTCTTATACAAACTTTAAATGAAGATAGCTAGACTTAGAATAAAGGTATTAACACAAAATCAAAAGTGTTTTGAAAATTATGTTATTGTTGTTTATATCTGTAAAAAAAACATTTGAAAACATGCCTTATAAGTGTCCTATTTTACTTATACTGGACCTACCTAAAATGCCGGGACTCGAACTGGGTGCACCTGGAGCTATATTCATGTTCACAAACATTGTTTGCATTGAAGAAATATTTACATAGGCGTTTATTTTGTTAAAATATTCAAATAGTAACTAAAGTTATGAAGGTTTATAGATTTTTTAAAAATAGGGTAGCTTCGGTCCTCCAAAACCGCCAGACGTACTTACCAAATGAACATTAGAAGTTAACAGAGGCAAAATTTAAGTTATTTTCTGGCTAAAGCCAAAAAATTACATCATTTCTTCAAATACAAGCTTATGTATTGAAGTTTACTTTTGTCTACTCTTAATGTCCCGTTTTTTTTGGCAAAAGATCCCACTGTGAATTCGGATTTGGTTTTGTAGTGCTTTCACACAAAGTGCCAATTGATCAATGATCCCATTCTTTTATTTTTTATAATAATTGAAAGGGGGGAAGGTAGTTTTCCTATGCTAAATCCCTGAAGAGGACCTAACTCTATGTGGCCTATACCTGCGTTGCCCTAACCTTTTTTTTTTGGGGGGGGGGGCGGTAACCCCCACTTTTGAAGTTCCTCATTCAGCATTCCTGAGACATATATCTTTAATAGCAATAGAGAAAAAAATAGTGAATAGTTCTTGACGGACATTTGTCAAGGATCTAAAGAGATAAGAAAATGGCCGATAAATTGATGTACAATGTACATCCCCAATGTTAATACACAAAATTACCCCTTCTGTAGATTATAATTAGTAGTTGGAAAGTTTGGACGCACTAATCAAAATTCATTAAAAGTCCCCAAAGTTGATGAGCAAACAAATAAGAAAACGTTATAATAAAACTTTGGGGACTAAAGCAATAAACAGCCTATACAAATTTTTACAAAAAGAATTAATTAATTACATACAAATAAATATATATTTCTATAACAAAATACATTTTACATATATCAACTTAAACATAAACAAGTTTTATAGAAAGTTTAACAAAATCAAACATAATGATTTTTAAACAAATAAAGTATTTTTTAAATTATAAGGTGAAATTGAACTATTTTTGAATATAATATTTTTTGATTCTATAAAGTATATACTTACTATGGTGTTTTATTTGATTTTTTTGTTATAAAAGATCTAAATATGTAAAATGGCAAATAAGAAAAAGGTTTTTTCCCCTGTAAACATTTTTCCAGTAATGACGTCCAAGCTTTTTATTTAGTCAACCATCATATTTTTTCCAGTATGGCTACAAAACGGATTAATATCCACTGGATTAGAACCGATTCTCAGCCATACTGAAAATTCATTTATAGCATCGTATTACAGACAATTTCCCACGAATATTGAAATAAAAATCATTAAATTAATTTCAGTTTTTTTAGACCCTCGTGGTTAACAAAACTGGTTTTAATCTTACAATATCCGCGAAAAGCTGTCTATAATACGATGCGATAAATAACTTTTACAGATTTCAGAAGATAAAACTTTAAAAATGTTTACAGCAAAGGATAAAATTACTGTTAAATACCCATAACAAATCTTTGAATTAGGTTTTTGTACATTTTAAGAATATTTAATTACTTGGTGAGATTTATTCTCCTACAAACGTTCAGATAACCTGAAAAAATGAATTTAGAATACGTTGATATATTGACAGAAGAAACTTTTTCGCAATTTACATTGCTAATATGGATATCATTTATTGGTCTGTTCGTTCATTCAGTATGAGATATCGTTATTTAAGCCAGCTGTGAGTAACACTTAGAGTTCAAGTATATCTGGTGCAACATCCAAGTAATAATATATCAATTCTTTAAAAAAGTGGAACTGCTAGACCGATATGGATCTCCTTTACAGCTAGGCAGCTAAGGTACTGGAAAGGTTTATAACTGTCAACAAAGAGGATACCTCACCCCCCCCCCAAACAAAAGTAAAATATAGGCGTGTACCTGAACCTCCTAGTATAACCACTGCCGTTGCGGGTAAAGAAACTCCTGCGAGTTGTTGGGGAGGTTGTGGTTGTTGTTGTTGGAGCCTGCAGGGTTCAATACCAAATTATTTACTAACCATTTTTTTTACCAATTGCCAAGAATGGTATTTGCATTAGTCCCCTTTTTCCTTTTATTCAATACTCCGTCCTTATTTTTTTTATGTTTCTTTCTCATTTCCCCCAGAAATACATTTCCCCCTTCTCTTTCTGTCTCTCTTCCTTTCTTTCTTTTTCTTAAAAGTCGCAAAGAATAATTGGGGAAAAAAGAAATTTTCTTTCATTCGCATGCGACATTTTGTCTATATAGTCGACATAAGCTCAGTTCACAAAAAAAATTTGGAGGTCGACTGATTATTTTAGGTCAACCTAAACAAGTACAACAGAAAAAAAACACAACCTACCTTTTTTCTATTTTTAGTCTGTTTTTAAATTCTATGTCGATAAAATGTTAATATTTTTTGTCAGGGATATATGTAGTTCTAGTATAGTTTGGAAATTTAAATTTTCAAAAAAGGATGTCAATATTATGTCAGTTGGGTCCACTACGTAAATACTGTAAAACAAATCTTTCAAAAAAGCATTTCAATAATATTTGAGCCAGAAACAATTTTTATAATAATCATTTAGTCAACATAGACCTTTCAAATTCCGACAAACCCCAAACTGTCCCAGTTTTGAGTAAGACGATTCTAATTACGTCATATACGTTTCGGGAAAGAAAAAGGGAAGGGGGGAAGAAAATCTCTTCAAAAGAGATGGGAGAAAAGGGAAGAGATTTTCTCCTTCCCTTCCCTTTTTATATGACGTCACAGGAATCGTCTTGCTCAAAACTGGGACAGTTTGGGGTTTGTCTCAAATTCCATGTCGATTTAATGTCATTTTTTTGACAGTTAGTAGTTAGTTAGTTATTGGCAATATTATGTCAATGAGGACCACTTTCTACTAAAGCTGTGTAGTCGACATTGTAGATAATGTGTATTGTTCCTGAGTTGTAGAGTGGTCATTTCTGTTGCTTTGGTAACGATTTAAATGACGACGATAGCTTGAATAGCTACCGGATACCCTATAATAAAAATATGTATTAAACAACAATAAAAAAACATCTTAATAACCTGAATGCATTTGCAGATAGCTAGAAATGGAGGAGACATTGGACCTTAATTTTACACCTAGTGCCTTAAAAAATACAAATGAACAATGATAGGCCTGTATATATTTAATCATTGGTCAACCAATAAATCTAAATAATAATTGTACTTAAAATTATCCTTTTCCTTTTGACTGAGTCAGGGATCTTGAGGGACAAGGCAATGGACGATAGATTGATTTAAACCAAATATCATAAAAATTAGCCTATCTTTTGATAATAATTATTGGGTTACTGGTACATTTATTACAGACCATTGATATTTTATAGAGAATTCTTAAAAAATTGGAGACTAGCATGAATCACAGTAAAATTTACCCTTCCTCCCTGGAACTAGCTGAATGGAAAAAAATCTCTCCGTTACAATAAATCTTATAGAGAAAATGATACTTGCTAAAGGGATATATGAATTCAACCTGAATCTATCTTGTGAATATCTGGAAGTTCCATGAAAGCTGGACTAGAGCTAAAGCTGGAGCTTGTGTCGTAGGTTCTATCTATCTATCTATCCTAGTGATTACCTGGAAGATCCATGAGAGCTGGAACTTGAGCTAGAACTAGAGCTGGAGCTTATGCTGTAGGTTCTGGTTGGGGCGGGATCCTAAAACAAATTTTAAATTCAAAGCATCCCGGATCACATGAATAATTTGTTTGGCTAACGAAGTCATACCCTGCCCATTTTCAATTTTGTTTTTAAAAATTTTTTTTGGGGTAATTCTAGGGGCAATTTTTCCCGATCCTGTTTCCCTGGAACTCTACGCAGCTGAGGATTTGATCTAGTCATCTATCTCTCTTATTTACCTTGAAATGTTCCTGATCCTGTTTTCTTGGTACTCTGCGCAGCTGAGGATGAGATCTTGTCATCTATCTATCTATCTATCTCTCTTATTTACCTTGAACTGTTCCTGATCCTGTTTTCTTGGGAACCTACGCAGCTGGGGATGGGTTCTGGTCATCTATCTATCTATCTATCTCTCTTATTTACCTTGAACTGTTCCTGGTCCTGTTTTCTTGGTACTCTACGCAGCTGGGGATGAGATCTAGTCATCTATCTATCTATCTATCTCTCTTATTTACCTTGAACTGTTCCTGATCTTGTTTTCTTGGTACTCTACGCAGCTGAGGATAGGTTCTTGTCATCTATCTATCTATCTATATAACTATCTATCTAGCTATCTATCTAGATATCTATCTAACTATCTATCTATCTATCTATTTAAATACCTTGAACTGTTCCTGATCCTGTTTTCTTGGGACTCTACGCAGCTGGGGATGAGATCTGGTAAGCCCACGATTATAACTGCTGTAGCCACTGAAATTTAGTGTTAGAAATTAAATAAATGTCAGAAATATATCTATCTATCTAATATGTTTATATCTATTTATGTATCATATCCACCTTTCCATCTATTTGTCAATACATTCATCTAATTATCCTATATTAACGTCTTTAGCCGAGATTCCAAACCATCACCTCCCCGAAGACTAGCCAGATCTATCTGTCTATCTTATTTCTGTCTGTCCAACAGTCTGACTGTCTATCTATCTATCTAACTAATTTTCTATCTAATTATCTATATATCTATCTACCTACCTATAATAGTTGTTAGCCTCAGTGGTGGTAGTTGTTGTTGATGTTGAGGATGGTTCATCAACAAAATTGGCACAGTCACAACTAAAAGCAAGGATGACACCATCAATAAAAGCGAAGCTTCAAAACAATAAGCACAATGTAGATGTATACGTCTATACAAAATAAAATGAAGAATACTGGTTTAGAACTTGATATATGAAATATATTTGTCAACAAATATTAAAAAGCATGTTTTGTAGGACGTACTGACATGCTGGTAACGACTATGGAGTTGTTACGCTGTCTAAATCATACCTAACTATTTCATATTGATAGAACAATTCTATTATGTCTAAGTTAGCGATAAAAGATATGGACGAATGGACGTACGGACGGACCGATGCTAATTATAGAAAAGCTTTGATTTTAACAAGGACAATCATCGGTATTAGTAGCGCAGCAAGTACAAAATGAAGAAAAAGATATAAGTAAAGATGTACACATAATAAAATAAACAAGGATGACAACTTCCATAAGTAGCACATAAAAATCATAAGATGGACAAATGGACAAAGTGAGCTAAAGAGAAGATGTTCTTTTGTCATAACAAAGAAAGAGTGGGAGAGCATAAATTCAGAGAAAATCATAAAACCTTCCTCATTAAGGTTTGTGTATTTTGAAACATGACCACTAAACAGTCGAAAAAACAATATATAGACTAGATGCGCATATGTCTCATAAATTTTTACCGAGATACACTTCCCCCAAAGCATTATAGACTTACTGACAGACAGACAAAGTAAATTAAAGAGTAGCTTTATCAATAATTACCCTTTCTCAAGAGGGGAACATGTGTTGAGGACAATAATTCCAGTGTCTCCCAGTTGTCCTGGCCTGTTAGAACCATCAAGCTGACCCATACACTTACTCCATCTAGTAATACAAAATTAAACTAAAATTAAAACTAAAGTTGTTCTATTCTGTTAATACTATAGTTGCTACATCAAGTAATACAAAATTAAACAAAAGTTGTTCTGTTATGTTAGAACCATCAAGCTGACCCATACACTTACTCCATCTAGTAGTTATACAAAATTAAATTAAAATTAGTCCAAACTTGTCTTATTCTCTTAGAAACATACACTTACTCCATCTAGTAATACAAAATAAAACTAAAGTAGTCTAGGTCTATTGGAACCATCAAGCTGACCCATACACTTACTCCATCTAGTAATACAAAATTAAACTAATATTAAATTAAAGTTGTAAAGGTCTTTCAGAACCAATTAGCTGACCCATGAACTTACTCCATCTATAAATACATCAAACTAAAATTATAAAGGTCTGTTAGAACCATACACTTGCTCCATCTAGTCATACAAAATTAAACTAATATTAGATTAAAGTTGTAAAGATCTTTTAGAACCAATTAGCTGACCCATGAACTTAATCCATCTAGATATATAAAATAAAACTAAAATTAAAGCTAAAGTTGTCCAGGTAGGTTAGGCCATCAGACCCATTCACTTATTCCATCTATTAATACAAAATAAACTATATAAGACAGTTACGCCATTAAGTATCAAAGTTAAAATACAATGAATACAGTTACTCCAGTTACAAAATTAAACTAAAATGATAACTAAAATTACAAATCTTATAATTTAAAATAGTAAGTTTTTTTGTCTGTATCTTAAGATTTCCATAATAAATAAACAGATTGGGTTTTCCATTTCAGAGATGCTTCACATAGGTCCTGGGACGGTTTTGGGCTAATTTGTATTTTAGATTCAATTCATGAATTGGTATTAGACTATTTTTCTTAATTTCCTTCTAGATGCTAAAGGCGAAACCGCAAGTATAAGAATAAAGAGGCAAGGTTTTAAAATTTTTTTTATATAAATACCAAATCTTTTATTCATCGAGACAAACTTACCTTTTTACTCTGTAAGTAAAATTGCTGCGCTATTGAAATAAGTGTCTATGTTTTATGTACTAGAGGCTGCGCTTAAAGCACAAAATTAAAAAAAGAACGAATAACTCAATAGGCTCGGTGGTTAGCAAGATCTTAATGGTAAAACAAAAATGTGACTACTTGATGTAATACCAGAAATTAAATCTCTACTAGCGATTTTTTTTCTTTCTCAGCTATATTATAAAGGAGAACCATATCTTTCAGTTTTTCAGTTAGCAAGATCCTATAATGTTAATTTTATAAAAATATGAAAGCAGTAATAAAGTATAGCCAACAAGCGAAATAAATCTAAAATAATATTTGGGGAGCAGATATACAGGTCGTAAATTCTAATGTGTTGCCCCCCAACGACAGCTAAAAATCACATATAGGTTGCGTGATTTTTTCCGAATTATTTTTGTTGTTGGCATAAGCTGTGATAAAATACCTGTAGCAGACAAATCCACAGTTGACTTCCCTGGCTTGGATTTCACTCTTACTTGTTAACAATAACAGCACAGCTGTAGATATCAATTCAACTCTCATTTTTAATCTATCTGCAAACAAATTCATATAATTAATGGAGCTTTAAAACTTTTCTTCCTTGTCTCAAAACATTTAAAGACATACAATTCAGACTTTTAGCTCTAGTAGTATCAAAACAAGGATGACAACATCCATAAAAGCAAAGCTCTGAAACGGTAGGACAAAAGGGCATTAACACTTGTATGGTGTCAGAACTGAATAATCAGAATATAAATGTATTAGAGTCGAAGCAAAATTGTTAGTAAATTTGTTAAAAAATTGCTTGATACCAAAAATAAGATCAATCGGATAATTAGATCATAGAAAAAATTGAAAATGGACGTTAGGACATTCTGGTAACGATTATAGAGTTGCCACGCTTAAGCTATCCGTCACGGACGGACGTACGGACGGACCGACAATAATTACAGAAAAGCTTCGCTTTTATAAATACGAAAGAAAGGGGGGCTGGGGTTATGTCCCCAAGATTATTATGTTAGTTTGTCTGATTTGCTGAACTTCTCTATTAGGAAAGTTGTTATCCTTGTTTTTGCAAGTAGCTTTAGGTATTAAAACATTCTTATTGTTTATATTCTGATTGTCATGATTTTTAATTAGGAAACCTAGAGATCTAAAGGGATAAGACAATGGACGATAATTGTCTCACATCACCAATGACAGCAAAAAAATTAACACTTCTGTTTATTTAAACTATTGGCTGAAACGTTTGGACACTTAATGTACCAGCCAATTAAATTTAAAAATAGTATCCAAAAATTTTGGGCCAACGAATAAGAAACTAATTGTTGTACCAATGAACAGTCCCTTTCCTCCATGGGGACACTAAAAAGAAAGGGTATTTGCAGTTATCAATGACAATATTAAAATGAATCCAGACAAAATTGACTTGGGGGGCATGGAAGGTACCCAATTGAAACTGGCAGTAATATGTCGAAATACAATTCCAATGGTATAAATTCAGACTGCATGGCTTCAAACAAAAGTGGCCACGGCTGACATAATAACGATTTGCTATTTTTCAAATCACATACTTGAGTATTGGCAAGTCAACCTTATAGTTTGAATAAAAAAAGTTGTTATGACAGTTCCATCATAATGCCTAGTCGTGCACAGGAACCCCGCCCCCTCTAGTTTTGAAATGAAATGGGGAGGAATTTAGTTATTCGTAAGTTAGTGTTTTTCCTTAGGTTAAGTTAGCCTGTATTGGGTTTAGGGAAGCCTTGCATGGTTAGGGCCTCTCGGAGCGATTAGACCTAAAAATTAAAAGATTACTGAAAAAAACCTTCTTTATTTTCAATTAGCGGCCACGCCCCTAGAGACCTCTAGTGGCACTTTAAATGTTTGGTTATCTAAATATGTTACGTTCAAATTAAATTTTTTTTCGATTTTTTTGTGATTTCTCTTTGGAGGGTGGTTGTAGCCTCCCCCAAAATATTTATAAACCTTCCTGGGACCTATGAGAAGCTACCCTGTTCAGGAGAACCCGATCGGTTCAGTGGTTAGCGAGATATTTCGGTACAGACAAACAGACATACAAGCATCATGTTACTTTAATATAAGGATAAATTTTTAAAATAAAAGGGGGGTTATGTGATCACTAGACACTTTGAGGAAAGTACCAAGAATACAGCTAGTTTTAGAACAAATATGATTAATTTCCTAACTTTTAAAGACTTAATCTCCTAAACAAATGTAAGCTGGGTTTTGCAAAATTAGTTTATTTTAGCATTTTCACATAATTTTCCACTAAAGCATTCATAATAACCCAACTCTTAAAATTATTGAGTCGGCTTGTAGGTTAATCAAGAAAAGCAAAAATGAAAAGCTTAATGAAGGACAGTCGGACCAACCGGTTGTCTGTCTGTCTGTCTATCTGTGTGTACCGAATGATCTCGATGCCTGCTGAACCGATATGGTTCTTCTTTACAGTGTAACTTATATTTTTATAAATAAAAAGAAGATATAAAACTACATCCTTAATATGAACGATGTTAAGAATTGCTACGATTTTATGATTATGCCTGGTTGTTATAGGAATCTTAGTGTAATGTTTCAAAACAAAGCTAATAGTTTAGAAAGATGGATGAACTCTCCCGAACTAAGGTAAATGGGTCTATAGGATAATCCACTGTCTAAATAAGAGATTTTGTCGTGTGTGTTTTTTTTAAACAAAAGAGTTATGAGGTTATGAGGTATCCTTTTGTTGCTTTTTAAGTGCATGCCTATGTGGGCTTATAATACTGCTAAACTTTTATAATAGCAAAATTTATTAAGTAATATTTTCTTTCTCATAAACTCTATTATGCTAAATAAATTCATGTCTAAGAAACGTCTTAAGGAAGTGGGGAAATGGTAGCATCTCAAATTTTTGTTATAAATAGATTAGATTTTATTCCCAGACCCCCAAAATATTACCCCATAGGCAACCCCCCAACACATTTGATTTATAAATTTAATTTTACCCAAAGAAAAGAGTGATTGAACGGGAGTTTGAAGTGATGGAATGAAATATTTCCATAAAATTCGACATACTTTATCAATACAGACATAACTAAAGATGGAAGAACAGACAGAGACATACCCTTATAGAGTAGCTTCGCTACTAAAAATAGCAATATAAAGTTAAGTTGTTTGCTATGTCTAAAATTATCTAGAACGCATAAACACAACTTGTATTGCTTTTAGGTCATGAATGAATTAACCATACGTGCGTCTGTGTATGTGTGTGTGTGTGTGTGTGTGTGTGTGTGTGTGTGTGTGTGAGTTGTTTTGTGTTTTACGGTACAGCGGTGTGGTTGTAGTTTATATTTACGTGATTCCAGGGATAAAAGAACACACAAAATATCTCAGAAAAAATAAAAGTAGACCATAGAACAGAAATAGTATTAAAATTGTCTGCTTGTATAAATATCATTGAGTATGTGTGTCTTAATAGATTTATGAGAAGCCGGTGTTCTTAGGGTAAAAAGTAAATTTGTTAATTTCATTAACTTTCTTAAATTTAGCATAAATCTAGAGGCTCTGTATTGAGAAAGGTAATAAGGGACAGTAAAATAGATAAAAACTACTTCAAGATTTGAATATATAAATGAATTAGCCTAACACAACTCGGGACCTATGAAAAGTTTCTATAAGAAAGGAGAAATCAATATTTAATGGTTTTAATTTAAAGCGCAACCTAATCTGATTTGCAGTTTTTGAAATCTATAGCTTCATACAGAACAACCGTACCACTCTATTAATCAGATTAATTAATAATACTTTAGGTGCCTGAAAAAAATACAAATGTGTGTAGTTTTGTGTTTATGTTTATGTTTGTGTATGTGTGTGTGTGTGTGTGAGTATGTGTGTGTGTGTATATGTGTGTGTGTATGTAGGTACAGAAATCCACGCGCCCTAAACTTGACCTTTTACTTCGAGGGAAAAGGGTAAGAAGAAGGACAGAGGACCAAAAAAAAGGGGGGGGGGGGCTTACAAGAGTGCCAAAATGTCTATCTCATTCGGGGGATTTTTTAAAAACTAGATGGTAGGAGGAAAGCTTCTCGTTGTATATTTTACCCATATTTGTTAACTTTAAATAAATTTTATTTTTTTTTTAAAAAGAACGCCATAAAAATATTCATCCCATTTTCATAACTTTTATTTTTATGATAATAGGATCTGAATTTTCAAAAAGTCTGTAATGATTGCTTGGACAATAAAGTATAATATTATATGCGAAGCATCTTTATAATCAAGTCTTAAAAATGAAACTATGTCCTTAAATAGTATCCTGTATTACATAGTTTTGCAACATACTATCGAACTATTGCATCAAAAATTAATACGAAATGACGATTGTACTACAGATAACCCATCCCCCTGTTTTCAACTTAAAAAGAGATTCTATCCGTTGTTACGGTTCTTAGTAACTTTTACTTAACCTAACCTAACTTAACATAAAATCAGCATGAAAAATACGTTTTATCTTTTTAGAATATACAAATAAATTATTTTATATTGACATTATTTCTAGATATTGATATAATAACAGCACAATAATATAATATGGTACACAGAAGCTCTTTATAGTGCCTATAAAAAATGACTTCATACAATACAAATGACCAATGATACGCCATTACAAAGACTAAATTACCATTGACCATTAGTAGACCATTATGGTGACGTCATTTTTTACAGGCACTATAAAAAGCTTCTGATACACAAACTAACATGTTTTCAGTTGAAGCACTGTGACTGAACTAAAACTGGCAGAATGTGTGTATACTCCAGATTTTGAAAGCCAAACAATAACTTCAGAGAGCTTAGTGAAAGGGCGTTTCTTGAAAACAGCAAAAATTTAAAATTTTACAAAATAGGGAAATTAATAGGGAACTTAAAAGGATTTCTAAGCCTATTAAACACACAATAATAGTCTTCACAAGCAAAATAAATAAATAAATCAGTTTCCATTAAAGTGCGTAGTCGAACATTGAAACCTTCACCCATTTTTAAAAGTTATTTAAAAAATTGAAAATGAAGAGGGGATCAGATTATTGCTTTAGGTCAGGTTAGGTTATATTGGGTACCTTGTATGTAGCCCCAACGGGTTAAGCCCCACGCAAAAAGTAATCCCCCTTTATTTCAATTTATATCTAAAATAAGGGTGGGGATGAGAGGGTTCAGTGCTTGATAGTTACTTTAAAGGAAAGAACCTGAAATAGAAAGACTACGGAATTGAAGAGATAAATACCAAAGTGTAAGTACGAAAAAGTTTATGTATGTCCAGCAAGATATCGTAAACTGCTAGACCAAATAATTAATGATTTTCAGAAAAGTATACCCAATCTTATTTTAGGCCTTAACACCTAGAGGCTTGTTGAAAATCCCACAATTAAAAAAAAACTGCTAAATCTATTTTTGGTGGTATTTTATGCGCACCGCGCAAATAATGCTTATACGCACATTTACTATTTTTTAACCCTTTACTCGTAGAGCACTTAAAAACGTTTTGAACCAAAGAACTTTTGAAATTCAAACACTTTAATACTATGATATATATGCGACTTCGCCCTTATCCAATAGAGTAAATGGTATATAATATGCAGAGTTTAGACACGTTAAATATGGAACCTACATCATGTACTAGGTTTTTTTTGTTGTCTAAAAATCTCGGAAAATGCTGGTCTTTATTGATTGTACTTTTTAGTGAATGGTTTTAGGCTATTTTCTAGACCTTACCCGCCCTCTCCTAGGGGCTAGAGGCTGAGCATCCAGAAAAATATTAAATAGGAAGAATGCCTAAAACAATAAACAGAGCTGGATCTTTAAATCATTTTAGTGTTGAGCCAGATCGGGGTGCCCAGAATTTCCGCTAATCACAGCGCGGCATTTCATAAAATGCTGTGTTTTCATTGTGGGAAAATTGGCTCACCCCGATCTGGCTCACCACTAAAATTATTTAAAGATCCAGCTCAGGTGAATCATAATGTTATACAATAAAAGTGTTGGTTGTCTGCTTGATGTTACTTTGAATAAAAACAAAATATTCCAACTTCTGTAAAGGGTTTAGGGAAATGAAGTTTACATATTTTTAACCATTTGCCTTAATAAATCATAAACAAAATATTGAAGAGAAAAATAAGCGTTCAAGTTTTTTAAATCAGTCATAAACTTTCCAAAGATGCTATGATGAAAAGCCTTATCAATAGAACCTTTCCGAGTTTTTTTTGTTTGAAGCTAATGATTTAGATTTTTTCTTTTAAAGGGGCTATACATAGATTTTGGTTATCTTATTTTTTACATTTGAGCCTTTGAATGGTTTTAAGCTATTTTTCTTCCCCTTTTTGCCCATTTCAAGACAGACTCCCTGGATGCTAGGGGTACAACCACAAGATAAACATGGACGTATAACATCTTAAATTGTTACTCAATGGTTCATCATATTCATACATAAAATTAACCAAGGGCGTATTAAGAGTTATATTCCAACAAGTTTTATTCATATATTGCAAAATTAAATCTGCGACTTGTAAAAATTTTTATCTCCTAATAAGCTAAACCAGGTATACAGCTTTAATTTACAGAAGGGGGAATGTCTTATCATATATAAATATCTTAAGACCTACTATAAGTTTCTGGCCTTTATAGTAGTATACTAAATTGAATTAAATCAATTTTACTGTACTTTTAATTAGATTAATTTTAATACACACGAATTTCAACAGAGAAAAAAATGAAAGAAATTGTGATTATGCATGAAAGTATTGCGACAATAAAGTTTTTTTCTCAGATAAAATACCCTACCCAATGTAAACTAAGAGTTTTGAAAGAAAAACTCCCAAAATAAAACACCTAATTACGCCTCTAAAACTCAAAGTTTTGGCTTTAAAAATTGCAAATGCATGGTATTATCATTGGCAGAGATTTATGATGCAAAAAATATTGTTTAATTTGGAATCTTTTATTAGTAGATTATGTCGATTTTAATGATCAAACAAAAGTGTTCATATTGACATATTAACGTTAACGAAAAGTTAAATTTAAAATCATATCGTTTGCTTAAATAATTTTGGTACTTTTGATAAATTTTGATTAGATGGTTTCAAACTAGTTGGGTTTAAACTTTTAAACAATTGCTTCAAATCTACAAATGGTGTAATTTTATTTATCATCATCTTTGGGGATATATATCAATTTATTGTCCATTGTCTTATCCCTTAAAATCACTGCATAATTTTCCTATCCATATATGTTGATATCAGCAAAGACAGAAGGCCAGACTGACAGACAGACACAAGCACTAGTAGAGTACCTTTGCTTTTAAAACTATTTATTATTAACGCAGCTACTCTATAACTAGTTTTTTTTTTTAAAGCAGCAAAGCTACTCTATAATTTTAAATGTCCGTCCATATGTCTGTCTGTCTGTCCGTCAATCACGAAGTGGTGGAAACATTATTTTCTCGAATGATATCAAATTAAAATTCCCGTCGTTCTTAGAGTAACATCCATGGCGGTCGGACTCCTTTTTAGAAGGTTTTTGGCTATTTTTTATCTTTTTCACATATGACGTTTTTGGTCCTATTTTTAAAGAATATATATCCATGATTGTGAGAGGGTGAGAAAGATCAATATGAATGAGTCAATAAATTGTAACACAGAGTTATCAAGAATAGATGTTGCACACATTAAAGTAAAACACTAGAGGGAGAAAGGGTTAAATAACTGTATTTCCCCATCGCAACCGCCTTGTGCAACCTTTCTATTGGGCATTGAAAATCAACCAATGGTGTAGCTTATATCAACACAGCCAAGTAGCAGCAAATAATTTAGAAGCCGACGAAAGAGGTCTTTGAAAAAGGAAGGGAGGTAGTTGTCTGTATATACATCTATACTATAGATCTTTTTGCACACAGAAATAAAAATATTTTATTAATTTTTAATAGAGGGGGGTTGATATTATTTTTTTTATGTTTGTTTCTCTTGGTAGGTTAATTGTGCCCTCCCCCAAAAAGTTATAAACTTTCCCTAGATCTATGAGAAGCTTCGCTTTTTAAAGTAGAAGCATATCGCTTCTCTTCTGCGGTTAGCGAGATCCTCTGCTACACAGAGACATACAGACGGACATACTGTTACTTTTATATAACAATACTGTTTATATTATTTTTATTCTTGGCCTCATTTCTAACAACTAAAACCTCTTGAGGACGGAATATTTTGATATTATTTTGGTATACCTCTGAACAAAATCTAGCTAATGAAGTGTACGATTAACAACCAACACTTTGATTGCATTAACTTTGTCTAAAAGTCTTAACTCTGCATAATTATGAATTGTCACTGTTTTTAGCCAAGGTATTCGTCTTTGTTGCTTATATAACACAGTAGCAATAGAAACCATTTTTAATATCTTTATTTATGACGATATGTGGCGTCATAAAAATTCGTCTAAACTTCATCTCTTTTATAGGGGTTTCTTTTTCCACTTCTCCCCTCATCCCTCCTTTTTAGACGTATTTTTATGACGTCACACAAGACACTTTCCAGTGCTTTTTGTGATATTACTCTATGCTAATTCTGTATAAATGCTGACCTCTTCATGCCAAATTCTTATTCTAGTAAAAATAATAGCACAGATTTAAAGGATAATGCAACTAAAGAAAATAATTGTTCCTTCTATAATTTTTAAAAATTTTATTATATCATGAAAAAAATCGTTGTCCAAATGGAAACAAAAGTTTAACATGAAAATTTTGGTACGGTTTTTACAATTGCTACGATTTATACGTTGTACCAAACTGTTTCAAGAATCACAATGTCAAATTTAACTTGCTAAAACAATTCTAACACCTTTTGTTTCTATTTTATATTTATTGCTCTATAAAATTACTAGCGGCTACGCCCCTAGAGGCTTATAGGGACATTTGAGGAGGGGAGAGTCGAATTTGATAACCCAATTTATTATTTTAGATTTAAAAAGAAAAAGTAGACAACAAATTTTTGGAAGAGGGGGGGGGGTAATTTTTTTAGGGGCGATTTCTCTTGGGAGGGTGGTGGTACCCTCCCCCAAAATAGTTATAAACTTTCCCGGGACCTATGAGAAGTTACCCTGTTAAGGAGAACCCGATCGGTTCAGCGGTTAGCGAGGTCCTTCGGTACTAACACACAGACAAACAGACATCCTGTTACTTTAGTATAAGGATTATTTTGACGTATATAAGGAAAGGATAGACAAACGACCAGAACCTTGCTGGCTATATCATATATATAAAGTAGTAATGTTTTTTTTGTCTAAAGTTCTTTATTTTAAGGAAGCTTCACATTGGTTTCGGGGTTGGTTTTTATGTTAAGATTTAAGTCTTGGAATTTACGACCCTCTTGGTTCTTTACATATGAAAGCTTTCCGCAGATATTAAATTAATAACAGTATGATTAAAAACAGTTTTTTTTTACAGCCCTGAAAGGCCGAAGGACCGGGCTAACAAAACTGTTATTTATATTATGATTTTTGTTTCAATATTTTTGAAAAAAAAGTCTGTAATATAATGCTATACATAATTTTTCAGTATGGCTGAGAACCGGTTCTAAACCAGCGGATATTAATTTATCCATACCGGAAAAGCTTTTCTCTTAAATAATGTTTAAATTGTAAGACCTCTAAATTATTTCCATCAACATATATTATAGCTTCATAGAAGGTATAATAAGGAAACATTGAAAAGAAAACATTAAAAAAACTATCTATTACAACCTGATGTAACAGGATGTCTCTCCGTTTGTGTGTGTGTCTTTGTCCAAAGCTAACTACTGGACCAAACCTGTTCTCCTACATAATGAAGCTTATAGGTCCAGGGAAGGTTTATAACTATTTTGAAGAGGGATCCAGCACCCTTCCAAGAGAAATCACGCCTGGAAAAAAATCCTCTCTCCTAAGTCTTTTACTTTTTTAATGCTAAAATTTAAGGGGATAACGCTTAAATAAAACAATAAAACATACATTTTCTATTAATTTGCTTCACAATTTATGGATGTTGTCATCCTTGTAAAAATATCTAATAAAAACACAATTTAAGAATTGTCTGGAATATAAAATTGTTATTGCTTTAATACTATTAATTGCGCATTTTTGCAAGCTGTGCATTTATAAAACAAATACTTATCCTTTCATCCATGTTTCAACCCAATTTTGAAATATCTAATAAAACCCACAAATTTAGAAAAGCATAGATCATAAAACGCTTATTGCTTTGTGACTAAAAAAGTATTATTTGCGCATTTTCGCAAGCTGTGCATTTTTTACCAACAAAGTTATCCCTTTTTCCTTGCAACAACTGTGTCCGTCTGTCTGTCCGTACGTCCCTTAAGATCTCGGTAACCACTGAACCGATCGGATTCTACTCTTCAGGGTATCTACCTATTGGTCCTGTGGTGGTTTTAAGCTATTTTCTTGGGGGGTGGGACACCCCCAACCCCCTCCAAAAACAAAAAAAGTCCCCCCCCCATTTTTTTTTTTGTAAGAAATATCCTTGGTCCTTAGTAGAAGATTCCTTTGTGGAAGATTTCCTTGGTCCTTCTTATAATTTTTTTCTTTTACAAATTTCACCTTACACTTTTTTTACCATCTCTTGGGGCAAAGCCCCTAGAGGCTAGGGGCGAAGCCGCTAGTGTCCAAATATTGTAATATATTTTATTGTAATAAATTATGCAAATAGGCTTTTATTACAATAAATCTTTTATTAATATGGGCGTAGAATGTTTTTTATAATAAGCAAAACTAATTTTTACCATGAACTGTAGAAAAACATATTTTTCTAATGTTTATTGTTTAACTAACAATTTTTTTTCGTTTGATAGCCAAAAGGAAAATTAGAGTTTTAAACGCATACATTTTTAGAAAGAAGTACTTTATGGTTATTCTCGGACTTAAATTGGCTTTGGGCCACTTATTACCTAATTTTCTATGGAAAGCTGTCTATGATAAAATGCGATAATAGTTATTTATCGCATCGTATTATAGACAGCTTTCCATTCAACGGATAGCAAAATGAAAAAAAGATTATTTTCCCACTGGTTTTGATTTGATGATTTAAAATTTTTTTTTAAAGCGAAGCTTTTCCATAATTAGGGTCCGTACGTCCGTCCGTCCGTACGTACGTCCGAGATAGTTAGCTTTTATTCGTAAATTTAAACAGGTTAGAATTGTCCGATCGATTCCAAACTTTGCATGGTGATTTCTGTAGTAGCTTAGTACGATTTAGAAAGCGTATCAACTCTATAATCGTTACCAGAATGTCGATTTTAAACATGATGATTTTTAACTTTTTAACAACAATTTTGTATATGATAAATTTATCCGATTGATCTGACTTTTGGAATACTGATTCCTAGGACAACAAAGTACAATATTATAGGCGAAGCATTTCTATAATTAAGTCATATGTATGTCCTTCAACAATATCCTGGATTTCAGCAGTATTTCAACAGATTTACTTACAATTTGTTTCGATTTTTACACATTTATATTCTAATTATTCAGTTCTGACACTCTATACGTGTTAATGTTCGTTTGTCTTACCGTTTCAGAGCTTCGCTTTTATGGATGTTGTCAACCTTGTTTTATCAGCTTTCATCATTAATTATACATAATAAATAATAGTAGCTGATGCAATTGGTTATTATAAAAGAGTTTTTGATTTATTAATTGACTAGTGGCCTCTTGGAGCACTTGAGGCATAGGAGAAATTAGGGTTGGGCCGGATACTTTTTTGGCCGGATACTGGATATCCGGCTGATTTCTAATGCCGGATATCCGGTCCCGGCCGGATATCTGGTCAAAGTTCGATATCCGGCAAATTACCGGATATCAAGCCGGATAACCGGATATCCGGCGTCTATAAGCAGCCGCATATCATGTAACCGGATAGTTTTAATATCCGGTATCCGGCCGGATATTGAAAATGACCGGATATCTGGCCCAACTCTAGGAGAAATAAGTGCATCTCCCCCCTCATTTTAAATTTTAAAAAGAAAAAATATAAAAAGATATTTTGGCTGATGTGTCATTTTTTTCTAGGGCAGATTTCTCTTAAAGTAATGATGGTAGCCTCCCCCAAAATAGCTATAAACCATCCATCTAAGGATGTTGTCATCCTTGTTTAGATAGATAAACAATAAATGTGAGGAGCAAGATATACAAACCACAAATGTGACCTTTAAAAGAAAATCAATAAAAAATTCCAAGAACAGTTATCTAAACTTTTACTCAAGCAAGGGAAGGAGTGGCTATTGGACTGTAAATTACACTGGTCCCCATAGTTTTATGATCTTATTAGATGGCTCAAAAACTTTGGATACTTTTAAATATTGTATTTTGATTGTCCAAATTACTAAACAAATAGAAGGGAAAATTTTTTTATTATCATTAATATAAATTATCTCCAATGTCTTATCCCTTCACATCCCTGACTAAAGCCAACCCAATATTATAAACAAATCATTATTTGGTCTTATCCTCTTAGAAATTTTTTTTCAATATTGAAAATTTGAGTATCCCCCCCCCCCCCCACCAACCGACAGCGAACTATGAACTCTGGCCGCAGCGCTCGGCTCCCTAGCCTGCCTAGCCGCAGCGCTCGGCCCCCTTGCCTGCCTAGCCGCAGCGCTCGGTCCCCTTGCCTGCCAAGCCGCAGCGCTCGGCTCCCTAGCCTAAAACCGACGGGGGGGGGGGGGAGGGGGTACAAAATTGAAAAAAATTGAAAAAAAAATTTCTAAGAGGATAACGCCCATTATTTTCTAAATATACAGCGAAATATTTAAACTATAATACAAATTAGAACGATGTCTGTCTGTGTGTTTGTTTGTAGCGAAGGATCTCGCTAACCGCTGAACCGATTGGGTTCTCCTTTACAGGGTAGCTTCTCATAGGTCCCGGGAAGGTTTATAACTATTTTCCAATAAAAAATAACCCCCCCCCTCCAAAAAAAAAAATTCTTTTTAAACTAAAATTAAAATAATAGGGGCGAAGCCGCTAGTTGCAAATAAAGTATGTAATAAAGTAGATATTTAAAACTAAAAACGTAAAGAAAATCATCAATGACGAAATTTTTTTTATATTAAGGGTCCGTACGTAACAGTTAACTCTCTACGTTAATTTTGGCATGTCAGAATTGTCCTATCGGTTTCAAACTTTGCATCCTTTTAATCATTTATCAGAAAAAACGTATGTCTATTTAAAACTTACTACTTTTTAACTACTAGAATGAAATGTTTCTTCCCAAAAAGTATTAAGGTGGGTAATTACCCCACTCTGACAAAATTTTTGAATTGATGTTTTTTTTACTGTAATTACGTGTTAACACTTTTATGGTAAACCACTAAAAATTATATTGGCTTTTGGGTGGGTGTCCATGCGATGCGGGGGACGAACATATTTAGCAAAATACGTTTTATATGAAAGGTAATTATGAAAATTTAACAAATATGACAACATCTATTAAAGTAAAGCTCTACAATCAGTCGGCAGGAAAAACGAAGATAAACTCATTAACATATGTAACATATTATGTAAAGCTGTCCCCAGTGATCTGAAAAATGCCAGAAACGTAAATCTGTTCAAGAAAAATGTAGCTGGTTGGATGGAGGATAAATTCAACGAGCAGAACGAGATCCTTAACATGTCCCTACCAGGGATGACAAAGGATGAAACCTACAAGTATTCCAAGTATTCCAAGTAAAAATAAAACCGTATATAAACTTGTTGCAAAATTGCGTTAATACAGGAATTAAGGACATACTTGCATTTTTAGGAATTCATTATAGAGAGGTTTTGCTGAAAATATTGTTCCTAGGAATAAATGTTCCAAAAATGAGATGAACAGAATCATTAAATAGACGTATGGACGATTATAGAATTGCTAAGCTTTATGAATAATACCTAATTGTTAATGGAATCATTTAATTAAAATTTAATATGAATTTGCCATTATAAACATAACTTTATATTTTATAATAATTCATAATACATGAGCTAGCAATTTTATAATAATTCATAATACATGAGCTAGCAAAAGAAAATGTCATTTCTAATGATTTATATACAATGCCTGACATAAGTTTAACAGAGGATTATTGTTATTTATTAACTTGTCTTTAAAATTGCTAAAATAAAGAATCTGTTGCAAAGTTAAGACACCTTAATAATCCCGTTACAAATATTGGAACCAATTCTACTTGGATGGAGAGTGAATTATATTCGGTAAAATGTCCCTAAAATTTTTAAAAACACTGTCTTTCATTTGAAGGTTTAACAACTTTGGGTACTTTTTTATACATAGTTTATTTATTGCGTTATAGAAACCAGCATTGTCCAAACTTTTCAAATAATATATAATTTGAATCTAGAGTAGAGATAATTTTGTTTTTAGAATTGGGGGTGAAAATCCTCTTGTTTATCCATTAATATCCCTGGAAACACACCCCATCCCCTAACCATAATTTTCATGAAGAAATCTAACCAAGTTGGGCTCTTCCTTGCGGGGCTGTCCTAAGCACCAAGATCGTAATTATGTTTTAAATTTTGAGTGCTCGTTTGCTTTGCCCACGTAATGTAGAATTTAAAGAGGAGTTACTACACCCCTTCAGAAAGTTTTCATGGGGGTTAGACGCAGGGGCGTCCAAGCTTTTTTTTTTTTGGGGGGGGGGTAAATTTTTTTTAAGGGGGGGATAATTCGGTTTTTGGGGGGGGGGTAAAATGGCGCGCGAAGCGCGCTGCGAATTTTTTTTACCCCCCTTAAAATTTTTACCCCGGGGGTAAAATTTGCTTGGGGGGGGTAATTACCCCCTTGAAATCTGTTGGCAGTGGTAAAATTTGTTTACCCCCCCAAAAATTTAGCCCGGGGGTAAAGTTTTTTGGGGGGGTAATTTAAATTTTATTAAAAATGCGCGCGAAGCGCGCAAAAATTTTTTTTGTTAGAGATTTTTTATTTTGGGGGGGGTAAATACCCCCTCCTAAACAGTTGGGGGTGCCTACGGCACCCCCAGGGTAGGGGTAAATTTTAAATGGGGGGGGGGGTAAAATGAAAAAAATTTTGGGGGTGCCAAATTCGTTTGGGGGGGGGGGTAATCGCCCCATTACCCCCCCCCCCCCTTGGATGTCTATGTTTAGACGGTTGGGGAGGATAGGTATCGAGCAAAGTTATCATGCTTGGTACCCAAAGTTTTATGAATGCGTTTTCTCATGGGTTGGCTTAAAAACTTTGGATACTTTTTTGATGTTTGGGGATGTTATCAATTTTTTATCCCTTAAGATCCCTTCATTTCACATAATTAAAAAGTTTTGAATATTAATTCCTGTCCAGTGAAATGCAACCAACTTTCAAGGCACTCATTTAAATCAATTGGTGTGTTCTTTATCAAATAAACAATCAGAATCGCTCCTTACGCTCCATATGCCTTTCATTGGAACCTAGTAATAGTGTCTAACTTTTTATCTTTGTGACGTAACAAAAATCAAAGGATGAGAGTGGAGGTGGAAAAGGAAACCCCTAAAAAAGAGATGGATTTTTGTTACGTCACAAAGATAAAAAGTTAGACACTATTGCTAGGTTCCTTTCATTGCAATTTATGTAAAATTTGAAGAATAGTTAATTATTGTATCGTTTTACATGGATAGTAGAATAAAACAATAAATTTATGCTGTATTGGCACTGAGAGGCTGAGCCACTGTACAGATTTAGTTATCTACTTTAAGAAACTCAAACTATAGGATGGTTTTAAGCTATTTTTATGCTTTTTTCCCTTTCTTTTTGTCATATAGCGTCTAGATCCTCGAATTATAAATTATTTTCAAAAAATTTAGATATTTGTTGAGATCGTGGTTATAAATATGAAATTAGGACACTCCCTTACAGATTATTTGATTATGGGTTGAAATTAGGGAGGGAGGGGATATTGGGCTGTTTATTACACTAGTCCCCAAAGTTTTATAATAATGTTTTCTAATTCGTTGGTGTTTCGGTACAACGGCATTTGGCTGGCCGTTTACCAGATCTTTACGTACAGACGTACGAAACCTGCTACTTCCCACAAGAGACAAAACCAGCATAGTTACTAATACAATTTATTGTATGAAAACGGTCATGCTGAAATAGAAAATAACAAAATTAATAAACAAATATTAAAATGTTAAATACATGATAAAGTAAATCTTGTAAAAGAGAATAAATCTTTTCTTATTTGGAACAATTGTCTTTTTTAATAAAGTAAATATTCCTTATGAGAGGTTGCGTGTCTTCGAAATTATATTTTAAAATATATAAAAATGCTAGGGTTACTTTTTGCTTAAAATTAATCAAAATTAAATACGAGTTTGAAATTCATAAACAAAATCATTATAGACTACGATTAAAATATTCTGATACAAAAATAAATTAATTACTTGGTCTAATTTAAGTAAAAATGAAAGATTAATTTGCCGTCTTTAAAAATTCACTCCATTCCATTAAAAATGCTTAAAGAAAGAATTCTTACCGAAGTTTTTGTTCCTGTAAAGCCGGGAAGCACTCAAAGGTATTTTTCAGTACGGACAACACCACAATTCTGACTATACATGGTTTTTCATCACGCAGATAATCCGCACATTTTGAAAGAAAGATTAAAGATGGCTACGCTCGCTTTGTTTATGGTCCATGCGCAAGCATTGTTTTGAATGCCGCGTCCAATTATGAACATTTGAATCTCACCGCTTTCCAAACTGACATTAATGATAAGGAAAACAAAAGGATAAAGGTTCGAGTTCACAAACGCATCACACTATTATACTTCCAATACAGTTGGCCTTTATTGAATTTTGATTGGTTAGTTCATTTAGTTGAGTGTCAAAACATTTCCAGCACTAATTGTAATCAACAGTAGAGGTAATTTTAAGTATCATCATTATCAATATACATCTATTTATCGGCCATTGTCGTATCCCTTTAGCTCCCTGGGTTTAATGCAAATAAACAAGAATGAAAACGTCTAATAGAAGCGAAGTTGTTAAAAATCGATATATTATAATTTTTAACATAGTTAGTGCACCAGATTTTCATGTACTTTGTATTACTGTGATACTCGCAGCTAGCTAAAAATGACGATTATCCCCATCCATCCCCTTTACCCCATCCACATTCCACACCCTTCCTACTGGATGATTGGGCTAAATAAATGAACCATAAGTTAAAATTCTTAATTTACTGTAAATTCCAAAATTTGATAACTACGTTAACTTACTTTTAAAATCTTAATTTATTGGTTCCGAGCTACCAATAATATCAATCTGCAAAAGATCATAATTATCATAATTCGGTACATAAATCATACAATAGTAGCTTTACTCTTTGTAATAGGTTTATTAGAGAGGTTTAGTGATGGAAATCGCTAAAATGATAGTTATCATAAGTTAATACTTATATAAACAACTATTTGCTCCGCCCCCTGGCCCCCAGGGAAGGTGGGAAGTGGTCAGGAAAATAACCTAAAGCTTCTCTGAAAAAATACAGACAATTTGGATAACAAAGGCTAATCACCTATGCCAGTAACTTTTTCTTTTAGCTTTTAAATTTTTTAATGAGTACTTAATCAACCTAGGAATCACTATTTTAAACATTCGAACATAATCATGGACATACAGACGGACAACCCCAAAAGATTCGACTTTCATAAAAAATGAATGCAAAGGTGTTAATAGTTATTTCTCGCATCGTATTATAAACAGCTTTCCGCGGATATAGAATGTACAATTATAAAATTAAAACCAGTTTTTTAGCCCCGAGGGGCCAAAGGCACGGGCTAAAAAACTGGTTTTAATCTTATGATTGTACATTTTTATATTCGTAGAAAGCTGGATATAATATGATGATAGACATAGTTTTTTCGTATGGATGAGAACCGGTTCCTATCCACCGGATTCGAATGAATACGAGAAAACTTTTTACAGTAGTGAAGAATAGTGAAACTTGCAAGAGAAATAAGGAAAGAAAAGAGAGAGAGAAAGAGAGAGAGTGAAAGAGAGAGAGAGAGAGAGAAAGAGAGAGAGTGAAAGAGAGAGAGAGAGAGAAAGAGAGAGAGAGAGAGAGAGAGAGAGAGAGAGAGAGAGAGAGAGAGAGAGAGAGAGAGAGAGAGAGAGAGAGAGAGAGAGAGAGGAGGGGGAGAGAGAATGAAGATATCTTTTTGATTGTTGAAAAAATACAATAAATTTTAACCTGAACCAAACTATGTACTTCCATTCTGTAATACAAATTCTAATAGGACTATGAGTTTCTTTTATATGCTCGTTTGTTCGACTGTAATTTGATGATCTTCGGTTTCTAAGAATGTTGTTATCCTTGTTACTGGTGGTGTGTAGAGGTTAGAGTTAGGCAGTACTTTTCGAGGAAAGGGATATAGCCTCTCAAATAAAAAAAATATTCGGCCTCCAAATTTCTTAACATAAATTGTTGAAAACCATTGATATTTCTGCTTTTGTAGTCATCAATTAAAATTTAACAAGAGTACCCAAAGTTTATGAACCAACGAATAATTTTAAAAACTTTGGGTACCAGTGCAGTGTATGTAACAGTTTTGTGACATCTTCCTTCCTGATCAATATCAAATGCATGACATTAAATAAAAGTAACAATAGGTTGATATATCAGAGAGAGAGAGGGGACAATAAGCTGTATATTACACTAGTCCCCTAAGTTTATAATAACGTTTTTTTATTCGTTTGCTTATGTACTTTGGAGACTTAATTGACTTTAAAATTTTTCTTCGTTAAGTTGAGTGTTTACACGTTTTAACCACCATTTTAATCTACAGAAGAAGCAATTTGCGAATCATCATTGGGGATGTACAGTGTACACCAATTCATCGGCAATTGTCTTATCCCTTTAGATCCCTGTTGATATAAGTGTTATCTATCTAATGCTATTCTATTGACGTTATGATTCATTTGCAAATAAAACATTCTAACATTAAGTAAGATGCAAAATAACAATACATTTTGATTGGTGGAAAACCTTGAGCAAATAACGATTTTTCTTCAGACACCCTGTCCATGTCAGTGAAGAATACGCCATGCCTGTTTATACAATATTATAGTCAAGGATATTTTTTATATAAAGTTGAAAATCTATTCCAGTTTGGCTCCGAATCCTATTCATATCCTCTAGATTAGGACCAGTTTTAAGCCATATTGAAAACAAGGATGACAACTTCCATAAAAGCGAAGCACTGAAACGGTAGGACAAACGGACATTAATATTTGTATAGTGTCAAAATTGAATAATCAGAATATAAATGTATTAAAGTCAAACAAGGATGTTTAAAATGGACGTACGGACATTCTTATAATGATTATAGAGTTGCTACGCTTTCTACCTAACTACTAAAGGAATCACCATGCAAAGTTTTAAATCGATAAGACTATTCTAAAATACTTAAATTAACGAAAAAAGCTTTTCGTTACGGACGGACCGACCCTAATTATAGAAAAGCTTCGCTTTTAAAAACAAATAAAATCAAAGAACTAAGTAATTATTAAGTTGTTTTATTGTTACAGGAATCAACAAACAAAGTTTAAAATAGAACGGACAATTCTAACATGCCTAAATTAATAATAAGATCTATCCGTTACGGACAAACAGACGGCCGGACGGCCGGACGGCCCCAAGCTTCGCTTTTGATAACCATAATAGAGCACAACCTTTAAAAACCATCCTTGAGTTCGGCCCAGGGGACATTGGACTGTAAATTAAACTGGTACCCAAAGTTTTATAACCACCTTATCTTATACGTGTCCAGAAATTTCATCCAATACTTTTAATCTACATAAGAGATTATTTTGTTTAAAATCATTGGGGATTTACAACAATTTATCATTCATTGTCTTATCCCTTAAGATCCCTGCTTAAGGCCCAACAAGCCAAAACTCCTCCCAATGGTAATTCTCTGAGGTGGATACTTAAAAACATTAAAAAACACTTGAAGACACGTTCGACGACTCAGTCTTCGGAGACTCGAGGTTAGATTTTTACCTCTTCTTAAAAACAGCTCAAGAGCTCTTGAAGACACGTCAAGTTTTGTGTAGTTTCGCGTAGTTTTGCGTTAAAAAAAAACTTTTTGTCAAAAGACTTCAACACTGCAAGACTTCAAGACGTCGACAATGTTTTAAGTATCCACCTCTTTCTTTTTCCTTTCTAAACTCATTCACTAAATGGTAGCATACAATGTTAAAAATCTAGGAAGTAGCAAAATATGTAACTAGTCAAAGTGTCTAACAAAATCAGCCATGTGACGTCATGAAAAAGATGGATTATCCCTCTATTTTTTATTGATTTTCTTTCGCACTCTCATCTCCCTCATTTTTTTGACGTCACATGGCTGATTTTTGAGACACTTTGTCCAGTTACAAAATTATGATTTGAAAAATGACAGATTTTTAATTTCAAACAATTATTATTTTATCATAATAAGAATGTAGAAATAATGATATTAAGATAACTTACATTACAACATAAATATTCATTAAAACTTTGCAAAAAAATATTAAAATATTAGTTGTTTTATGGCAACACCTGACTGTGAAACTCCGTAGTTACACCGTTGTTGGTTAAAACTTCTCCCCTTTTGCTCCGTTGGTACTTCTCCGAAACTAAATCCTCCCATTTCTTCCCCACCCACCAGTCATCTTACCCACCCAATAGCCTTAAAGACTGAGCTATGTATACTGATAAAGTTTTTGGTTTATGAGAGTTACTAGTGACCACGTCCCTAGCATCTAGAGGCCCTTTAGGTAGAGTAGGGTAGATTTTAAAAATAGCCTAAACCATTCGAAGACTTAAACATAAAAAACATTCTAGGACTAATGTGAAGCTTCCCTAAAATGGACAATTCAATCAGTTGAGTAGTTATTGAAATCCAGGGCTTCAGACAAATAACCTTACTAGTTTATATGATAGGATATCATATAATTAAATAATTTTTGTCTTAAAAGTTTTAAATTATCATTATTGCGATGATATGTATTGATTTTCTTCATGTTTTCATTAATAAGTAGCTTTATTATATTACAGCAGTACATTTCTGTGTATTTCTGTGTAGATCTTTATAACCACTGAACCGAATGATTTCTACATTTTGGAATATTGTTTTGTCGATAATACATCAGCCATAACCACCCTTTTTCTTATGCCATAAATTCGACGTAAAAAATAAGTACATATTCTATTTATTTAATAGAATACATTAACCTGTTCTTATAACCAAACTTCTATGCAGTAAAAGAAAGATATATATATATATATATATAGAGAGAGAGAGACAGAGAGAGAGAGACAGAGACAGAGAGAGAGAGTAACAGAGAGAGAGAGAGAGAGAGAGAGAGAGAGAGAGAGAGAGAGAGAGAGAGAGAGAGAGAGAGAGAGAGAGAGAGAGAGAGAGAGAGAGAGAGACAGAGAGAGAGAGAGTAACAGAGAGAGAGAGAGAGAGAGAGAGAAAAAAAAGCTTCAGTGTATAGCCTCTATGCGTCCTCTATACAAGTAAAATCTTTGAGGCCAAATTATTATATTTGTGTATTTTTCATAAATAATAATGTAAAATTATTATTTTTTATTAATAATATATGATGAAAGTGTTCAGTTTATAGTATTTTTAGTGTAAATGTTTAGTATTTTATAATTAATTTATCAAAAAATGTGATTTTTTCAAATACATGTATGGGCAAAATACTAGAACAAAAAAAAGTTTGTTTAAAGTATAAAAATAACATTATTGAATTTATAAAAAGAAATAAGAAAGGCGAATCAATATAAAAGCAATTAGCTAGTAATTTACTGGTTCTGACTTAAAATAGACGTATAGACATTTTGTAATTTTGAGTTATTTATGTTATTCACTTTAAAAAAAATGTTTATAAAGCCAAAATCAACAAGGATGTCAACATCCATAAAGCGAAGCTCTGAAATGGTAGGACAATAATCAGAATATAAATGAATAAGAGTTAAAACAAAATTTGTCGTAAAGTATATTTGTTGAAAAACTTCTTGATACAAGATAATGTTTATGGGCATTTCAGGTCTTGATTATTGAGTTGCTTTGCTTATAATATTGTACTTTGTTGTCCCAGAAATCAGTATACCAAAAATCAGAACAATCGGATAATTAAATCACATAAAAATTTGTTGTTTAAAATGGACGTACGAAAATTCTGGTAATGACTAAAGAGTTGCTACGCTTTCTAAATCTACTACAGGAATCATCATTCAATGTCTAAATTCAATAGGACAATTCTAACATGCCTAAATTAACGAAAAAAACTATCCGTTACGGACGGACTGATGGACTGACCGACCGACCCTAATTATAGAAAAGCTTCGCTTTTAAAAAGAATCCATTAGGCATTGGCCTTTTCATTAAGAGGGTTCACGTTTCGGCGTTGCTACAAAAGACCAACTCTACAAAAGACCAACTCCTACAAAAGACCAACGCCTACAAAAAATCGTAGAGCTGGTAGGTCTATAGCTGCAAATGGTGTACCTGACCTGCCTAGCCGCCGGCGCTTGGCCCCCTAGCCTATAACCTAACCTAACCTACGTTAGCCCCAGGACATTTATTTAAGAAAAAATATGTTCAACTGTTAATACATAGGTGGTTTAGAATTTCGTGGATTTTACTAAAAGTGGTTGGTAGATTTTTACAATTTTTATTATTGTTTTTACAATTTTTAATATTGTTTTTACAATTTTTAATATTGTTTTTACAATTTTTAATATTGTTTTTACAATTTTTAATATTGTTTTTACAATTTGTATGTTAGGTTAGGTTAGGTTATAGGCTAGAGGGCCGAGCGCCCGCGGCTAGGCAGGCCAGGGGGCCGAGCGCTGCGGCCATGAGCTTTATTTGATGTTTATATAACAATATATATTTGTTGGTCTTTTGTAGGCCCTGATCAAATCTATTATTGAACCACCACTAACCCTTTTTAAAAGCGAAGCTTTTCTATAATTAGGATCGGTCCGTCCGTAACGGATAGTTTTTTCGTTAATTTAGGCATGTTAGAATTGTCCTATCGATTTCAAACTTTGCATGGTGATTCCTGTAGTAATTAGGTAAGATTTAGAAAGCGTAGCAATAATATTTACCAGAATGTCTGTACGTCCATTTTAAACCTGTTGATTTTTTTTACTTTTTTAACATCAAATTTTTATGTGATCTAATAATCCAATTGATCTGATTTTTGGTATACTGATTCCTGGGACAACAAAGTACAATATTACAAGCGTAGCAACTCTATAATTAAGTCCTAACAATGTAAGTATGCCCATAAACATTATTCTGTATCAATCAGTTTTTCAACAATTTTACCTACAATTTTGATTCGACTCTTTTACATTTATATTATGATTATTCAGTTCTGACACTATACAAGTTATAATGTCTGTTTGTCCATCGTTTCAGTGCTTCGCTTTTATGGATGTTGTCATCCTTGTTTTAATAAAAATTTTCGAGAGCCAATAAATTAAATATGTGTAATAAAATGGAAACCGTCAGAATTTAAGCCTGTCCAAACAAAAATATAATACTGGGGTGGGTTTGGTCGCCCACGCACATCCCTTTTGCAAGGAAGCCCTTAGATTGTAGTGGCGAAGCCAATAGAATTAAGTCTAAAAAAATTGGTTGACTATAATTGAACAGCAATATTAGCCATGACCCAGTCTTGTTTCAACAATTCATTTCATTTTTATCAGGGAGGGATTGGATATTGAATTTCAAATAACATAGGTACCCAAAGTTTTTAGTAACATTTTCTGATTCGTTGCCTAAGCAACTTTGGGTACTAGTATTAATGGTGATTGGTTTCAATATCCATATCGATTTATCATATATTGTCTTATCCCTTTAGATGCCTGATTTTAACCAAGTTTATGCAGTTTTTCTTGAATTGTCTGGTTTTTAATTGGTATTTGATTTTCGTGCTTTTCATTTAAATTATTAATTATTTATTTTACAGGAGGTGAAATATGAATCATTTACTAACTACTAATCATATATAAAAGTAACAGGATGTCTTTATGTCTATCCCTGTGTGTGACTGTCTGTTAAGAAGGATCTCGCTAACTGCTGAACCGATATGGTTCTCCTTTACATTTAGCTTCCCAAAGATTCTGAGTAGGATGTATCTATTTTTTGAGACGGGACGGTGCCGAAAATTTTTATTTTAAGAACTACAATTTAAAGTGGGAAATTTGGATCTTGGACAAAATAGCTTCAGACAAAGTAGCTTCGGACAAAGAAGCTTCAGGACAAAGTAGCTTCAGGACAAAGTAGCTTCAGGACATTTACTTTTATTTAGAAAAGTAGCTTCCTAAGAAAAATTAGGTTATAGGCTAGGGGGCCGAGCGCCCGCGGCTAGGCAGACCAGGGGGCTGAGCTCTGCGGCCTTGACTTTTAGTAACAGTGGAGACTACTTTCCAGAGGCTACTTTGTCCTGAAGATACTTTGTCCTGAAGCTACTTTGTCCAAAGCTACTTTGTCTGAAGCTACTTTGTCCGAAGCTACTTAGTCCAAGATCCGGGAAATACCCCCTCCCCCCCTCTTAAGGACCCCTACAGGCCTCTAGGGACGTAGCTGCTAGTAAAGTTATAGAGTAGTTATACCTGATTTTTCTATAATTTACGTCATATTTGTTTTTCTAATTCATCAATAACCAATTTTTCTAAGCTTTATCGATTTATTTTCTTCAATAAATGATATGTATTACTGGTAGCGCCGTCAACATATACTTAGTACATGTCCATTTGTCTGGTTTTGTTTCAGTGTAATGCCCGTCTCAAGCTGCTTGACAACCAGGGATCTAAAGGGACAATATAATGGCCGATAAATTGATGTACATCCCCAATGCTGATACACAAAATTACTCTTTCTGTAGATTAAAATTAGTGGTTGAAACGTTTGAACACTCAACTTAATGAAACAAACAATCAAAATCCACGTAAGTCCCCAAAGTTGTAAAGCCAACGAATAAGAAAACGTTATTATAAACTTTGGGGACTAGTGTAAGAAATGCATTGTTATAAGGAGGATAATACTGGTACCCAAAGTTTCTTACCCAAACACTGTCTTTCTCATTCGTTAGGTTAAATTCCACAATAATGTTTATATACAGAAGGGGTAATTTTGTTGTCATAAATGGGAATGTACAATGTATATCAATTTATCATCCATTTTCATATCCCCTATGAGGTCCTTAATATTGATCTACTAAATCGTTTTTTTTACGCAAAGCTTTTATAATAAGGGTCGGTCCGTTCGTCCGTCTGTAACGGTTAGCTCTTTTCGTTATTTTGGACAGTTTAGAATAGTCCTATTGTTTTACAGAACCGAATAATCAGAATATAAATGTATAAGAGTCGAAGCAAAATTGTAAGTAAATTTGTTGAAAAATTGCTTGATGCAGGATAATGTTTAAGGACATACTTACATTTAGGACTTGAGTATAGAGTTGCTTCGCTTATAATATTGAGCTTTGTTGTCCCAGGAATCAGTATACCAAAAATCAGATGATAATTAGATTATATAAATATTATATAAAAAGTGAAAAAATCAACATGTTTAAAATGGACGTATGGACATTCTGGTAACGATTATAGAGTTGCTACCCTTTCTAAATCGTACCTAACTAATTCAGAAATCACCATGCAAAGTTTGAAATCGATAGGACAATTCTAACCTGCCTAAATTAACGCAAAAAAGCTATCCGTTCCGGACGGACAGACAAACTAACAATCCGCGAATTTTTTTAGTAGTTTTTTTTAAATACCCGAGGCATATACTTAAAGCTCGTAAATTTTTAATAATAGCAATTTGATGTGCTTAAAATGTTGTTAAATTTTTGTTTACAACAAAGTTGTATATATGTACATTTGTTGCAAAATACAGGATATTGTTTAAGAACATAATACATTTTTAGGACTTGGTTATGTGCTATTATACCTTTTTGTCCTAGGAATGATTTATCAGAAGAAAAGGATAATTACATAAAATGATTAAAGTTTAAGATTAGGAAATTTTAAATGGACGCATAGACTTTATTGTATCGATTATAAGGTTGCTAAGATTTCAAAAATATAACAGATGACCTTAAGTATAGAAAACCTTTGCTTTAAAAATGGACAGATATACCTTGATTATAAAGTAGCTTTACTGCTAAATTTGATTTATTTTTGACTGTTTTGTATAAAAGTAAAGTAATTTATGTACCAAAATTCTAGAATGAATAAACTTAAAGTTGGATAAAAATAGAAAAGAGACATACATAAATGTATTAAAAGTTAAGTATGTATTAAAAGTACATACATTTTATACAGGAATCTAAAGGGATAAGACAATGATAAATTGATGTACATCCCCAATGATGATACTCAAAATTACAACTTAAGTAGATATAATTAGTTGTTGAAATGTTTGAACACTCAATTTAATGAGCCAACTAATCAAAATTCACCAAAGTCCCCAAAGTTGTTAAGCCAACGAATAATAAAACGCTATAAAAGAAATTTTGGTACTAGTGTAATAAACAGCCCATTGTCCCCTCTCTCTCTGTATTTAATATGTTTATTATTAAGAAATAGGATGTCTTCTGTGTGTGTGTAGCTTAAGACCTCGCTAACAGTTTAAACCAATATGGTTCTTCTTTTACATATTTTAATTAGAAAAGTACATTGAAAAAATATACCTTACCAAGACCAAAAATATTTTTCAGATAAAACAAAAATGTTATGATATAACAAGCCAAAAATAGACAAGAAACATAATTTCTAGTGAATGATTAATTGTTGATATGAAATGAAAAAGTGATTAAAATAAGAAATAATCAACAGTTTTTGATAAAACTCCTTTAATTAGAAGTTGTAGTGAATATTTTTAAGAAAATCCGTCAACAACACAACCAGGTTCATGAATGGATTGTCTTTAATTTTACATAACGTGACCTAAAGTAATAAATAAACAAACATTATCCCCCTCCCTCACATTAAAAAAAAATAACGAAGTTGGTTTCAGTGTCTAACAAGGCACTTTGTGTTCAAGCACCTATTATTTTATATTATATAGTATATTATCAAAATTGTTTCAGCCTTTCGAGGGGTGTTCAATATGTAAATTTAATAGAAGTTTCTTAGTTTTATAGAAGCAAAAATAGGAGAATTTTGTAATGGAATCGAAATTTTAAAAACTTTCGGCGTTCTCCTCTTTGGGTAACCCCCTCCCCCCCCATATTTCTAATTTTCAAAATTCAAAAAAATATTTCTAAGGAGATATTACCAAACTTTCCTATAAATTAAAATTAAGGTGGTTTAAGGGTGTATAATTAACAAATGTTGATACAGTCAATAGAAACATTTCAGGGAATCTAAACCCCCTAATTTTATGATTTTTGGGTTGTGTACACCCCTTTACTTCATCGGCTGGTTAGGTACTACTATTGGGTACCATTGCACAGCAATCCATTCATGTATCCAACTTTAACCAGGAGGATGTCACTGCGACAACATTTTATATTCTCTGCCGCTGCTACACTTGTAAGTATACAGGGATATAAAGGGATAAGACAATGGACGATAAATGGATGTACAATGTATATATGTAGTCCTCAGATATCGGCCAAACCATTCCTCCATGGAACTATAAATTTACAAAATGTCTATAAATCTATCCTCTGTATGTATACACCATTTACCAAAGTTAGAATTTAACACAAGAATATTGAGGGAAAGATTGATTTCTTGTCCATTGACTTAAAACTTTATCCCTGCTGATATTTGTCCTTTCACTGGTGTGCCTTCATTTCCACAAATACCATACAAATATTATATAAAGTAGTTAGCTTTTTTTGTCTGTAGCGAAGAATCTCGCTAACCGCTAAACCGATATAAATTTCCTTTACAGTGAGGCTGCTTATAGATCCTGAGATGGTTTTAGGCTATTTTATTTTCATAAAGAAAGCTGGGTATGGTTTAATTCTATTTCTCTGCCCTTTCTTTATCCTTTTGAATAAAGCGCCCCTAGATACAAGGGGCGTAACCGCTGGTCATATATATTAGCAAGTCATCAATAACATAAATTATTTGCCCTTCTCCTTTGCTTTACTCATCACTACCCCCTCTAATTTTTAAAAGTGACGCTACTCTATAATTCGAAAAGTTCGTCTGTCAGTCTTTCCAATCTAATCTAACCTAAGAAAAACTACCTGTAAAGGAAAACAATATCAATTCAGCAGTTAGCAAGATCCGTCGGTACAGACAGACATACAGACAAACATCCTGTTACTTTATTATAAGGATTGACGCAATGCGGAAGTGATAGTACACCCCGTTTATTGCATTGAAACCAATATTTTGTAAAAATGCTATGATCAACATTTTCCAAGAATTTACATTCTGGGAGCGATGATTTCAAACATCAATGAAATCATTTTAAAATAGAATAGAAAAAGTATCGATTCAACTTGATTTTTGAAAAGTATATTAAAAGCAATTTAATCATACATGAAAAATGGATCTTAATTGATGTAAATATACGTATGATATTATGACAGGGGAAAAATTGGAGTCAATTTAGCTTCCTAACATGGAACTTATTCATCGGCCAAGAAGGAAGGGATTGTGGTAAGGGGATGATGGAATGGGAGAATCGTTATTTTAGCCCTCTGCAAGTTTTACTTTATTAGAGAACATGAAAATCTGGCGTAAGAAAAAGTATTAATAATCCTATTTCTATGACCAATTTTGAAGTTGTGACCTAATAAGAATTACCCAAACAATGTTAAGAGTAGGGGAATTGGAGATATACACAACACATATTGCATGTGTTGAAATTGATGGATTTTCAAAGATATATATATTCACTACCTCATGCTATATTTTACAAAAATTGTTTCATTTTCGCACAAAGACACAATCCGATTATAAAAAACAGTAGGTTTTTTTTGTCTGAAACTTCAGATTTCAATAACTTCTAAACTAATAAGATTTCTATATTTTAGGGGAGGCTATTTTTTTATTTATGTATTTTTAGAAAAAATGTTTCATATTCGCACTAACATAATCCTATTATATAAAGTAGTAAAGTTTTTTTTTTATGTCTGAAGCTTAAGATATTAATAACTACTTATAGAGCTTCACAAAGATGTCGGGATGGTTTTTGGCTATTTCATTTGTAGATTAAAGTATTAAAGAGAATTTAGAGCATCATCCGCTTGTAATGGGATGCGATTCTCCGATACTCTAACACGCAAGGATATTAGGTTAAGTAACACCCAACAGACAACCAACCCTTTTATAGCACGACCTTTATCTGAGAAATCCTACCTGTGCATTGTAAAGAGTTGCGCCTATTTAAGAGCCAAGACATTCCCTCTACTCTAACCATCTATGTCGCGCACCTGACATAACAGCAGTAGGAACCATTTTTAACGTTTTGACGCGGTTTTGGGCCAAGATTCGAACCTATCGCCTCCCCGACGACGAACAGATGCGATTGTAATAATTAGCAATTCTGTTGATGAAATAATGTGTGGAAGGGAATAAACACCTTCTGCAAATTATTTCCGCCTTCATTCAGTTATAAAATCATACTTTTTAGATAAACAACAAATAAAAATAATAAGTACCTTTCGTTTTTAATAACGCATCTACCTTATAATTAGAGTTTATCTGTACGTCCGTCCGACAGTTTATCAATAAAAATTAGTAAAATGTAAAAATGTTACTCTTTTGCCATTTTAGTGGTTTCACTCTTACTACATTTGGACCACAAATTTAACTTTTGAAGAAAAAACGTATCTTTAATGCTCAATTAGAACATTTTTGACCCAAATGCTATGTATCATTGTAAATGTAGCATATACATTTACTGACAGACTTACAGACAATCCTAATTATAGAAAGGCTTTAGTACTGATAACTTAAAATATATAAATACATTTTCTAATATAAAATAAACAATAAAGCGAATTATAACAATACACAATATTCTTTTTTGCTTTAAGACTATCATAAAACACCCTACGCCCCTAAAGGCCTTTTGGAAGGAGGGGTGGGGGAAAGAGATCCCATATATTCAATTTTAGTTTAAAAAAGAAAAATCAAACATATTTTTAGAGGAAGGTTATCTTTCTAGTAGTGATTTTTTGGGAGGGTGTTGCTAACCTCCCCCAGAATAGTTATAAACCTTCCCAGGACCTATGAGAATCTACATTGGAAAGGAGAACCATATCGGTTCAGCGGTTAGCAAGATTCTTTAGCATAGACAGATAGACAGAAATCCTGTTTTTTTTTATAAAGATATTGTGTTTTTACAAAATAAAGACATAATGATATATATAAAAGAATGAACACCATAAAAACCTGGGATCCAAAGGGATAAGACAATGGCCGCTAAATTAATGTACATCCCCAATGATGTGACACAAAATTACCCCTTCTATACATTGAACATTCAATTTAATTAACCAACCAATTAAAATTCTTCAAAGTCCCTAAAGTTGTTAAGCCAACAAATAAGAAATGTTAATATAAAATTTGGGGACTAGTGTAATAAACAGACCATTGTCCCGTCCCTGTCTGATAAAAACACTTTAAGAGTAATTAAATATTTGCTTTATGATTATAACACTTGTCATTGTTCACTTATATAAATACAATATTTCCTATTAAAACTAATTTTTTTTATATCCTGAAAGTTCAACTTAAGTTCAACTTTCTTTAACCCAGCGAGCTAGGGCCCATTGGACTGTAAATTATGCTGGTACCCAAAGTATTTAAACGTTGGATAAAAAACTTTGGGTACTTTTATCATATTTAGATTGGTTGGGTCCAAACAAGTTGTGTCCAAATGTTTAAAACTTTAATTTAATCTACAGAAAGTGTAATTTTGTTTATCATTATTGGGGATGTATATTAATAACCTTCCATTGCTCTATTCATTATTTTTCTGATATCGCCTATTATGGTGTATACTGTATAAGAACAATATAACCCATTATCTAAATAGTCTTTCTTTTATTTTCATTTTAACTAAAGATATTACTTATAGATACATAGTACCAGAAAGGTAATGAATACAATAATTACCTTCTTTATATAAAAGCAAAAGGATGTTTGTCTGTACCAAAGTATCTCTCTAACAGATGAACTGATATGGTTCTCTTTTACAATGTAGCTTCTCTAAGGTCCAGAGAAGGTTTATAACTATTCGGGGGTGGGAACCACCACCCTTCAAATAGAAATAGCCTTAAGATAGAATGGGGGTCGGATCCTCCCCCCCCCCCTTCACCTCAAGTGTACCTTAAGGTTTTTAGAGGAGAAGCCTATAGTTTAATATAATAGTAGTAAGTTTTTTAAGTTTGACATTCAAACTGAATGAGTTCTTTATATTATACTAGCAGCTGCGCCCCTAGCATCTAGGGGCTCAAATACAAAGGGATATTGAAGGGCAGAAAAATAGCATAAAACAATAACCAGACTTTTTTTTAAAAATATAAAATTGCCTAAAACGTTCTCAGGGCCTATAAGAAGTTTCCCTCTAAAGGAGAACCATTTCGGTTTACTACTAACAAAAAAAGCTTAGTACTTTATATAATAGGATAGATCCTATTTTAGTCATAGATTTAAGTATTGGGATGGTTTTAAGTCATTTTTCAGCCCCTCCATCCACTTCAAATACAAAGCCCTAAATTATAAGACCGCCCGAATCTACTAGAATGCTATGAAGTAACAGGATGTCTCAGCTTATGTCTGTCTGTATTTCCAATAAAATATTGGTTAGTTGATTGATTTGTCTAAACATCTCACAAAATATTTCATCCTTTTATATAAATGGTTAGAATATTGCATTTTGCAACATGAGATGGTTTAAGTCTATTTTCTTAAAGCTAGGGGCGCACAGCAAATATGGTAAAAAATTCTCTAATCTATGTTCTTTATATTATCACTTTCTTATCTTTTCACGCCTCTGTGATTTATCTTCATAAACTACACAATACATTTACAATCATTTCTTGATATAAAGAAAGCCTTTGACTGTGTCCATTTTTCTTTTACACAACATAAATTGCATTGGAGTAAAACGTTTTACTTTAATGTTTAGAAAATGCGATAGCATCTAGAGGCTCTATATTAAAAAAGGTAGAGAAGGACAAAAAACTAGCCTAAAACAACCCTAAGACATGAATCTAAAAATAAAATAGCTTAAAACCATCCAGAGACCTATGTGAAGCTTGCCTACACAGAGAACCCAATCGGTTCAGTAGTTTACTAAAATATTACTACTTTGTTTAAAGGGAATCAGTCTCATTAATTTAACTGTATAAGAATTATGATTTGTTGATTGATTAATTTCAGATGTTGATAATTCTGCGCATTCATCCATAAAATGAGAAAGGTTAATGAAAACTAATTCTATTTCAGGACTGCTTGGGTCGAGGAGTTGCTTACGTCACATCTGTGCATGAGTATCAGATGGAGGGAGAGGAGGGAGGGGGTGGACAAGAACTTGATAGAAATATCAGACAAGTTCCGGTAAGTTTACAAACTTTAATTGGTTATCATACCTTTCAGGCGCTACCTTGATTCATTACAGGTCATTCATTTTAATCAAACGGTTTGTGTCTTTTAATTGACACAGATGCTTAAAGTAAGAGCCGAGAAGGTCAATAATAGCCTAAAACCACATCAAGGCATTTGTACAGCTTCCCTGAAAAGTAAAACCTATTTAGACCAGTAATTTCTGAGATATTTAGCTTTTATACAAAAAAACCTACTACTTTATACTTATAATTAAAGATTAATTAAAGTTTGGTTTATTTCCTTAGACCATAGCAACCCGTCATTTTTTTCCAATTTAAATAAACAAAAAATGTAACAGGAATCTTCATGTAAAGTTTGAAATCTACTAAATAACCGATAAAGCTTTCTTTCAAATAATAATGGTTTGCAGTAAATTTGCTAGATTGTAAAGACACTCATTGTTATTTTGTTTGAACAATAAGGTGATTTAGCCATAAGCGTCATAAAATGCAGTAATTTCACCAAAACAACAAAAAAAGTTGAAAAACAAGGTATTCATTTCCTAGAGTTGGAAAGATCTTGAAATAATAGTTGTTTGGATTTTATAAGTACACTTCAATATAATGTTGGTTATGCATAATATGTAAAAATGGAAATAAAACCAAAAAATTTACTATTAGGTACAGTAGGTTAGGATATCTATCCTATATATTTTGAAATAAAATTTGAAAATTCAACCAATTTTGCAAGTATATTAAACATTAATGTATAAATACTATTTCAAATTCTGATGTAAAGATTCTCATTGCATATACCTTCTTACAAAGGAATAATGAGGACTTTGAATATAGCTGTAACTTGCTACTTACAATGTATATATTCACTGATATTAGAATTATGATTAAATGATTCAACCATTTAATTAAAAAATCTTTATCTAATGGCATAAAATTGTAGAATTTTAGCAAAAAAATGTCTTCAAAATTATTTAATTATTAGCTTTATTTTACTGATGTCAATTTTATAGCCTCACTGAATGATGTGCATTTGAAAGGTACATTTCTGTCTTTGAAGGCATGTTTACTCAAACAGTATTATGCAATCAAAACCATTTTCTTTCTAAAATCTCATTAGAAATCTTATTTAATTCTCAATTTATTGCACAATGTGTCCTTTTTCCTTAACATTTATACCAAAATTTCTTAGGCTTAAATTAGGATCAATTTATTTATTTTTTTAAATTTAATTTAATTAAGCATATCTTCATCCAAAGCCCATTTGAAAATTATCTGGCTTTTAGTAAAACTTATTAACTTCCATTTTATTTTAGGAATTTGGTGAAGTAGGATCTTCATTGAATAGTAAAAGCCTGCACAATTCTGTTGAATTATCTGGCTTTTAGTAAAACCAAATTATTTCGATTTTATTTCAGGAATTTGATAAAGTAGGTTCTTCATTGAATAGTGCAAGCACGAAGAAATATCTGGCTTATAGTAAAACTAATAAAGTTATCTTTATTTTAGGAATTTGATGAAGTAGGATCTTCATTGAATAGTACAAGCCTGCACAATGCTGTAGAACTACCTGGGTACTCGGAGGGGCCCCATCCTATTGTATCTGGTAAGGCTTTATTTTGATAAACCCAACGGGACTGTAACTTATATTACATAATTTACACTTTCCTTAACCTAAAATATTCTAGAAAATTCTTTGTTTGTTTTTGAGTGGAGAACAGTGAAAGTTTAAATAATTAAATATTTTTTTTTGCAAATATTGCGTACTATAGAAAAGTGGGGAAGATGAATATTAGGCTGGGGAAGGAATAAAACTTTATGAAAGAAGCATTAAGGCTGTTAACAAAATAGCTTTATGGGTAGAAATAAAGCTAGACATAACTCAATTAAATGTAGAGTTTCTTTTTTGCTATAAGTAGGTGATGATAAAAGAAATGTGGAATACAGGGAGAGAGAAGGACTTATTGATGTGAAGAGCAGTGTATTATCTGCATTCTATACTTATAATTAAAATCAGACCAGTCATTACAAACGGACATACACAAGCACTTATAGAGTAGGTTCACTTCAAAAATATGACGCAACCCAATCTTTTCCACTTTTGTATTAATTTTGATGGAACATGATTCCAGTTACGTCATATTTTTCTTTCCCGAAAAAGGGAAGGGGGGAAGAAAATCTCTCCAAAAGAGATGGGGAAAAACCCCTTTTCTCCCATCTCTTTTTTTCTTCCCTCCTTCCCTTTTTCGGGAAAGAAAAATATGACGTAACTGGAATCATGTTCCAATAAAATTAATACAAAAATGGGAAAGATTGGGTTGCGTCCAAAAATATCAAAGGTTTTCTAAACTAAAATTATTTTTATAATTTTTTAATTACTATCCGCGGAAAGCTGTCTATAATTCCATGCAATGAATAACTATTAACTATGAAATTTGTTTGTTTTAGATTCTTTATTTTCTCTGATTATCTTCATCTATGTATCCATCACATTCAGGAAATTTTCAGTAACAAGTATTTTTTGAAAGGACAAATTTATTCTTATACTAAAGTAAAAGGATGCCTGTTTGTCTGTTTGTGTGTCTGTGTGTTTGTACCGAAGGATCTCGTAGGGGCGTAGCCGCTAGTAATATTTTAATTTATTATCAAGTCCTAAAAATGTAAGTATGTCTCTAAACAGTATTCTGTAATTACGTAATTTTGCAACAATTACAATTTTGTTTAGACATATTAATGTTATGCTTATTAAGTTCTGACACTCTACAAGTGTTATTATTTGTTTTTCCTACCCTCTGATTTTAGAGTTTCGCCTTTATGAATTTTGTCAACCTTGTTGTTTAAATCCATTATTATTTTGATTGCTTAGTAAGGGGGTAAAGATTTTAGGAAAAGGGGAGGAGAAAATCAGGAGAAAAGTTACATCAAATGTAAAGTAGATGAGCTTGAAAAAATCCTAAAGAACAAGGATGACAACATCCATAAAAGCGAAGCGCTGAAACGGTAGGACAAACGGACATTAACACTTGTATAGTGTCAGAACTGAATAATCAGAATATAAATGTATAAGAGTCGATGCAAAATTGTAAGTAAATTTGTTGAAAAACTGCTTGATACAGAATAATGTTTATGGACATACTTACATTTTTAGGATTTAGTTATAGAGTTGCTTCGCTTATGATATTGTACTTTGATGAGGTGCTTTTAAAAATTGTGACTGAAAAATGTAATTGTGCAGTTACATGTTCTACGCATTCTGTTGGAGATCTCCAGAGGTTAAACCACCATCTGCTTCTGATAAGGTATATCTATCTATCTATCTATCTATCTATTTATCTATCTATCTATCTATCTATCTATCTATCTATTTATCTATCTATCTATCTATCTATCTATCTATCTATCTGTCTGTCTATCTATCTATCTATCTATCTATCTATCTATCTATCTATCTATCTATCTATCTATCTATTTATCTATCTATCTATCTATCTATCTATCTATCTTTCTGTCTGTCTGTCTGTCTGTCTGTCTGTCTGTCTGTCTGTCTGTCTGTCTGTCTGTCTGTCTGTCTGTCTGTCTGTCTGTCTGTCTGTCTGTCTGCCTGTCTGTCTGTCTGTCTGTCTGTCTGTCTGTCTGTCTGTCTGTCTGTCTGTCTGTCTGTCTGTCTGTCTGTCTGTCTGTCTGTCTGTCTGTCTGTCTGTCTGTCTGTCTGTCTGTCTGTCTGTCTGTCTGTCTGTCTGTCTGTCTGTCTGTCTGTCTGTCTGTCTGTCTGTCTGTCTGTCTGTCTGTCTGTCTGTCTGTCTGTCTGTCTGTCTGTCTGTCTATCTGTCTATCTGTCTGTCTGCCTATCAAACTATCTATAGTTATCAATTTATTATATCTATCTATCAATATGATAATTTATTTTTCCATTGACTATTTCAAGTAAGGTATGATTTTTTATTCCATTTTTATTTCAAAATATCTCTGGAATTTTCATTTTCTTTTAAGCTATCAGCTTTCGGTAATTTATCTTCCATTAATGATTTTTTCATATATATTTTTTCCAGGAGCTGCCTATGATCACAGAGATGTTGAAGGAGGTTGAGAACCAAGCGCAGACCAAAGAAGAGAATGCCGCTGTTTAGATTTACAACAATTTTTTCCCGCGTTTTTTCCTCTCCCGCCAGAAATTTCGCGCTTTTTTTTTATGAAATGCACTCAGAAATTATTATTATTATTCAATGATTTAAATTCATTTGTAGTAAAGTATGATGAAAATATTTTTTAGCAATTAAAACACACTTTGACTTTAGCATAACGTTTTGTTTAATGATTTTAGTCATTAATGAAACAGTTTTTTTTTTTATAATTTTTTCATTATAATTTGGCATCAAATAGCAGCTTATATCACGGTTTCTAGCTGGAGCCAAATCATTATGAAACGAGTAAACTAAAAAATATTTTCTTCTTGCAAAATAACTTTTTTGTTTGATTTTGTACAATGTTTAAAAATAGAATGAAAAGAAGTTGTTTTGAAAATGAACAAATAACATTTTGCAGCTTAAGCTTATAAAAATGCATAAAAAGACATAAAATGTTGTAATACTTTTCTATTTTAAGAAAATAAGTTCTTAAGACGTAATAATGTTTTATTTTTTTGCCAACTTTTGGTGATTTAAGAAATTCTAATTATTTATTTCATTAGTAAATTTTATCTCTATATCTTATTTAATTAAACGAATTTTTAAAGTTATTTATCCCATGACATTATAGACAGCTTTCCGTGGATATTGAATTAAAAAATATAAGAATAAAACCAGTTTTGTTAGAACCGAGGGGCCGGAGGCCCGGTCGAAGAAAACTGGTATTAATTTCATTATTTTTTATTCGTGAAAAATTGTTTATAATACAATGTTATACATGATTTTTCAGTATGGCTGAGAATCGGTTCTAATCCAGAGGATATTAATCGGTTTTGAAGCCTATCTGAAAAATATTTTTTTTGTCTTTAGTATCTGGTGGATCAGTAATCAGTATAAAAGATATAGGTGTACCTTTTGCTCCATATTATCTAGTTGATATAGGTATACTATATGGAGCAAAGGCGTGCAGAGGGAGGATGTAGGGGGGTGGAACGAACCCCTGACAAGAAAATAAACCCCCTCTTGTTATTTGAAATTACATCCATCACATTCCCTCGATTTTGGCTTTTGGGGAGTATCAATATTTTCCGCTGCGCTTCGCGCACCCCTTTGGCAAAACCCTATTCACGCCACTAATATGGAGTATAGTTGTACCTATATTTTTTCATGATTCCAGCTATTATCATTTGCTCAATAATTAAGTATTATTTGATAATTTTGTTTAAATAATGATTATTTACTGCTAGTCGAAACGAAAAGAAGCAGCTTATAGTAACTAATGAAAATTACGTCATGAAATACAAATGACCAATGATAGGCCAGTATACAATGCAATTGTCCAATGGTAAATGTAAACTGGCATAGCATTTTTTTATTATGCACTATAAGCTGCTTCAAAAGTACTAAATTTGTAAATCTGCCGAAAAAAATATTTTTTTGTGATCACCTATTTTTGTTATTTATAAACTTGCACCATAGCTATATAATAAAGTATAAGAAGAAATTTTTAATTAAATTATCCATAGAATTTTTATTTGGACATTATATTATTGAATCATGGCGCGAAGCGACAAAAATTATTTAGTTCCCAAAGTTTTATAATAAAGTTTTCTTATTCCCTAACAACTTTGGGGAATTTCATTGAACTTTGATTTATTGTTCATTTAGTTGAGTGTCCAAACGTTTCAACCACTAAAAGTAATCTAGCAGAAATGGTAATTTTGTGTATCATCATTACATTATTGAACCATGGCGCGAAGCGACCAAAACTATTTAGTCCCCAAAGTTTTATAATAAAGTTTTCTTATTCCTTAACAACTTTGGGGAATTTTATTGAACTTTGGTTTATTGTTCATTTAGTTGAGTGACCAAACGTTTCAACCACTAAATGTAATCTAGAGAAGGGGTTATTTTATGTATCATCATCGGGTATGTATCTCAATTTATCTGCCATTGGCTTATACCTTTAGAGTTTTTATAGATTAACAGGATGTTTGTCTGTCTGTTCCTCGCTAAATATGGTTCTTCTTACCAGTGAAGCTTCTAATAAGTTCATGTCAGGTTTTCAACTATTTTGGGGTAGGGTACTACCACACCTAAGAGAATTGCCTTTTCTTAAAACTAAACTTAGAGGTGGACTCTCGACTCCTAGTTCCTTCAAGTGGCTTTAAGAGGCCTTTAGGGGCGTAGCCACTAGAAAGTAATAGATAAACTAGATAGGTTTAATCAGCTAGATCAGGCTAATTCTAATGGATGTAGAATATACGTGGATATTATGACAGGAGATAAATTTTCGTCAATTTTCGTTTCAATATCCCCTCGCATTTATTGGTCGGGATTTTTATCCAGTAGGAAGCGAGGGGGATGGGGGAGATAGTTATTTTAGCCCGCTACATAGAAAATGAAAATCTGGTATAAGATCCAAGTAATAATAAATCCATAGACAAACTTTACAAAGTTTTTTTTTTGTGTATGACGACATTTTGTGTAGGAATTCAAATAAAGTACTAATAGAAATAATCTAGAGATATATTGTCTAAGTCGGCCAATAGGAGAATAATGTTGGTACATTCCAGACCTGTCATTGGTTCAAACATTTTTCAGATTTGAGTAATTATGCATTATGAGTCAGCTATAACTTGTCGTATTTCTTAGGATAAAGCTCTTCTTTGGTAAATTATATCGAATAAAAGGGATAGTTTCACGAAATGCATTTGAATTTGATTTAGTGAACCGCATATTTTTTCCTGGTTAATTGGTTAAACTACATTTATTTGGCATATATTTGAAAGAATTTCAATTTTCAAAAAAAACCTTACTACATAGATACCAGTGAAAAGTATTAAACAAAACTAAAATATTTTTCATAATTTTATTCTTAATACAAAAGATTATATAAATTGTATTAAACTACAAAGTGTTCTACAATACTATTAAAGCTTTAAATGGTAATCATATCAATTTAATATTAATAAAAGATTAACAATTTACTAACAAAATAAAATAATTAATTTAAAATTGTTTAAAGTAAGAGTGGTATGAACATATCCATAATTTTTAATGATTTAAAAATGCTTTTTTTCTCATTTTGGTCAATTTTGTACATTGTGAAATAAATAAAATAAAAGAAAGCGTCCTAACTTTTGTGATTTAAAAAAAATAGCTAGTCGGTTTTTTAATAAGTAGTAGATGTAAAATGATCCATAGAATTTAGATATGTAATTGGTGTTATTTGTAGACCTCTAAGTTTTGAAGTAATTTAAGTCAAAAAATTAAGTTGGTTTTAGGGTACTAAAACGCAAAAAAAAGGAAAATTGGCATTATGAACAAAAATAATAAGATCTTTAATTTGACACCTTATTTTTTAATTCTGTTGAGTAATTATTGAAAAAATCTATTTTGTTGAAGCCCGGTGAATCGAAACTTTGAACATTGGGAGCTCGTCACGAATGGGTTAAAACAAAATCACAAAAGTTAGGACACGTTCTTTCCAAAATTATTGACTAGAATTTAATTTCTTTAAAGGTTATCACAGGTTAAAAAGACTAGAATAGTTATTTATCGTATCGTATTATAGACAGCTTTCTGTGGATAGTAAAATAAAAAAATAATATTAATTCATCGGCCCATTGGTCTAACAAAACTGGTATTTATATTATGTTTTTACTATCATTACAAACGATATAATACATGACTTTTCAGTAAAGCTGAGAACCGGTTCTAATCCAGTGGATATTAATCGGTTTCAAAGCCTTACTTGAATAACTGTTAGGTAAAGTTTTTATTTCTTGAAAATCAATTTACAATTTGCTGCAAAATGTTCAAGAATAAAACTCAGGGAGATAGGGACAAGGACAATGAATATTCTCTCCCAAAACATAAGCCCTTATTTGTATAGGGAAAGTGGTAAATATTGTGTGGATGAAAGTGTTGTTGTAGATCAATTTAATTCCTATTGTCTTTTCCCTCCCTTATTTTATCATTTTTATATGTGCTTTTTTGTTTTTTACATTATTTCTATTTTTTTGTTTGTGCTACGAATAATTGCTGGAGCAATGTACTTAAGAAACAAATTAATAAGAATCTTAATGAATTTGTTGATTCTTTTGCTTATTTAATAAAAGATTTTTATTTTTTTTGCTTTTAAAGTACAACTCCCTTTATATGTTAATAATATGATAAAGGACATTTTATGCTTTTTTGACATAATTTTTTTTATGTCCAATAGTTGAATGTTGAAAAAATATGGCTTGTTTGTTATGAACTATATGCTACAATTATAAAAAGATAACTTTTTTCAAAATATTACATCTATTAGGTACGAGTTAAAACATCTTTTTTTTAAGAATAACGAAGCTCTACGAAGTGTCCAAAAAAATGGGCCGTGTGACGTCAATAGATCCACCTCTTTTTAAGGAGTTTCCTTTTCCACTTCTCTTCTCATCCCTATTTATATGACGTTTCATGGCTGATTTTTTCGGAAACTTAAAAAATAACTTCCATTATATTTACAAAATGACTTTTTTGGTATTTTTTTTTTAAATGTGATAAAAAGATGTTTGAATGATTATCTACTTTTTGTTAGCTGAGAACTTTCTTCCCCTGCGTCCACCTCTTTTCTTCTGTAATCTTAAATATATATTTATCATTAATATAAAAGTAACAGGATGTCTGACTGTCTTTCTGTCGTTCCATAAGGAACTCCCTAACCGGTGAACCGATATTTGCATTGAAGCTTAGGTCCACGGAAGGTTTATGACTATTTTAGGCGAGGTTTCCACCACCTCCCAAGCTAAATCCCCCTCGTAAAAATGACCCATGCCCCCTTACTTCTTTTACTTTTTTTTTATAACTTACATTGAAAATGGTCATGGTCGACTTCCACCCCCCCCCTTAACCTCAAGTGTCAATAAGCCTAAAGGGGCCTAGCTGCTTGCATTAAGTAAAGTAAAAGAATATAGTTAAATACCTCCATTGAACCAATAATGCACTGTCTTCTAAGATTTGTAAACTTTCAAAAGAAGTTAAAGAGTGATTTTTTAGTTTGGCTGTAATCTAGCGGATATTTATCCAACTGATGGTTTCACATGACTCAACAAATACGCACACACACCCACACACACTCATACACCCACAAAACACACACACACACAAACGCACACACAGGGTACATATGCTTACCCAGAGGATCCATACAATTTCACACCCACACACACCTATACACCCATACACACAAACACACACATACACATACACACACACACACCTTTACACCACACACACAAACATACACATACACACACACACCTATACTCCCACCTATACACCCACACACACAAACACACACATACAAATGTACACACACACCTATACTCCCACCTATACACCCACACACACAAACACACACATACACACACACACACAAACACACACATAAACATACGCACACACACACACACACCTATAATCCCACCTATACACACACACATACACTCACATACACACAAACACACACACATAAGGTGCAGATGCTCAACTGGAGGATTGGGGAGGAGCTCCATACAACTACACACACGCACACCAACTCACACACACACACATACACACAAACACAAATACACACACACACACAGGGTGCTGATGTTCACCTGAAGTATTGGGGAGGAGCTCCATACAACTACACACACACCCACACACACACACACACACACAGGGTGTAGATGCTCACCTGGAGAATTGGGGAGGAGCTCCATACAACTAAACACACACAAACACACACACACACAAGGTGCAAATGCTCACCTCACAAACACACACGCACACACCTACACACACACACACAGGGTGCTGATGCTCACCTGGAGGATTGTGGGGGAGCTCCATACAACTATACACATACACACACACACACACACACAAACACAGGGTGCTGATGCTCACTTAGAGGATTGGGGAGGATCTCCATACAACTACACACACACCCATACACACCTACACACACACACACACACAGGGAGTAGATGCTCGCCTGGAGGATTGGGGAGGAGCTCCATACAACTATACACACACCCACACACACATACACACACACACACATACAGACACACAAACATACACCCACACACACACACCCACACACACACACACACACACACAAGCTGTTGTTACTCACCTAGAGGATTGAGGAGGAGCTCCATACAACTGGTTGGGGGAATCTGAAATAAAACAATGATTTTAGTAAAATAAAAAAGGGCTTACTTGTTGTTAAAAGCATAGCTTTTTTAAAAGCATAGCTTTTCTATAATTAGGGTCGGTCCGTCCGTACGTCCGTCCGAGATAGATAGCTTTTTTTCGGTAATTTTGGCATGTTAGAATTGTCCTATCGATTTAAAACTTTGCATGGTGATTACTATAGTAGTTAGGTACGATTTAGAAAGCGTATCAACTCTATAATCATTACCAGAATGTCCGAACGTCCATTTTAAACATGTTGATTTTTCTACTTTTGTAACAACAGATTTTTATGTGATCTAATTATCCGTTTTATTATAAGCAAATCAACCCTATAATCAAGTCCTAAAAATGTAAGTATGTCCATAAACATTAACCTGTATCAAGCAGTTTTTCAACAAATTTACTTACACTTTTGCCGTTGGTCCTACCGTTTCAGTGCTTCGCTTCTATGGATGTTGTCATCCTTGTTTGTATAGTAATGCTAGCGGCTGTGCCCCTAGCATCTATCCATCCTTTTATTTGAAGGAATAGGGAGAGGGAAAGAAAATAGCCTGAAACCAAACCATAAAGTAAAATAACCTTAAACCAACAATGGAACTTTTGTGTATTACTTTAAAAAATTGCTCCTGATCTTTTAACCTTTTAAAGAACTGTTCAAAAAAATTAGAAAAAAATGTCATTTAAATAATTATATTTTTTACCATCACTCAGAAAATGCACAAAACCAAAAAGGAAACCAAAATAATAAAAGTAAAAACTTGAGGATTATCTCAAAATTACAGTATTTTTAGTAGCGAAGCTACTCTATAATTGGAAATGTCCGTGTGTCCGTAGGTCCGTCTGAAACGTTTTTAGGGAAACGTGATTTTTTTCGGCTCCTTTTCGATCAAGGTAGGAGCCTGAAATTTTCAGGGATGAAATAAGTTTACATTGTTCATACTTTTCATACTAATTTTGGATCTTCGCTACTTATGGATGTTGTCATCCTGGTTTTGATTAAAATTTAAGTATACAGGACTAAGCAAATGATAGATACTATACCCAGGGAGGAAGGAGACATTGGGCTGTTTATTACACTAGTCCCCAAAGTTTTATAATAATGTTTTCTTATTCGTTGGCTTAACAACTTTGAGGACTTTTATAGAATTTTGACTGGTCGATTCATTTAGTTTAGTGTCCAAACGCCTCACAACCACTAATTCAGGGGCGTCCAAGCTTTTTTAATTAGGGGGGTGGGGGTAATTTTTGTTTTGTTTTTTGGGGTAATTAGATTTATGTGTTTCGGCCCTTTGTTTGTGTGCATTCACTTCTGCACAAGTATCATATTTAATATTAATAAACCCTCCAAGGACCTATGAGAAGCTACACTCTAAAGGAAAACCATGACGGTAAAGTGGTTAGCGAGATCCTTCGCTACAAACAAAAAAATGCCCACTTCTTTGTATAATAGGATTAGATCATCGAAAAAACAAGAATGACAGCATCCATGAGTAGCAAAACACAAAAATGGAAATTACATATATTTATGCTAAAGAGAGAAATTCAGTGTTCAAAGTTCAAGAATAATATCACGAAACCTTTTAAATGCATTTTAATGTTTCAATATCTATAATTTATATTTTTGAAGCATAAGTGACAGGCCGACGGACTAAGTTAATCATTTTGCCCTATAGTGTTACGGACTTCCAGACGGACATACCGACAAAGTGAATTATAGAGTAGTAAGGCTCTCGACTGCAAGCAATTATATTTTAAAATATCAATTTCATATTATTTAATTATCCGTCATTTTACACTTCAATCCTAACGCAGTTTGGGTGATTTTAATGACTAATAATCCACAAAAAAATTTGCCAAGCTAAAAAGATTATGTATGAATTGATATGGTATTTGAAATAAAAACTGTTTGTCCTCAGGGACAAGGGAATGTCTTTCTGACCAACAATTCTATTAAAATCACGCAATCTTATCACGAAACCTTTAAAAGTTTTGAATGTTATGGATGATTCAACTATTATCAAAAAGGGTTTATAGTAAAGAACATTAGGGTTTAAATTCGCTAAATCTCATCACTAAACCTCAATATTAAATAAGAAATTAGCAGACCATTTTTCAAAACAAACAAAAGAATTCTTACTAAACAATTCAAAAGTAGGGAGATTAAAAAAATATTTTTAATTACTTCCTAAAATTTAAATCTTTAAATTTTTTTCTTTTCCATAATATTTGTAACTGATTAAAGACAAAAAACAAAATATTTAAATAAATTTTTACTTTGATGCATTTTCAAACACTTTTATTAACCCCTTAAAGCAAGTTAAGACAAAAGTTTCATATTGATTTAATGATTAAAATACATCATAAAATACTCTAAAGCTCAAAAATAAAATTCATTGTTCATTACTTATTAAAACAAGGATGACAACATTCATAAGCGAAGCGCTGAAATTGAAGGACAAACATAAATTAACTCTAGTAGAGTGTCAGAACTGAATAAACTGAATATTAATGCATATGTCTACAAAATTGTAAGTAAATTTGTTGCAAAACTGATTAAATACATGTTACTGTTTAAGGACATAATGACGTTTTTAGGACTTTATTATAGAAATGCTTCGCTTATAACACTTTACCTTGTTGTAATTGGAATCAGTATTCAAAAAATCTGATAACTAGGATAATTTTAACATACAAAAATTTGTTGTAAAAAAAGTAAAAAATAAGCCTGTTTTAAATGAACGAATGAACTTTCTGGTAACGATTATAGAGTTGCTGCGCTTTCTAAGTGGTACCTAACAGCTATAGGAATTAGCATGTAAAGTTTGAATTGATAGGACAATTCCTTATTAAGATATTTATCTTTTGGTTTCCTTAATGCTATACCAAAAGGACCCCCGCCCCTTTGATCGTTTACAATTTGTTTTAAGTTAATGGTGGGGAAAGGGGGGATTCTGTGCTCTACAAGGCACTTTGGGGAAAATTACCCAATTTTAAATGGTGTAATAAGTTTTTAAATTGTTAATATTCGAGAAGATTAGTTGTTTTTATGTTCAAGTATTGCAGGACATGATAAATCATTTTATGATTTCAGGGAAGCTCCTTATTTACATTTCCTATTTCGACACTTCCCTCCAACTTGTTTCGCAATTAGAGGCAAGATGTTGTCAAAAAATACCAAATTAAACCACAACATATATTATAAAATTAATGATTTGGAAAAGAATAGTTATGTAGTTTAGAATTTTATTGATAGGTGTCGTAAAAACTTTTTTTATGTAAAATTTTTAGATGAGATAAATATCTAAACAATCTTAAATATTTTTTGAAATATTACAGCTATCCACTCTTTTGGATTTTCAATAAATTTTATTCACTATTAAACATATAATTTACGAGTAGTCTATGATTTAGATGAAATATATAAAATATGTAAAAAGCATTAATTAGCTCGGTTATCTCAGAACTGAACATGGAACTAATCTCTGACTATCCTTTTTGCATGGCTTGTAGTAAAGTGAGCAAAACCTAATAAAATAATGCTTGATTTTCTCATTAAATTCTGCCAAAAGTTGCATAATCTCATCATCTAGTTTTAACTGGAAATCTATGAAATCAGCTCTAAAGCATTGTTTGCCAGAATAGCCTTCCCTTGTCCCTGGTTTGTCCTTAATATTTTCTTTAATTAAACTTGATAATAGTTCTAAATAATAATATAATATTTTTCGCATTGTAATATAAACAGCTTTCCGCGGATATAAATTTACAATTATAAGATTAAAACCAGTTTTATATTCGTAGAAAACTGGATATAATACAATGCTAGATATAGTTTTTTTTCGTATAGATGAGAACCGGTTCTAATCCACCGGATATTAATCGTTTTCGAATGAATACGAGAATAGTTATTTTATTATAAACGGCTTTCCGCGGATATAGAATGTACAATTATAAGATTAAAACTAGTTTTTTTTAGCCCCGTGGTGCCGGTGCTGTAAAAATGACTGATGTAAAATCAAAATAGAATTATATTGGTACTACAGGGAGGGAGGGAACAATAGATGTTAATTTAATCTGTACACTAATTAGCTTACAATTGTTTTAAGAGGAAGTAAAGATATTTCGAGTAAAGCTTCGAAACCGATTTATATCCGCTTGATTAGAACCGGTTCCCAGCTATACTGAAAAATCATGTATTGCTTCATGTATTAAAGACAATTTTCCAAGAATATTAAAATAAAAAGTATATAATTAAGACCAGTTTTGTTTGTCTAAGACTTCGCTCCATTCGGGTCTAACAAAACTGGATTAAATCTCATAATTTTTTATTCTACTATCCGCAGAAAGCTGTTTATAATACGATGCGATAAATAAATTTCATATTTCAATGGCATAACTCTTTGTTTTACAAAATTGAGGGAAATAATTTACATTCCATTGTCCAATCCCTATATCCCTGAATGTTTAGCTCAATAATTCGTGAGTTTATTTTTATCACTTCCTTACACCTACTGTTTAAAGTGTTTCTACAAGTAAACCAAATTTTACAGTTGCTGTATGTGTTTTTAAAATTACGCAAATGCTTTAAAAAAGCATATAACAAGAATTTTTCAAAACTATGCCTCCATATTTTATGCTCACTTAATGTTAGGTTAGGTTAACCCATTAGTGCCGAACTTACCCCCTGTCGTCAGAATCACTTAAAATTTTAAACACAGCTTCCTTAAGGGATTGTAAGACATTTGTATTTTTAGATTTTTTGATTTGTGGCATACCAAAGAAGTTTTTTTTTTGCGTCGTTTCCGACGCATTCGGACTAATCATTTTTCCCATGCGTCTATTATGTACCATATCGGACTAATCATCTTAGGCTTTTATTGTATAATCTATTAGTTGCTTCGCCCCTAACCTCTAGGGTGGGTGGGGAATGTCAGAAAAATAGCATAAAACCATCCCAAGATATTTATAAAGCTTTCCTGATAAGTAAAACCAATTCAGACCCGAAATTTCTATAATCTTTAGCTTCAGACAAAAACCTTACTACTTTATAGTATGGAACACTATACTAGCAGTGGCTTCGCCCCTAGAGGCATCAAGGGACCCTTGGGTTTGGGGGGAGTCAAACCCCCTCTTTCAATTACAGTTTTTAAAGAAAAATTTTTAAAAAATAATGAGAGGGGTTTATTATTTTCTAGGGGTGATTTCTCCTAGAGCGGTTGTGGTACTCTCCCCTAAAATAGTTATAAACCTTACCAGGTCCTATGAGAAGCTAAAATGTAAAGGAGAACCATATCGGTTCAGTGGTTAGTGAGATCCCTTAGTACACACAGACACATGTATGTAGAATGTATTTAGATCCTGTTACTTTATTAAAAGGATACATAACACAGATACTCTACAATCAGTGTCTGTCTGTACGTCCATTTGTCTGTATAAAACAATTCAGAATATAATTATTTGGTACTAGTGACTACGCCCCTAGAGGCCATTAGGGGCACTTGGGATGGGGAGAGGTCATTGAATTCTACAACAATATTTTTTATTTTGAATTAAAAAAAAGTATTAATTTCATTAAGTTCATTCTATTTTTTCTTGTGTTGGAGGTCTTTTTTAAGTGGCGATTTCTCTTTGGAGGGTGGTGGTACTCTCCCCCAAAATATTTATAAACCTTACCAGGTTCTATGAGAAGCTACCATGTAAAGGAGAACCATATCGGTTCAGTAGTTAGTGAGATCCCTTGGTACACAACACACAGACACATGTAGAAAGTATATCCTGTTACTTTATTAAAAGGATACATAACACAGATACTCTACAATCAGTGTCGGTCTGTACGTCCATTCGTCTGTATGAAACAATTCAGAATATAATTATTTAGTACTAGTGGCTACGCCCCTAGAGGCCTTTAGGAGCACTTGAGATGGGGAGAGGTCATTGAATTCAACAACAATATTTTTTATTTAAAAAGAATTAATTTCATTAAGTTAATTCTATTTTTTCTTATGTTGGCGGGTCTTTTTCAAGGGGCGATTTCTCTTTGGAGGGTGGAGATAACCTCCCCAAAAATAGTTGTAAACCTTCCTAGGACCTATGAGAAGCTACAAAGTAAAAAAAGAAGCATATCAGTTAAGCAGATACACAGATTGATACCCTTTCACTTTTTTAAAATGTTTAGCAAAGAAATATGATTTTGTCGACAATTATATTGAACAACCTAATACATGACAACCCCTCAACCCCCCCTCCCCCCAGCCCCTGTTAATCCTTAAAGTTTTATAATAACTTTTTCTTATATGTTGTCTTACCAACTGTGGGGAATTGTATTTGTATTTTGATTGGTTGGTTTATTAAGTGTCCAAATGTTTCAACCACTAAATGTAATCTACAGAAAGATTTTATGGTATAATATCTCTGAGTAAGTACATCAATTTATCGGCCATTGACTTACTATTTTAGATCCCTAACCAATACATTTCTTAGCTGTAGCGTAGTTGTTAATTATTTGGATGCAATTATATATGTACAGACGGACGGATGTACAGACAGACCATAATTGTAGAGTATTTGCGCTATTTTTATGAATATATTAACAGCTAGGCTGCAATAAAAATTACGGAAGTATAAACATATTTACAGTCTTTAATTGGCTGTAATTTTGGATATATAGACAGACATACATACATTCCCTAGTTGTAAGTTAGCTATTATTTATTTGGATGCAAGTATGGAAATACAGACAGGTGGACGTACAGACAGACCCTAGTTGTAGATTATCTGCGCTACTACTTTTATATCCTTAAAATAAAGTAACATGTTATTGTATGTCTTTGTGTGTGTACCAAAGGACCTTGCTAACCACTGAACCTATATGGTGCTCCGTTACATGGTAGCTTCTACTAGGTCCTGGTAAGGTTTATAACTATTTTGAAGGAGGGTATCACCACCATCCCTTAAGAGAAATCATCCCTAGAAAATAAAAAAAACCAAAATTAAAAAAAAAACTTTTTCTTTAAAAAATTGTAATTGAAAGAGGGGATTTGACTCCCCCTGCAATCTAAAGGGCCCTAGATGCCTCTAGGGGCGTAGCCGCTGCTTGTATTGTATTCCATACTATAAAGTAGTAAGGTTTTTTGGCTCAAGCCAAAGATTACAGAAATTGAAGGTCTGAATTGGTTTTACTTATCAGGGAAGCTTTATAAATACCTTGGGATGGTTTTAAGCTATTTTCCTGACATCCCCCACACGTCCTAGAGGTTAGGGGCGTAGCAACTAATAGATTATAATGGATTATACAGTAAAATCCTAAAATGATTAGTCCTATAAGGTCAAAAAGGACGCAATGGCTAAAATGATTAGTCCGAATGCGTCGAATATGACGCACAACAATTTATCAAAAAAAAGTATGTAAACTAACTAAAATTAAAGAAAACTTAGCAGAAACTAAAAATATATAACCAATGCTATAATTAATTATAAATAAGTATGTTTTAATTCTTTAATAGAAAAAAGTTAGACCTGGTGTGGAAATTTTTTCAAATTTTTTCCACTTCTGCCATGAAAATTTGATTTCATCTGGTCATCGAATTAAGTGAGAGCCCAAGCAATGTAGAGGACAAAACTTGAAGCTCTATTCAGTTATTTACAAACATTTAAAAAGGACAGCATAAAAAAATTGAGTGATAGTATAGGTTTGAATTTGTGCGTCGTTTAAGACCCTATTGTCATTAATGGGTTAAGTAAGGATAAAGATAGCTCCGATTGTAATTGTATAATTAAGTATAAATATAAAGTATTTTTTGCCTGATATTTATATCGCCCTTGTTATCAAAATCAAAAATAATTGAAAAAAAAATCAATTGTAATAATATAACTTAAACTATAATCTTAAATTAATTAATAGCAACAAAAATTCTTGTATATGGCTATTCTAAAAAGTAAGATTTACTGTTTTGAACGACAACCCAGACAACAACCGAAAAATTGTCAAGATGTTGCAACCGCCTCAACCTGTGGCTTGCACACTATAACAGCTGTCTTTGTTTGCCTATTTTTGCAACAACAGAAATTGTGTAGCAATTATGTTATAGTGTAAACTCCGTGTGTTGGCCTGTTTTTTTTTTGTTTACTAGTGGCTACGCCCCCTAGAAGCCTCTAGGGGCACTTTTTGAGTTTAAAAAAAGGTAAAATTTACTTCTTTTATATGGGGGTGGAGGGTCATTCTTATTGGGAGTTAGTTAAAAATAGCTAAAAACCTTCCCTAGACCTCTGAGAAGCTTCACTGTAAAGGAGAACCATATCGGTTCAGTGGTTAGCAAGATCTTTCGCTAAATACATAAAAGCTTACTACTTTATATATAGAGAACTAGCGAATACGCCCCTAGAGGCCTCTAGTGGCACTTTATATGTTTTTTTTAAATAATACGTAACATTTCTATGTTGCGTTCAAGTCTCTACATAAAAAATTTGTTTTTTTGTGATTTCACTTGGAAGGGTGTTGGTACTCTTCACAAAAATAGTTATAAACCTTCCCAGGACCTATGAGAAGCTAAACTGTAAAGAAAACTGTAAACTCCGTGTGTCGGCCTGTTTCTTTTTTGTTTACTAGCGGCTACGCCCCCTAGAAGCCTCTAGAGGCACTTAAAGTGGGAGGGGAAAAGGTGATCCCCCACCATATTCAATTTGAGTTTTAAAAAGAAAAAGTAAAAACAAACTTTTTTTGGGGGGGGAGGGGGGTTCATTTTTATTGGGAGAGTGGAGATACCCTCCCTCAAAATAGTTAAAAACCTTCCCTGGACCTCTGAGAAGCTTCACTGTAAAGAACCATATCGGTTCAGTGGTTAGAGAGACAAAAAAGTTTATTACTTTATATATTAGGATTAAAGAGAAAAGTATCTAAAACTCTAAATGAAAATATCTCTTGAAAACGAAACCTCCAAATTTTAATTCAAATTTTTTTGGATGACTCTAAGAGCGCAGATACTAGGGAAGAAAGATAGTTTGCTAGAGTTTAGTGTTGTTTGGTAGAGTTAATTAAAAAGATGCTACGCTGAAACTAATAAAATACTTTTATATATTTAGAAAGGTTTTTTTGTAGCTTAAGATTTCGATAACTACTGAATCTATTGAGTTCTTCAATTTATACAAGCTAGACATAGGTCCCAGGCAAGGACGTCCAATGGGGGTGGGGGTAAATGGGTGATTCCCGGCCCGTAAATACATTTGGTGGTACCGTAGGCACCACCAAATTTTTAAGTTTAAATCTATACCCTCCCCCTCAAAAAATTTAAAAGATTGGACGTCCTTTCCGATATGATATGAAGATTACCCCCCCCCCCCCTCAAATGAAAAAGCTTGGACGCCCTTGGTCCCATGATAGTTTTGGCCTATTTGAATTCCATAAATAAGTTTTCGGGTGGTTTTATGCTATCTTTTGCTGTAATATCTTTGCGGTTGTGATGATTTGCTAACATTACATATGTGTAAATTAATGCACACCTGAAACTCTGAATATAAAAGAGACAAAGATGCACTTACACCCAGAGGATCTTAAGGGATAAGACAATGGACAATAAATTCATAGACATCCTCATAGAGAGAATACAAGATTACATCTTCTGTAGATTACAATTATTGGTCGAAACGTTATGAGTATGACACTACTAATTTTGAACTAACCAATCAAAATTTAATAAAAGTGTCCAACGTTTTGAGTTAACGTGGTTATAAAACTTTGGGTACTAGTGTAATAAACAGTCAAATATCCCCTCCCTTCCTCTGACTTACACCTAAATTAACCTTTTTATATTTCATGTGGTTTTTCAATTTTTTTTGCAAGACGCGTAGCATTTCTACAAGATTATATTACGACTGTGTCAATGCATATTATATAGGGTTTTGATGTTTAATATTTTATTTATTTTAAAACCATTAGTTAATAAAAAAACAAGGATGATAACATCCATAAAAGCGAAGCACTGAAACGGTAGGACAAATGGACATTAACACTTGTATAGTGTTAGAACTTAATTATCATAATATAAATTTATAAGAGTCAAAGCAAAATTGTAAGTAAATTTGTTGTAAAACTGCTTGATACAGGATAATTTTTATGGACATACTTACATTTTTAGGACTTGATTATAGAGTTGCTTCGCTTATTATTAAATATACTTTGTTGTCCTAGGAATCAATATTAGAACTTAATTATCATAATATAAATTTATAAGAGTCAAAGCAAAATTGTACGTAAATTTGTTGTAAAACTGCTTGATACAGGATAATTTTTATGGACATACTTACATTTTTAGGACTTGATTATAGAGTTGCTTCGCTTATTACATCATACTTTGTTGTCCCAGGAATCAATATACCAAAAATCAGATCAATCCGATGATTTGATCACATAAAAATTTGTTGTTAAAAAAGTAAAAAAATCAACATGTTTAAAATGGACGTACGGACATTTTGTAATGATTATAGAGTTGCTACGCTTTCTAAATCGTACCTAACTACTAAAGGAATCACCATGCAAAATTTGAAATCGATAGGACAATTCTAACATGCCTAAATTAACGGAAAAAGCTATCCGTTACGGACGTACGGACGGACGTACGGACGGACCGACCCTAATTTTAGAAAAGCTTCGCTTTTAATATGTCAAACATCGAGAACTAAATATACAGAGCCTAACGTCCCAATGTTTAAAAGTTCTGTCTTTCTGTAGCCAAATTGGCAAGAAGTGAGTTTGAAACCTGGTTAAGGTGTCTATAGATAGGTTTTTATATGTCCCATCAAAAACTTTAAACACTATGGGGTCTATATTTAAGATTTCATGTACTGAAGAAGGTTTAAATTGTAAGCTATTGGTTTAACAAATTTCAGTAATCCTCTGAAACTTTTCTTCCTTGTTTATTGTCAACAGGCGACTTTGGTTTCCACCGATGATGCAAAAAAATATACACACGACAATATTTTTTTTTGCAACAAATACTACGGGATCTAAAGGGATAAGACAATAGATGATAAATTAATTTATATTCCTAATGATGATAACCAAAACTACCCCTTCTGTAGATCAAATATTTGGTTGAAAAGTTTGGACACTACTAATTTGGAACCAATAAACCAAAACTCAATAAAAGTACCCAAAAATAAGATAACAGATAATAAAAAAGTCATGTATAGACAAACAGGCAAAGTGGATATGATCACATTTTTATAATTACAATTTTATGTATAGCGGATTTTTGTAACTTATTGAAAACATAACAATATTTCCAATTTTCCAAAAGTTTTTGTTAAAAAAACTTCTACATAGATTGTATTCTATATTTAGTACATTTAAAAAAGTATTTAGCATCTTATGAATGTACATATCTGTACGTACATGAAACAATTTTTAATGCAACATAAATAAACTTCATTTTAAATACTTCTGATTCTGATTGGTAATTGAATATTAACATTATCTTCATTACAAAAATCTAATTTAGACAATCAATTTAATTTTACCTGGCGTACCGTAGGTACCAAGATCATTACCGCCCAATCCGCCAGTCAAACCGCCGTCTTGCCCGCCAAAATTATTGTTGCTTCCGCCGCCGAAATTATTATTATTTCCGCCGCCAAACTGGTTGTTGTTACCGCTGTTGGCGCCGCCAAAATTGCTGTTGCCGCCGAATTGGTTGTTGTTACCGCCCTGGTTGTTATTGCCTCTATTGCCACCTTGGTTGCCCCTGTTGCCTCCTTGATTCTGGTTGCCACGCCCAAATCCTTCCTCTGCAATAATAATTAAATCAAGGGGGATGTAATTATTGTTGAGGTCAAAGCACTTTTGGAACTAGGATGATAAAGCGAACCTACTACTCAAAATGCAGGATACATCACTAGATCTAAATTTAATTTTGCATAATTATTTGCATGATTAGGTATATGGCCAAACGCCCTTCAGACAACCAACCATTTGATTACACGACCTTTGTCTGGAAGGCTGGGGCATTTCCCTAAATATTTATGTCGAATACCTGACTTTTTAAATCTTTTATTATGATGCGGTGTTTGACCGCCGAGACCTATCACATTACAGTCATGCATCTAAGCTAGCTACGCTTAGTCTAATGTGTAATTAAAATGTAAGATTCCTTTCTTAAATACAAAGCGAAATAAATCCGCCAATTTATCCTGCTTAACCCACACTATTCTGTAATTGGTGGGCTAAGCATGGTTGGGGGTGGAGCTATTCATGTACCTATTATCCATCTTTTTAATTGTATATTGTCACATTCTTGAGTTGTTGGTTTACTTTTGATTAATAAACTTGTACAAAATTCAAAGTTAGTGTGCTTTATGCCTTAGGCTGCTATCTTAATAAGTAATAGTAACGCTACTCTATAATTCGCATTCGTTCTGCGCCATCCGTTCTGCTCCGCTATAATACAACAAACGGATGCGCTACGTGCTGATTAAAATCTACCTAAAATGTTGCCGCCATTTTCAGGGATGATATAGAGCTCCTCGTTGAGTCCGTACAGACTCTCCGCCAAGGAACAGTCGAAATTAAACCACCAAACACAAGTGAAAAGTTCCTAAATGGATTAAAATACGTTGACAGTAGTTTTTGGATAAAAACAGATGACAATCTATAATACAATATAAAACGATGTCTGTCTGTCTATCTGTTTGTTAGTTTGTTTGTTTGTACTTAAGGACCTCGCTAACCGCGTAACCGATTGGGTTCTCCTTAACAGGGTTTCTTCTCATAGGTCCTGGGGAGGTTTTTAACTATTTTGGGGGAAGGTATCACCAACCTCTTAAGATATATTGCCCCTTGAAGAAATTACCCCCCCACCCACAATTTTTTTTTAAATTTAAAATTTCAAATTATTAAAATAAAAAACTAAAAAAATTTTAAAAATGGATTTTAGGATTTAAATCACCCCTTCTCAAGTGCCCCTAGAGGCGAAGCCGCTAGTGTATAATATAGTAATAGCTACGTTTAATGTAGACAAGTAGACATTCGGTAAGGGAAGCTACAGTTTCTTGGATTCACTTAAACATAAGAATGACATCATCCTAAAGTAGCGAAAAATACAAAAATTATGGAATTAAAAAACGGATAAAGTGAGTTATAGAGCAGATGCTTAGTTGTCATAACAAAGAAAATATGAAACATTAATGACTTTTGAAGCATGATTGACAAAAAGACGGATAAAAAAAATATCATAGGAATCTTCACTGAAAATTTCAGCTGTCTATCTTGAATAGGAGCTACTAATAAAATAATTTACCTGATTAAAAATGGTTCCATTGGGGCAAAGGAAGGTCCAACTAGTTACCAAAGATTTTACAAATTTTTCATCAGATAATAATAAGAATTGCAATAGTCCTTTGAACCTCCCAGCAACCCCTTCCTATTTTCAATTGTACTACACAACCCTAGCTTTTCAGGGAATCATTTTCAAATGAATTAGATTATTACATCATACAAAAATTGTTTTGTGTGGTGAAGGGAGGCTACTGTGGTATCCGCCTAGGTTAAATGGCAGACACCAGAGTTCAAACTACTTATGTCCTCCACCTTGCAAAATCTTTGTTTTCTTTCTATGATCCAAAATTGGTAAAAATGTTAACAATATTTTACGAAAGAACGTAAAAAAATCTTTTTAAAAATCTAGGAAGACTTTTTGTTTTTAATGTTAAAAACCACAACAATACCAATATTTATATACTGCAAAAAAAAGGGGGCAAATGTGTACAAACAAGTACGGACGAATTGGATTTCAAAAAACAGTTAGCTACTTAATGTCATTATTTAAAGAAACAGTAACTCAATTTGAAAACAAAACATATTAAATTTAGGGGCTGCTATTCAGCCAATTAATCCCATTTGAACCATGATTACCTATTCGTTAGCTTAAAAACGTTATAGACTTGTAGTATATGTATATTGAAGTGATAAATTTGTTCATCATATTTGGGGCTGTATATAAATTTAACTTCCATTGTCTTATCCCTTAAAATTAATGCAAGTGGCGGACAAATAGATTGGTAGAAAAATGTGCTTTCATAGTTAGTTGCCAAGTTTTTTTAAACAATAATTTGATAATTCGTAGTTTAAAGTTTTTTATGTCTTTTGGTAAAAACAAAGAAAGACTATCATATTATTTTCATTATTATATTAAAGTAAATGATCTCTGTCTGTGTTTCTGTCTGTCTGCACCAGAGGATCTCGCTAACCGCTAAACCGATAAGTGAAGCTTCAAGTAGGTCCTGGAAGGCTTATAACTATTGGAGGAGGGTGACACCACCCTCCCAATAGAAAAAATGACCCCACTACAATCTTTTTTTCTTTCAAAACTAAAATTGAATACTTCCCCCATCCAACTTAAGTGCCCCTAGAGGCCTCTAGGGGCGTAGCCGCTAGTTAAGAATATTGGTTAATATATAAAGAGGTAGAAAATATCCTGATATGAGTAAGAAATTATAATCCAAACCTATTTAAAAAATTTAAAACAATTTAGATTTGAGTCTAATAATGAGATGCTATGAAAATAATATTATTCTTATTATCGTTCCTGGATTCCCCATTTAAAAAAATATAAATTTATGTTAAAAATTAACGAAAGGTCTATAGTTGTATTGAAGTCGATTGAACGAGTCTCATTATATGCAATTTGTGAAAAGTATAAAATCTTGGTTCCTTCTGTCATCTAAGCAGAAATGCCATGCCTGACATCTGGCGCCTGTAATTTTAATTAATATAAATTCTTTTTACAAATTTTATCTTAGCTGATCCAATTTTGGAAGAAAGCGCAGCTTATTTTATAATTGTTTACTAGAGGCTTTAGGCGGGGGGGGGGGGGGGAGGGGTAGAAGTAAACCCACCCACTTTAAATTTTCCTTCTATAAAGTAAACGTAAAAAAGTTTTTATTGGGTAATTTTTTCTTTTTGTTATTTCTCTTGGGAGGGTGGTGGTACCCTCCCCCTAGTTATAAACCTTCTCTGGACCTGTGAGAAACTAAACTTTGAAGGAGAACCATATTGGTTAAGCGGTTAGCAAGATCTTTTGGTAAATAAAAAAAGACAGACTTCCTGTTAGTTTTATATAAGAATTGGTTAATATTAATTTAATTTCCTGGATCAGCGTACAGGCCCTTAGATCTTCCTGCACAACTGAAATATCAAAATAAGATTAGTTTTCTTTAAGAAGTTTAAAGTTTCCTAATTGAAAAAATGGTTCTTTGAAATATTGATTGTTCAGAAACATTTATTATTGAGAAGGCTTGAATAAAGTGAAATATATTATCTACTGAAGAAGTTTGTTCTTGTTTGTGTAGTCTAGCTCTAAGCCGTCGCGTTTTTGTAAGACTATGGGTTCTTCATGTATATTTTATGCAATGCAATGGACAAAATTTTTATTTCAGCAAGTAGTAAAAAGAAAGAAAGAGAGAGAGAGAGCATTAGGAAGACAAAGTGATGAGATAGAAAGATAGAGTGGGAGATAAATAGAGAAAGAGAGAGAGAGAGAGAGAATTAGAGAAAGATAGATATATGTATAGTTTACATAGAATGAATAACAAAAGATAGATAGATAGATAGAGAGAAAGAAAGAAAGAAAGATAGATAGATAGTGAGAGAGAAGATTGATTTGATAGATAGTGATTTAAATACCATAATAAAGAGTAGCATTACAAAGGGAACAACAAACAGACAGACACACCCACTTGTAGGGTAACCTATAATTTCCTGTATAGCTTCGAAACCGATTAATATCCGTGTGAATTGAACCGGTTCTTAATAATCATACATAGCATCGTGATAGAAACAATTATCTTAATATCCGCGGATAGCTGTCTATAATACGATGTGATAGATAACTATTATCCTCCTATTGTCCAATCCCTCCGTCCCTGTGATTGCTAGACTATAAAATAAATACTTGTCATTAATAGTAAAATATATTTTATTATTAATTCTAAATTATGTTATGAATTGCATAAAATAAGATAAATATTAAACAAGGATGACTACATCCATAACAAAAACGAAGCTTAACAAATCATAAAGTCAAAAAAAACTTTAATAAAGCTAACCCTAAATTTCCTAAGTTAGGATTGCTAATATCCATATTCTTAAAAAAAACAATTGTATAGAATGTTAATGTCATATAAGATACTAGCGACTACGCCCCTAGAAGCATCTAGGGGCACTTAAGGTTGAAGGAAAAAAAGTCGACCCTCCCGGCCCCCATTTTTAATTTGAATTCTAAAGCAAAAAGTTAAAAATATTTTTTTGAGGGGTCTCACATTTTTTGTAAGAAGGTTGCAGATACCCTTCCGAAAAATTGTTTAAAACCTTCCCAGGAAATATAAAAAACGAGAACCATATCGGTTTAGCGGTTATTGAGATCCTTCGCTACAGACCAAAAAGCTTAATTATTTATATAATCGGATTGTATTTTAAAAAATTAAATAGACATACGAACTTTATTTCCTTTCTAAACCGTACATAACTGGAATCATCATGCAAAGTTTGAAACGATAGGACTATTCTAACCTTACGAATCAAATCTTTAAGAAAAGCTTTACAATTATACAAAATATGAAGCATGGTTTGAAACATGAAAATATCACACTAATATACACAATTAATACATGAACGATAATCATTATACTTTGTAAAAGCGAAGCTTTTCTATAAATAGGGTCGGTCGGTCCGTCTGTTAATTTAGATATGTTAGAATTGTCCTACTTTGCATGATAATTCCTATGGCAATTAGGTACTATTTGGGAAGCGTAGCAACTCAATAATCAATACCAGAAATTTTTAAAGTGATATAATTATTCTATGCATATTGTCCTAATGAGCTTTACTCATGTACATAATTTATCTTTCATTCGCAGGGATCTGAAGGGATAAGACAATCGAGGATAAACTTATAATTTTACCCAATGATAATAAACAAGATTACCCCTTTTTTAGATTAATATTAGTGTTTGAAACGTTCAAACACTATTAGTAGTTTTTGACTTTACCAATTAAAATTCAGCAAGTACCCAATGTTTTTGGGATATTGTGGGTTTTAAACTTTGGGTATGAGTCTACACATTCCATTATCCCCTCCCTCCCTGTGTATTCGTGAATCATTATGTTGAATATGATATAATTTATTGAGTCAAAATAATGCAAATCTATATTTTTTCTTCCAAAAACTACTTCTCTGTAAATACAACAAGGAAATACAAAAAGTGTTTCATCAAAACTGCCAAAAGTTTAAAATTCAATCTATAATACAAAGTGGAATGATGTCTGTCCGTCTGAAGCTTAAGATCTCAGTAACCGCTGAACCGATTATGCTCTACTTTTCAGGGATTATACCTACTGGTCCTGTGATGGTTTTAAGCTATTTTCTTGGGGAGTGGGACACTCCCAATCCCCCCCCCAAAAAAAAAACAAAAAAACCACCCCATTTTTTTTGCAGAAGATTTCCTTGGTTCTTTTTTTTGCAGGAGATTTCCTTGGTCCTTTTACGAATTTCATTTTTTGATTACCTCATGGGGCAAAGCCCCTAGAGGCTAGGGGCGAAGCCGCTAGTCCTATGGTATAAAGTAATATCTTTTTTTATTCTGTAACAAAGGATCTCACTAACAGCTGAGCCGATTTAGTTCTCCTTTTCAAGGAATCTTCAAATATGTCCCAGGATGGTTTTAGGCTATCTTATTTCCGGATTTATGTCTCGGGATGGTTTCAGGCCATTTTTGCCATTTCCTATATCTTGAAATACAGAGCCCCTAGATGCTAGGGGCGCAGCCGCTAGTCCTATTATAATGTATTTAGCAAAATATTTATATATCTATTAGTTTGTTCGTTAAAAAAAAAACGAATTTTTATCCATTTTCGGAAATTTAAGCTTTAATAGAAAAGAAAAAAATAAATATCCTAATTGAGAAATAACAGGATGTCTGTTTTTAAACAGTCTCTAGGTGCATAGTAGATTATTAAGTTTCATAATTAACAAATTTAAATATTTCAAATGGGCTTTATATAAAACTAAACTTTTAAATAATTAGCTTTTAGATATTTTTCTCGCAGTGTAGAAACCTTTAAAAAAATGGTTGCTATTATTTTACGTATTGACCGACACTTTTATCCAATCTTTAATTGTAAATGCACCGTATTGTGTTCAGCGAAAAAAATGACAACACGCATTACAAGCAAAGCATAAAAAATATGTAATGACAAACGGACAAAGTGAATTATATACAAGATATTATTTTTGAGTTTATAAAGGCAATCCTATTGTATAAAGTAGAAAGGATTTTTGGTCTGAAGCTTAAGATCTCAATAATTGGGTTCTTTATTTAAGGTAAGATTCGTGTAGGCCTTATTAATATTAATATTACTAAAATTACCATTTATAAAACTATCTTGTTAACTAAACCCAAAATCTATAACCTTACTATTAATTTTTTCTTGTATATTGTTTCAAAAATGAAATAAATATTTTAAATGTAATCATTTACATAAATTTCAAGTTACAAATTGCCATAATAAAGATTTGTTATTAACGTCATATTTATAAAATTATAAAATTTAGATTAATAAAGGTGTTAAATTGTTTGAATAGAGAGATAAGGTTGAAAATTCTTGGGAACTCATAGCTATAACAAGGATGACAACATCCATAAGTAGCGAAGCCCAAAAATCATGAATGGATATGAGGAAAAAATCAATTTTATAGCAGTGTCACAAAAAAAGTAAACTTGATAATCACGAAACCTTTTAAATCACGAAAGCTTAACAATCTAGGAATCGATCTCACATCACGATTATTAGAAAAATCTTAAAGAAACTATGTAAAATTTTTTTTAATTTGAATTTAAATAATTCTTGAAAATTTCAGCCGTCTATCTTGAATAGGAATCGCAAAAAACACCAAAACCTATCCAGCACCCCAATTAATATACAAATCTGAATGAAACTTAGTGAAAATATGTATAATTTGAATTTGAATAATCCCTGAAAAATTTCAGCCCTCTATCTTCAAAAGGAGTTGAGAAAATCACAAAAAACCTAAATATCTAAGAATCGATCTAGTACCCCATTTATTAGGCAAATCTTGATGAAACTTCACTGAAATATGTGGAATGTGAATATGTTTGATCCCTAAAAATTTCAGCTGTTTATCTTTAATAGAAGCTGAAAAAATCATGTTTCCTCCATAGTGTTACGGACAAACTGACTGACAGATAGGCAAATAAAGTGAAGCATAGAGTAGCTTTGCTACTAAAAAGTTTAAATTTATTGTTTAATCTGTTTGAAAGATAAGAAAATTTAAACACAAAAACTTTGATTTTAGAAACATTAACAAAAAATATTAGTTCCATTTTTTTAGTAATAAGGTTTTCATTATTCATTTTATTAGTTATAAAAACTTTTATGCAGAATTTAATAATAACATGTGTTTTGTTTTTCTAATTTTGTTGCTTATAAGATAAATGCTCTAAAATAATAACCTAATGAATTGAGAAGTATTTCAAAGTTGAAGAATCTAATTTTTCAAAATAATGTATACTTTTAGAAATGCTCTAATTTTAAATAACCAGCTGATCTTTTACATTTAGAAATATGTTGTTAGACGTAATTTCACATAATAATAACTAATATGCTTGGGTTCTAGGAGTACCTAATTAATTAAATCTAATTTTAGTAGTAATCACAGTTGCTATAAATAAATATTTCAGTAATTCCTTGAAATGTCTGAGCCTGTGGAGAAAGTAAAGAGCTGGTTGTACTTAACACGACCAGCTATGGCAAATGGAATGTCCTATTCAGCCAAAATAATGGGGATGATCAGTAGTTCTTCTGAGGACCCTGTGTTGACAACAATAACAATGGGTCTTCAACAGTTGGCAACACTGTTCCACAGTTGGAACAACCAGGTAATATATTTTTCTTCTATTCACCTTACACCTCATGCCAGCCTACAATTGAATCAAGATAAAAGTGCCGAGCTCTGGGACCTATGTATGGTGAAATTAGACATAAAGCCATAATGATTCCAGGTAAAACCAAAATATTTCAGCAGGATCTTTTTGAGAAAATTAGATTTGAAAATTTCAGGTTCAATTTTCACCCTCTAAGAGTTGCCGCATAATCATGACAAGAAAAGCAAAGATTATTTATTTAAAATTTTGAACAACTTTGCTTTAATAAACTTCTTCATAAAACCACTCCTAAAGGGGGTTAATTAATGACCATTTTTATCAGTTGCTTTGCTAAGGTCACGGATATTTAGCCTTAGATAAATCATATATATAAGAGAGGTTTTATGAAAGACTTCTTAAAAGCAAAGTTGTTCAAAATTTAAAAAAAATAATCTTTGCTTTTCTTGTCATGATTACAAGGCAACTCCTAGGGGGTTTAAATTGAACCTAAAATATTCAAATATAATTTTTTTAAAAAGAACCCGCTGAAATATTTTGGTTTTACCTGGAATCATCATGGTTTAATGTCTAATTTCACCATACATAGGTCCTAGAGCTCGGCACTTACTTTTGTCTTGATTCAATTGTAGCCTGGGCTGACCTTTAATAGACACTTTACCTAACCTTTATTGAACATTGTACATATATTGGTACAAAAGGGGGCAGTTTTTCCCATTTAACTATATAATAAGTCAGTTTTATAATTGTTTTCACAGTTTTATAATACGAAACATATTAGAAAACATATACAAGGAGTCAGCTATAAATAGTTGAATCTTTTGGGTAAATTTTTTGGAAAAATTAGATCTTCAAATATTTCATCACTTGTTATATATGGGATTGGAAAGATAAAAAAATAATTAAACAAAGATGTTTGTTTGACATAAATCTCTTTTCAAATTTGATTATTGTTTTTGATTGACCATCTATTTTGTTATATTGAATCAAGTCAAAAATATTGGAGAAAAAAATTTAGTTACCTTACAAGCTACTACAATTGATGCATAGATTTTTGAATTAATCACCCTTTATTATTTTTTTAAGACTGCAAGAGATGCTGTACAGAGACTTGGAGGAGAAGATTACAGAAACCTGAGCAAAGCAGACAAACAGTTGTTTGAATTTGTTGCCCTCAATAAGCAACAAATTTTAGACAACATCGACCAGAAGTTTGAGGATCTTAAAGATTTTCTAGAGCCAATGAAGGTAACTAATAATGATCCTCTTAAGCTGAATAATGTTGATTATTTGTGCTACAAATGTAAAACTCTTTAAATGATTATGTATACTGTAAATACATTTACATTACTTGTGTTTTAATGTTTCTTTCAGCCATATTAGATCAAAACAATAGTATTTTATTGCCTACTAGCGACTACGCCACCTAAAGGCCTCTAGAGGCACTTGAGGAGGGGGTAGTTAATTCGATAACCCAATTTTTTATTTTAGATTTGAAAGTAAAAATTTAATTATGTATCTTTTTTTTTTTTGGGGGGGGGGATTGGAATCCTTACCCATTTTTAATTTTAGTTTCTAAAAAAATATTTTTTATGTTGAGAGTTAATATTTTTCTAGGAGCGATTTCTCTTGGGAAGGTGGTTGTAACCTCCCCCAAAATAGTTATAAAGTTTCCAAGGACTGAAAGACAGATAGACATCATGTTACTTAGGTGATTTACTCTGTGAAGTATTTTGAAAAAACCTTATTTAACATTTTGAATTGTTTAATTTTAAATATTTTTTTTCTGTATAGGTGAAAGTTGACAAGATTCTAATAGAACTTACTGCCATCCGGTACACAGATAAATACGAAAAGATTGTAAGTGCTTATGGAGATATGGTAGAAAGAAAAGATAATCTTAAAGAATGGGCCTATGAGTTTACTAGCTATAGAGCAGAATTTCGAACTTTCAAAGGCAAAACCCAAACTATTTTTTGTTCTTAAAAGATTAAGTAAATAATGAAACTGTTTTTACATAAAATCATAAAATTTTTTTTTTCTCTTGATATATTTTCGAATCCCCATAATTAACTAGTTTGGGCTTTTGTAGGTTTATTTGAAAGAAGCAAAGTGAAAGAATATCTTTCAGCTGTACATGAGCAAAGATGCAGTGACTCCATTCAACCTTTGATTGATGCTTACAAGTAAGGAAATATTTTTTTTCTTCTCAAATGTCTAGGATTGAATCAGAAACCTGTTTAAGGTGTCTTTAGAAAGATCTTGACATGCCCCATAAAAAAACTCTCAGCATTATGGGATCTATCTCCATGATTTTAAGTTCTATATACAAATTAAATTTTGAGCGATTATTTTTTTACAGCTTCATAGGCAATAACATATTCATAATTATTTAGGTTTGTACTAGAAACCCGGGCAATGTTTACTCTTATCCAGCAAACCTACTACAGCCATATCAACAAGGATACTCTTAAGAAGCTCCCAGAGTTAGATCCATTGCAGTCTGCTTTAGATGAAACAGAAAAAGGTTTCAATGCTACCAAGATTATTACAGAAGCTGCTGAAGATGTTTATTCAGGTAGAAATTATAATAACAATTAAGTACTACAAGTCTAAATATAATTTACAATGCTAAGTAGAGAAATTTCTGTCCCTATGTCTGTCTGCATAGGAAGAATAAGATCAACAAATCTCAGAACTATTTATACTCTACTTTTTTGGGAATTTACCTAATTGTGATGCAATATTTAAGGTTATATTCTGGGGCCCCCACTTCCTGCAAAAATTACCCCCAACTAAAAATAATTTGCATATTTTTTAACCCAAAATTTTTCTTGGAGGTTACAATCACACCCTTTTGGGTCTATAATTCAAAGTCTGTTCATTAGCTTGAATAGACCCTGCCCCCCTTAAATTCAACCATCTCTAATTTTAAAAACCAACATAGATTTACAGACACACCAAAACTCCATAAGGGAAAGCTTCAATAGAAAACAAAACCCATTTTCCAAAATATTCATAACAATTTTTGGTGTATTATTACTTGGATTTTAGAAGTGTATAATTGTCAGTTTTATTTATTACAGTGTAAAACTATGAACAGTATACACAAAAGATCAAATTAGATTAGATGATCTTTGAATAATCTCGCTCCACTAGAGATTTTTTTACCAACAAGAGTTTAAAGAAATCAATTATCTTATGTTTAATTAATTTCTTTAAGGTTTATTCCTGGCAGTCCTGAACTTACCAGCAGAACTTGCAGAAAAGCTAAAGCTGAGTAAGTTATATGTATTATAATTGTTCTATTTTACATTTATGTAACTAAGTAGGTGCATTGCTGTCCCCCTATTACAATTGCCCCTAAAGGGTTTGTCTCCTAATACATTTGTCGCACTCATGAGTTTATCCGGTTAGTACGTTGCTTGGTGTACTTCCATATGTTCAGGACTTAGTCACACTTCCACCGATACATATGAGATGGTCAGAAATTTTTTTTTATTAAAAGTAGACTATCAATTATACATTCTAATTAATAAGTATTCTGAACAAAACTTCAGTAAAAGCCTAACTCAAAGCTAATTAAATCATCATGTTAAAAACTACTTTCTGTTTATGATTACAGAGTTGCAACGCTTTCCAAATTGTGCCTGTTTACCATCAAGTTTAAAATAAATAGTATAACTTTAACCATTGTAAACGGGTGGATATACAGACAGATGGAAAGACAACAAATGTAGAACAGTATCGCTTTAAATAAGAAAGATATGACATTCTTAAAATATATAAAATTATATTTATATTCTTTAAAGGATAAGCTTTTCTATAATTAGGGTTGGTCCGTCCGTTTGTTTCGTTATTTTGGCATGTTAGATTTGTCCTAACGATTTATAACTTTGAATGATGATTCCCCTAGTAGTTAGGTACACTTTAGAAACAAATTGTATAATCGTTACTAGATTTTCCATACGTCATTTTAACATGTTCAGGGACAAGGGAAGGTTTCTCTGACCAAAAAGTCTATTAAAATCATACAATCTAATCACGAAACCTTTATGAGTGTGTAATATTATCGATGATTCAACTATTATTAAAAGGGGCTTGTAGTAATTATGTCTGAGTATAAATTCGCTAATCTAAATTCACTAAACCTCATCAAAAGTTTGTAGATTATTAACAGGGATCGGCAGCCGCACGTAAGCCGCGTGTAAGCCTCAGTGATATCGTCATTTTATTACTATAATATTCAGCTGGATGTATAAAACTGCTCTTTAGCAGACAATCCTTCTTTCTGAAATTTCTTTTTCTGCTCACAAGCAGGTTTAAAAGTGAGGCTGAGGCGCGGCTGCCGAACCCTGATTATTTATGTTATTAGCAGACCAATTTAAAAAAATAACACAGTAGGGAGATTAAAAAACATTTTTAAATACTTCCTAAAAAATAAAATCTTTAAATATTTTTCCTACCCATAAAATTTGTAACTGTTTAAAGACGAAAAACAAAATAGTTTGACAAATTTTTACTTCGGCTCATTTTCAAACACTTCCTAATTAACCCTTTAGAGCAAGTTAAAGTAAAAGTTTAAAATTGATTCAATAACTTAAAAACATCTTACTTTAAAGCTCAAAAATAAAATCCTTTGCTCATTACTTATTAAAACAAGGATGACAACATCTATAAAAGCGAAGCTCTGAATTGGAAGGAAATCGAACATTAACACTCATAGAGTGACAGAACTGAATAAACTGAACATATGTCTATGCGAAATTGTAAGTAAATTTGTTGCAAAACTTATTAAATACATGTTACTGTTTAAGGACATACTAACGTTTTTAAGACTAGTTATAGAGAAGCTTCGCTTATAACACTATACCTTATTGTAATAGGAATCAGTATTAAAAAAATCAGATGACTAGGATAATTTGAATATATAAAAATTTGTTGTAAAAAAAGTAAAAAATCAGCTTGTTTTAAATAGACGTACAGACTTTCTAGTAATAATTATAGAGTTGCTGCGCTTATCATTTTGTACCTAACTGCTATAGGAATTAGCATGTGAAGTTTGAAATCGAAAGGACAATCCTAACCTTTTTAGATTAACGAAAAAAGCTAACTGTAACAGATGGACGTACGGACGGACTTACGGACCGACCCTAATTATAGAAAAGCTTCTTTTAAATAGACGTACGGACTTTCTAGTAATGATTATAGAGTTGCTGCGCTTTCGAATTTGTACCTAACTGCTATAGGAATTAGCATATAAAGTTAGAAATTGAAAGGACAATCCTAACCTTTTTAGATTAACGAGAAAAGCTAACTGTAACGGATGGACGTACGGACGGACTTACGGACCGACCCTAATTATAGAAAAGCTTCGCTTTTAAAAAATAAATGACCTCGAAACATAAAGAACTAAATTCTATTTGACGATAAACTTAATTTAAAATAATCATAAAAAACATATATTGGTGCCTTACCACAAAGTTGCCTATCAAGCACTGATCCCCCTCCTTATTTGAATTATATCTTTTGGTTTCTTTAATGCTATACCAAGACTCCCTCCCCTTTGGTCGTTTACAATTTGTTTTAAATTAATGGTCGGGAAAGTGGGAATTCTGTGCTCTACAAGGCACTATGGGGGAAATTCCCCATATTTTAAATTCTGTGAAAAGTTTGTAAATGTTAATATTCGGAGAAGATTAGTTGTTTTTAGTATTGCAGTACATAATAAATCATGATTTCAATTTCTAATTTACATTACCCATTTCGCCACTTCCCTCAAACTTGTTTCACAATTAGAGGCAAGAAGTTGTCAAGAAATATCAAATTAAACCACAACATATATTATAAAATTTAGGATTTGGAAAAGAATAGTTATGTAGTTCAGAATTTTATTGATAGGTGTCGTAAAAACTTTTTTTATGTAAAATTTTTAGATGAGATAAATATCTAAACAATCTTAAATATTTTTAAAAATATTACAGCTATCCACTCTTTGGGATTTTCAATAAATTTTATTCACTATTAAACATATAATTTACGAGTAGTCTATGATTTAGATAAAATATATAAAATATGTAAAAAGCATTATTCAACTCTTTCATCTCAAAACTGAACATGGAACTAATCTCTGACTATCATTTTTGCATGGCTTGTAGTAAAGTGAGCAAAAACTAATAAAATAATGCTTGAGATTCTTATCAAATTCTGCCAAAAGTTGCATAATCTCATCATCTAGTTTTAACTGGAAATCTATGAAATCAGCTCTAAAGCATTGTTTGCCAGAATAGCCTTCCCTTGTCCCTGAACATGTTGAATTTAAATTTTTTTAAATGACAAATTTTGTGTGTGATATAATTATCCGGTTATCTGATTTTTGGAATACTTATTCTTAGGACAAACAAGGATGACAACATCCATAAAAACGAAGCTCTGAAACGGTAGGACAAACGGACATTAACACTTGTATAATGTCAGAACTGAATAATCAGAATGCGAATGTATAAGAGTCAAAGCAAAATTGGAAGTAAATTTGTTGAAAAACTGCTTGATACAGGATAATGATTATGGACATACTTACATTTTTAGGACTTGATTATAGAGTTGCTTCGCTTACAAAATTGTACTTTGTTGTCCCAGGAATCAGTATACCAAAAATCAGACCAATCGGATAATTAGGTCACATACAAATTTGTTGTTAAAAATGTAAAAAAATCAACATGTTTAAAATGGACGTACGGACATTCTGTTAATGATTATAGAGTTGCTACGCTTTCTAACTCGTACCTAACTATTACAGGAATCACCATGCAAAATTTGAAATCGATAGGACAATTCTAACATGCCTAAATTAACGAAAAAAGCTATTTAAAAAAGTAAAAAAATCAACATGTTTACAATGGACGTACGGACATTTTGGTAATGATTATAGAGTTGCTACGCTTTCTAAATCGTACCTAACTACTAAAGGAATCACCATGCAAAATTTGAAATCGATAGGACAATTCTAACATGTCTAAATTAACGAAAAAAGCTATCCGTGACGGACGGACGGACGGACGTACGGACGGACCGACCCTAATTATAGAAAAGCTTCGCTTTTAAAAAGCATCTCTATAAAATTGTAAGTATGTCATAAACATTATTCAACAGCAGTTTTTCAACAAATTTACTTACAAATTTGTTTTGACTTACATAAATTATATTATGATTCTTAATTTCTGACACTATATATGTTTGTTTGTCCCACCGTTTCAGAGCTTCGCTTTTATGAATGTTGTCATCCTTGTTTTTTTCTATAGAATATATTCCATCATGGGAGGATATACCTATGACACCGGAATTCCTGTGGAAGAAGACTAGTTGGCAAAGACTGCTGTTTGGTAAAGTGGGTAATTTGGCACTTTTTGCTGGAAAACCACATGTGTGTTATCGTCGTAAAGGAGATAATTATGTCAGAATTCTGGATAAGAGTGACAATGAAGAGAGTATCTATCAGTTACAAGAGGATGTAACTGTAAAAGACGGAATCTACAGATTGACACTAGATGGAGAAACAGAGTTAGGATTTGTATATTATGATAGGTCAATTAAATGGGATGTACATAAGAAATATTATTTGAATATTTCAAGCAATGGGGACATTCAATATCAAGAGGCAATAGTTAATAGCTCAACCAATAACGAATGGGTAAAGACCCCTAAATATGAGTACAACAAAGAAACTATGACTTGGACTAAAATAGAATTGTAAATTTCATCAGTATTGTTAAAGTTCAAAATAATAGAAGTATGTCAATTCCAAAAACAACATTATTTTTTTGTAGAAAAGGAAACGAATTATGAATTTTATTTCTTTTTCTTTCAAGTATTTAAGTATAATATTTTTTTCTCCTCAAACATCTTTTTGTTAATGAATCCTTTTTTGGTGTGATTTTAAAAAATCTAAAACATAGATTAAATTCTGATGAAAAAGTAAATCAAAATAGCTTTAACATTGCTAAAATACCTTTGTTCCTGCCCTACTGATGAACGTAATTATACATTTATACTTTAACAAGTATGACAACATCCATAAAAGCGAAGCTCTGAAACAGTAGGACAAACGAACATTAATACTTTTGCCAGAACTTAATATGCAGAATATTAATATATGTAAACAAAATATTGAGTAAATTTGTTGCAAAAATTATAGCATACAAAACTTTGTTGTTAAATGGACGCACAGACTTTCTGGTAATGGTTATAGAGTTACTACGCTTCCTTAAACGTACCTAACTGTTATAGTAATCAAATGCAAAGTTTATAATCGATAGGACAATTATAACCTGTTCAAATTAACAAAAAGAGCTAACTATCCCTAACGGACGGACGTACTGACGGATGGATCCACGTTTGGGCTGACGGATGGACCGACCCTAATTATAGAAAAGCTTCTCTTTTAAAAATTGTATGACTATATATTTTTATCATTGCTTATATAACTAACATATTTGATTTCGTATTTAGAATAAAGTACTTACTAACTTCTGAATGTTATAATTTAATCAGGGATCCTAAGGGATAAGACAATAGAGGATAAATTAATGAACACCCCCAATGATGATACACAAAACTACCCCCTCTGTAGATTAATATAAGTGGTCGAAACGTTTAAACACTTAACTTAATAAACTAACCAATCAAAATTCACAAATTCAAAAGTTCCCAAAGATGTTAACCCAACATTAGTATAAAACTTTGGGGACTAGTGTAATAAACAGCTTGTTGTCCCCTCTGTCTTTCAATTGGTTGTTATAGCGATACTACTATATAATCAGAGTTTGATAGTTACGCATGAATATATCTGACTGTTTCTTTGCGAAATAATACGTTTTTCAGTAATAACCCTTCTACATTTATATTGATTATTGGGGTGTATCTTAACCCTCCCTAGGAAATTGTCCTAGAAACATTTACAAAATTATCTTTTCTCTATCCTTTAAAACCTGATTCTAAGGTGTTAGGCTGTCCCACTCTTATTTGTAATAGAACAAGGATGACAACATCCATAAAGCGAAGCTTTTAAACGGTAGGACAAACGAAAATAAACACTTGTAAAGTGTCAGCACTGAATAAGCAGAAAATTAAGCACAAGTATTTACAAAATTGTAAGTAAATTTGTTGCAAAACTTCTTAAATACAGAATTCTGTTTAAGGACATACTGATATTTTTAGGACTTGATTATAGAGATATTTCGCTCACAATATTGTACCTTTTTGACATTCTGGTAACGATTATAGAGTTGCTACGCTTTCTAAATCGTACCTAACTACTACAGGAATCATCATGCAAAGTTTGAAATCGATAGAACAATTCTAACCTGTTTAAATTAACGAAAAAAGCTATCCGTTACATACGGATTGACGGACGGACTAAACGACCCTTATTATAGAAAAGCTTCGCTTCTAAAAATGCAATTTTATTAATAATAATTATTTATGCTAAAGTCAACCATCAAAAGTATGCAAAATAAAACAATAATGATAATAAGTTAAAAAAAATATTTATTTTATAAATTAATTTTACAAATTTCATACTAATTTTCCATCTAGTAATTTTTATTTATTTTTTTATTAGCGAAGCTACTCTATGTTACTAAATGACCGTCTGTCTAATTTTTTTTTAGAGGAGATTCCTTGTACAAATAAGCATATAATCCATGTATCTGGTTCATTGGTCAGTCGGCAATACTACATGCTGTAAATATTTCTTGAATTTTATTATTTTATTTGTGCTTCGCTACTTACATATGTTTCAAATCCTTGGTTTGCTGTTATAAACGCAAATACGTCAATTTACATAAATTTGACAGGAAGACTGACAAGGTTACTTAAAGAGTAGCTTTGCTATTTAAAAAATTAAAAATTATAACAATAAAATAAAGAAATATTATTTTCTTTAATTTCATAATTCAATAATTTTAAGGTGTCTTTGTGTTATTACGATTTACTGAAGCGCGCCGAATTTTTTAACCCCCCCCCCAAAAAAAAATATTTTAATGGGTGGGGAAGGGGGAGGGGTATTACCCTTTCTCATAAAATGATTATTCCAAAGATTTTTTTTCTTTTTGTTCATTATTTCCATTAAAGCAGAGCTGGATTTTTAAATCATTTTAGTGGTGAGCCAGATCGGGGTGAGCCAACTTTCCACAAATGAGAGCACAGCATTTTATGAAATGCCGCGCTGTGATTGGCGGAAATTCGGCGCATTCCGATCTGGCTCATCACTAAAATGATTTAAAGATCCAGCTCAGAACCGACAGCTTTAATAGTATAATAAAAAATATAAGATTAATTTTAATGTTATTGGCCCCGAGGGGTCAAAGACCCGGGCTAACAAAACTTGTATAAATCCTATGAGTTTTATTTTATTATTCATTGGAAAATTGTCTGTAATACGATGCTGTACATGATTTTTAAGTATAGCTGAGAACCGGTTCTAATCAGCGGATATTAATCGGTTTCAAAGCCGTTCTCGACAAAAAAACTAACCTAAATCCAGTATCTGGGGCTACATTGTAGATAGGATAGTCAATCTCAGGTTCACCTAGTAATAATGGAAGACGCTGAAAGTAGCTCCCAAAAAAACTATGACGTCATAAAAAATGAGGGATGAGGAGAGGGAAAGAAAACCCCTATAAAAAAGAGATGGATAATCCCTCATTTTTATGACGTCACATTGAGCGACTTTCAGCGTCTTCCCAACGATGTTTACTTTTCTAATAATCAATTTGATTTATTTTAGAGTTTTTTTTGGCAATATTCCTGTTTCAAAAAAGTATTAGGACCCAAGGAAGGACAGCAAGACCTTCCTCTATAATACAAAGTAGCTTTATGTCTGTCCGTCTGGAGCTTAAGATCTAAGTAACCACTGAACTGATCGGATCTACTCTTCAGGGTATATACCTATTGGTCCTGTGGTGGGTTTAAGCTATTTTCTTGGGGGGTGGGAAAACCCTAACCCCCCAAAAATTAAAATTTCCCCCCCTCTAAAAAAATGTTTTCTGGGGAAACTACTTCACATAAAATTTGCAGCAACAGTAATTTTTTAAAAATTTTCTTTTGAGGCAAAGCCCCTAGAGGCTAGGGGCAAAGCCGCTAGTGATACATATAAAGCATATCCATTCAAAGGATAGTAGTTTGTTTTATTCTTGAAATGATTTATTTGCACAAGCATCGTACTTTCATGTGAAATTATAAATGAATATTAAGAGGAGCGACTTTGTACTGTAAACCAAAATTATTGGTGGAAAAGTTTGGACCTAATTAAGGTGAAGAGTAGATTTTTACCTGGTACAGCCATCCTCAACATGTCAATAGGATCCATCTGAGCCCCCCCAGGGCCGCTACCACCCCCCTGCCCACCTCCAAAGCCTCCATTAACATTACCACCCCCATTATTTCCTCCTCCAGTTCCTCTTCCCCCACCTCCACCTCCGTTTCCTAAATATTAAAAATTTATTAAAATTGAAAATGTAGATACGACTTATCTTTCCTCTTTACTTAGGTGACCTAAGAGGCCTCTAGGGGCGTAATCTCTAGCGGTAAAAAGCGTGAAAACATGAGAGAAACAAAAAAATGGTCCTTTGGACCATTGAGATCTAATTGAAAATGTTTTGAGTACACAGCGTTTTGGCATCCTTAAGGGGATGATAAAAGAGGAAATGTAGGCCTACTAAATTTCAATATCAAGGGGGATGTTAACACCCCTCTAAACGCACATAAGTTTTGAATTGATAGAAAACTAGCTGTCTAGACTAACCTCCAAAATTGAAAAGATTTTAAATTAGTGAAAAATATGAAAATGATATGAAAAGAGACACACAAACTGTCCGACTGTCCCTGAAATTGGCACTTACCTCCAAAACCTTGAGAATTGCTGGATCCAAAACCTGAGTTTCCACCTGCAGAGCCTTGGTTATTGTTGCTGCCGGGTCGTTGCGGTCTAAAACATACAAAATAGGTGATATTCCTGGAAACGCCTTGCGAGTACAAAACCCCCTCCCCTTATTATTCAAAAGCAAAGTTTTTCTATAATTAGGGTCGGTCCGTCCGTGACGGATAGCTTTTTTCGTTAATTTAGGCATGTTAGAATTGTCATATAGATTTCAAACTTTGCATGAAAATTCCTGTAGTAGTTAGGTACGATTAATCTTCTTTGATAATAATTTTTATATATGAATATATATATGATTTTTTAAAAATAATGATCATTCAACAACATTTTAAGTGAAGTATCTCTATAATAAAGTCTTACAAATGTAAGAATGTCCTTTAAACATTTAACATTTTTGCAACAAAATAACTTTAATTTTGTTATAGCTTTAAACATTTATAATATGCTTATTCAGTTATGACACTCTACAAGAATTAATGTTTGTTTGTACTGCATTTTTGGATGTTTTTTTATGTCTAACTCCTGCGAAGCCTAAACCTGCGGTGCCTAACCCAGCCTTACTTGACCTAAAACTAAAACGCTAACAGCGAAAAACTTGGAATAAGGTTTAGCCAACAAGGGAAATGAAATAAAACTAAAAGAACGTGTCCTAACTTTTGTGATTTTTTTAACCCATTCGTGACGAGCTCCCAAAGTTCAAAGTTTTGATTCAACAGGGTTCAACAAAATAGATTTTTTCAATAATTACTCAACAGAATTAATAAAGTAAGGTGTCAAATTAAAGATCTTACTATTTTTGTTTATAATGGCAATTTTCTTCTTTTCTGTTGCGTTTAGGTACCTTAAAACCAACTAAATAAACAAAAAACATAATTACTTCAAAAAATAAGAGGTCTACAAAAAACCAATTGCATATCTAAATTCTATGGATCATTTTACATCCACTTACTTAATTAAAAACATGGACTAGCTATTTTAAAAAATCACAAAAGTTAGGACACGTTCTTTGAGAGGCAGATAAAAAGGTCGCCAATTCTACTAAGTGTTGCCCCCCCCCCCCAACGACAGCTAAAAATCACGTATAGGTTTCGTGAATTTTTTTATCGAATTAATTTCGTTGTTGGTACAAGCTGGCGCAAAACTCTCTATAATTGGATTTACCTCAATTGTTGGTCCGGAGGTGGGGCGCCATAATTGTAACCTGCCAACTGACACTAAACAAACAAAATTCAGAAATTACATACATTGCCCTAATCCTGTCACAAAAGTTGACATGACACAACCCAATCTTTCCAGATTTTGTATAATTTTTTGAGGAACACGACTCCAGTGACGTCATATTTTTCTTTCCCGAAAAAGGGAAGGGGGGAAGAAAAAAAGAGATGGGAGAAAAGGGGGGTTTCCCCATCTCTTTTGAAGAGATTTTCTTCCCCCCTTTCCTTTTTCGGGAAAGAAAAATATGACGTCACTGGAGTCGTGTTCCTCAAAAAATTATACAAAATCTGGAAAGATTGGGTTGTGTCGTTGACATTCTATACAATTTCAAGGGTTTATGTCGATTATATTGCTAAATTAAAGGTGGTCGTAGCTGACATAATACCAAAATGCTTTTATTTGATATCGCATTTTAAAATTAAATAGGGGGTAATATAGTTAAACAACAAATACTCATTAATCTGAAAGGATAAGACAATAAATTGATAAACATCCCAAACAATGATGTACTAAAACATTTAATTTGATATAATTTACAGTCCAATGTCCCTCCAAAGACTTTAGTAAAAGACACAATCCAAACTCAAGAATTATAGAAAATCTTTGCTGAACAAAAATAATGGTGAAAGTACCTGTATATTATGAGTCAACAATAACAAACCTAAAAAAAGTAAATCTCAAAAAACGCGCGGCTAGAGCTAACTACACATGGAAGAACACACTTCTTTGTAGAAAATATATTTCGCTTTATTCAAGCCTTCTCAATTCTATAAAATAATAACCATATTTGCAAAAATTCTTAAGAAAACAACAAGCTTCATACTAGTTAAAATTAATATAAGTTTAACAAAAAACAAGTTAAAAATATTAAGAACTTTGAAAAAAAGAATTTTTAAAAACAAAATAAAATCCAAATCTTTTTACTTTGAAATATGGTGTACCTAATTGTTTGAGAGTTTATGTGCAACTGAATTATTTATTGTAATGGAAGGGGGGGGGGGGGGAAGGGTTAGCAGATGAAAATTGGCGGTCAAACTTTTCAACAGTGGTAAGAATTTATACAACAACAAGGAAGAAAATATTCAAAATTTTGGTTGGGTTAGCATTTTTAAAAAAAAATATTGCAATTTGCAAGTCAAATAGGTATAAATTATGTTACAAGAAAAAACAACATGTATTAGCAAAATTTACTTTCATTAACAAAAATATATAACAATAACAATAATTTTAAATTTTTCTGTTCAGCCCCAGGTGCTTTGTTTCAAATTTATTGATGAAGAAGGATTCTCGACATTTTCTGTACATGGCTGACTCCTGCCTGCAATTTTCTATAACAGATACTTTCATGTTGGCAACACTGTGTCCAGGAAGATTAAAATGTTCCCCAACTGCAGTTTTATTCAAGTTTTCATTTTGAGATCTGACACAATCTAAATGTTGTTTGAATCTTTCTTTAAGCTGTTTCCCCGTTTCTCCTACATACTGTGTGTATTTGCATTCTCTCCTATCACATGTTATAACATAAACGAGATTTTTTGTAGAGCAGCTGACTGGTGTAGAAATAGGTACCTTAAAATTATTTGCTGAGCTGTAGACAACTTTGGCTTCACGGACATGAGGGCAGGAGGGACAGTTAGGTAGGTTACATCTCTTCATACCTTTGACACTTCTTTTTTCACGTTCAGGTAGCTTTGATTTCACCAATATTTCCCGGACAGAGTAAGAATAGTAATTTATCGCATCATATCATAGACAGCTTTCCGTGGATATATAAATAAAAATTATAAGACTAAAACCAGTTTTATTAGCCCATAGGTACCGAAGGGCTGGGATAATTTTATGATTTTGATTATAATATTTGTGAGAAATATTCTGTAATTCGATGCAATACATGATTTTGCAGTATGGCTGAGAACTGTTTCTAATCCAACGGTTAATAATCGGAAATTTTTAAAAAGCGAAAAATTCCATTAACCCTTAAAAAACATTTTGTATGATAAATACAATCGATTAAAAAATATTTTATGTCCTTATCAAGCATCCGGTATTTAGGAATAATATTTAAAACGCTGTTGATAATTTTCATTGTCTGACTCCTTTTCAAGCCAAGCTTTGCTTTTATCAACGTAGTCATCCTTGTTTGAAATACGAATATTCAGTGAACTAAAGGGTAATAAATAAGTGAAATAAACAGTTAATTGTCTCCCTTGTCTCTGCGAATATCAGTCTTGAACAGGATAAGTTATTAATTATAATCGTAACAAAAACATACTAATAATAATTCATTTAATTAAGAAAACTAGCGGTTGCACCCATAGCATCTATTCTAACGGGTAGAAACAGGTAGAAAAATAATATAAAACCACCCCAAGACTTAAATCTAAAATATAAAATAGTTTAAAACCATCCCGGGACCAATGTGAAGCTTCAATAAAATGGCGAACTAGATCGGTTCTGTGGATATGGATATCTTAAGCTACAGACAGAAAAACAGATAAACAAACGAACTGAATGGCATAAGCAATCTATAGAGTAGCTTCGCTACTAAAAACACATCCAATTAATAATTTTTGATATTGTCATTAACCCTTACAGATCGGGCCCCTATTCCCACCTTAATAGATCGGGGGGGGGGGGTCATATTGACCCCCCCCCCTCTATCTCGGCTTCTGTTACAGATAAAGACGTAAAATTTTTTTCTGGTGGTTCATGTGTATTTTTAGAGAAAATTACTTTTTCTAGTCATAGCAGTCAGGCCGCTCCTTAGCCGCTTTTTAGCGGCCAGCCGCTAAATTTTAAAACAGCTGTAGAGCGGCCAATTTTGCAGCTAGGATCACCAAATTTTAGGACGAACTTTTATTTTTTATAACCAAAAAATTACTTTTTCTGATCATCGCAAAAAAACGGCAAATAACGGAAACCGCCATTTTCGGCGGTTACGGCGGTAAAACGGCGGTTGGCGGCGCCAATTAATATTTTTATCTGTTTATTATTGCTCAAGGATTTACCAAAAAAAATTATAGGTCTCTAGCTGTAATAGAAGCCACGATATTCATGATATATGTCTGTAGTAAAAGCCGGACAAAAATCGGTCATAAAGTCGGTCAGGGTGCGGTCAAACGGTCATAACACCACTTTTCTCATAAGGTCATTGATATCTCAGTATTCACCAAAAAAAATTTAGGTTTCTACCTTATATACAAAGTCATAATGTAGAAATTAAGATTTATTTAGAATTTTTTTTTAATTTTGGTGCTACCCAACCGACTTTGACCGGACACCACGACCGACACAGACCAGATATCCTAATAAAATCAACTCTTGCCGACGTATAATTACTAAACTTAAAAAGTCATGAAGTCACAAGTCTCTATCTTACCTACCAAAAAAATGACATTGAAAAAATAGAGGGGGGGGGTAAATATGACCCCCCCCCCCCGATCTGTAAGGGTTAAGTTATTATTTATTTGATAAATATTTTCGCAACCGCTAATCACTATAATCATAATTAATAACCAAAAACAAGGATGACAACATTTATAAAAGCAAAGCTAATCAAATAAGACAGTTGGACAAACAGGCATTAAAAACATTAAGTGTTAGTGTTTTGTAATATCTGAAGACATAATCTGAAAAAAAAGTTGTTTTAAATGGATGTACAGACTTTTTAGTAATACAGTTGTTACAATTCTATATTGTACTCAATTAGTAGTGGGGACAAAGTGACTCAAAAATGAGCCATGTGACGTCATAAAAATGAGAGATCATCCATCTCTTTTTTAGAAGTTTTCCTTCCCTTTTCTCCTCTGATCTCCATCATTTTTATAACGTCACATAGCTGATTTTTGAGTTACTTTGTTTCACTACACTAAACTATTAAAAGAATCACCATGCAAAGTTTAACAACTACATGACAATTCTAACATGACTAAATTAACGATCACGACCATCCTAAATGTAGAAAATCTTTGCTTTTAAAAAAGATTTAAAGTAAATAGGTTTTTTTATGGAATTAATAATAAAAATTATAAAATTACTGTATAAAAAGCTTTTTAATAGATTAATCATTCATAAAAAGATTTAAAAAAATATTTTTTCAATTTGTGGTCATTTTTGAACTCTTTTTAAATGGTGTGCAAAAGAAGGGGGTGGCAACTAAAATGGCAAAAAATAAGGTGGTGGTACTTTACATCCCTTCCCGTAACACCCCCCATTCTGAAAAAAAATTTTAAATTCCAGTTAAAGGTAATCTAGGTGCTTGTTAGTTTGGGTTAGGCTAAGTAAAGTTTAAAACTTTTATTCAGCCCCAAGAGGATAAAGCTTTCCGGAGGGTAAACAAATGGGTTTTAATTAGTTTCGATGTTAATAAAAGTTAATCTAGGTGCTTGTTAGTTTTGGTTAGGCTAAGTAAAGGTTAAAACTTTAAATGTGAGCCCCAAGGGGATAAAGCTTTCCGGAGGGTAAACAAATGGGTTTTAATTAGTTTCGATGTTAATAAAAGTTAATCTAGGTGCTTGTTAGTTTGGGTTAGGCTAAGAAAAAGTTAAAACTTTTAATGAGCCCCAAGGGGATAAAGACTTCCGGAGGGACAAGAAATAAGTTTTAATGAGTTTCGGTGGTCAAAAAAAGGAGAATAACATTTCTGAGCACGCAGCCGTCCTTTTTCTATACAAAAAGTTAACTTTTTGAACATGTTTTTATTATTTCTGTTGTCATGAAGTTAAACACAAAGGACAAGCAAGTTCATACATTGCAAAGCTTTTACAATTTAGAAAATAAATATAAAGGAAAAAGGTGGTCTTTTTTACCCCTAATAAGGATTTAAAAATAGCATAATTACAAACTATAATATTTTGAAGTTTCATACTATTTTTGTCTTTTTACTTGTTAGTGGCAAATTAACTATGTAATTCACTTTGTCTGTCCGTCCGTCCTTTAGTCTAATTATCAGTACGTAACGCTTTGGTGGAATTTTGATTTTCTATGGTGCTATTTAATATAGACTGCTTACTTTCTGTTTAGATCATCCAATTTAAAAGCTTGTCCGTATTAGAATTTGATAATTAATGACTTATTTTCTTTGTTTTTTATTAATTTAAAAAGGCTCAATATCTAAATTTTTGTACTTTGTTACTTGTTGTTATGAATATTGTCATCCTTGTTCTTTTATTCAATTTTCTTTCCACCTTTAATCAAAATGCACTGCCTGTGTTATGTGAATTATATAAAAAAGATACGAGAGACTTGAAGAGAAGCTTAACGCCTACTAAAAAATATATATTTATAAAAAGTATTTAAAATCTTAGCAGGTGTCATTATAAACAAATGATATAACAGAGTTAAAAACAAGGATGATGACAGTTCAATAGTTGCAAAGATTTTTAACAAAACTTTTCTCTAAAGCACATTTTTGCTATTGCCAGGGGAATGGCTAATGCCAAGCTCATGACAAAAAAGAATCAAGAATGCCTTGGCATTTAAGAAGTTGTAACTAGAGGCGTTCAAAAGAGAGCTGTAAAGAGCGATCCAACGAAAATTAAGATAGGGAGGGGTGGATCTCTTTTTTTGGGGGTTTTCTTTTCCGCTTCTCCTCTCACCTACCTCATTTTTATGACGTCACAGGAATCAAAAGTAGGACAGATTCGGTTCGTCTCCAGGTGTCTTTCTACACCCCCTTTGACAAGATTCTAATTCTACATCCCCCCTTTCCTAATAAACCCCATAAAACATCCATAAAGGGTAAAACAGCCTCACCCCACTTAAACTTAAGGTTGGTATTACAAAAAAATCTGTTTTCAAATATATCACGTAAAAATATATAAATTCAAAGAATCATTTTAGATTGTCCAACTAACTTATAGACTTATAGAGAAGCTTTGCTATCAAAATATGAAAAATAACATCAAATATAATAACAAGCGGTAAATGATGAAAACAAATTTAGTAAAAAAAATAGAAAGATGGATGGATAAATAGGAAGGTAGATAGATGGATACATAGATAATTAATAGATAGTTGATAAATGGACAGACAGACAAGATTTATCATGTTTAAACAAAAGGGCGCTTTCACGTAAACAACCATGTTGAGCACTGTAACCTCCAATTGTTTAAAATAAATTGAAAATAAGGGGAAGGAGAAGTATTTTTTGTTTATTTCTTTAGATCAGGTTAGGTTAGGTTATATTTGGTATTAGATAGCTCCGCATGTTTAAGGGGTAAGGCATTGAAAAAATCGATTAATTTTGAATTTATTAAAAAGTGGTGAGGTGGTTATCATTGCTCCACTGTTAATTTATATGAAATCATAAACAATATTTTTATAAAATATCATTAAAAAAAATGATAGCTCTTTGTATCATCGTATTATAGACAGCTTTCCACAGATGATAGATATAAGATTAAAATCAGTTTTGTTAGCCGCAAGGGGCCGAAGGCCCGGATTTTCAAAACTGGTGAAAATTTTATGATTTTTGTTTTATTATTCGTGGAAAATTGTGTTCATACTTTAAACCATAATCCCAAATTCCAATTCTAAGTTTTAGTAAAAAAAACCTTTCTTTCAACAATAATAATAACTTACCAATGAGGTTGGGTATCAGAGCACTCATTTTTAATTCCTTCTCTTACAAAGGATATTTCTGAAATATAAACAATCTATAATACAAAGTAGAACGATGTCTGTCTGTCTGTCTGTCCGTCTGTCCGTCTGTCTGTCTGTCCCTTAAGATCTCGGTAACCACTGAACCGATCGGATTCTACTCTTCAGGGTATCTACCTATTGGTCCTGTGGTGGTTTTAAGCTATTTTCTTGGGGGGTGGGACACCCCCAACCCCCCCAAAAACCAAAAAATCCCCCCCCCCCATTTTTTTTTTTGAAGGAGATTTCCAAGGTCCTTTCGATTTTCGCCATAATTTTTTTTTATCACCTCTTGGGGCAAAACCCCTAGAGGCTAGGGGCGAAGCCGCTAGTTATCTATAATACAAAGTAGAATGCTGTCTGTCTATCTGTCTGAAGCCTAAATTCTCGGTAACCTCTGAACCGATGGGCTCTACTCTTCAGGGAATATACCTACTGGTCCTGTGATGGTTTTAAGCTATTTTCTCGAAGGGTGGGACACCCCCAACCGCTCCAAAAAATGAAAATACCCCCCTCCCCCCAATTTTTTTTGTACCTTTTTTAAAAAATCTAAAAAACTCAAAATTAGGTTGATCTAACCTCTTGGGGCAAAGCCCCTAGAGGCTAGATGCGAATCCGCTAGTATATTATAAATCAACAGGGTGTCTAACGACAGTATATCTATAAAAATCATTCTATACTTATATGATCATCAATAATTAAAGTTTATTTTCTAGTTTTATCAGGTATCTTAAGGGATGTAACAATGGACGATGAACTGATATCCAATAATAAGAAGCAAAATTAATCTTTCTGCAGATTAAAATGTTTTGTTGAAAAGTTTATACACTGCTAGATAAAAGTAATCTTAGTTTTTATGCCAACAAATTAAAGAATGTGATTTTTAAGAAAAGGGTAATTTACAGCCCAATGTCCTCTGCCTCCCTGGCTTTCATGGTGTAATTGTCATCCTTGTTTGTATATTATAGTCGACAGGAAGGGAGGGGACATTGGACTGTAAATTACATTGGTAACTAAAGTTTTATAACCACAATATCCTATGGGTTGGCTCAAAAACTTTGGGTACTTTTATTGAATTTTGATTGGTAGGTTCCAGATTAGTACAATTTTAATCTACAAAAGGGGTAGTTTTGTTTATTACCTTTGGTGGTTATGTGGTATCCGCCGAGGATAAATGGCAGACACCGGAGTTCAATTAGATTACGGCAGTGTGAACAGACGTGGACACCTTACTATAGAGAAGCTACGCTTCTCTAGCATTCACTAGATAATAATCAACATCTATTTCAGTTGTCACTTTATTGAAGGTCTAAAGAGTACTAAAGCTATATACAACAAACAATAATTACACAGATAGGAATAAATAATCATAACATAAAAGCATTATAATACATATACAATAGTCAGTTTGGGCAATAATGATCCCCCATCCCTGGAAAGGGTGGGGGGAATTAACAATGCAGCTTAACCATAATAAAGCTTGTCAGATTCAATCATTAATTTAAGGCATAGGGAGGGGGTCGGCAGACCCCTTCCCCAGGACTCGGGGGAGGGCCTGTGGCCCTTCCCCGAACCCCGGTCAGGGGTGCCATAGGCATGGCTCACGGTTGCCGAATACCACAGTTATATCAATTTATCATCCATTGTCTTATCCCTTAAGATCCCTGTATATTATAGTGCATTGTTTGGAATAATCGTTCCTTGTTGAATGACTCTATTATGATGATTAATAAACTAGAATTAATTAGATTACTATTTGTTGTTAAAATAACAAGGATGACAACATTCATAAGTAGCGACGCTCAAAAACCCATAGATTAAAGTATATATAAAGTTATTTAAATAGTAAAATTACGTTACTGTTTCTTACAGACAAACATATCGAATTATAGAGTAGCTTCGCTACTACTAAGTACCGGTGTACTATGTACTTCCATTTAATTAATTAATATATGTGGTTTTCTGTTATTTAAAATGTCTAAAACGGCTTAGACGATTATTTTTTGGAATATAATTTATACTTACTACATATTAATCAAACTTCATGAGATGCGTTATATTTTTACAAAATTGCCATCTTTGATTATTTTTATTTTTTAAAAAGAATATCTATCCTTTCTTTTAGGGCTTTCATTAAAAAGTCGAGACACCATATGCCATAATTTATTTTTAAGAATCGAGACAATCTTTAATTTCGCCAAAGAGCTGTAATACCCCCCCCCCCCTTTCAACGTAATTTGGACAATTAATATTTTCCAGCATGGCTTTGAACCCGAATTATATCTGCTGGATTGGAACCAGTTGTCAACCATTCCAAAAAATCATCTACGAATAATACGGTGGTGATAAAACTACTGGATTTAATCTTATAAGGAAACTGTCTTATATACAATGCGATAAATAACTATTATGTAAGTACTATTACATAACAAAAAATAAAAAAATCTAGACAAAATCGGCTATGATAAGCGAAATTTCAACAAATATTTTTTTTCGCATTTGCAGTTTTAGAGGCCTTTTTAGACATAACTGATGAGAAAACATTGGAAAACACATTCTATAAAAGAATTACAGTAAATATCAGTAAAATGGGTGGATATGTGTCGTCTACTGACAAAATAGACTGATACTACCATTTTAAACCATTTATTACCTATGTAGTAGGAAATACGATACCTAATAATTAAATAATTCACTCATATAATGTAGTTATAAAAAGCAATACTTCTCTATAATTGTAGCTAGTTTTTTCTTGTATTTATTTTTGAATAATATAAATTAGTATTATTTTAAAATTTTTAAAAAATTAATAACATTTTTTACTGGTATTTCTCTTTCGGTAGTGATACCCTCCTCTAAAATAGTTATAAACCTCTCCAGGACCTATAAGAAGAAGCTAAAGGAGAACCATATCAGTTCAGTGGTTAGGAAGATCCTTCGTTTTTTTTATAATCAATGAAAATGAAGTTTTCCTATTAAAAAAAGAAAGAAAAAATATCTCAGGCGAAAGATCTCAGTATATGCAACTTTTGATTTTATGATGGTTTTAAACTATTTACTTCAGGATTGAACCCCTACAAATCTTTTACATTGTTTTAGCTTAGCATTCAACGCCAGTTTGACTAAAATACGCGAAAAAAAGAAAAAATATGGACAACAAATATTTTTTTTATTATTATAGAAAAGTCTCATCGTAAAAAGTTTATTTTTTCGTATTTGTTTTTTTTCAAATGACTTTGGCAACTTTTGAACTTCCACATGTTGAAAAATAAGATGCATACGGCATCTAAAGAAAAAAAATATACCACAACAAAAATTGCCATGAAAAAAGACTGCCTAAACAATTCGACTAATGAATATAAGAATATACGTGGATAATATTATTGGGAAAAATTATCGTCAATTTAAGTTGCTATTATGGAACTCCAGTAGATGGGAATGGAAGAATGGGTGTGGAAATTAGGAATCGTCATGTTAGCCCGCTGCGTGTTTCACTTTATAAGAGAATATGAAAATCTGGTGTAAGTTCATATTAAAAATACATCCGTTAATAGACCCAGAAATGAAATAATCCAATAAACTTTTTATTTTCGTTTCCCCGGACAAGTGTATTAGAAGCTATTAGATTGTAAATATATACAGTATAGTACTATTGTCGACAAAGCCCAAATAGTGTCAAAAATGATCAATGTGACGTCATAAAAATAAGGGAGATGAGAGGAAAAGTGGGAAAGAAAACCTATAAAAAGAGATGGATAATCCCTCATTTTTATGACGTCACATGGATCATTTTGACAAAGTTTTGACACAATATATATGGGCTATGTCCTTTTGTCCATCACTAAGAAACATAATTTTGTAATTCAATTTAGATATTTTTTTCCTCTAATGCCATTTCCTTAATATAAATGAAATAGAATGAAAAATTGGAGTAAAAATTTCTTCCCATGACCAAGAAGAGAGAGAGGGGGAAATATTCTAAAAAACAATCATTTTATAGATGATTGTCCGCGGAAACGGAAATTAATAGGAAAAAATCTTTAATTTATATAAGGTGTGTGTTTTTAAAACAACTGTGCAAATTACCCAAAGTTTCCAAACGGACAGACGGCTTCACACGCAGAGTGTTTGTGTTCTCGTTACGCAAGTAAATAATTTTGAGCAATTTATGTTGAAAATTATAATTATTTGTTAATACTTGAAAATGATATAATAGGTTTTCTGACGAATGTACAGACATTCCGACATGTTTAGGCTAGTTATAGAGTAGCTATGTTGCTAAAAAATAAGGAACCAATGACCGGACAGTTTTTATTGATTGTCAGAAAAATCAAACTTTATTAGAATGTCATTTTATTTGCTTTGTGTCTGTCTGTCTGTCTATATATTGCACGGGAAGTGGATGATAATTTAACAAACAAACGATCAAAACATTCTGCTAAATAAGGATCACAACATCCATAAAAGTGACGATCGAAAATTTATCGGTAGTACAAACGAACATTAATACTTGTAGAGTGTTCGAACTTAAAAAGCAGAATATTAATTTATAAGCCTATGTAAACAAAATATTATATGTTACAAAATAGCATAAATACAGGATACATTTGAAAGACATACTAATATTTTTTGCTTGTTGTCCTAGGAATCAGTATTAAAAAAATCTGACGAATAGGAAAATTATATCATACAAAAAATGGTTGTCAAAAAATCAGCATGATTTAAATAGAATTCATTTTATGCTATGAATATAGAGAATGTTAGAGTTGCTACCAAAATGTTACAGAAATCACCATTTAAAGTTTGAAATTGATAGGAAAACTAACGATAAGAGCTATCCCTTACGCACTGACGGACGTACGTACGGAACTGCCTAATTATAGAAAAGCTTTAGTTTTAACAATTAGAATTGTCAGACGTTTATATCGACATTTACCAAAAGTGTTCATGACTGACCTAATAACTGCTTGGTTATTTTTCTGAATATCTTTATCCTTTTATTTTGTTAAAAAATTAAGTTTTTGGCACAAAAATGAAGCTTAATTTTTCTGGTGAATGATTGCAATCTGGCTAAATTGCATTTGATCGCAAAATTGTTGGAAAACAAAATTAAGATAATTGTCTAACAATGGATATAAAGTACGTGGATATTTTTTTTGTTTTGTTTTAATAGAAACTCAAGAAAACTCCATCTTGATAAACATTCATCTTTACTAATTCTTAATGAGCGATCTTTAGCAATTAGAATTTGCAATAATAGTTGAAAAAAAATTTCATTTTGTAACAGAAGAATTTTTGTCGTCAATTTAGGTTACTAATATAGTCCTCAGATAATGGTTAATACGATCTTTCATGGTCAGGAAAGGGGATGGGGTAAAGTCATAGAGGGAGGGGGAGGGATATCGTTATATTAGTCAGATTGGTCAGCCGGGAGAAACATTTTATCAGGGTATGCAAGAATCTTTCACAATATCCACGTCGTTAATATCCATTGGTTTAACAATATATAATTCTAGTTAGAACTGTAGAAAAGTACAAGTTAGCCTAGTATAAGAAAAGAATGTCTGTCCCATTGTTGCTTAATCTATCAGAGATAGCAAAACACAATTAAGATCACTGTTAAGGAACCAACTTTTAAAATTTTTAAGATTTTAAAAACACTTATGGGTATTTTATATTCTTAAGATCTCAAAAACGTCTGTATCGTTTCGAATAAGGTGTTCGATGAAAAAACCTCCTTCGCTATTTTGTACTTTTATTATAGAAGCTTTATATTGGTTTTCTTCCAACTAATTGTTAAAGTAATCCTCTAGGTTCTTGGACCAAAGCAGGACTTTGCTTGCCCCACTGAAAGTTAAAAAGTTATACAATTATCATCCTATAATATAAAATAATAAGCTTTTTTGCCTATAGTGAAGGATCTCGCTAACCGATGAACCGATATGGTTCTTCTTTACAGTGAAGCCCCTTATTGGCTCTGAGATGGTTTAAGGCTATTCAATTTTTAAAAATAAGTCTGGGTATGTTTTTAGGAAATTTTTCTGCCCTTGGAATATAGGGGTCCTAGATGCTAGGGGCGCAGCCGCTAGTATAACATAAATAAAAGTTTTAAAAATCAAATAATAGGTGAAATTAAGATGAATATTTTAACATTGATAACTCATTGTTTAATTTTTAGAATTCTTATTCAAATCCAAGGTTGAAATAAAATGCATTGACACAGAAGTCTATATTTAGCAGATGTTATAGTAGTAGGTTCAGGGAGGGAGGGGACAATGGGCTGTTTATTACACTAGTACCCAAAGTTTTACAACCACGTTATCTTATTTGCTATCATCCAACCCAGAGATCTAAAGGGATAAGACAATGACCGATAAATTTATGTACATCCCAAATTATAGTGCACAAAATACCCTTTCTGTAGATTAAAATTAGTGGTTGAATCATTTAAACACTCAACTTAATAAACTAACCAATAGTCCCCAATTCAATCAAAGTTGTTGAAAAATAAGAAAACGTTAAAATGATGGTGAACAAAATTACCCTCTTATGTAGATTACAATTAGTGATTTAATCGTTTGAAATGGCCGATAGATTGGTGCACATCCCAAATGATGGTGCACACAATTAACATCTTATATAGATTACAAACAGTGATTGAATCGTTTGAACACTCAACTAACTTTTCAAAATTTAATAAAAGTCCCCAAAGTTGTTAAACCAACGAATAAGAAAACGTTATTATAAAACTTTGGAGACTAGTGTAAAAAAACAGCCCATTGTCCCCTCCCTCCCTGCATCCAACCTGTGACACGGAAATACCGAACGTCATCATGATAATGTTTTCACAATTAAGCCAAAACAAAATTATAGAATACATTAGCGAAAGGATGTCTAACTGTTTGTTTGTAGGTTATGCTTTATTTAAAAGGCAAATTTACATACATATGAAACCTTAAATTGAGTCTATACTAGTTAAAACGTATTTTATTACCATTTTGAAAGTAAAAATAAAATGCAGTTTTCAAATGACAGAAGTATTCCTGGTGTACTTTTGTCTGATTTTTGGGTTTGTGTAACAAAGAAAGTTGTAAAATTTCCATTTGTCAATGAATTTTAAAAAATTGGTGATGAAGATATTAGTAAATATGAGAAAAAAATTTAAATAAATTTAAAACTGCTATAATACTATGACCGACAGACAGACAAATGAAAAGACGGACGTACAAACGAACCAAGCTTAGTTATAGAATAGCTTGTATAATTCATAAATATATATAAATTATCACGGGTCCTAAAAGAGATCCCTGAAACAACCCAAATGTTTGACCCACAGAAGACCATTGTATTAGAGATCCTTGGGGCCACAATAATAAAAAAAGAGTATTAGAAATTTTGTTTGTTATTTTTGCTATTTTTAAATCTTGTTACAATGGATTCACAAAGAAATGATGACAAAGTTAATAAAATTAAAGTTGCATTCCTGAGACAATTGGTCACATATAATTACACATAATCTTTTTCCTTTATTAGCCTAAAGTAACAATGTATCATTTAGTCTTAAAAACAAAATATAATAAAATTATTAATCAGTGATCCAAAGGGATAAGACAATTGTCGATAAATTGATGTACAAGCCCAATCATAATACACAAAATAACCCTTTTAGTAGATTAAAATAAGTGGTTGAAACGTTTGCACACTAAACTTAATGAACTAACCAACAGTCCCCAAAGTTGTTAAGCATAAGGAAACGTTAAAATAAAACTTTGGGGACTAGTGCAAGAAACAGCCCATTGTCCCCTCTCTCTTTCTTATTATCAATACTATAATTATATTTTACCTTCTAGACTAAGAATAGTTGCATTTTTATAAGCGAAGCTTAACTACATTAAGTAGTTTATAAGGAAAGGAGCAATCCTCATATAAAAGTAACAGGATGTCCATCTGTATGTCCAAGTGTAGCTTAAGATCCCCTTATCAATAAACCCTCCAAATATTTTTACTTTTTATAAAAACCAAAATTGACTGTCTAGGTTAAACTAGAGGCCTCTATAAGCATAGCCGCTAGTAATAATAGAAAAGACAAGGATGACAACATCCATAAAAGCGAAGCTCTGTAATGGTAGGACAAACGAACATTAACACTTGTAGATTGTCAGAATTGAATGAGCAGAATATTAATGCACCAGTACAAACAATATTGTAAGTAAATTTGTTGCAATTTATAGAGATGCTTTGCTTATAACATTGAACCTTGTTTTAATCAGGAATCAGTTTTTAGAAAATCAGAAGAATTGGATAATTTCAACATAAAAAAATTTGTTGTCAAAAAAGTTAAAAATCGACATGTTTCAAATGGACGTACGGCCATTTTGGTATTGATTATAGAGTTGCTTCGCTTTCTAATTTGTACCTAACTACTACAGGAATCATCATGCAAAGTTTGGAATCGATAGGACAATTCTAACCTGTTTAAATTAACGAAAAGAGCTAACTCTCTGTGACGGAAGTACGGACGGACGTACGGACGGACCGACCCTAATTATAGAAAAGCTTCGCTTTTAAAAAGGTGAACAAATAGTTTCAAAAATTTGAAAACTTATTTTGACCTCATAAAAAGTGATTTATATAATTTTTAAGCAATAAATGTCACGGGTAGTTTATTGGAACAATAAAAACACCAAATATTTAATTTATAAGGTTATCTGTAAAATTATTATTTCTCTGTAATTAAAAATGCAATAACTAGGGGTTTCGTCCCTAGCATCTACGGGTCTATATTTAAAGGATAGGAAAGAGCAGAAAATAGCCCGAAACCATCTAAAAAACAAATCTATAAATAAAATAGCCTAAAACCACCCCTGGACATTTGTAAAGCTTTACTAAAATTGAGAATTTCTGATTTAAAAAAAAAAGTAAAAGGATGTTTATCTGTCTGTGCAGAAGAATCTTGCTAGCTTCTCATAGGTCCCGGGAAGGTTTATAACTATTTTTGAGGGTGGGTACATCCACAATCCCAAGAGAAAATGCCCCTGGGAAAAAACCTCAACAATTTTATTTTCTATTTATCTGAAAGTAGGACGGTTGAGTATCCCCCACATACCTCAAGTGCCCCTAGATACCTTTAGGGGGCGTAGCCGCTAGTTATATATAAAACATTGAACATGATTTTTACAATCTTATACATTTGTTGCTCTATGAATATCTAAATCCTTGTTGTAATGATAAAATGAAAATAGATAATATGTCCAGCAAGCATGAATAAAATCTCTAGTGTACAGTTTATAATTGACATTTTCATGTATTTCCGTTTTTTAGTAGCGTAGTAACTATATACTTGGATTCTGTAAATCGAAAATAGTTCAATCTAAATACAATCTCATAAAAGAAATAGGATGTCTTTCTTACTGTTTGTATAACAAAATTTCAATTTCCATTGATATTTATTTAAAGTGAAGCTCCTTACAGGTTCGAGTTTGTTTTTACAAATTATATCTCTACCCCTTAAAGAAAAAAGTCCTTAGCAAAACTAACCTAGACAGTCTGTTGATGCAAAGTGTTATTTAATGACACATATTCAACTTAATATATTATAGATGACATAAAATCAACAATTTCATTTCAAGTAATCACATTAAAATAATAAGAAAACCAGTTTGTCATATACTCTGTGTTTATTTGTACGGGAAATGTTCACCAAAAATTTCAGCTGTCTATCTTGAATAGCGGCTGAGAAATAAAAGTCTACCCTAAGCCTTAAGACGGACAGACGGACATTTTTAATCATAGAGTAGCTTCGCTTCTGAAAAATAAAGGGAACTGCTTTTGTGTTTGACAGTGGAGATTTACTAATGTATAAAACTATCCTTGTTCTTCATAAATATAAAATTGTCCATCCTCCACGGTTGAGTAATTATTATTTTTGATCATGCTAATAATGTCAAAATTATGCATATTTCTAATAACATAATTATCAGGGAGGGAGGGGACATTGGGCTGGTTATTTCAGAAGTCCCCAAAGTTTTCTAATAACATTTTCTTTTTCGTTGGCTTAGCAATTTTGGGGACTTTAATAGAATTTTGATTGCTTGACTTCTTTAGTTGAGTGTCCAAACGTTTCAACCACTAATTGTAATTTACAGAAGGGTTAAATGTGTGTATCATCATTGGGTATGTACTTAAATATATCGGCCATTGTCTTATCTCTTTATATCCTTGCATAATTATAGTATAATATCACTTTTTAGAGATAATCTTTTTTTGCATCATTATTTTGAGAAAAACATGATATTTTGTCCAATTTTGAAAACAATAGAAAAATAATAGGATGTTTGTCTCTGCTCAACTAATATGGTTCTTCTTTACAATGTAGCATCTAATAGGTCATGAGAAGGTTTACAGCTATTTTTAAGGAGGGGGGGAAATCGCTTTTTCTTTTTAAAACTTAAATTTCCCTAGAGGAATCTATTCATGCAATTTATGTACAATTTTTAAGTGTTTCTTAATATTTTTAGCAAAAAATACTCCGTAAACAAAGAATATTTGTAGGTATTTCCTTTATTTCGTTCGTCAATCACATCAAAATTGACAAAAAAATGATATAAAATTCACATATCTAAATTATAATCGGAATATCCCCTATGAAATTGGCAGATATTCAACAATTTTTACAATTTTGGTTAGCACATCTATTATTCAATATATGTTTCGGTTTGTCTGTCACTCCATCAAATTAATGATAAAATCAAGTAATTGAGTGTCCGTTTTTAATAATATCAACAATCTAACAAAGTCAAAATGACATTAGAGTATCATTCATTCGAATCCGGTGGATAGGAACCGGTTCTCATCCATACGAAAAAACTTGTGTCTAGCATTCTTTCTTCGGCATCTCGGGGCTAAACAAACTGGTTTTAATATTATAATTGTACATTCTATATCCGCGAAAAGCTGTTTATAATACGATGCGAGAAATAACTATTCTTTAATGCATAGCAGGAGTTTTTCAACAGTCTTTGTCTTTTAGCCCTGGATTACGATTTTTATGTGTGGGGGGTGGGGTAAAACTAATTGGTTTTGTGAGGGGGGTGTTAAATACATCTTTACCGCCCCCCTTGGATGGACATCCTTGCGATAATTGTACATTTTATATCATAAGTTTTAATTTTTCTGCGAATCAAAAGACAAAGATTAAAATTTACGGTTATACATTTTTTATACTTAATTTTTTGGCAAATAATATAAAAAATGATGTTTAATGATTAAAACAGTATGCATTATAAAAAATACATCAATTTTAATTATTATTTTAACAAGGATGACAACATCCATAAGTAGCGAAGCACAAAAACACTAAATGTTCAAACGGACAGAGTGATTTATAGAGCAGAAATTCAGTTGTCATAACAAAAAAAAAGAGATAAAAGAAAAAAACACGCCAGACGACAAAACAATGTATAGACTAGATGGGTATAAATATAGGAACTTCACTGAAAGTTTCAGCTGGCTATCTTTAATAGCGGCAGAAGAATTAAAATTTCCCCCTTAGCATTACGGGCTGACTATCGAAAAAAGCGAAAATTAGTTATATCCATGATCTAAAGGGATAAGACAATGGACAATAAATTGATATACATCCCCAATTATGATAAATAAGATTACCACTACTAGTTTGGAACACACCAATCAAAAATCTAGAAAACTACCCAAAGTTTTTAAGCCAACGTATAAGATAGCCTAATTATTTAACTTTGGGTACCAATAATTTTCAGTCCAATATCCCCTCCCTCCCAAATTTTTATGAAAATAATTATTACAAATAGTTATCATGCAAATTTAAATAATTCGCAAAGCCAGACAGAATATCTTTCACCTGCTAAATGAAAGCGAAGCTTTTCTGCCATCAGGATCAGCCCATCTGCCCGTAAAGAATAGTACATTTCATTAATTTATACATTTAACTTTGCGTTTTGATTTCTATGTTAGTTAGGTACGATTTATGAATCATAACAATTCTATAATCGTTATTAGAAAGTACGTGCGACAAATTAAATGAAACAGCCAACGTGGTTAAAAGCTTTTGCTACCAAAATTTTAAATAATCAAGTACTAAAATTGTAAAATCGCGCAAATATTTTCGCTTTTCGCGCATTTTTGTTTCCAAAAATTGGCAGGCTTTGCGCATAATACTTTTTAGATATCCTTGTTCAAACAGTTAGGATGCAAAACAAAATCAATTACCAAGTCCAAATCTTTTGAACAACAAGGGTCTGTTTTTTTAGAGGAAGGGAGGGAACATTGGAATATTTATTACACTAGTCCTAAAAGTTTAATAATAACAATTTCTTATTCGTTGGCTTTACAACCTTGGGGACTTTTGAATTTTGATTGGTAGGTTCATTTATTTCAGTGTCGAAACGACTCAATCACTTATCGCATCCACAGAAGGGGTAATTATGTGTATCATCACTGGTGATGTACATCAATTTATCGGCCATTGTCTTATCCCTTTAGATCCCTGATTTTTTATCAATCGGGTGCAAAATGAATTGTTACTTTTTATCAGATCAGTAGATGTTGCCATGTAAAACAGCAAAAAATATCTGATTATTTTTTTTGCCCAATTGTGTATGTCGACTAATCTCATATAAAAGGAGCAGGATGTGTTGCAGTCTGTCTGTACCGAAGGGTCTCACCAACCGCTGAACCGATATGGTTCTCCCTTAAAGTTTATCCTCTCTTTGCCTACTTTATCCGTCCGTTTGTCAGGCTTTTCTGTACATTAACTGCTTTTGCATTTTATTTCTGTGAATCGCCATTCATAAATTTTGTCATTCTTGATTTTCAAAAAATATTGGGAATAATTTTTTGGAGCTTTACAAAGTGTTGTGCCATGTGACGTCATAAAAATGAAGGATGAGAGGAGAAGTGGTAAAGGAAACCCCTTAAAAAGAGATGGATCTATTGACGTCACACGGCTCAATTTTTAGGGCACTTTGTAGAGCTTCATATTTTTTTTGTTGGGGGTATCTATATTCCCTTATAGAATATAGCCCAATCGGTTCAGTGGTTACCGAAATCTTAAGCTTTAGACAGACAAACGTACGAACGGAATGACAGGCAGACATCGTTATACTTTGTTTTATACAATATACATACAGAAATATGTTTTTTTTTGCTAGATCAATGAAACATTCCAAAGATGATTTTTTTGTGCATTAAGAATCATTAATGCAGACAACAATGCAAAAAATGTGGTTTTTATAAATGCTAAAAGGCAATAAAATTACAGTTCATTTTCAGCCTTTCAATATTCTAGTAATCTACTGTAATTATGCTAAAATAAGGATTAGGGAAATAATAATTATTTAAACTTTTTGTAATATTTGTTTATTCTTGCAATACAATGTGTACGACTTTTATATATCAATACAGGGGGGGAGGAAGGGGACATTGGACTGTAAATTACACTAGTACCCAAAGTTTGATTATGCCTTTGCTTAAAAGCTTTGGGTACTTTTATAGGATTTTATTTGTTTGGTTCCAAACTATTAACCAATATAGTTAATCTACTAAAGGGTTAAATATGATTATCGTCATCGGGATGTTTATCAATATATCATCCATTGTCTTATCCCCTGATATCAACAAGTAATATGCATCTACCATGAAAAATACATTTAAAGGTTTAACAATTAAAAGAACCTACAAATATTGTGGAAAAATCTGGATACTGATAGTTTGTACAAACCAATCCAGTTTTAATGTAAGTCCCCATAGTATTTGAATGAATCTTAATTCAATTGTAAAAATGAGCTGTGTTCAAACTTTTCAACCAATAAAATAATAATATTATGCTCAAGAGATTAATTTGTCTTATCTTAATTTTGGGGGAACATTAATATATTTTCCATCGTCTTATCCCCTATATCCTTGATTCACTCATAGCAATTTGAATCCTAAGAAGTTTGTTATGATTTTTATTATTTCAAATAGTCATGAAGCCATGATCATGATCTATTTTATTTTTAGTAGCGAAGCTACTCTATACTCTACTCGTTGCCTGTCCGTCAGTCAGTCAATAACAGCTGAAATTTTTAGTAAGATCTCTATGACATATGTTCATTTAGTCTGTACATTGTTTTGTCCGTCTGACTGTCGGTTATGCTTAAAAATTCACAAACCTTATTAGTAAAAGGCTCATTTAATTTTAAATATCTTTTTCTTGATAACTAAATATCTGTGATAGTCCGTTTGTTCATTCCATGAGGTTTTGTTTGTGCTTCGCTACCAATAGATTTTGCCATTCTTGTTTATCTACTATGTTTGTTATCTTGTTTATTTTTTTTTTATAAATTTGGGCTGTCAGTCTGTCTGTCTGGCTGTCCTATTTAAAGCCTAATTTGAAGATTCTAGCAACAATAAGGAATAATATGAAATTAATTATATTATTTACTTAGTCTGTTGGTCATGCTAAAAAATCTTTATGTGAATGTACATTTTTATGTACTTATTGTTTAAAACCACTGAACATCTTCTATTTAATTTACTTTATCCACCCATGCCTCTGGTGCTTTGCTACTTATGGATGTTCTTAGATTCTCAATAAAAGCGAAAAGAGTTTGAATAATGTTGTTCTGCGTATATATGAATATGAATGTAGCTATACTTGTTCATTTTTTATTGTTAGTAGCATACGGAAGGATGATTTAATAACTATTTCTAAAGGATTCAAAACATGTCAGTAAATAGATCAGTAAAAATAAACAATGACAACACAAAAAAATGTATGAAATCATTGATGCATTATAAGACATTAAGGGCAAAGCCTCTAGAGACACTTGAGGGAAGGGTTGAAGTTGTATCCCCACTTTAAATTTAAAGAGAGATTGCCACTAGAAAAAAATCAATCCCCCCAAATATTTTTTTCATTATTCTTTTCAAAACCAAAATTTTAATTCTTAGATATTTTTTTACATTTCTTTTCAAGTCTGAATTTAAAAAAACTGGGTTGTAGAAATGAACCACCCCACCCTTTCTCTAGTTTCACTTAATGCCTCTAGAGGCGCAGCTGTTAGTATATCATAAATCATTCCTAATCTAATTTTTTTTGTATTATTCAACCTAGGAAAACTTTTTTTATATTTTGAAAAAAGTAACTTTCTTTCCTTTCTCGACGTATTTTTTAAAATTTAGGACGGGTTTTCGGCATAAAAAAATATCTCGTGATTTATTAGAGTTGGTGAGTATTTCTATCTCCAATAGCTAAAAGGGTTATATATCAATTTAACTACCCGTGTCCCCTCCCTCCCTTTAAAACCATAAAAATAATAATCAGAAGGCTTAATTAATTCCATTGTTTAAATATTATTCTATTATCATCACAACAGAAAAAAAACAAATTCAAATCAAGTCTGAATTATTAAAAACTAGCAGCTGCGCCCTTAGCATGTAAGGAGCTCTGTTTTTGAAGGTGGAGGGACAGGGGACAAACTCTATCCTAGGAATTAAATAAGATAGCCTAAAGCCATTAAAATACCATTAAAGTAAACACTAGAGGAGGAAGGGGTAAATAACTGTATTTTCAAAATCCCAATGACCTTGTGCCGACTCTCAATTGGGTCAATTGAAAATCAACCAAAGGTGTCGGGAATATTAACACAGCCAAGTAGCAGAAAACAATTTGATAGCAGACGAAAAAGGTAATTGAAATAGGGGGGGGAGGTAGTTATCTGTATATACATCTATACAATAGAACTATTAAGGGACCTATTTGAAGCAACCCTTAAATGAAGATGCAATTAGATGAAAACTTTTTAAGATCTTATTGTACATACAAAAAATCATACTACTTTACTCAATAGGATTTTAAAAGGCTTTACACATCCGTCTGACAATTTGCAGGGGGAGCAGCCTACCAGGGAAAATAACGGATAAGACAATGGATGATAAATTTATATTCATCTCAAATGATGATACATAACCCTTTATGTAGATCAAAATCATTGGAAGGACACTAGCAGTTTGTAATCAAAGAATCAAGTTTAATAAAGGTACCCAAAGTTTTTGAGCCAAAGAATTAAATAATTTGGTTTTAAACTTTAGGCACCAGTGTTATTTACAGTCCAATGTCCCCCCCTTCCTTCGTAAATACATAGGTACCCAAAGTTTTAATAATTCCAATTTCTCTAATTTGTTACAAATCAGGTGAATAATACTGCTACTTTTCTAGATACTTCAATAAGACAATGGACAATAAATTGATATACATCCCCAATAATGATACAAATAAGTTACATTTTCTGTATTTTAAAACCATCGGTTAAAAAGTTTAAATACTATTAGTTTGTAACAATCAATCAATATAAAATAAAAGTACCCAAAGTTTCAAAGTCAACAAATAAGATAACACCTGAATATAAAACTTTGGGTACCAGAGTTATTTACAGTCCCCTTTTTCTGTGGCAAACGAAGGTCTTGTGTTTAAATCAAATGTCTTCTTTAATTGCAAAAAGCAGTCACTTTCAGTGTTTTCAGTTGATGACGGTGCAAGGGAAACCTGGAGGGGGACATTGGGGTGTAAATTACACAGGTACCCAAAGTTTAAAAAACACGTTCGCTCATTTGTTGGTTATAAATTTGGGTACTTTTTATTTAGTCTTGATTTGTTAGTAAAAAAAGTACCTACTAATAAATTAACAGGAGGGGTATTTTTGATTATCATAATTGGTGATTTACATCAATGTATTGTCTATTGTTGATACTTATTTAGTCTATTCCAAATTATTTGAGAGTCCTTAATTGTCAGTTTGTAAGAAAACTAGCTATCACGACCATCATTACAATATATAAAGACATCTCCTAGTATTATTGGATTAAACCCCCAAAATATAATGTTTATGATATGTCATTTGATGAGATTTACATGTTAACAAAAAATCTACTTATTATCAACTCAGTTTACTATCTACTATTATTAAATTTTTGTGTGTTATGACCGTAAGTGGTATAATTGTCAAAGCTTTCCCTGATATGTTCATTACAAAAAAAGTTCACTTATTTTTAAAATTCCAATTTAGATGTTGACGGTGCAAGAGTCAACATGCGACTGTAGTCAACAGATGAGTTGCAACCACATGTAAACAAAAGTGCATCTCCTCACACAAGATCACGTGATACACAAAATCTCCCGCGTTTATTTTTTTGACGTTTCTTTCCTTCTCCAGGGTTGACACAACATATTTTAAAACAATAAATAATTAGAATAATTTTGTTTAATTTTATCTGAAATAATATTTGTGAAATTGAAAAAGTTAAAGATTTTTATTACATTTAAATTTTTCTAATTGTGTAATTTTAACTGAAATCTTTGGCAGCCATGTATTAAAAGATTTTTTCATTAATACAGATTTAGACTTTTCAAAGAAGCTTCTTCTTAGTCCAGTGGCGTGCACATCGATTCACCAGGGGGGTATAAAACCAAATGGGAAGGAAAAAGGGTAAGGCAGTCATTCCCATTTTCCTTATTTGAAAGGGATGCTAACACCACCCTATTACACCCAACTGTCTTAGCTTATGAGTAATATTAGTTTATTTACTTAACCATTTTCAGTATTTTAAAATGCTTAGATCAATTTTAAAGCACATATTTTTTTTATATTGTCATCAAATAATATAAAACCGTCTGTTCAAAAAACACTTTGGAAAACTCCTGTAGACTTTTTAAGGATAGGAACGAGTATTTAGAAAAAAAATCTCAAACACTTCACTAAATTATTTTAAACAAGAATAAAAAGACAGAGAGAGAGAGGGGGTAATGTGCTGTTTTTTACCAAAGTCCCCAAAGTTTTATCATACCGTTTTCTTATTTGTTACCTTAGAAACTTTCGGGACTTCAATGTATTTGATTGGTTGGTTTATTAATTTGAGTGTTCAAACCTTTAAACCATTAATTTTAATCTACAGAAGGGGTAATTTTGTGAATCATCATTAAAGATGTACATCAATTTATTGGCCATTGTCTTATCCATTTAGATTCCTGATGAAAACATCAGTAAATAGCAAAGAACACAATCTATGGAGAAACAAAGTGAGCTGTGTTCATTTAAATTTTCACAATAAATAGCAGCTCAGAAAATCCTAATTTTTCAGTAGGACTTACATGTCGTCCGTAGTATTACTGACAAACCAACGGACCAAATGCACTATAGAGTAAAGTACATCCCTTCATTGGCCAGAAAATCAACACATAAAAAGCAGACGTCTATCTGAAATAAAAGTCGAATAAATAAAATTTAGTAAAGTAAAAAGAGTATAAAACTTTTTATTTTGATAACTTAACCAATAAAAAGCTTTCTAAAAATAGTACAAAAGGATCCATCTATTTTAAAGATATAAACACACAGACACATCTTATTACTTTATTATTTAGGACAGTCTTGGTCCCTGTGTCTTCCGGCATAATATGTCTGTCTCTGTAGAGTATTTTTTCACTCTCAGTTCAGTGACACGGAAGCTTAAAAGTAAAACAATTTTAACCCCACCCCCCTGAAAATTTTAAATTTTAAAAGAAAAAGTAGAAAATAAATTTTGGGGTGTGGTTCTTTTTTTTATATGAGGGTTTCAGTGCCAACCCCAAAAATAGTTTTAAACCTTCATTAGACCTAAGGGAAGCTACACTGAATCATATTGGTTTAGCGGTTAGCGAGATCCTTTGCTACATAAACACATACACAGATAGACATCCTGTTACTTTTATATAAGGATAACTACAGAAAATGATACTATGAACCAGGGATGTCTAAGGGGTCGGGGTAAAGGGGTAGTAATCCCATCCCAAAGTAAAAAAACTTGGACGTTCTTTCCTATATGATATAAAGATTACCCCCAAAATTTTTATTTTTCATAATTTAACCCCCCCCCCCCTTTCCCCTCATAAAAACGCTTGGACGTCCTTGCTATGAACTTGATAATGTATATCCATGTTTCAAGCTCTGTATGAAATTTTTCATCTCTTAATGTTATTTTAATCTTCTTCAGTTTTAAACTATTTGTCAACACTCTTAGCTTTCAAAATTTGGTTTACAACATTTATACAAAACGGTAACTTTTATCCTATTTAAGTAACAGGATGTCTTTGAGTTTGTATGTGTGTCTGTCTGTGCGTACCAAACGGTCTTGCTAATCGCGCTGAACTAAATGATTTTCCTTTATAGTGTAGCTTCCCATAGGTCCTGGGAAGGATAACTATTTTAGGGGAGGGTACCACCACCCAAGATAAATTGCTCATGACAAAAATACCACCAACCCCGAATTTTTAAAACTTTATAAAAAAAAGTTGAAATTTTGGGAGGGTCGTCCCCCCAACTTAGAGGTCTCTAGGGGCGCAGCAGCAATTAGGCTGTAATTGGTGATAGGCCCTTGTTTTTACCTAGACTTGCGCATACTTTTAAAATCTGTCTATAAGAGAGAAGGGGGGGGGGAGTATTGGCCCTTAAACAGGCACTAGTTTATGAATTGTTAGTTTCTGTTCCAATAAATAACTCGAGTACTGTAATATTTTATATCTATTTCTATTTCACTGAAATCTAAAAACAAAACAATCCCTGGACCTATGTAAAGCTTACCTAAAATGGAGAACTCTATCAGTTAAGTAGTTTTAAAAATCTTAAACTACAGACAAAAAATCTTTCTACTTTATATTTTACAAGCAGCTTCGCCCCTAGTCTCTAGCAGCTTTGCCCCAAGAGGTGATTTAAAAAAAATAAGTATTTCTGGTACTGCTATTTTATGTGAAGTAACTGCCTAAAAACAATTTTTTTTGGGGGGGGGGGAAATTTCATTTTTAAGGGGTTTGGGGTGTCCCACCCCTCAAGAAAATAGCTTAAAACCACCACAGGACCAATATATACTATATATTCTGAAGAATAGAATCCGATCGGTTCAGTGGATACCGATGTCTTAAGGGACGGGCGGACAGACAGACGGACAGACATCAAGCTACTTTGTATTATAGATGATTTTTAGTAAAGTATAAACGTATTTGGTTTTGAATTACTGGTAAATACTAATCTTTTCCTAGTACTGATATATTACACATTATACAGGGAGGGAGGGGACATTGGACAGTGAAACATATTGGTACCCAAAGTTTCAAAACTACGTCATCTTATCTGTTGGTTCAAAAACTTTGGGTACTTTTGTTTGGTTGGTTCAAAACTGGAAGTGTGCAAATGTTTTAAGCAACAATTTTAATCTACAGAATCAGCATTTGGGATGTATATAAATTTTCTATCCATTGTCTTATCCCCTGAAATCCCTGAACAGTATACAACCATTTAACCACATATAAATTTTATAATTAAATCTTAGATGGCTTTAGTTGTGTAGATTTTCTATAAAACTATGGTTTGTTTATCTGTAATGCTTTACTTTTATCATTGCCTTAGTAAATGACAAAGTCATCCCTCCCCCGCTATATACACACATCGAAAAGCAAAGATTACAACATCAATGAAAGTGAAGCCCTGAAACTTTAGGACAAACGACCAATAACACTTGTAGAGTGTCTGAACTGTACAAACAAGATATTAATGCATAAGCTGCTCAAAACTGTTAACATACAGTTTTAGGACATACTTACATTGTTAGAAATTGACTGAAAAGATGTTTTGCTTATAACAATGTACTTTGTTGTCCTAGGAATCAGTATTCCAAAACTCGGGTTAATATGATGATTGTATCAAATTGTTGAGTTAAAAGTTAAAAATGAACATGTTTTTAATGAACGTACTGACACGCTGGTGACGAGTTTAGAGTTGTTACGCTTTTAAAATCGTATTTAACTACAAAAAGAATAAGCATGCCAAGTTTAAAATCTATAGGACAATTCTAACATGCCGAAATAAAGGACAAGAGCTTTGCCTTTAAAAACATAAAAAAATTGCTGAAAATCGTATTATTTCATTGAAGAAAAAATAAATCAAAAAGGTTTTATCGAAATTGAACAACAAAAAAAAATATTTTCATTTTCGTATCCGCGGCCAATTATGCTTTAACCCACACAAAAATAAAGAAATAAATGTTAAACGTTTTTTTAAAAACATTTTTTGTATTCTTTTTATATAAAACGATGTCTCTCGCTCTTTCATTTAAATCTCCACTACTTTGTTATTTTATGCCCTTGATGTTTTTTTTTTCATACAAACTTTTTAGATAAAATAAAATGGTCAAATAAACTGTTTATTGGCCATTGAAATATTAGCACTAGAGAAAATTAACTGTATCTTAAAGAAAAGACATTTAAAACAAGGATGACAACATCCATGAAGGCAAACCTCCAAAATCAGAAGAAGGGACAAACGAACAATAACTCTTATATTGTGTCAGAACTTAATAAGCAGAACATTAATTTTTTAATCTTAACGAAAATGTACATAAATTTGTTGAAAAATTGCTAAATATAGGATACAGTTAAAGGAAATACTTTCATTTTTAGAACTTGATTATAGAGTTGCCTCGCTTATAATACTTTTTAATCATTTAATCATTATTCTAAAAATCAAGTTTGAAATCGAAAGGACAATTCTAACATACAAAACTTAACCAAAAGATCTAGCCGTTGCGGATTGACCCTAATCATGAAAAAGCTTCGCTTTTAAAAAAGGTATGAGGTAAACTTTTATAAAGCATTATTCTTTTTCTCTCATTTTGATCTAGATCATGAAAGATATATTATCACGAATCCTTATAATAAACAGGATATCGGTGTGTTTGTCTTTCTGTTTTTACCAAATTATCTCGCCCATCTGTATACCCATAGAGGCATCTAGGGGCGCAGCCCTTAATCCTTATACTAAAGTAACATGTTGGCTGTATGTTTGTCTGTGTGTTTGTGTGTCTGTACCAAAGGATCTCGCTAACCGCTGAAATGATATGGTTCTCCTTTACAGGGTAGGTTCTCATAGGTCCTGGCAAGGTTATAACTATTTTGGGGGAGGGTATCCCCTACCCAAGAGAAATTGTCCTTAGAAAAAAATGAACCCCCCACTGTTACTAATGCCTCCCGAGGCCTCTAGGGGAATAGCCGCTAGTTTAAGATAAAGACCCTGAACAATTTTAACGTTTATTTTTTTCCCATAATTTTGCTAACTTTATACTCTATTCCAAAAAACTGAACAACGTTTTAAAGTTTCGGGAAATTTTTTCACCAACTGGCCAATTTTTTATATTTGTTACCTAGAAAAAAATTGGAGTATTCTTTCAATTTGTAAACATTTTTCATCTTTTTACTCTAATTTTCATATTCCCACTCTTATTTTTTTTGCTTATAATTCATCTCAACATTCAGGTTCGCTACTTTAGAGTATAATCGTCTTATTACAATATCCTGTGACCTATTGTCGATCAACTGAAAATTGACTGCCTATTTCTTCCCTAAATTACGAAGTTGTACAGCAGATAACCCAACTATTGCAAAACCTATTTTCAGCGATATAATTTATAAACGATATTGAGATAAGGGTGCTATGTACACAATCGGCAACTCAAATTTAGCTGACCCTATTTTCTATCAACAAGGGGGCGTATTCAAATCCGCTTATAATGAAATTATAAGCCATTAGAAGCGCCAATCATTTCAACAAACTTCAATTGCTATTTTCACATTGCATCAATCTAAAATATTTTCTCTTATCGGCTACTGATATTTTTTTTTGGGAGTTAATTTCCTTAGGAAATAGTTAAAAATACCTTTGTGAAGCTACATTGTAAAAGAGAACCATACTGGTTCAGCAGTTAGCAATATCCTTCGATACATAGGGACAGACGGACATTCAGTTACATTTTGTATTGTGTTTTTTTTGCGAATGTGAAACAATAAGTGATCGTATGCGGAAAAAATTGCATTTCAGATCTACAATAATTCAGGGACATTTAGGGATAAGACAATGGAAGATAAATTGATGTACATTACCAATGATGATAACCAAATTACCTCTTTTGTAGATTAAAATTGTTGGTTGAAAATCAAAATTCAATAAAGTACCCAATGGTTTAATAAGCAAACGAGTAAGACAATGTGACTTTGGGTACCAGAGCTGGATCTTTAAATCATTTCAATGGTGCGCCAACTCGGAGTGAGCCAACTTTCCACCAATGAGAGCACAGCATATTACAAAATGCCGCGCTGTGATTGGCTGAAATTCGGCGCACCCCAATTTTGCGCACCATTGAAATGATTTAAAGATCCAGCTCTGGTAACTTTCAGTCCAATGTCCCCTCGCTCCTTGAAAAGAAGTAAAACAAAGCATTACAAGAATAAAATATATTTTAGATTCTTAGTAAACTAATTGTATATTAGTAGAAAAAACAAAAAAAATGACAATATAAAAATACAGATATACATAGATAGATAGGTAAAAAGACAATAATGTTTAACGGTCATATTGTAATACAAAAATATATATTGGTAGTCAGATTTTGTTATTTTTTTTTTGTAGCAAAACCACTCTATTATTGTTTAATATGTTTTTATAATAATGTACTTAATTGTGGCGAAGCTACTCTATAAGTCACTTTGTCTGTCCGTCCGTAAGTCAGAGCTTAACTCTATAAGGAAATGTGAGTTTCTAGGCTGCTGTTTAAGGTAGACTGCTGAATAATTGTTTTGTCTTTCGGCAATGCTCTTTCTGTCTTTCTTTTCTTTTTTGTGCTTTGCTACTTATGGATGTTGTCATCCTTGTTAATATTTATAAGATAAAGCTTTGCTACTGATGGAATAATCATCCTTGCTTAAATCTTATAGTTCAACTACTAAATAAAATTTTCAATTTTTCATCATTAAAAGCATTTCATTTTTTAAGATAGCATGTCATTACTAAATATTGCAAAAAAGTTATATAAAAAATATATGTTATTAATTGCATGATAAATTTTATTATAAAACTAAATTTGTTAGTATAAAGCTGTAATAATCGCGATAAAACTTAATAATTAACAATTATAATTAGTTTATGCTTGTAATAATCATTTTTAATACAAAGATATCAATTTATCAAAAAATGTAATATAAAAATATACTTTAAAAGCACTGGTTTATAATATTTATATATTTTTAGATATAAAATAGACACGAAACTTTAAGAAAATTATAAGAAAATACATTTATAATATATTAATAATATAATATAGTATGAATCTAATTTAAATACTAAAGCTAATATAAACCTTGACTTGTTGGTAATTTTATTTTAAAAAAATAAAAATGGCGGTGAGTATATACTGAAATTAATCTAGCAAAAATTGGAACAAAATCATCAGACATTTTAAAAATGCGGGAAGATAAACAGCAGACATTTTAAAATAGTGGACATTCTTATAGAAAGTATTGAAGCCAATAATAAATGCAGGAATAAAATCAACAGGCATTTTTAAAGTCAGTAAAATGGCTGAATATTGTACATAAGTTTCACGGAAATTTTTTCCAATTAATATGATATTTTATTGCTGAAGTTGATCTTATTTTTAATAAAACCGTACCAATAAAAACAATTTAATTATAAAATAATCAAAGGTTGGAAGCTGAAAGGATTGACTCTACTGGTTGGGAACAAAATCTCTAAACATTAGAACTCTACTGGTTTGGCTTGGAATCCATGTTGGGAACAAAATCTCTAGACATCAGAACTGCAAATACAGTCATAACCATCTTGGGCTTCACCTAAAAATAAATAAATATATATTAGTTGAAAGAATTTGGAGTGCCGGAAAAAGGGAAAACAAAAAGGAAAGGTACACTGAAATAAGTAATGTGGCTAGCATACTACAACCTATGAGCTGAGCATCTAGTTATCAGGGAAAGAGAGGGGACATTGAACACTAGTACCCAAAGTTTTAAATAATTTTTTTTGGGATAACACTTTTTTGGTACTGTTGTTAATTTTGATTAGTTGGTTAATTCAGTCTAAACTATAAATTAAATCTATATTCTATTGATGGAGTAATTTTGTTTATCATTATTGAGTACACAAATCAATCATTCGTCCATTGTCTTATCCCTTTAAATCCATGCTAGAAATACATTTACAGTTTTATTACAGCAGCAAAACACTTATAGTATATTTGTTAGAGAATTTTTAACCCATAAGTGTTCAAGTCAAAACATTAGGATCAGGGATCTTAAAGGATAAGACAATGAAAGATAGATTTACCTACTTCCACAATAATAAAATTAAAATTATTGGTAAAAAAATTAGGACACTACTAGTTTCGAACCAACTAAACAATATTCAACACTTTAAACTTTGGGTACCAGTGTAATTTACAGTCCAATGTCCCATCCCTACCTGCTAAACATAACATACTGATATATACCTATACACACACACACACACACATGCACTCAAAAGATGTGTTAACATGTGATGTGTTGAAATAAACAGGGAAATATTAGACACATTCTTTTTTAACAAGGATAACAACATTCAAAAGTATCGTATGATCAGGAAAGTGTCATCAAACAGTTATTATAATACAGTAATAAAAAAGTTAATATCCTTATAATAAAGTAACAGGATGTTTGTCTGATTGTCTGTTTGTACCGAAGTATCTTGCTTACCTCTCAACCGATATGGTTCTCATATGTCCTGGGAAGGTTTATAACTACTTTGGGGGAGGGTACCACGACCCTCTTTAGAGAAATCACGCCTAGAAAAATTACCCCCCCCCCCTCCCATTCGAATTCAATTCTCCCATCCTCAGGTGACCCTAAAGGCCTCTAGGGGCGCAGCCGCTATTGTATAATAAACTGACATAGCACCAAATATATTTGATTTAAGTCTTTCTGCAAGCATATTAACCTAAAGCTGCCTAGAGTTTGCTCTTTAAATGGCGCATATTGTGAGGCTGCTTAGATTCTTTAATGCATATTGCATATCTAGCTTTTCAATATTAGCTTATAATCCTATATCTTTCTATTTTCCATAAGATATTGCTTTTGATATAAATTATCCATCCATTTTCATAACTCTGTATCCCTAGTGTTAATAAGCCCAAATGATATTTAAAGTTTGAGCTATAATGATTATTGTTTTAGGTTTTCTTAATTGCATCCTTATAGCTGACACCATAAAGTATAAAATTACAAAATAGCAAAGCATTTCTATAAATTACTTAGAAGCAAAACCCTTGTAAACTCTAGTTTTATACCATTAAACCAAACATCGAGGTCTAAAGATGGGGTTACAACCAGAGAGAGATTGAATATTGATTGGTTGGTTCAATAAGTTGAGTGTCCAACCGTTTCAACCATAATTGTAATCTTAATCAGAAGGTTAATTCTATGTATCATCATTGGGGAAATACACCAATTTATCGGCCATAGTCTTATACTTTTAGATCTCTGGCTTACTCCATACCCCACAAATTTATATTCAATTTTATCAAAAAGTAAATTGTTTATTAATTATCATGTGAATATAATAATTTAAATTAATGATTCTACTCAAAAAACTTTGAAAATACGTTCAGTCATTTCTTAGCTTAAGACCCTTGGAGCTTAAGGTACCTTCAACAAGAATAATTCACTTAAAGAGTAATTTTGTTTACCATAATTGGAGGGATGATTAATTTATCTTTAACAATCCTATCCATGTATTTCTACCCTTCTCTTAATGATCTATCTTCCATGCAATTAATGCACAAACAAAGAATTTTAAATGAGAATCAAGAAAAAAGATCAAATATTAAAAACAACAATAAAATCATGTTTCAAATAAAACGGTCAAAATCTACTAAAAAATTATGATAATTCATTTTTACATGAGAACTGAAAGATTCATTAATAATAGTTATTTATTGAAGAGTATTTTAAACAGCTTTCCTAGAATAGTAAAATGAAAGTTAAAAGGTTTATTATGACCACTGTTTTGAAGCGCCTATGTCTGTTTAAGGGAAACTACCAGTCTTTACTCTTATTTTTATGTAATTCACTAGACATAGCAGCAGCAGGAAACATAAACCTTCAAGGTGGGGGGTAAAAGGGTGTTTAACCCCATCAAACTTTGAAACCCCTCATTTTATACCACTCGAAAATTTAAAAATACATTAGATTACCCCCCTCTAACCTTTGAAACACATCATTTTACCCCCCTCAACATAAAAAGCTTGTACGTACCTGGCAGGAAATAGGGGATCTAAAAGGATAAGCCTATGGCCGATAAAATGATGTACATGCCCAATGTTGATGCACATAATTACCCCTTCTGTAGATTAAAATTAGTGGTTGAAACACTTGAACACTCAACCAATCAAATACACTGAACTGAAGTCCCCAAAGTTGTAAAACATTATTATAAAACAGCCAATTGTCCCCTCGCTCTCTCTGCAGAAAAACATGGTTGTATTATAAAAACTGCATGAAAACATGACGTAAAAATGTACTTTATGTAATATTTCATAAATTCAACCATCGAGAGTTAAAATTCTCAACAAGTAACACGGACAAAAATATATTAAAATGATTGGTGGAAAATTTAAGGGGACTTTAAATTACTCTAGTACCCAAAGTTTTATAACAAAACATTGGGTACTTTTTATTAAATCTTCATTGGTTGCTTCCAGACTAGTAGTGTCCAAACTTTTCAACCATTAATTTTAATCTACAGAAGGGATAATTTTGTTTATCAGCATTGGGAATATACATCAATTTATCGTCAATTGTCTTATCCCTTAATATGCATAGAAATTTATATAGAACACTAATAAATCAACCTATTCCCCAAAGTGTTTAAGTCAACGAATAAGATAACGTGTTTATAAACTTTGGGGACCAGTATTTTTTACATCCCATTGTCACTCTCCTTCCGGAGAAAAAGTTTACTTTACAAGATTTGAATTGTTAAAAATTTCTGATTACACGTCAATGTTCGAGTTCACAACCATTTAGTGAATCTCAACGTAGTTTGCAAAGACTAAAAAATATTTAACACACTAAAGTAAAATAATAGATGAGGGGGGTGTGGGTTAGTAAAATCATGTATCGCATCGTATTTGAGACGATATCCACGAATAATAAAATAAAAATCATAAAATTAATAACAGTTTAGTTTCTATTTTTTACATCTGCGGAAAGTTCTCTAATAAAATATGTAATATGCGATAATTAATTTTGGTTTGAGGACAAACGCAGGAGTCCCAAACGCAGGAGTCCCAAACGTTAAAAAGTATTAAAATATTAATTTAATTAGGTATTTCTATACAGGTTAGGTTAGGTTAAGATATGAATATACAAATAAGCCCCCCGCAGGGGTTAGGCATTTAAAAAACCTAAAAAATGGTTTAAAATAGGTTAGGATAAGTATCCACTCCTTCGTTTGTCCACTCCGACGTTTGGGACTCCTGCGTTTGTCGTATGACCTTATTTTTCTGTAAATTCACCAGGAAACGAAAAATCCGATCTATGCAACATTTAATCCAAGAGTAAGTGTGTATGTATGTGTAAAATTATGCATTATTTGTTCATATTATCTCATAATTTCTTCACATTTTTGCATAATTTGGATGCTTTATACACTTTGTCTTCAACTAACAGTTTTGGGAAGTCCAGACAATTTTTTTCAAACATAATCCTTATAATAAAGTAAGTCTGTTTGTTCCGAAGGATCTCGATTACCGCTGAACCGATTGGGTTTTACTTAACAGGGTATCTTCTCATAGGTCACGGGAAGGTTTATCACTTTTTGTTGGAGTGTACCACCCTCCCAAGAGAAATCACAAAAAATCGAAAATTGAAAATAATATTCTCGCTTTTGCGTAGGGACTTGAACGCAGTATAGACCAATTATTCATCAAATCAGATATTTGAAAAATAAACATAAAGTGCAACTAGAGGCCTCTAGGGGCGTAGCCGCTAGTATAAACATAAATTGACACATGTTATTTAGAGCAACTTTAAAATGACAGTAAATTACGTTGGTACCCAATGTTTTATTACAAAATTGTCTTATTCGTTTCCTCAAAAACTTTTGGTACTGTTATTGATTGCTTGGTTTTAAATTATAAGTGTTTAAACCTTTTCAACCAATAATTTTACCTAGCTAAAGTAGGGGTAATATTGTTCTATTTCATTAGGATTGTACATTATTCTATCGTTCATTGTCTTATCCCTTAAGCTCCCTGATTTAGAGTGACCCCATACAATTTATTGCATAACCTTTGTCTAATAGTTATATTTATTACTACTCTTCAGACAATTATTTTAACAAGCATAGTTTTAAGTAGCGCAGCTACTGCATTTGCTATATGTCTGTACGTCCATACTATATTATCTACTAGCGGCTATGCCTCTATAGGCCTCTAGGGACAAGTAAAATTGTTTCTTTTCAATCTATTTTAAATTCATCTATTTACAAAAAAAAAATTTTTCGCCGAAAGATGGTGTTAGTTATGTTATTAGCAAATTGCAAAAATGTCTGCAAGGCAGAGTTTTTTTTTAATTTGATTTATTTTAGTCGAATTCTCTGGGAAGGGTGGTGATACCCTTCCCCAAAATAGTTATAAACCTTCCAGGAACCTATGAGAAGCTACCCTGTTAATGAGAACCCGATCGATTCAGCGGTTAGCGAGATCCTTTGGTACAGACAAACAAACAGTCTGTTACTTTATTATAAGGACTAGCGGCTACGCCCCTAGAGGCCTCTAGTGGCAATTTAAATGTTTTTTTTAATAAAATGTCTATGTTGCCTTCAAGTCTCTACGGGTGGTGGTACCCTCCCCCCAAATAGTTATAAACCTTCCCGGGACCTATGAGAAGCTAACCTTTTAAGTGGAACCCTATCGATTCAGCGGTTAGCGAGATTCTTTCGGTGCAGACAAACAGACATCCTGTTACTTTATTATAAGGATATGTATATGTTTCCATACGTCCAAATAAACATTCATTGAGTTCTTAACTATATGAGGGAGGTAAGGAACATAAGAATTTAAACAAAGTGTACAAACAAATCCACCAATAATATCAATATACAGAAGGGTTAATTTTGTTTATCATTATTTCATCGTACATTGTATTATCTCTTAAAAAACATATATTATACGAAATAGAATAATGTTTTTTTTTATCATACAGTTCAGAATTTTTAATATAAAAAACGACGTATCTTTTCAACGCTATTCTTATAAGTAATGTTCCTTGTTAAATACATATTTTTATGCAATATACATGCTTTTAGTACCTTTTAGGTTCTTTTAACCGTTACATACTTATGTAGTATATTATAATTCTTTATAACTTGTAGCTTTGCTGAATTAGAGGAAATAAAAAAAACTTTAACCGAAAACGGTCATAGATGCGTAGATGTTAATATAAAGAATTGCATATATTATATATATATATATATATACATTTAGCGAGAGAAGAAAAATTAGTTTATATATTGATTAATTTTAATTGTCCTCTCCCTCCTGGAATATTCGATAAATTCAAAGAAGGTGTATCAACTTTTTCACTTTTTATTTAAGATAGCTAGCCGGTTCTTTTAGTAAGTAGTAGATGTAAATTTTTTCATAGAATTCAGATATGCAATCGGTTTTTTTTTGTAGACCTCTTATTTTTGAAGTAATTTAAGTTTTAAAAAAAAAATTAAGTCGATTTTAAGGTACTAAAACGCAACAAAAAAAAGGAAAAAATGGCCATTATGAACAAAAATAGTAAGATCTTTAATTTGAAACCTTACTTTTTGAATTTTGTCAGGTAATTATTGAAAAAATTGATTTTTTTAAACCCACGAGAATAAAAACTTTAAACTTAATTTTATCATTTCACCTGTAAAAAAAATATGGGTTCATATATACCTTTAGAATCAGAAAAATATTACGAATCCATTGTAAGCAAAATTGAAAAAAAGTAAAAAAATACAAAATGAAAAAATGGCCTATTGTATTTTGTTGTACAGGCAACACTTTCGTCATCCCCTAGTTACCCCCTCTTTACCCCCTTCCCATTTATATTCTCAATTCAAAAAATAAGGTGGTTGCCTGTATAATATAATATAATATTTTCATATAATTCCTTTTATTGTAGTTTATAAACTATATTGTAAACTTTTTATTTCAATTTTGCTTAGAATGGATTTGTAATATTTTTCTCATTCTAACAGTATATATAATGCATATTTCTTATGCCTTGGTAATGATAAAATTTAGTTCAAAGTTTTTATTCTCGTGGGTTTAAAAAAATCGTTTTTTTCAATAATTACTTGACAGAATTGAAAAAGTAAGGTGTCAAATTAAAGATCTTACTATTTTTGTTCATAATGGCCATTTTCTTTCTTTTTTTTGTTGCATTTTAGTACCTTAAAATCGACTTAATTTTTTTTTTAAACTTAAATTACTTAAAAAATAAGAGGTCTACAAAAAAACCGATTGCATATCTGAATTCTATGAAAAATTTTACATCTACTACTTACTAAAAGAACCGACTAGCTATCTGAAATAAAAAGTGAAAAGTTGATACACCTTCTTTTCAAAATATTTTAGTGCACAATCTAATAAAAGTAAAACTAGTAAATTTTGATTAGATGGTTCCAAACTAAGCAGTGCCCAAACTTAATTTAATCTACATACATATGGAGTAATTTTGTATATCAAAGTTTTTTTTATGAATATATATATATACCCTTGTTTATCCCTTACGATTCCTGTTTAGATGTAAAACGCTTGTCTCGACAGCCGCGCGTCTGCCGTCTGTAAGCCTCAGGGAAATCAATTTAAAAAATCCGCTGAAATGCTAAACCTGACCCATTTATGACAATCCATCTTTTCATGAAAATTTTGAAAGCATTCAAACGGGTTAAAAATTTAGGCTTAGTCATGGCTGTCGCGCGGCTGCCGAGCCCTGGAAAAAAATGAAAGTCATTTACTTCAAAATAAAAAAAAACAAATAGAACAAAACGGCCAATATGAAATAAGATTTACTGTTCTAATATGAAGTGTATCATTGCAATTATTTTATGACCAATAGATATCACGGTAATTGATTATTTATCATTTTTTCTTGTATTTTTCGGACTTTTGTTTAATTTTTGTCCATAATGCACTGTTTGTGCTTATTAACTGCTATGCTTTATAATTAGGGAGGTCTTTACCCATAGGTAGAATCACACTTACTCCTTTGAAAATATTTTAGGACCTGCCAAGGACAACTATTCCCAGATTTTTAATACTTTGTTGCCCAATCAACATATAACAAAGGCTATCTACATCTTTTCAGACACAAACAACTACCTACTATTTTGATAAATTCATTGTTTATTCAGATATTATTCTATTGTGTGCTGAACTACATCCATAGTATATGGAGGAATGTTTCTGATATCCATATAAAATAACGTACACCAAAAATTATGATTGAAAAAATTACTAAAGTAATAAGTGGACAGATTTAATGATGGTCCCAATAGTTTTGAGCTAACAAATGAGAGATTTTTTTTATTTCTCAACATTATCTTAGGAAGAAAGTGGGGGGGGGGTAGATATACCACACTTTTCTGGGATCTTGCTGAGTCAAGTATCAACTGTTGGGAATATCAAAGGATGACTCCATGCAAAATTTGAGCCCGATCCGGCCAAAACCGGCCGTGAATTTTATGAAAAACCGGTTTTTTCCGGTTTTTAGGGGGTATCTGTAAATCGATTCAGCTGGAGCAAAACCGGTTAGAGGTACAAAAAATTTTACTTCACATGAAATTTAGCCAATGCAATTGCCTACAAAAATGTACTTCATCATCAACTTGATTGGACAACTCTTTCCCCTCCTAAATGTCCATTAAAACCTCGGAAACGGCAAAAATCGCCAAAAATCACGCCTTCGGCGGCAAATAACGGCTAAACGGTCAGCCGGAGGCGAATGAAACATAAATAAAGAAATGTCTGCCTCAAAAAGTTGTTCAACATCAAAGAGATGCTTGAAGTCTCTAAAACGACTCCTTCCCCTCCTTTAAGGGGAAAAACTGAAAAAAACGTGATTTTCAAAAGTATGCCCACTTCGTGGGTGTGGGGGGCACTGAACCGTCACCCCAGGGTCACCAAATATAAAGTCTAGGCGGCCCACAATGCTGAATTTTCACCAAGTGAAAGTCTTGTGTCATTATCTTTTATGAGAAAAAAGTTATAAATTAATTAAAATTTCAAATTGTGATTTTTTGATGGATTTCTTTGATGAAATGACAGGCCAGTCAATTTTTAGGCTATTTTTTGCGGTTTTTGGGCCGTCACGCCCAAACGGTTTGAGATAAACTCACGGGACCTTTTGCCCAACCTAAGTCTGGTTATTTGTGAGGTCTAGGAAAAAAAACAGACTTACGCAAAAGATTATAATTATAATCTTTACACAGAAAAATGGCACGAGGTGAGGGTTTGAGGGGGCAAAATGAGCCGACCAGCGATTTTTGACGGCACGCAGCGACGTCGTGCTTCATCCAATCCGGGATTTTTTTTTCTTAGACCTTACAAATAACCAGGCTTAGGTCGGGCAGAAGGTCCCGTGAGATTATCTCAAACCGTTTTGGCGTGGCGGGCCGAAAACAGCAAAAAATGGCCTAAAAATTGACCAGCCTGTCATTTCATCAAAGAAATCCATCAAAAAATCACAATTTGAAATTTTAATTAATTTATAACTTTTTTCTCATAAAAGATAATGACACAAGACTTTCACTTGGTGAAAATTCAGCATTGTGGGCCGCCTAGTCTTTATATTTGGTGACCCTGGGGTGACGGGTTCAGTGCCCCCCACACCCACGAAGTGGGCATACTTTTGAAAATCACGTTTTTTCAGTTTTTCCCCTTAAAGGAGGGGAAGGAGTCGTTTTAGAGACTTCAAGCATCTCTTTGATGTTGAACAACTTTTTGAGGCAGACATTTCTTTATTTATGTTTCATTCGCCTCCGGCTGACCGTTTAGCCGTTATTTGCCGCCGAAGGCGTGATTTTTGGCGATTTTTGCCGTTTCCGAGGTTTTAATGGACATTTAGGAGGGGAAAGAGTTGTCCAATCAAGTTGATGATGAAGTACATTTTTGTAGGCAATTGCATTGGCTAAATTTCATGTGAAGTAAAATTTTTTGTACCTCTAACCGGTTTTGCTCCAGCTGAATCGATTTACAGATACCCCCTAAAAACCGGAAAAAACCGGTTTTTCATAAAATTCACGGCCGGTTTTGGCCGGATCGGGCTCAAATTTTGCATGGAGTCATCCTTTGATATTCCCAACAGTTGATACTTGACTCAGCAAGATCCCAGAAAAGTGTGGTATATCTAGGGGGGGGGGTGTAAATAAGATCCAATACCAAAATTATCCATAAACCCTGCAATACAAAATTTGATCCATGCAAAAAATGGTAAACGTTTACATTTTATCTGGATTCTCAACTAGGTATAAAGGGATAGTATAACGAAGGGTAAATCAATCTTCGATTTATTTTTAAAAATATGCATGTGATTACAGGGGACTTTAGAATGTAAGTTACAATGTTATAACCAAAGTTTTATAACCACGTTTCTTATTCGTAGTCTCAAAAGTTTTGGGTACCCCAACTGAATTTTAATTGGTAGTTTTCAAACTTTTAGTGTTCAAACTTTCAAACCAATAATTTTAATCTAAAGAAGGGTTACAATGTTTACCATCATTGGATATTAACATCAAACTATTTTCCATTGCCTTGTCTTATCCCTTAAGAAGTAAATAAGATATAAATTTCTTTCGATATCCTTTGAAGTCTCTTCCTAATGTGTTGGTTATACGATTTTGGGTATGATTAATTTATCTGCCATTATCCCACCCACGTATCCCTGATTGTTAAATGATGTGAAACAGAGTGGATGCATGAAATAATATCTCACTAATCTATTTAGTTACATCAGGGAATACGGGAAGGATATAAACAAAATTACCCCTTTTGTAGTTTAAAATTAAAAGTTAAAGTTTGGGCACTGATTGGTTGAAACCAACCAATCAATATTCAACAAAAGTGTAGGGGGACAAAATGACTCAAAACCGTGTGACGTCATAAAAATAAATGAGATAAGAGGAGAAGTTGGAAAGAAAACCCCCCAAAAAAGAGATAGATAATCCCTCATTTTTATGACGTCACATGGTTGATTTTTTCAGACACTTTGTCCCCCGACACAATAGTACACTAAAGTTTTTGAGCCCACGAATTGGGTAAAAGACTTTGGGTACCAGTAATATTCATTCCAATGCCCCCCCCCCTCCCTCCCTGGACATCTTCTATAATTTGTCACTAAAGTATTTGATCAATTAAACAAGAACGAACCATATCGGTCCAGCGGTTAGCAAAATTCTTTAGCACAAACATACAGACAGACTTCCTTTTATTGTTATATGAGGATATAATTAAAAGTAATAGCTTTAAAAAAAAACTATAATTCTATGTATAAAGAGCACATTTTAAAAGTATGAATAAATTGGACCCTAAATATATATTTTATCCTTGGCCCATACTATATCAACAGGGATCTAAAGGGATAAGACAATGGGCATTAAATTCACATACATACTCAATTATAGTAAACAAAATTATCTCTTTTACTGACTAAAATTATTGTTTGTAAAGTACTTTGGTATAATTTACAGTCCAATGTACCCTCCCCCCTCCCAGCATTTCAAAATATCTTAGTTGCCGGACCTAGAGTGTTGTAAAGATGTACATTTTGACGGTCATACGTACATACTCTAATAATAGAGTAGCCTTGCTGCTAATTAAAATGTTTCGGATGCATATACAATTTCATTGTTCATTTCATCGCAGGATTTACAAAAATATCGGTATTATCTCGTTCAGGAAATAATATAATTCACAATAATGTAACAGGATGTCTGTTTGTCTGTATGTTTGTACCGAAGGATCTCGCTTATCGCTGAACCGATATTATTCTCCTTTACAGGGTAGCGTCTAATAGATTCTGGGAATGTTTTTTTTAACTATTTTGGGGTAGGGTATCACCATCCTCCCAAGAGAAATCACAAAAAATCGATTTTTTTTAACCCAGAGACTCCAACGCAACATAAAGAGGTATCGTAGAGACTTGAACAAAAAACATTTAAAGTGCCACTAAAGGCCTCTAGGGGCGTAGCCGCTAGTAATGTATATTTCAAATCAAAATATTAATGCAAATTAGTAGAACAATGTCTTTTTTATCTATGTCTAAAGTGTCAGACTGAAAAACTTATGCTTTTTTAGGGAATAAACCTATCTACTGGAAATATGTTTCAAGATAATTGGCGCTCTCATACATAGTATTCTGGTAAGCATTTAAAAAAACATTTTTATTTTGAAAAAATCTCAAATAAAGGAGGGGGGGGGGGTTAGGTCTTTGTATGTTTCTTTATTACATTAAGTTAGGTTGGGTTACCTTTTTTTGTTTTTCAAGTTCGATAGCCATTATTAGAAATAGATGTACATCAAAATTAGATAGATAAAAAGAAACTTTCTTCTACAAGAAAGAAAGGAAAGGCTCTATGCTTTCTGGCAATAGAGTCATTGCAGATAAATAGACAAACAGACATCATTATAAATGGATAGAGAGCAAGATAGATAGAAGCTTACCTCAATAATATCCTCTGGAAGGACATATACCATAGCTCCAAGCCTTCTGGCGATAGAGACATGACAGATAGACAAACAGACATCATAATAGCTAGATAGATAGTAGGTCGCCACAACAATATCCTCTATACGGACAAATATCCAACTCCAAGGTTTCTGGCCATAGAAACATGACAGATAGATAGATAGATATACAGACATCAAGATAGATATATAGAAACCTACCTCAACAATATCTTCTGGAAGGGCATATACCCTAGCTCCATGCCTTCTGGCATTAGAGACATGACAGATAGACAGACATCATGATAGATAGACAGAAGATACTCCACAATATCTTCTGGGAGGGCATACACCCTAGCTCCAAGGTTTCTGGCATTAGAGACATTTAAGATAGATAGACATCATTATAGATAGACTGCAAGATAGATAGATAGAAACTCACCTCTACAATATCCTCTGGGAGGGCATATACCCTAGCTCCAACCTTTCTGGCCTTAGAGACATTGCAAATGCAGATAGATAGTCAGACAGACATCATTATAGATAGGCAGAAGATACTCCACAATATCTTCTGGAAGGGCATATACCCTAGCTCAAAGGTTTCTGGCCATTGAGACATTTTAGATAGATAGACATACAGACATTATTAAAAATAGATAGAAACATACCTCAACAATATCCTCAGGAAGGGCATATACCCTAGCTCCAAGCCTCCTGGCCATAGAAATACCATACTTAGCGTTTGCCATCTTTTCCTATAATAAAAATAATAGGTTTCGCGATTTTTTTAATGAGAGGTTTGGTGGTTAAAATTAAATAAAAAAGATTTTAGTAAGTTGCTACATTTGCATGTTTATTTAAAATTGTTAATAAATCACAAAATATGTTTTATTTTCACGTCACGTTTTACCATTTTTGTATATAAAAATTATCGGTTAAAAAATTAAATATTTGTAAAATGGAACTAACCAATTACAATTTAGTAAGCCAATGAATAATAAATTGGGGTTTTACAACTTTTTGGTATCAGTGTAATTTACATACTAACGGCCCCTTCCTTACTGCAAGTAAACTAAAGTGGTCGGTTGGTGGTAAATGAATTGGTCGGTACGTAATGAGCTTACCTCCTCAGTTTCTGCGGGTGTGACAATATCATAGTTGATGCTGCCAGGTTTGACGGCGTCAATTAGATCAATATGAGCTTACCTCTTCAGTTTCTGCGGGTGTGACAATATCATAGTTGATGCTGCCAGGTATAATATGAGCTTACCTCCTCAGTTTCTGCAGGTGTGACAATATCATAGTTGATGCTGCCAGGTATAATATGAGCTTACCTCCTCAGTCTCTGCAGGAGTGACAATATCATAGTTGATGCTGCCAGGTTTGATGGCGTCAATTAGATCAATCAGGGGCAACCCAGTTGATATACTAGAATCCTGATAATTAAAGAAACATCTTAATGTTAAGTAAAATTATATATTTAACCAAAGAAGGAAAGGACGATGGACTTTAAATGAATCTTCCCCCAAACTAGTTTCTGCCTTACATTTACGGGTTATACAAAAATATTACTAAATAATGAAAATGGAACCTTTTGATTCGAGTAAACAAAACTTACATACATGTATAGACTTAGACAAGCTTTTTTGGGGAGTGGGGGATATAGGAGGTATTAACCCATAAGGAAATACTTCTTTAGGGAGAAGGGGGAGAAGCTACAATGTTTTAAGGGCAGCAATAACATTTTTCTACTTGTCTTAGGTGTAATTAAGCGTAAGAAAAAATTAATATATACAAAATAACAAAGGACTAATCTTTTTACCTGGAAGCCACCAATTCTTGATTTTTTGCCAGCGCTGTACATCTTGTCATTCACCCACTAAAAAAAGTAATCCTTATATAAAAGTAACAGGATGCGTTTCTTTCTTAAAGATCTTGCTAACTGTTGAACCGATATGGTTCTCCTGTCTGTGGTTCATATTAACTTCAAGTGAAATCACTATAGTTTCTATTCACCAATTTGGGTTAATAAAAAAAAACAATAGAAAATTTTGAAAATTAAGATTAAAAACATTACTACAAGCCATATATTAATTTTTTAACATCTTAATTGGAACTGAGGATCTATTAATTGTATTCAATTCATAACAATTTGAAAATTATAAGCTAATATCTATATTTATATTTGTTTTACCTTGACAATCTCTGCCTCCACTTGCTTGTTAGTGCCCAGGCTTGACAACATGTTCAGGGTGTAGCTTCTCATCAACTGCCAGACAAGCGCCAGGGTTAGAGTAGAGTTTCCATCTGCTATATCTTGTCCTACAAGCAATTGAAGAATAGTTATTTATTGCATGATATTATAGACACCTTTCCGCGGACAGTAAAATGAACTGATATTGTATTTTTTTTTAAAGGACACAAAGAACCGGGTTCCGTCGAATTTTCGCAGTAGCTTTTAATAGGTTATTTTAGGTTAGGTATATGTGAATGATTGCCATGTAGGGTTTGAAAATTAGCCCCGCAAGGATAGAGCCCCCTCCCCCCTGCAGGTGCTAGAAATAGGAGAAAATCCACTGTGAAAATATGACGAAACCCGCAACTCAGTTTCCTTCACATGATCCAAACATTTAACAGTAGCCTTTTTATCAAAAACTGATTATTGTTTAGACAAAATGTTTTGATTATTTTCATTATCTCATTTTTTAGAAAAAACTTGGAAGCAGCTTACAGTGTCTAAATTGACGTCATACAATTCAAGTGACCAATGATAGACCATTTTACCATAGGTAAATACAAATGTACGTATACTAGCCAAACATTGGTTATTTGTATTGTATGACGTCATGTTATATTAGTCACTATAAGCTGTTTCCAAGTTTTTGTACAAACCTGCTATTCCAACAAGTGAGAACTTTTGTTTCCTTCCCAGGTCCACAGCATAGTTGCAGTTCTCCAGCTTCTCCATGTATCTCTTCATTCTAGTTACAAGGTTAACAACATTGATAAGTAGCGAAGCACAAAAAGGACAAAAGGATAAGTTGAAAACTATTTACTTCGTTATATAACAAAGAAAAGAAAGAAAATGCAAAAACTCAAAGAAAATCACAAAAACTTTAAAAAAAATATTTAAGTCTTCTTAAAGGAACGATGACAGAAAAAAATGTATTGACTAGATGAGCATATGTCATAGAAATCTTCTATCTTTAATAGCAGTGGAGAAATTACATTTCCCGTTACAGATTGCCTGATCTATCTATCTATCTTGCATGATTACCTGTTAAACTTCTTGTGGACTTTGGGCCATGTCACTTGACCTGGCTGGATGATGTCATACAACTAAAATAAAAAGATTATTGACTTTTTAGATAGATTGATGTCTTAATTAAGGTTATTAAATGTACGCTAAACCATCAGTTCAGCTCTTTATTTGACTATGTAGTCCAGAGAATACGGCCACCTTGTTCCTCTATGAAGTCATGTCCTTGGCATGTGCTTCAGCTTCTTCAAATGTTCACTCTAATTCAATTAGGTCATTTTCAGTGCTGTGACTATAGGAATTTTTTTGTCCTTCCTGTCTACGTTTATCAATGGGGTTCCATCTTAGGCACTTTTTAAAAATCCTATTACGTTCCATTCTGAGCACATGTCCTAGCCACCTTAGTCTTTTAAATTTATACAGATGGAAATTACAAGTCTGGTTGGTGGATCTATAAAATATCTTTACATGAAAGTAAAGCACAAAAATCATGGATTGACAAACGGACAAAGGGAGTTAGGGAGCAGTTAATAAATGAAAAAAGTAACAATATGTAATATTTATTATCAGAAAATCATGAAACCTAAAATAAAGAGGTATTGTTTTAGTCCAAATGTGGATTATAATCAAATAATGGCATGTCCAAAAAATGTCAGCCATGACTTGAACTTTATAGTGGCAACAACGATACTATACTTTACCTGGAATATGATGAGACCATCGGCCAGATCCGAGTAGAGCCAGTTCACATAGGGAGACACTACTATATCTGGAATATGATATCATACCTGGAATATGATACTATACCTGGAATATGATGAGACCATCGGCCAGATCCGAGTAGAGCCAGTTCACATAGGGAGACACTACTATATCTGGAATACGATACTATACCTGGAATATGATACTATACCTGGAATATGATGAGACCATCGACCAGATCAGAGTAGAGCCAGTTCACATAGGGAGACACTACTATACCTGGAATATGATATTATACCTGGAATATGATGAGACCATCGGCCAGATCCGAGTAGAGCCAGTTCACATAGGGAGACACTACTATACCTGGAATACGATATCATACCTGGAATATGATACTATACCTGGAATATGATGAGACCATCGGCCAGATCCGAGTAGAGCCAGTTCACATAGGGAGACACTACTATACCTGGAATATGATATTATACCTGGAATATGATGAGACCATCGGCCAGATCCGAGTAGAGCCAGTTCACATAGGGAGACACTACTATACCTGGAATATGATATTATACCTGGAATATGATGAGACCATCGGCCAGATCCGAGTAGAGCCAGTTCACATAGGGAGACACTACTATACCTGGAATATGATATTATACCTGGAATATGATGAGACCATCGGCCAGATCCGAGTAGAGCCAGTTCACATAGGGAGACACTACTATACCTGGAATATGATATTATACCTGGAATATGATGAGACCATCGGCCAGATCAGAGTAGAGCCAGTTAACATAGGGAGACACTACTATACCTGGAATATGATATTATACCTGGAATATGATGAGACCATCGGCCAGATCCGAGTAGAGCCAGTTCACATAGGGAGACACTACTATACCTGGAATATGATATCATACCTGGAATATGATGAGACCATCGGCCAGATCAGAGTAGAGCCAGTTAACATAGGGAGACACTACTATACCTGGAATATGATATTATACCTGGAATATGATGAGACCATCGGCCAGATCCGAGTAGAGCCAGTTCACATAGGGAGACACTACTATACCTGGAATATGATATTATACCTGGAATATGATGAGACCATCGGCCAGATCAGAGTAGAGCCAGTTAACATAGGGAGACACTACTATACCTGGAATATGATATTATACCTGGAATATGATGAGACCATCGGCCAGATCCGAGTAGAGCCAGTTCACATAGGGAGACACTACTATACCTGGAATATGATATCATACCTGGAATATGATGAGACCATCGGCCAGATCCGAGTAGAGCCAGTTAACATAGGGAGACACTCCCAGAGAGTTCATCCAGTTACGGTATGCTGAAAATTATATCATTATGTAAAAAGGAAGAAAGTGTGTTTTTCTATGTGTTTGTACAGAAAGATATTTGATACCATTGGAACAATATGCAATGGTTCTACTTCACAGTGAAATATCACCACTCTAAAAACCGAAATCATCCCTTTCTTTTTACTTTATAATTCTAAACTTAAATATGTGATGGAGGGCGAAATTCCTACTCTCTTAAAAGTGGCCCCTAGTGACAAAAACACTATTCTATATATGCCTTACTTTTAATAAGATACTCTATTCTAGAACATGAAGATATTTCTAATTTTGACAATCAAGTATTAATTAATTTTGCATGTATAAGGGAATCGAGCAATATTTTGGTTGTTTTAAAAGTGTAACAATAAAACTACACAAAAGAAAAAATAACCTTTAAAAATAAAGTGTATGTCTATTAACGGTGAATCAAATTTCCCCCATAGAATTACGTACTGACTGACAGACAAAGGAAATGATAGAGTAGCTGCGCTACTAAAACTAACTTACTTTTCTCCTCTCTGGTTTCCTCCATGTTCTCAATATCATTCCAATCAATGTCAGGTTTATCCAGGGATGGACAGTTGTTGAAAAGATTTGCTACAAAGGCAAGATTCAACTTGTACACTCCTTCTGTTACATCCTAGAATAAACAAGAAAGATGTTCATCTGATACAAAGAATTTGATGGGTAATTGAGAAGAACACTTGCTTACATGTTTGTGGGTTACCCGCGACCGTGGCTCTACACGTAGCGCATCCGCTCGTCGTCGGAAGGTGATAGGTTCGAATCTCGGTCCGACACCGCGTCATAACTGAAGACGTTTAAAATGGTTCCTACTGCTGCTATGTCAGATGCTCGATACAAATAGTTAGAGTAGAGGAATGCCTTGGCCCAAAACAGGCGCAACTCATTACCATGCACAGTTAGGACTTCTAAGACAAAGGTCGTGCAATCAAAGGGTTGGTTGTCTGATGGGTGTTGTTGATACCCTAGGCGATTGAGCGCGTTACTCTGCACTTTAAAATGCAGAGTATGTTCAAAGGTGACGTGGAGAGGACTTGTGCCCGAAGCGTCACCACGCCCCTAGAGTCAATAGTCAATACATGTTTGAGGGTTGATGGTTCGAATCTATCCAAAATTTATATTCCATTGACATGGTTAGAACAAAGCCATACCTTAGAAAAGGTTTAGGTAATATTCCAGGAGAGTTGTCGCGCACAGAGACCTCATCCATCTACTTCCATCACCTTATCTATCTACTTATCCATCTAATTATCTACTTATCTGTCTGTCTATCTAAGTTAGAGAGGAAAAATTAATGATCTACAGCCAAGTTTGTCATCTAAATATCAGTACATTTATCTATCTGTCTGTCTGTCTATCTATTACCTGTGGAGAAATGAATGCTCTACATCCAAGTTTGACTGCCTGTTTTAATATTATCCACCTGCATATATATATCTACCTATCTGTATTTCTATGTATCTATCTATCTACATATTTATCTATCTATTACCTGTGGGGAAATGAATGCTCTACATCCAAGTTTGTCATCTAAATATCAGTACATTTATCTATCTGTCTGTCCATATGTCTATCTATTTAAGTACCTGTGGAGAAATGAATGCTCTACATCCAAGTTTGTCTGCCTGTTGTAACATCATCTCGGCTCTCTTCAGATAATCATTCTAATAAAAGAAAATTAAAATTATTTAAATTTGAAATAATAATAAAATTTACCATTTTAGGAACAATTTAAGGTACTAAAAAGATCTTGTCTAATTAAGTTATGTATGTGAAATGAAAATAGACTTTAAGTTTTTACTTATGTTTTTAAAGCCAATATATTATTATGTATTTTTGATGGATAAGACAAAATATACATCATTATGTCTGTCTGTCCTTCTATCTCTCTATTCTTATATCTATCTATCTATCTATCTATCTATCTATCTATCTATCTATCTATCTACCTCAAGAAGGGCATCCTTATTAACTCCTGAGTCAGGGGTAGCAATTTGATGTAGAAGAAAAAATGTATCTGTATCCATCTATCTATATACCTATCTGTCTAACTATCTATCCATCTAACTACCTATCTATCTATCTACCTCAAGTAGAGCATCCTTATTAACTCCAGAGTCAGGGGTAGCAATTTGATGTAGAAGAAAAAATTTATCTGTATCCATCTATCTATATACCTATCTGTCTAACTATCTATCCATCTAACTACCTATCTATCTATCTACCTCAAGTAGAGCATCCTTATTAACTCCAGAGTCAGGGGTAACAATTTGATGTAGAAGAAAAAATTTATCTGTATACATCTATCTATATAGCTATCTATCTATCTATCTACCTATCTATCCATCTAACTAGCTATCTATCTATCTACCTCAAGAAGAGCATCCTTATTGACTCCAGAGTCAGGGGTAGCTATTTGATGTAGAAGATGAGTATAAACTTCAGAATCCTTGATATCATTGGTAAAATTGTTGATCCTAAAAAAGTTAAAATCAGCATTTTATCCTAATGTAGCTGTCTAATTCTATAGTGCCATAGCAAAATGGTGATAGATGTCACTGCTTTTGGCCTAACTATTCTATTGCCGTCAGGAAATACCCTATATCCTATCTCTTTTATATGGGGATTCTTTACAGCTTCTATTTCTCTTTCTCTTTACTATGACGTCAATAGACTAGGTAGGACTAAAGCGGTGACATATATCCCCATTTTCCTAAGGCACTAAACACACTAAACTATCATGATTATTTCTGTTTTTTTTTATATGATAGGCATGTTAGAATTGTCCTATCGATTATAAACTTAGCATGACGTTATCTTTAGTACATAGGTAAAATTTAGAAAGGATAGAAGTTCATTTATCAACAACGCGATAATAAGAAACTTCACAGTAAAGGAGAATCATATCGGTCCAGCGGTTAGCAAGACCCTTCGATAGAAACACACAGACAAACATCCTGTTACTTTTTATGAACTTTTATACCTGGCGGGAACCCCAGCTCTCTCCAGTTGATGGTTCACCCATCTGAAATTAATTCATTCATAAATAATTTTTGTCAATATTTTTTCAAATATTATATTTAAGGTCTCCCAAGAATATATAATTATAATTTTATAACTTTAAAGAAACTTTTCTAATCCAAAATAGGAAATTAACACAAATGATATTGATTATGCAGTTACTTCAGACCATAGTTTGTATTTTTTAAACCGCGTCTGATGTTCTTAACATCTTGGATTTTGATTAAATGTTAATAACTAACTTTAATCTACAGAAGGGGTGATATGGTTTGTTCTTAAAATCCTTGAAACTCCTAATTTTACTTACGTAACACTTACATTAAAAAACAAGGACAATCTTTTTGAAAAGTAGCACAGCAATGAAAGTGTGTGATACTAACCTGAGTAGAATAGCCTCGGGCGACATTTTCATCAATTGATCTAACTGTTCTCCACCCTGCAATATTAAACTCTTTATTTACATTATATTCTAATATTTTTTTAGTTTACAATTTACATCGTTTATAATCTAGTTTTCCATAATTTATATCATAAATTTGTCATTTTTATAACTGTTTTTTCATTTTATCTATCTATTAATTAAGTTTGTTGCTGTGTTTAGTGCCCTAGGAAAATGGGGGGATAGATGTCACAGTGCAGCTTTTGGCCTACCTATTCTATTAACGTCATAGTAGAAGGAAAATAGAAAGGAAAGGGAGAAAGAGAATAGAGATGGGGTATAGGGTATATCCTGACGTCAATAGAATAGGTAGGCCAAAAGCAGTTACATCAATCCCCATTTTGCCAGGGCACTAAACACAGCTACATTTTTCTGAAATATATTTCTCCGTATATATTTTCTGCCTATTTATCTATCTATCCAACATTAATCTATCTACTTAATAATTATCTTTCTATTTAATTTTTATCAATCTATCTTTCTAATTATCTATTAAACTGTACCTGTAATAGATTGGCCAATCCAGGACACTGTTCCAGAGATATTTGATTAAACAATCCAATTCTGATGATTTGCCACAGCAAACCTAAATAAATATTAATAAATCCAGGAAACTGTTCCAGAGATATTTGATTAAACAATCCAATTCTGATGATTTGCCACAGCAAACCTAAATAAATATTAATAAATCCAGGAAACTGTTCCAGAGATATTTGATTAAACAATCCAATTCTGATAATTTGCCACAGCAAACCTGAATAAATATTTATTAATCCAGGGCACTGTTCCAGAGATATTTGATTAAACAATCCAATTCTGATGATTTGCCACAGCAAACCTAAATAAATATTTATAAATCCAGGATACTGTTCCAGAGATATTTGATTGAACAATCCAATTCTGATGATTTGCCACAGCAAACCTGAATAAATATTAATAAATCCAGGGCACTGTTCCAGAGATATTTGATTAAACAATCCAATTCTGATGATTTGCCACAGCAAACCTTAATAAATATTAATAAATCCAGGGCACTGTTCCAGAGATATTTGATTGAACAATGCAATTCTGATAATTTAATAAATAAATGAAAACTGCCTACTGCTGCTATGCCAGGTGTTTATCATTAATGTAGAAAAATGATCATAAAGATATTGTATACCAAAACATAAAAGCCATTCTGTTTGGTTTAATCTTTGCCTTTTGTATTTTAGAATTATTTCTTAAATCTACCTAACAAAGCTAGAGTTTTTCAGTTTCTCAAATTAGAAAGTCAAGATTATCATGACTAAACCTATAGAATTAGCTCATTCGCATTATAGAAAATTTACCAATAGGAATCCAAACTTATTATTACCTTACCAATAGACTACGGTGAATAAAGCCAAAAGAGAAAATTTACCAATAGGAAGACAAGTTTATTATTTCTCTGCCAATAGGCTATGCGATGAATGAAAGAATAAAAAAATGACCAATAGAAAGCCATGTTTATTACGGCTTTGACAATAGGCTTCGCGATAAAGGAATGTGAAATAGAAAATTAACCAATAAGAATCCAGCTTAATCAAGAGGTTTCGTAATATTGATCAACCAATAGGAATCTAAGCTTATTACGAGGTGTCGTGTTAAATAGAATTACCTAAAACCAGATGTGGTGTGCCCTGTGTCAGATCATTAGCATCAATGTTGACCAGGTTGACTCCGATGGCCTGGGCAGAACTCAATGCCAGAGTTAGATTCTCATACCTACAAATATCGAAGATCTTTATGTATTTTCTCATTCACTGAATGTAGCTTAAACTTTATGACCACTAGGGAAAGTACATTCAAGATTTTCTCTCTTTCTGTCCTTCCTCCTGTCTGTAATGCTGCTCTATATTCGGTTCTCTATCTCTCTTTTTCTCTCTCCCTCTCTATCTCCCTCTCTCCACTGATTTTAAGACAATGGACGATACATTAATGAAAATTAACAAACTACCCAAGAACGTCTAAGCTTTTTTTATTTGAAGTGTTAGCTTTTTTTTTTTTGGGGGGGGGGGAGGCTAAAAATAAAAAAATCATTTTTTGGGGGGGGGGGCTTAATCACCCCTTTACCCTCCCTTGGACGTCCCTGAAACTACCCTTTCTGTATAATAAAATTATTGGTTTAAAACACTGTCATTCTAAACCCAATCAATCAAAATTCATTAAAAGTACCCAAAGATTCTTAGCAAACCAATGAGGACTTACCTTTTATATACACTATTTGGTTTCATATCAATGGGCCAATGGCTCTCTCTCTCTCTCTCTCTCTCTCTCTCTCTCTCTCTCTCTCTCTCTCTCTCTCTCTCTCTCTCTCTCTCTCTCTCTCTTCTCTCTCTCTCTCTCTCTCTCTCTCTCTTACCTTTTATATACACTATTTGGTTTCATATCAATGGTTCTCTCATCAATGGTATCGGGGCAACTGTGATTGATAATCTAAACAAACAAATAACTTAGTGACCGAAGGCTCGGGCCAATCAAACTGGCATTACTTTTATGATTTTATTTTATTGTTCGTGGAAAATAGTTTTTTTTTTGTACAAAACAAGAAATGATTTTTCAGTATTGCTCAGAACTGGTTTTAATCTAGCGAATATTAATCGGTTTTGAATCCATACTGAAATAAATATTACCTTGCAAAGTAGAATTCCATCCTTGACAGCCTCGTACAAATTCATTCCCTCACTGTCCAGGGGTAACAAATATTTACCTTGCAGAGTAGAATTCCATCCTTGACAGCCTCGTACAAATTCATTCCCTCACTGTCCAGGATAATAAATATTTACCTTGCAAAGTAGAATTCCATCCTTGACAGCCTCGTACAAATTCATTCCCTCACTGTCCAGGATAATAAATATTTACCTTGCAAAGTAGAATTCCATCCTTGACAGCCTCGTACAAATTCATTCCCTCACTGTCCAGGGGTAACAAATATTTACCTTGCAGAGTAGAATTCCATCCTTGACAGCCTCATACAAATTCATTCCCTCACTGTCCAGAGTAACAAATATTTACCTTGCAGAGAAGAATTCCATCCTTGACAGCCTCGTACAAATTCATTCCCTCACTGTCCAGGATAATAAATATTTACCTTGCAAAGTAGAATTCCATCCTTGACAGCCTCGTACAAATTCATTCCCTCACTGTCCAGGATAATAAATATTTACCTTGCAAAGTAGAATTCCATCCTTGACAGCCTCGTACAAATTCATCCCCTCACTGTCTAGGGGTAACAAATATTTACCTTGCAGAGTAGAATTCCATCCTTGACAGCCTCGTACAAATTCATTCCCTCACTGTCCAGGATAATAAATATTTACCTTGCAGAGAAGAATTCCATCCTTGACAGCCTCGTACAAATTCATTCCCTCACTGTCCAGGATAATAAATATTTACCTTGCAGAGAAGAATTCCATCCTTGACAGCCTCGTACAAATTCATTCCCTCACTGTCCAGGGTAACAAATATTTACCTTGCAAAGTAGAATTCCATCCTTGACAGCCTCGTACAAATTCATTCCCTCACTGTCCAGGATAATAAATATTTACCTTGCAAAGTAGAATTCCATCCTTGACAGCCTCATACAAATTCATTCCCTCACTGTCCAGAGTAACAAATATTTACCTTGCAGAGAAGAATTCCATCCTTGACAGCCTCGTACAAATTCATTCCCTCACTGTCCAGGATAATAAATATTTACCTTGCAAAGTAGAATTCCATCCTTGACAGCCTCGTACAAATTCATTCCCTCACTGTCTAGGGGTAACAAATATTTACCTTGCAATCCTTGACAGCCTCGTACAAATTCATTCCCTCATTGTCCAGGGGTAACAAATATTTACCTTGCAGAGAAGAATTCCATCCTTGACAGCCTCGTACAAATTCATTCCCTCACTGTCCAGGGGTAACAAATATTTACCTTGCAAAGTAGAATTCCATCCTTGACAGCCTCATACAAATTCATTCCCTCACTGTCCAGAGTAACAAATATTTACCTTGCAGAGAAGAATTCCATCCTTGACAGCCTCGTACAAATTCATTCCCTCGCTGTCCAGGGTAACAAATATTTACCTTGCAAAGTAGAATTCCATCCTTGACAGCCTCGTACAAATTCATTCCCTCACTGTCCAGGGGTAACAAATATTTACCTTGCAAAGTAGAATTCCATCCTTGACAGCCTCGTACAAATTCATTCCCTCACTGTCCAGGGGTAACAAATGACTAAAATAAAAAAATGTGGATAAGAAATGAGAAATTAATTTTCACCTGTGAAAAATGTATAACTATCGAAATGAATTAAACATATATGATGCTCACATTATTTTTCTTTAAAAGAGAACCTCCAAATCTATTTAACCTTCTTTTTAATTTTCTAATAATTTCAAGTGAGCAAAGTCATATTTTTTGTAAATAAATCAAACAACTCCATCAATTTTAGGAAAGTTTTGACCCGAAAAATTAACAAATTAGAAAGGGTAATGCCAAATTTAAAACTGACCAATAAGAGATGATTTACCTTAGATTAATACTATGTCCCAGATTTGTATTGACCCATCAGAGAATGCAAACTTTAATACTGACTAACAAGTGATAATCTGCCTTAGATTGACCTCATGTCCTGATTTGTATTGATCCAATCAGAGAAGGCAAACTTTAAAACTGACCAATAAGAAAGGACCTACCTTAGATTGAAATCATGTCCCAAATTTGTATTGATCCAATCAGATAATGCCAACTATAAAACTGACCAATAAGAGAGGACCTACCTTAGATTGATATCATGTCCCAGATTTGTATTGATCCAATCAGAGAAGGCCAGCTGTTCTTCAAACCTCACTGAATGAGTTGTACCTGAAAATGAAATATATGAAATTAAATTAAACATTAACAATAATGACACTATTCATTACAAAAATTATGTTTTGACAATTGGACAAATACTGGCTGCTCATTGGTATAGGGATTCTTTTCAACAAATTTCAAACTTCTATCTTGAATAGCTGCAAAGATATTCACGTTTTTCTTTAACGTTTCTAACATACGGACAAATGGATGGATATTTCGAATTATAGAGTAGCTTCATGACTAAAAATAGCCCAAAATCCCAAATCATAAATAAAAAAAAGTTTTATGAATCAAGTATATTGTGTTATCCCTGTGCTGTGCATAAATAAATATATTACATGCTCTAATATGGTGAACAAAACATTTCATACACACCATCACACACTTACCCTCACACACACACACATATAGGCATGCATGAATATACGCGTCGGCGTTTCAAGGGGGTGTGAGCCCCCCCCCCCCACCCCGTCGCCTGTTTAAAAGTTTTATAGAAGATGTTAAATATGTAGACCTCTTTTGAACATTAGGTGTCGACAGTTTCTTTAACCCCCCCCCCCCCAAAAATCGAAAAATTACTATTTATGGGTTTTATTTATACAGTAAATTACACTTTCTATTATTTTAAAGAGTATATTTAGTGTTAAAAATAATAAAATATTATCCTTTATCACTCCCCCACCCCCCTATTCAATTACAGAGGAAAATCGACCCAAATAAAAATAAAATCTCCACTCCTATTTGGCAAATAAAAGTAGCTGTCTAGAGTGCCCTAGAAAAATGTGTCATTGATTTTGGCCTACCTATTCTATTGACGTCAGGAAGTACCCTATAATCCATCTCTTTTCTAGGGGGTTTTTCCTCTTCCCTTTCTCTTTCCCTCTACTATGATGTCAATAGAATAGGTAGGCCAAATTGCTATCCCAATTTTCCTAGGGCACTAAACACAGCTACCCAATGAAGTAATAAAAATTTAGCACTTTGTGCCCAACCCCCCAAAAGTACTAAATGCGCCCCTGTACTCATATATGTATGTATGTATAGACCTTATCATGCAAAAACATTAATAGAGCACAGACTTCATAAAGAGAAATCTCAGGGAGCAGGGATAGAACCACTCAATAAAAACATTAATAGAGCACAGACTTCATAAAGAGAAATCTCAGGGAGCAGGGATAGAACCCCTCAATAAAAACATTAATAGAGCACAGACTTCATAAAGAGAAATCTCAGGGAGCAGGGATAGAACCACTCAATAAAAACATTAATAGAGCACAGACTTCATAAAGAGTAATCTCAGGGAGCAGGGATAGAACCACTCAATAAAAACATTAATAGAGCACAGACTGCATAAAGAGAAATCTCAGGGAGCAGGGATAGAACCACTCAATAAAAACATTAATAGAGCACAGACTTCATAAAGAGAAATCTCAGGGAGCAGGGATAGTACCACTAAAAACATTAATAGAGCACAGACTTCATAAAGAGAAATCTCAGGGAACATGGATAGTACCACTAAAAACATTAATAGAGCACAGACTTCATAAAGAGAAATCTCAGGGAACATGGATAGTACCACTAAAAACATTAATAGAGCACAGACTTCATAAAGAGAAATCTCAGGGAACATGGATAGTACCACTAAAAACATTAATAGAGCACAGACTTCATAAAGAGAAATCTCAGGGAACAGGGATAGTACCACTCAATCAAATTTTATCATTTAACATTGTCTTTACAATAAATAAATAGAACATAAGTGAATTTTTGAAGAAAAAAATTGGAAAGGTTGTTTGTTTGTTTGTTTATTACTTTAGGTCAGGTTAGGTTAGGTCTTATTGTGTACTGGATAGCCCCACAGGGTTAGGGACCCCCTACATTAATTACAAATAGGAAAATACACCCTCAAAAGTAGATGAGGTGGGAGGGGTAAGGGTTATCTTTGATCAACCGGCACTAGATTATTACTTTTAAAGTTGCACAGTGACAGGAAGTAAGTGAATGTTGGCAAGAAGTTTCAGCCGTCTGTCTTTTATAAAAGCCGAGAAAATCACGTTTTTCCCAAAAGTGTTACAGACGAAAATTTCGATTTATACGGACATATCCCTTAACCCTGCTAGACGCTGGATTCAGACATTAGCAAATGTTTTAGCCTGCATATTGACCTTGGCATACAACGTCTTTAAACCAGGGATCTAAAGAAATAAGACAATGGACGATAAATTGATGTATATTTCCAATGATGATACACAAAATTGCCCCTTTTGTAGATCAAAATTAGTGGTTGAAGCGTTTAAACACTCAACTTAATGAAACAACCAATCAAAATTCACTATAGTCCCCAAACTTGTAAAGCCAACGAATAAGAAAACGTTATTATACATCTTCTGGAACTAGTGTAATGATTAGACCATTGTCCTCTCTTTATCTGTCTTAAAACACACTGTGTTCAATCATGTCAGCAAAGGCCATCGTAAACCAGAATTTATATTTGAAAAAAATCTTTTATAACAATTATACTAAAGTAACAAGATGTCTCTCTGTGAGTCTCTGGCACTGAACAGACATGGTTCTCTTTTAAAGTGAAACTTCTTATAGGTCTAGAGAAAGTCTGTAACTATTTTGGGGGAGGGTATTTCCACCCTCGTAAGAGAAATTACCTCAGGAAAAAATCCCCCACACAGAAATTACTTTTTTTCAAGACAAAAATTAAAAGTATAGGGTCGTCTTATCTTCCCCCCCCCCCCCCTCACCCCTACTTGTAATAAGTTTTTTTTTGTTTAGCTGTCCCCTTATAATCTCGCTAACTAATAAACAGATTGATTACCCAATTAGCGATCCGGGATGGTTTCAGGCCATTTACTTAAAATGGATGTTTAAATTATTCTACTGCAATAAGCGCTAAGGCGCATCCACTAGTCCACAAAAAAGTATTATTAAAAATTACTGTTTTTGTCTAAAATGTTTGATCGTTGTTTTTTTCTTATATTGTTGATACATATTTCATAAACTTGATTATCTAAAATTAAAGGCTTTTGTTGAAGAGAATTCGCTGGTTATGGATAATGTTTTTCTTGTGTTTTTCAAATAATTTTGCTAAGTAAATGTATTCTAGATTAAACTAAGTAGAAACCAATTAACCATATCTAAAACTTTGATAAAAAAAAACACATAAGCATATTATTTTTTTTATAGTAGAGGCTTCGCCACTTACATCTAAGGGCTTAGTATTTGACTGAGAGAGGGAGGGGGGGGGGGGGGAGCTTTGTGAAGATATTCCAGGACTTGAAGCCCTAAATTTATTGGTTCCTATTTTTTTGTACGTCCATGTTTATCGATTTAATCCTGCAAGAAGATAGGGCCAAGTTTAGTATGAAAGCCTCAAATAAAAATAAATGATTCTGTAAAACTTAGGGGTCCCTAACTCCTAGGCCAGCCAAAGAAATTTTCTCGTATTCATTCGAATCCGGTGGATAGGAACCGGTTCTCATCCATACGAAAAAACTATGTCTATCATCGTATTTTATCCAGCTTTCTACGAATATAGAAATGTACAATCATAAGATTAAAACCAGTTTTTTTAGCCCGTGCCTTCGGCAACTCGGGGCTAAAAAAACTAGTTTTAATCTTATAATTGTACATTCTATATACGCGGAAAGCCGTTTATAATACGATGAAAGAAATAACTATTATCACATTTGGCCCATTGATTGTGCGGCAAGCCGTTTGGCCGCGGCAAGCAGCCTTTAAAGACGTTTCGTTTTGCCGACTTGATCTACAATACCCAGATATCATCAGGGATAAGACAATAGATGATAAATTTATGTTTTTACCATAGTGACAAATGATGATTGACATAATTACCCCCTCTGCAGATGAAAATCATTGATAGAAAAGTTTTGACACTACTAGGTTAGAACCAACCAAAATTTGAGTCAATGAATAAGATAACGCCATTATAAAACTTTGGGTACCAGTGTAACTCATAATGTAAAGTCCCCTCCCTGAAAATACCTCACTGACACACAATAGATTAATAAATTTAATGCAAGAATCAATCAAAGGCAACGACAAAGATACTAAAAAGGACGATTGCATCCAAAAGCAATGAAAATACTTGATTAATTGATACATATTGTTTGGGCGATCATGAAAAAGCATTTGGAGTGTGAAAAAAGGCTAAGGTAGTTTTCCCTTATTCCTCAGTATTGGAAGGGATATTAAACAGTAAACTACACTGGTACCCAAAGCTTTATAACCACGTTATCTTATAATAATAACAGTTATAATAATTTATTTCGGAAAAACAGAAGAATACAATGATTACAATGGAAAATAGCCATATGGCTATACGGATCGAGTAAAAACACTGTGCGTGCTGTTATTCCATCCGTTTACAAAAAATACTATTACAATTTACAGTAAAATTTATAATTTATACTTAAAGTATAATTGCATCCATATATCATGTATCGACTGGTTGCCTATAGGGGATGTCGTGGTTGTGATAATATAACAATATCACACCAATCACTGCTGTGATTATGGTCTTATTCCTTGGCTTTTCATAAATAATTCAAATCTAGAGAGAGGGTAATTTTGTTTATCATTATTTGGGATAGACAACAATTTATCATGTATTGTCTTATTCCTTATAATCCATGTTATTTATTGACTCCTAATACAAAGCTCTGTCCCTGAATCTAATTGTAAAGTAGCACAAGAATTTTTATTTTTAATCTGAAGGACAATTTTCAAAAGAGCAATATTTTATCATAGAAGCGCAGCTTCTTAATGAATAATGCCTGATTATCTATAATCTATTCGTTTAAATTAACTGTTTTCCTTTCTTAATTGTTACAATGTCTAACCCTGCGAGGCTAAACAGGTCCGATAATAACCTAACCTGATCTAAAGCAATAAACAACCAAACTAAAAACTACCCCCTCTTCTACAATTAATTTTCTTTAAATAAGAGGGGGTTAATATTGCTCAAAAAGGCTCTTGTAATTTTGTAATTGCTCCACAACCCATGAACAAAATTGTTTTTGTTACTTAATTCTTTGGCCAATTTGAACAGTAATTTTTAGATTGACATTAACTTTAATTTGATCAAAGTTTAATCGTATTAAAGTTTGCTTTTTAGATTTTTTATCTAATTATATTGTTTCTGGTTATTTATAACAATTAAGAATAAAGATCAAAGAAGGGGCGTGCCGAAGGGGGTGTATACAGAAAAATTAAGGGGAGTAGATACACCCCCCCCCCTTTACATCCTCTAGATAAGAGTCTACACCACCTGTTACACCTCTAAAACATCCACTGGAGGTTTTAAAAGTAACTCCTCCCTTAAACCTAAGAATGTATATTAGGGGGATACCTAAGAGTATGTATGCATGCATCCCCCTGACCATTAAATATCATTCTTGTTGCTTCTAAAACTATAGTGAAACCTGTAAGGTCATAAAAAATATAGTGTAGATTTAAGATTGATAGAACAATTCTTTCCTAAATGACTAAACAACTTACCTTCAGCACTAGCATCAGAAATACCGCCATGTTTGTGAATATTTTCCTGTATTTTTATCATTGTCTTTTTGTTTACTTCAAATAACTAGCGGCTGGAACCCTAGGGTATGGGTATTCAAAAGAGGAGGAAGGGGGCTACGACCATCCATAGACTAAATTTTCAAAATAAAAAGGCTCAATCCATCCATGACACACCTAAAGCTTTACTAAAGTGAATATCCCAATCGGTTCAGTGGTTGTCCAGATCTTAATGACAAAAAAAAGCATGTAGATCGGTATTAAGGAACCTGTTAAAGCACAAGAATATTTCCCCCCCCCCCCCCCAAACTTAATCATTATTGAGACAAAATTACTATCTTATGGATTGCACAATCAAATGCTTAAAATCAAAGACAATTTTCCTTTTTAGATACAGCACGCTTGAAAGTTTGGGAGATTTCTTTAGACTTCAGCTCACAGCAAACCTAAAAATATTTTACATAGTTAAAACTAATATAATGCAATACAATGACAAAAAAATTAGGAGTAAAATGAAAAGCGAGGGAAAAGAGATGGGGCTGTATATTACATCGGTACCCAAAGTCTTATAACCAGGCCACTTTATTCTATTAATTGGATCAACAAACTCTGGTACGTTTACTGATTTTTATTGGTTAGTTTATAATTGGTACTGTCCAGACGTTTCCACAAATAATTTTAATCTACAAAAATAGTAATTTTGTTTGACATTATTGGGTATACAAAATAATTTAACGTCCATTTCCTTATTCCTTAAAATCACTGGTATTTTTATCTTTTGTCTTTTTTTTATATTTATTGCTAACTAATTCGAACTTTTTTATTATTATTTCTATCTATGCATCTATTATTTTTATTAGATTTAATAATTTATATTCATAAAAAGATAAATAGATTGAATTTTAATTGTTTTTCAATGAGAATTTAATAGCAACGTCCATTTACTTCTACAAATGTATCACAAATAGCAGAGCTGAATCTTTAAATCATTTTGATGGTGCGCTAAATCGGGGCGCGCCGAATTTCAGCCAATCACAGCTTAGCATAATATGATATGCCGCGCTGTGATTAACTGAAATTCGGCGCGCCCCGATTTAGCGCATCATCAAAATGATTTAAAGATTCAGCTCAGAACTGCATGTTATTACAATGGCAAATACTGCCTTTACTTATATGCTTTACTCTCATTATAAAACACCTTCACAAGGATCTGAAGGGATAAGATAATGAAAGTTTAATAAATGTACATATCCAATGATGATAAACAAAATTACCACTTCTGTAGATTAAAATTATTAGTTGAAAAGTTCGAACACTAGTAGTTTGATATTAACAAATCAAAATTTTATTTAAAGTACAAAAAGTTTTGGATCCAACGAATAAGAAAAGGCAGAGTTTGAAACTTTGGGTACCGGTGTTATTTACAGTCCCATGTCCCCTTCCTCCCTGGCTAAAAAAATACTATATAGACTTTTTTTTGCAAATAATAAATAAAAGAATCTCTTGGGTAAAATAATGTAATGACTCATCACACAATTCATTTTGAAAAATCAGGTCATAAACATTCTTCAACTTCAATGATTTTTGTCAATATTTGGTGGTAATGTTGTAATACTGAATCAAATCGATGCAGTTATTATTTGCATAAACAAATTATCAAGGGAGGGAGGGGACAGTGGATTATAAATTACACTGGTGCCCAAAGTTTTATAACCATGTTGTCTTATACGCAAGGTCAAAAAATTTGAGTACTTTTATTGAATTGTAATTGGTTGTTCCTGAACATTTCAACTAATATTTTTTATGTAAATAAGGACAAATTTTGTTCATCATCAATGGAGTGGTAAATTTATTTATCCCTAAAGATCCCTACAAATAAAAATACTTTGGTGTGAATCCACTACTGCATATTTTCACATGCTTATAGTCTTTTTCGCAATAGTTGCTCCTAGAATCTAGGGAAGCGGGAGGGGGGGGGGGGGGCCGGGGGGGGGGGGGCAGAAAGTCAGTAAAATAGCCAAAACCCACCCCAATACATTGATAAAACTTCCGAGATTCTAAGCTTAAGACAAAATACCTTTGCTACTAGCTTTATATTATGAAATATTATTGTGTTTCATATTCGCAAAAAGAATCAATAGGAAATATTCAACAGGGTGTTAAAATTAATTTTTCTATTATAAAAAAGTTCTTAACTTCTTATTTGATACAAATGCATTTAGGAATGGACACTAAATTTAATTCTATTGATCAGAAATCTAGAGGGATAAGACAAAATACAATTGACGATTAAATGATTTAAATCCCCAATGATGATAAACAAAAGTTTCTATAAAATTATTGGTTGTTCATTGTTAGTTTTAACCAACAACCTAAGATGCAGTCAAAGTCCTTTTTAATTTTAAAGATAACGACTACGATAACTTGTATATAAAGATGTATGGGAATAGTCACTTTCGTAGCAACGCCCCTTAAAGGGCGATTTGTCGTATTTTAATATGGTTTTTATATGTTATTTAAGGTTAGGTTAGGTTATATTGGATTAGGCAATTGGCCCCGTAATGTTAGAGCCCCCCTACAGGGGCTAGTAATAGTAGAAAAGCTACTGTGAAAAATACGAAGAATCGCCCCTTAAGGTGCGTTACCACGAAAGGGACTATACCCAAATGTATTTGGGTAATGGTGTAATTAAAAGTCAAATGTTCCCTCTCTCCCTAAATATTACTCTTTTATAGAATCTAGAGCGCTAGTCTTTGTTTAAACTGAAAATTAATTTACATGTCAGAGAATATGAGGCCTATATTAGGGATACAAGAAAGGACGTTTGGGGTAAAATGAAAGGTTTCAAACAAAGGTTTGAGGGGGTAATCTAATGTATTTTAAAATTTTAATGGGGGTAAAATGAGGGATTTAAAAAATTGAGGTGGTTTAATATCACTCCCATTGGACGTCTTTTGATGCAGTGATAGGTAAATGAAAATTTTATGTATTATATAATTCTGAATGACTGTCCACACTGAAAATAATTTCCTGGTTGGTATTTAAGACTTAAAGAGTCTAGACAATTACTTTTATTTGTTATAAGAGATTCTTTTTGAAAAACTTTGTTTTATCGGCTGCTAGTTTAGATAGCGTGCTGTACAGTCCATGTCTATCTGTCTGTCCGTAAGGCTATGCATTGCATAGTGTTAAATTTCTCATAATAAAAGATTTAAAAGTTTTAATTTTCTCTCAAAATTTGTATCCTTATCCAATGGCCAAACAAGGACTTTTTGGTGCATATTTTTGACAAATGGGTTTGCATTTTAGATAATGCATATGTATCTAAGATATAACTTTTTTCTGTGTTTGTTTTATTTACTTTTATAAACAGGAAGTAAGTTAGCCTTATTTGTTGCACGCAAAAAGTGTTCTAAAAAGTTTCATTTATCCCGAACTGTTTGTATCTATTTGTAAGTTTTTCTGACAATATATAATTTAACTAAAAGTTTAGCCTCTAGGGGCTTTGTCCCAAGAGGTTAGATCATCCTAATTTTTCGTATTTTAAATAATACAAAAAAATGAAGATGCAACTAATAATACATAAAAAAAATGGGGTTGGATCTTTTTATTTTTGGGGTGGTTGTGGGTGTCCCATCCCCCAAGATAATAGCCTAAAACCACCACAGGACCAGTAGGTATATTCCCTGAAGAGTAGAATCCGATCGGTTCAGTGGTTACCGAGATCTTAAGCTTCAGACGGACGGACGGACAGACATCATGCTACTTTGAATTATAGATAAAGAATCTTTTCTTTCTTCCGTCCCTTTAATGCTACATTCTTTATGTTTTCATATAAATTTTCCCGATTTACTGTATTTTCTTTTCGTTTTATTTAGTTTATAGGGCTAGAAATATTATACAGTGTGTTTTTTTTATGAGAACTTTTTTGAAAGCAATTTTACCCCACTTATAGTTATCAGAATTTAATGATTAATGGCTTATTTTCTTCTTTTTTTAAGGCAATTAATAGAACACCAAAAAATTATTTCAGTTTTTATCTAAAAAGTACAGTAAAATTTAAAATTCAAAACTTAGGTGTCAACGTCAAAAAATGGTTTTAGCGCATTTTTCTTATGCTCAAATATTCAACCTTTTGCAAGAATGGCTGCTAAACACTTGAAAGTTTAAATATAGAGCTAAAAATGAATACAGATACTATTAGGGACATGTACTAGAACATATCAAAGTTTCAAGTCATATCTCAACCAGGGAGGGAGTACTGGCCCCCCAAAGTCGACTACAGAAAATCCAATTTTTTTTCTTGCAAAGGGTAGAAGATTTAGGCATAAGAAAAATGCGCTAAAACAATTTTTAGATGTTGACACCTAAGTTTTGAATTTTAGATTTTACTGTACTTTTTAGATAAAACTGAAATATTTTTTTGGTGTTCTATTAATTGCCTTAAAAAACGAAGAAAATAAGCCATTAATCATTAAATTCTGATAACTATAAGTGGGGTAAAATTGCTTTCAAAAAAGTTCTCATAAAAAAAAAACATACTGTATTTTTATAATAAACAATCACGAAACCTTAACTCAAATTTGTTTCTATCTATCTATCTATCTATCTATCTATCTATTTATCTATCTACCTGTTCAAACTCTGTGAAAGAAAGTTTCCTCTGTCCCACCACATGGTCCTGATCCTTCTCCCTATTTATCTATCTACCTATCTATCTATCTATCTATCTATCTACCTGTTCAAACTCTGTGAAAGAAAGTTTCCTCTGTCCCACCACATGGTCCTGATCCTTCTCCCTATCTATCTATCTATCTATCTATCTATCTATCTATCTATCTATCTATCTATCTATCTATCTATCTATCTATCTATCTATCTATCTATCTATCTATCTATCTATCTATCTATCTATCTATCTATCTATCTATCTATCTATCTATCTATCTATCTATCTATCTATCTATCTATCTATCTATCTATCTATCTATCTACCTGTTCAAACTCTGTGAAAGATAGTTTCCTCTGTCCCACCACATGGTCCTGATCCTTCTCCCTATCTATCAATCTATCTATCTATCTATCTATCTACCTATCCATATATCTATCTATCTATCTATCTATCTATCTATCTATCTATCTATCTATCTATCTATCTATCTATCTATCTATCTATCTATCTATCTATCTATCTATCTATCTATCTTTCTATCTATCTATCTATCTATCTATCTATCTATCTATCTATCTATCTATCTATCTATCTATCTATCTATCTATCTATCTATCTATCTATCTATCTATATATCTATCTATCTATCTATCTATCTATCTATCTATCTATCTATCTATCTATCTATCTATCTATGTATCTATCTATCTATCTATCTATCTACCTGTTCAAACTCTGTGAAAGAAAGTTTCCTCTGTCCCACCACATGGTCCTGATCCTTCTCCCGGTCAATCTAAAAATAAAAAAAATGTGTTGCAGGATTTGCATAAAAATTAGAGATCTTAAGGGGATATGACAATGGTCGATGAATTGATATACATCCCCAATATGATGATAAACAAGATTCCTCATATGTAGATTAAAATTGTTTGTTGAAAAGTCTGCACACTATTAGTTTTAACTAACCGATCAAAATTCAATAAAAGTAACTAATGTCCCCTTTTTTCCTCCCTAAGTAAAATATATAAAAACAAGGATGACAACATCCATAAAGGTTTGACAAAATTACACGTAAATTTGTTGCAAAACTTGTTAAATACAGAATTTTGTTTAAGGACATACTGACATTTTTAATACCTGATTATAGAGATGCTTCGCTCATAATATTGTACCTTATTGTAATAGGAATCAGTAATCAAAAAATCAGATCGATCGGATGATTTTATCACATAAAAAATAATTATTAAAAAAGTACAAAAATCAACATGTTTAAAATGGACGTACGGACATTCTGGTAACGATTATAGAGTTGCTACGCTTTCTAAGTCGTACCTAGCTACTACAGGAATCACCATGCAAAGTTTGAAATCGATAGGACAATTTTAACATGCCTAAATTAACCAATAAAAGCTAACTATCTCGGACGGACGTACGGACGGACGTACGGACGGACGGACGGACGTACGGACCGATCCTAATTATAGAAAAGCTTCGCTTTTAAAAAGAATTCAAATGTTTCAACCATTTACTATAATCTACATAAGAGACAAATTTGTTTATTATCATTGGGGATGTGCAACAATTTATCATCCATTGTCTTATCCAATAGCACCCCTAGAAGATTTTGAACACATAAATAAACAAGGATGACAACATCCATAAAAGCGAAGCACTGAAGCGGTATGACAAACGGACATTAACATTTGTATAGTGTCTAAACTGAATAATCAAAATATAAAAGTATAAAATCGAAGCAAAATTGTAAGTAAAATTGTTGAAAAACTACTTGATACAAGATAATGTTTATGGACATACTTACATTTTTAGGACTTGATTATAGAGTTGCTTCGCTTATAATATTGTTCTTTGTTGCTCCAGGAATCAATATACCAAAAATCAGATCAAACGAATAATTAGATCACATAAAAATTTGTTGTTAAAAAGTATAAGTAATCAACATGTTTAAAATGGACATAAGGACATTCTGGTAATGATTATAGAGTTGCTAGGTTTTTTAAATCGTACCTAACTACTACAGAAATCATCATGCAAAGTTTGAAATCGAAAGGACAATTCTAACATGCCTAAATTAACGAATAAGAGCTATCTATCTCGGACGGACGGACCGACCCTAATTATAGAAAAGCTTCGCTTTTAAAACAACATGTTAAATATTTGAATTAAAGCATGAAGGTAAACAAACATAAAAGCTTGAAACGCTTATTTTAAAATTCACACACAAAATAACAAGGGCAAAACTGAAAGAAAAATTACAATATTTTTCTATAAAAGTAAAATGTAGGATGCCTGTCTGCACTGAACAATATTGCTAACCTGGGAAGGTTTCAAACTATTTTTAGTACCGCTTCCTTCCACCCTCCACTTATACAAAAAATAACCCACTGCAACAATTTTTTTTATTCTTTTTCTTTTAAAGACTAAGATTAAACGGGTAGGGGGAGGGGGGAGGGTGGTTAGACTTCCCATACTCTTCACCTCAAGTGCTTAAAGGCATCAAAGGGCGTAGCCGCAAATAACGAATAAAGTTTAAAAAGAACAAAAATAACTGAAACACTAGCAGTTATCTAAACAATTTTAAAAATATATGTAATTGATTAATATAGAGATGCTACGCAACTATAAAACCTGTCATTTTAAGTTTTTGTTGCGTTATTAAGATATTAAAGGATATAATAACGCACTGTTTGACTTATTTAACAGATTTATTTATCGAACCTTTTGTATCTTTGGGATTTTTCGTTTGCATGTTATTAAAAACCATCTGAAATTGTCAATCAAAGCATTTTTAAAAATTTCATTAAGGAATAGTTTTCAAATCAAAGCAACTATATAATTGTAACCAGAAAGTTAAGATGATTAAAGTCCCTCCACAGACAATGACGTCATACGATAGCATAACCAATGAGAGGCCAGCATAAATTTTACCATTGGTCAATTACAGTGTATACTGGCCTCTCATTGGCTATTGTATCGTATGGCGTCATAATCTGTGGAAAGACTTTAATCATCTTCCAAGAAAGTCAAAACGTTTATTTAAATTATTTTGACTAAAATATTTTTTGGACGTATAATAATATCCTATCTTTTAAAATAAAGTAGTTAGGCTTTTGTTCTAAAGCTTGAGATTTCGGAAACTGCTGGCTCAAATAAATTATCTTTTTATGGAAGCATTATAAATGTCCTTGGTGGTTTTTATGCTATTTTCCTTACCTACATAACCCTCCTCAAGACGATAAGGTCGAAGCAAATAAATAGTCCTATTGTATAAAGTAGCAAGTATTTTGTCCCAAGCTTAAGATTTCGATAACTTTATATCCGAATGAGTTCTCCTTTTAGGAAAAATTCCCTGGACGGTTTTATATTTTTTTTAGCTTTGAGCCTTTAAGGATAGTTTTAGGCTATTTTTCTGCCCTCTTTTTACCCCTTTAAAATCATAGTCCCTATATGCTAGGGGCGCAACAGCAAGTAATCTATACTTTATTATCTTTGCTGTTAGTTAGCAAAATTGTAGCAAATTAGAGGTATGATTAGCAAATATTTTACCTGCTAATTAGCAACTCTTATAGTATGCATACAATAAAACCAATTTTTTTGCTTTAAAATCAAAGTATTTTAGTTTGTTATGCTTGAAAGGTTACTTCTTATTGTTACGGGAATCACCACACAACTCTTATTGTTGTTAGGTTTACATCTTTTTTTTAGAGAATAGTTGCTCCGCCCCTTGTCTCTAGGGAAAGGCTGGGGAGGTCAGGAAAATAGCCTAAAACCACCTAGATATATTTATAAGGCTTCTCTTAAAAGTACAATTTTAACAAGCATTTTCTGAGATCATTAGCTTCAGATAAAAAACCTTACTACTCTATATAATAGGATAGGATTTATTTTTTAAACAGAGGTTTTGTGTGAGTCATTATGAGAATGTGTCAAGATGAACTGAAATTTAGTTGCCGAATGTGTACGCAGTTTCCCTGGTGTTTCCTCATCCTATCTCAATAATTACTACTATCTAAAAAAAAATCGAACTTACAAAAAAAACAAATTTAAATGTATTTACATATACATTATCCATTCAAAATTTTAATTTTTTAAATTAAAATTTTTGTAAGTTTGAAGCTTTTTTTAGCTAGTAGTATATATTGAGATAGGTTGTGGAAACACGTAGGAAACTGAATACACATTTGGAAATTAAATTTCAGTTCATCGTCAAAGTCACCTTACACAAAACTTGTCTATTACTTGTCACTAACCTTCTGTGCATAACTTTTATCAAATGAAGCTTGCAAGCTTCATTTGGAAGGGAGGGGAAATTTAACTGTAAAGTTTATTAGTAACCAAAGTTTTATAAACTTTAATTGTCATCAAATTGATTGATTGGTAATTTAACCCTACAGAATTGGTGATTTTATTTATCATTATTGGGGATGTATATCAATTTATCGTCCATTGTCCAATCATGAAGATTTTCTATTTTCCTATATTGTAATGTTAAAAAACTGAATGTTTGGTCTAAGAAATGTTCATTACAGGACCAAACATCTTTATCATGTTGTCTGTTGTGTATGCATTAGAGTGTTTCAAAATTACATGAACTATTTGGATTTACACATATTCTTCTTTGTACTTGTGCTCTTAGAGGCCTCTAGAGGCATTTGAAGAAGGGGAAAGGATAGGAAGTTGACCCCCCACTTTTACTTGCATAAAATTAGTGTTTAAAGTAAAGGTTATTTTTTTTTGTAAAAGTGTGGTTTTTCTTAGAAAATGGTGGTACCCTAGTCCTAACTAGTTTTAATCCTTCCCGGGACCTATGAGAAGCAACACTGTAAAAGAGAACCATATCGATTTCGCGGTTAGCGATATATTAGGGTACACAAAGCCAATTTTACTGCCAATTAATAGTTGCCAAACTTGGCCACTACTAGTTTGACACCAACCAATTAAATTTCATCAATAGTACCCAAAGTTTTTGAGCCCAAATATCTTGATTATTAACTTTTGTAACTTTAAGTCCATTGTCACCTCCACCCCTGGTACAATCACTATTTTGATTTATTGGAAAGCTTGACGGATAAATTTCTAATCAACGTCATTAAGAATTATAAATATTTAATTTTAGAGAAGCTTATTTTTTAAAACCAGACTCTGTTAATCCTTAAGGTTACTTTGATAGAGAGATACAAGATATAAACAATCTGGAAAACAATTGACAGACTTTAAAGGCGCTTAGTTTTTACATTTTTCTCCCAATCAAAAAAAAAGGTTAAATAATGATAATTATAAAATATAAAATGATTTAAAATGATTTAAAGATCCAGCTCAGATCTTATTTCTGTTAAATAAGAATTATTTTCTAAAATTGTATAAAAAATCTAATATAGACTCAAATCAAACTATATTTTTTAAGAATGCACTTAAATAATAATAAAAACTACGTATCGACTTGAAACACTCTAATATGCATGCTGTTTACCTTCATGCTTATTAGTGAAAAAGTGTATAAAGTGTATAGACAAGGTACAATTAACTTTTTCAAGGTACACTTTATCTATTTTGAATTCATAGAAAGTGTTATAAAAATGGTTCTTTTATTGCCTAACTGTATGATTTATTATTCCACTTTTAATTTTTGTTTTAAAAAGAAAATTTTTTTTTGAGCAGCGAAAGTTCTTGAAAGGGTTGAGGCACTTCCTCCAAAAATAGTTATGAACCCTTCCTGGACCTACCCTGTAGAGGATATCCATATTGGTCCAGCGGTTAGCAAAATCTAAAGCTACAGATAAACATCCTGTTACTTTTTAAAACTAAAATGCAAAGTGGATGGTCGACTCCTCACTCTACAATAAGTGCCGCAGAGGCCTCTAGGGGCATACCCGTTAGCATCAGGTTTAAGAAAATTATATAAAATTTAAATATAAATACCTGATCAATAAGATCTCTCACCCTCCATCCAGGAATCTGTAAAATAATTGTAATTAATTAAAAAAATCAAATATATCAACAAAATTACACCCCCTTGGTTAATTGTTTACATCCCCTGAAGTTAAAAACCCCCTACATACACCCCCTTTATTCAGTTTAAAAGAAATTTCAAAATTTTCAGGTTTGCTTTGACCATCCCTCCAGATTTATTTATAATTATATATCAATCAATCTATCTATCTATACCTTGAATCCACATTGATCCAGAGCGTTCTTCAACTCTGTCATATCAATAAACCTAAAATATATGGAAATTAACATCTTGATATAAAATAGATAGGAGGCCAACTGATTTTTTTTTAAATGTTTATTAATGTCAAATCTTTGTAGTTTTAGACCAAGGATGACAACATTCACGAAAGCAAAAAACAACAAACGAACGGACAAACAAACATTGCAATATGTATATAACAAACGAATTCAGTATTTTACTTACATTATTGAGAAGTCTAAATAACTTAAAATATTTCTCAAAATTTCTTGGATACAAAAGGCTTAATAAAGATATGCTGACAATTTAGAAATTAATTTTAGACTTTAGTATATCATGTCTAATCATCCTAAGAATCTTACTTCCAAAAATCAGAAGTATCATACAGAAAAATATAAATGCCAATTTTAAATTCGAGAAGGCAACACGGGATCCTAATTGAAGAAAATAAAACTATGATTGTACAATGTTTATTGTTTATGTTTATGCAAAGAAATTTGATCTAAAAACTATCAAATTTCTGACATTTTTAATAGATTACACTTATTTACTCATCAGTTTTAGAAGCGTAGCTGCTCTATAATTAAATCCAAAAGGTGGAGGAATGGATGGCGGAGGTTATCAACCCCTTCAACTATATTTTTTCTCAATTTGAATAGCTTAGCATCCCTTTCATTTTTGCCAAAATACCTTACAAAAATTAAAATATTTCCAAAAAAAAATAATATATTTGTTATTTAGGTTCCTGAATTTTGATATTGGTATTCCGTTGACGATTAGGCATTATGTATGCATAGGCAATAAGCGAAGGAAGTATTTTTTTCATATGTTAAAATATTTTTTCTTTCTTTTTTAATAGGATAAAAATTACAGTCACTCTAAGTAGCCAATTTCTAGTTTTGTCAGTCTGATTTGTTGAGCTGCGCTTTTATGGATGTTGTCAACCTTGTATATATATTTATATATTATACATATTGCATAATATTTTTCAGTATAAAATAAATATCTTATTTAAATATCAACTCCTAAATTCCCAAGAATCTAAAGGGATAAGACATGGCCAATAAATAGATTTACATCCTCAATGATGTTACACTAAATTACCCTTTTTGTAGGTTACAATAAGTAGCTGAAACGTTTGGACACTCAACTTAATGAAACAACCAAATAAACATTAATAAAAGTACCTAAGTTATTGAGCCAACGAATAATAAAACTTTATTAACACTTTGAGTAATATTGTAATAATCAGCCCAATGTCCCCTCCCTTCCTGCTCAAACCTGTAAAAATATAAATACTTACCCCGAAGCATCTCTATCAATGGTCTGGAACTGTTCTTTAAGTTCCAGCTTCTCGTCATCAGACAGACTCTTAGCCATCCTGGCTCTAGCTGCAGCAATTAACTAAAACAAATATATTATTAGGCTTTTTAAAGAAACATTCAACAAAATGCTATCCTTATTTAAAGTAGTAAGGATTTTATGTCTGAAGTAAAGATATAATCTTGTGGAAGCTTTTTATAGTGCCTATAAAAATGACATCATATTAGAATAGTTCATTATTCCTATATGCCTTCATTTTTATAGGCACTAAAAGAGCTTTAAAACTTTGGGGCATTTTTTTTTACATGCCCTAACCTAACCTCACAGAAAGTGATAACAAGGAATGAAAAATTACCCTTTATATTTACTTAAAAGGGGGTTAAATGCTCAAGAGGATTTTTTTGTGAAAGAGTCGACCAACAACATACTCAATATCCGGGTATAGTCCCCTTCGTAACATCGCACCTTATGGGTCGATTTTTCATATTTTTCACAGTAGCTTTTCTCCTATTTCTAGCCCCTGCGGGGGGCTCTAACCCTGCGGAGCCAATTACCTAACCATGTGAGACCATCACCAAACCCAATATAACCTAACCTAACCTAAAATAACCTATAAAAAGCCATTTTAAAAATACGACGAATCGCCCCTTATGGGGCAATGTTACGAAAGGGACTATTCTCCAATATCCTCGTTATAAAGTAACTACGCTACTCCAAATGGACATACTTCCTTGTCCCTCTCATCTCCGGGGCCCTGGACAAGCCGGGAGGGGTTGAGTGCCCCTGTCAGGGGTATGTAGAGGGGGGAGGTGCCCTGCCCCCGTTTCTCAACCTTCAGGTACATAACCATGCCTAGCGGTCAACCCGTTTGATTGGCAAGTTTTATATATATTCTTGTATTCTAAACGAAGTGCTGCCTTTGCCACAACTTGCAAAAGTGTAATAGTAACTGTGTATTTGACAAAAAGTGATTGTGTTTATGTCAATTTCATTAGTACGCAATCCGTTCATTCAGTATCAATTTTTGAATATATTAAAGAAAAATAATAATTTCTATTTTTTAGGGTGTTAGAGTGCCCAAATGTCTGCGTAAAATTGCTGCTTACAAAAGATTGAAGTTAAGACAAAGTGAATTTATATAAAATGTCCTGTTGATAAACAGTAGAAATTACGAAACCTACATGAAGGACTGACAGATGATCAGACAAAGTAAATCATGAAGTAGCTTTGCTACTAAAAAATGAATATAAATAAATGATGTAAACGCAGAGCAAATATATAATTTCAATGACGGACTGACAGACGGTCAGACAAAGTGAATTATAGAGTAGATTCGCCACTAAAAAAATGAATCTAAATAAATGATTTAAACAATGAGCAGAGCAGATATTTAATGGACGGACTGACACACGGACAGACAAAGTAAGTAATAAAGTAGCTTCGCTACTAAAAAAAATGAATCTAAATAAATGATGTAAACAATGAGCGGGGCAGATATTTAATTTCAATGAATAAACTCAGGCTAGGTTCAAATTTACAGGGAGCCAGGGAAAGGTAAATTGACACAATATTATACTTTGTTCATAAAACAAAGAACTAGAGGAAACATCCCTGACATCTAGGGGCTCTACATGTAGAAGGGTAGAGAGGGGCTATAAAGATAGCTTAAAACCATTCCAAGACTTAAATAAAATAGCCTAAAACCATCAAAGCTCAAGCCAAAAAAAACCTGACTATTTTCTAGGATTGAAAAAGTATCTCTTTAAAGTTTTGGTCGTTAAGACATCACTAAATACTGAACTGATTGATTCTCCATTTAGGGAAGCTTGATTTGGTGATAGAATGGTTTAAGTTTAAAAGTTCCTTAAAGGTTTTAATGATTCTATTTGGCTACTTAATAGAACAATTTTTGTGGATAAAGTTAAAAGTAAGTTTATACTTTAGTCCCTGATTTATTTTACTCATACTATGTTGTAGTATCAACACAATGCTATGTAATTGGTCAAAATATTACACAATTTCATAAGTGCTTGGATCAAAACTTACCATCTCTTAAAAATTTACAGGACAGTATGCTAATAACTTTACAGTGATGCTTCCCATATGGTTTAAAACTATTTTCATGGAGGATATCTCCAACCTCCAAAGAGAAATCGCCTCTGGAAAAAATCCCCCCCCTCCCATGTTTTACTTTTTCTCTTTAGAACTTACATGTGGAGTGTGGAACTCCCTCCCTTAACTCAAGTGCCCCTAAAGACTTCTAGGGGCATAGGAAATCTGAATGATACTATTTTTTTTTACTTTTTTTATGTTACTAGTTATTTTTGCACAATTTTTGCCCACAGTGTATAGTAAGTATATTTGCTAAATCTAACCTCACGAAACCAAAGTACATCAATTTTTAATGCAAAATTACAGAATTAAAACGACATTTTATGAGGTAAAGCTACTCAAAAATAATATTTTGTGCACTTTTTATGCAAAATATGCCATGTTTATTACTATCGACAAACTGTTAAAAATGTTATTTGATATTTTGGCAACAATATAAATATTGATAATGGATAACTAAATATATGTTACTCTATTTTGATAATAATCAGAAAAAAATTAAAGTGATCAAATAATGGCGGTCTATAAATCAACAACACTTTCTTTTCTCCTACAAATTATCATTGATCTAGGGCAGAATCCTACAACTATTGAGATAGTAGGGGAGTTTACATTCACAATTCATTGTCCCATCTCTGTATAATTAAATATAAAAACAGCAAATAAAACAGATCTTTGCTACCAATGGACGTTTTAATAATTGTTTAATGCAAAAAAATCACAAAATAAAAGCGACATTTTTGCAATAATTCTATTGACTTTTTACTGCAAATTTTATTTGATATTTTATTTTAGGGGAAGTAGTTAAAATTTTTGTTAATTTAAATAGCTTTTGAAAAGGAAAATACTCACCCAAACTTGATACTATGATGTTTGCTTCCATTCGTAGCGAAGCTAATTGAAATTATAAGGTAATATAAAAGCATAAATTGGGTTTTTAAAATAAAAAGCAAGAGAGAGAGAGAGAGAGAGAGAGAGAGAGAAATAAAGAGAAATAAAGAAAAAGCATCATAATATAAGGAAGAATAGACAGAAAACAGGATCATTTCAATAAAAGTTTCGTATCTTAAAATAAAAACAGTATATCTGTCTGTCTGAAACTAAACGCTCACTGGACCAACATAATAGTGACGAATCTAATCTAGGAAAGGTTTATAACTATTTTATGTTATTTTACTGTTATCTTATTATAAAAAAATAGGAAGTTTTTTTGTATGTAGTATGTACTACAGAAATGTTTGAGTTCTCCATTTTATGGAAGCTTCTTATAGGTCCCTGTATGGTTTTAGGCCATTTAATTTTTATACCTAAGTTGGGTTTTAGGCTATTTTCTACTTTTCTTACATCTAATAATACAGAGCTCCTAGAATCCAGGGGAGCAGTCGCTAATTTACAATATTATACAAATAATTATCAGTTTTGACAGTTTTTTTTCCTAGTTGCAATATCCAAATATTCAGGGAATGAAGGACAATGTGAGATAAATTGATCTATCCTCCAATGTTTACAAACTATGAAAGGTAGGTTTTCACACATGATAATTGAGGAAAAATTTATCTCTGTTGTTATATCCTATCCCTATATTCTTGGTGGTACTATGTCACCAGTCATCACAATCATACAATTTCTTATAGCCTATCCCTATATTCTTGGTGGTACTATGTCACCAGTCATCACAATCATACAATTTCTTATATCCTATCCCTATATTCCTGGTGGTACTATGTCACTAGTCATCACAATCATATAATTTCTTATATCCTATCCCTATATTCCTGGTGGTACTATGTCCCCAGTCATCACAATCATACAATTTCTTATATCCTATCCCTATATTCCTGGTGGTACTATGTCACTAGTCATCACAATCATACAATTTCTTATATCCTATCCCTATATTCCTGGTGGTACTATGTCACTAGTCATCACAATCATACAATTTCTTATATCCTATCCCTATATTCCTGGTGGTACTATGTCACTAGTCATCACAATCATACAATTTCTTATATCCTATCCCTATATTCCTGGTGGTACTATGTCACTAGTCATCACAATCATACAATTTCTTATATCCTATCCCTATATTCCTGGTGGTACTATGTCACCAGTCATCACAATCATACAATTTCTTATATCCTATCCCTATATTCCTGGTGGTACTATGTCACCAGTCATCACAATCATACAATTTCTTATATCCTATCCCTATATTCCTAGTGGTACTATGTCACCAGTTATCACAATCATACAATTTCTTATATCCTATCCCTATATTCCTAGTGGTACTATGTCACCAGTTATCACAATCATACAATTTCTTATATCCTATCCCTATATTCCTGGTGGTACTATGTCACCAGTCATCACAATCATACACTTTCTTATATCCTATCCCTATATTCCTGGTGGTACTATGTCACCAGTCATCACAATCATACAATTTCTTATATCCTATCCCTATATTCCTGGTGGTACTATGTCACCAGTCATCATAATCATACAACTTCTTATATCCTATCCCTATATTCCTGGTGGTACTATGTCACCAGTTATCACAATCATACAATTTCTTATATCCTATCCCTATATTCCTGGTGGTACTATGTCACCAGTTATCACAATCATACAATTTCTTATATCCTATCCCTATATTCCTGGTGGTACTATGTCACCAGTCATCACAATCATACACTTTCTTATATCCTATCCCTATATTCCTGGTGGTACTATGTCACCAGTTATCACAATCATACAATTTCTTATCTGATCTAGAAACAGGGATCAAGAGATAGGTAAATTAAAAATAGTTCTATCCCAGGGATTTGAAGGGATAAACAATGAAATTAAGTTGATATATATCTTCAATGTTAATAAATAAAATTACTCCTTCTGAAGAATAAAACTATTGGTTAAAATGTGCCTTAGGACACTTTTAGTTAAAGAAGCAACCAAACAAAAAAATTATGATAAAACTTTGGGTACTAGTGTAACACACAGCCCAATGTCCCCACCCTCCATGGTTTTACCCTCTACCCTTCCCAGTTATTGTTTTTGAAATTCTTTCTTTCATACGAAAAAGAAGTTTGGACTTTGAAGGTTAGTAGTACCCAATCAAGTTTTAAGTCTAAGATCGTTTTTTTTTTAAACTTTGGGTACCAGTATAATTTAAGGAAGTTTATTATAGAAACAGCATCTTCTTTGCACCATTTTCCATGAAATAGGCCTAAGTTTTCAACGGGCTTATTCCAGATACGCCCAAGTTTTTTGTTACTTCAATCTTTTTGTCACAATTATGTTAGGAACCATGGATAATATGCAGTAATATTTTTAAGTGTGTGGTCTACAAAAGTATTAGAATGTTTCTTTGTCATTTTATCAATGATATTATTCATATAATTAGCGGTTACGTTTCTAGAGGCCCCTAAGGTACTTAAGGGGGTGGGGGGTAGAATTATATCGGTTCAGCGGTTATAGAGGTACTTAGCTACACACACACACAGACATCCTGTTATTTTATAAGGATTATATTGTCATAATTTCTAAAAATTGCATTTGTGGAATTGGGTGTCATCACCCCCTTACAAATCGGAAAGACCTACCTTCCTTTTAGTTTAGTTTAACCCCATTCTCAAATATAACCCCTTTAAAAAACCCTTTTGCACGCCACTAAAAACATCCATATGTTATTAGATCCAATGTTACTTTTGATATTAACAAATGTGTGAGATAAGTAATGTTGTCATTATTAAATTTTTAACACACAAAATAATGATAAAACCTTTTACAACATAATGGACAAAAACCATTGTCTTTTTTTAAAAGCGAATCTTTTTTATTATCAGGTTATGTCCGTATGTCCGTAACATAAAGCTCTTATAGTTATTTTAGGCCTGTTATTATTATTTTATTGAGTTCATACTTTACATGATAATTCTTGTAACAGTTAGATACAATTTAGAAAGCATAGCAACTCCATGATAGTCGGTGGGTCCATTAAAATTATGTTGATTTTTTACTTTTGTCTTTTACTTGACAACAAATTTCTATATGATAAAATTATCCTATTCATCTGATTTTTAAAATAATGATTCCAAAGACAACAAGGTACAATATCTTCAATATCTCTATAATCAAGCCCTTAAAATGTAAGTTTTTCCTTTAACAGTATACCTTATTTAAGCAATTTCTACATATTTTGCTTGTTAAGTCTTGACACTCTAGTGTTTATATTTGTTTTTTTCTACTATCTTATTATAAAGCTTCGCTTTTATGGATATTGTCATCCTTGTTCTTGTCACCTTTCTTTGATTATCTAAAACAGTATTGCCTATGAAGGCCGTGATAATACAACAGAGTTTTTTTTCTAATGTTGTCTAATAAAGATATGGCTCATACGAAATATCTTTTTAGTAACGAAGCTACTCTATAATTAGAAATGTCCGTATGCCTGCACTATTTAAGGGGGAAACATGGTTTTCTCGGCTGCTTTTCAAGATAGAAGACTGATTTTTTGTGTGTAAATATTCCTTATATAGATGAGAATCGATTATATAATCATTACGCCAGTCTGTCAGTAATACTCAAAATTTATTTATTTTTCAACTGCTAGATTAGATAGACTTCTGAGGAAATGCGCCAATAGAAATATTTTTGAATTCTATATTCTAAACTAACTTTTTAGGGGAAAATCCCCCCCCCCCTCTTCATGTTATATGCGCATCCAATAAAAATTGTAGTATGACATGTATAAGGCTATTTTCTGCTCTCCCCCTAAAGGCTAGGATTGAAGCAACTAGTAGCTCGAAAAAGGCTTTGAAACTTATTTTTCTTGACACTAATACGTAAATTATCTTCTTTACTTTATCAGTACATGTATCATAAGCTACACCGAAGAAAATAATCAATTTCTTAGTTATGACATAATTCCTTACAAATACTTTCTTTTTTCTTTAATGGTTAAGGATTTAAACAATAAAATAAACAAGGATGACAACATCCATAAGTAGCGAAGCATAAACAATTAAATAAGAATTTAGATATTAGTTGACAAAAGCATGCATATTAGGAAAAAATCACGAAACCTTTTCAACATTTGTTAATTTCTTAATATTTATTTATATTTCAGTACTATGACTAACAGACTGACGGTCAAAGTAAATTACATACTGGATGCTCAGAACAACGGAAATTTAATTTTGATATTTTTAACTACAAAAATTAAAAAAAAACGGACCATAAACACCAAAGATATGAAGAAAAATGTGAAAAATATAAAAATAGCCAAAAACCTGCAAAAAGGCAGTCTGACCGCCATTGATGTGTTCTTGAAACGAAAGGAAATTTAATTTTGATATCTATAACTGAAAAACTTTGGAAATTGGGCCATAAACACCAAAGGTATGAAGAAAAATGTGAAAAATAAAAAAAATAGCCTAAAAATAAAATGGAAATCGGACCATAAACACCAAAGATATGGAGAAAAATGTGAAAAATACAAAAATAGCCTAAAACCTGCTAAAAAGCGGTCCTATCGACATTGATGTTTGATAGTTAATTGTGCTCCTTGATAATGGGAATGTTGTCAAAAAATTTTAGCCTTTTATCTTTTATAGGAGCCGAGAAAATCACGTTTCCCCTAAACTAAGACGGACATACGGACATACGGACAGACGGACATTTCAAATTATAGAGTAGCTTCGCTACTAACAATACAAAATTTCGATTCTAAAGAAGTTGTAGACACACAACTTCACATGTATAATTTTAAAGGGTATCTAAGGGATCTAAAGGGATAAGATAAATTTATGTCATTCCTAATGATAATACACAAATTTACCCTTTATGTAAAATAAAGTTAGAGATTGAAACGTTGAAAATCAACTATATGAACCAACCGAACAAAATTCAATAAAAGTCCCCAAAGTTGTTAATCCAACTAATAAGAAACATTGTTATTAAACTTTTGGGACTAGTGTAATAAATAGCCCAATTTCCCCTCACCCCTTCTTCAAGAATAGTTTAGATTGAAAGCACCGAAAGAAGAAATAGGTCAATATCAATCTAATTATATACGACCCTCCCCCCCGCTTAATTCATACGCTACAAGGGGAAAAATTTGTCATATTAGAATTGGGACAATTTCACTTCAATTGAGAGTAAAGAGTCCAGCTAGACGTGACTGACTAGGCCTCATGAAGGGATGGGGAAGGGGGTAATGGGATTATACCCCACAAAAATGATAACAAAATATTATAAGATTTTACTTCAAAATATTAAACACTCCAAAATATTATTTGACGGTATAGGGGGGTTCTTTAAGGAGATTCTACAAGGATATTAATTTTATTTCAATTGTCCTTTACTTATATCCATTTAAAAATATCACTTTATTTTCTAACTTTAATTAATACATCCTATAAGTGAACGGGTTGGAAATTGAAATATGTTGAATGTTCAACCAATATTTAAGAATATATATATAAATTCCTATTTGGACGATCTTGCACCGTTTAGGTCCGATTACCATTATTTGACTGATTACAAACCATTTTTTATGTGATTATGGCAGAGTCGCGGAGTTAAAGGGAAACTCCTATACTTGGTTTTATCCAAGGAGGGAGAGAACATTGGACTGTATCAAAGATTTATATTCTGCTAGCGGATATTCCCCTAGGGGCCTCTAGGGACACGTGAGGGAATGGGGGCTATAAGAAGTCGGCCCATCACTTTTAATTTTAGTTTGAAAAAAAAAGAAAAAATGGGAGGAAATTCTAGGGATGGTTTCTCTAGGGAGGGTGTAGAAACCCTCCTTCAAAATAGTTATAAACCTTCACTGGGCTTCTTAGAATCTTCGCTGTAAAGAAGAACCTTATCGGTTCAACAAAAACCGAGATCCTTCGCAACAGACAAAAAAAGCTTACTTATTGTCGTAATTGTTCTTACCTAATTCATTAAAAAAATTAAATGAAAGAGCATCCTTTGAAAACAGAAAAAAGGGAGAAAAATTGAAAAGGGACCACAAACAAAAATATATATAGAAAGGGAAGGATAAAAAATGTAACTTTGGGTGACCAAAAAAAGTTTTTAGAACATATGAATTTTTTTATTTAGTTACTGAGTATCTAAAGGGATAAGACAATGGCCGGTAAAATGATGTACATCCCCAATGATGATACACAAAATTACTCCATTTTTAGGTTGAAATTAGTAATTAAATCGTTTAGACACTCCACTTAATGAACCAATCAATTTTAGTCCCAAAAGTAATAAGATAGCGTTATAATAAAACTTTGGGGACTAGTGTAATAAACAACCCAATGTCCCCTCCCTCCCTGTTGCAATAGGACAATAGAGATGGATTAACCGTCCTATAATGCTGAAGTTCATAAACTTTTCTTTGATAGGAGAAACATTGGACAGGAGATTTATTTAACCGTAATTAAAATATCCCTACCCTACACGGAAGATAAAACTAAAAAAAAGTTAAATACTTATTTCAAACAAATTTGTCAAATTTTGGTAATTTTCTGCATATTATGCTTTTAGTAGCGAATCTAAAATAAAAGTATAATGTGTAGGTCAGTCTGATTGTTATGATAAAACGAAAATTATATACATTCTAAATAAAAAAAGTTTTGAATTGATCCCTTTTCTTAATTGCTGAACTTTTAAATCAAAAAATCCGAAATGTTTTTTTATTAAAATATCCAAAATCTAACGTCCTATCAGGAGGGCGATAACTAAGAGGTGTTAAGTTAATTATCATCCAATTATTACAAACAACCCAGCCTTGTATTACACGACCTTTGCCAGAAAGTCCTAGTTATTCATGTTATTGATTTGCACCCGTTTATGGGCCAAGGCATGCCACTATTAAAAGTAATGTAGGTAACATTTTTAACACTACTATTTTCATTGATATAGAATATACACGGATGTTATGACAGGGGTAAAATTGTCCTTAACTTAGGTTGCTAATATGGAACTCATTCATTGGTTAGTTGGTTCATCCAGAAGGAGGGGAGGGAATTGAAAAGGTGGTGGATAATTTTAGCCCGCTGAGAGTTTTACTTCACTAGAGAATATACTAATCTGATGTGACATCCACGTGATAATAAATCCATTTCTATTTCTATTTTTTTTTCAGATTTTGTTTTTAAATCTCCCTATTATGTGAATTGGGAGGTGCTAAGTTTGTTATATTTCCAATAATTTTGCATGATATAATTACAATGAATAGGCCTAACACACAAATTCTTTTACCCCGCTGCGGCCGATAAAACAATAATAGCTTTTCATTTTATTTTCCGCGGAAAACCTTTGAATACAAACCAGTTTTAATCCAGCGGAAATAAATTACAGTATCTTTAGGCTTGCCTTAAAACTAGATTCTAGGAGTTTGATATCTCTAATGTGAAAATAGCTTTAAACCATCCTATGACTAAATCAAACATTATATATAAGTAACAGAATGTTTGTCTGTATGTGTGTCTACTGTACAGAAGGATCTTGCTAAAAGATAAACCGATATGGTTCTCCTTTACAATGTAGCTTGACAAACATGTATTTTTTTACCCAAAATTGACCCATTCATATTTTTAGTTTCTCCCTCTCTAAAAAAAACCTTATTTCAAATGTGGGAAATTAAATTGATCAATTTTTTCATCTGTAGAGTGTTAAGGTTAAAAACACAAAAACATCGGAACTAAAATAAATTTGTGTTGTGCTCGAATCAACCAACTATATATATGAAGGGACAGGTATCGATTTTTCAATTATTTAGATAAAAAAACATCATGGCATCGCAAAGGCATTGAGAATAAGGTGTTTAGCGTTTTAAAGGATATATTTCAACTTTAGGAAAAGATATCATAAATATTAAAATAAAAATCATGTAAATTTCTTGGTCAATAAACAGTTGCAAAACATTATTTAACATAAACAGTTAAGACTTTCAGATAATGTTCTTGCAATATAAGTAACTTCAGAAATAATACTAGCAGGAAGAAAGGGAACATTGGGCAGTAAATTACACTGGTTTTCAAAGTTTTAGAACCAGGTTATCTTAAACGTAGGCTCAAAAACTTTAGGTACTTGTAAAGATTTTACTTGGTTGGTTTCAAACTAGTAATTTCCAAACTTGTTGTTTTTAACTGTATTTTGTACCACTTTAAAAATTGTTATTTCTTTAGTATACATATCCCTCTGTATGACTATATATATATGTGTTTTAGGCCTACCAAGCAGTCTCAATCAAATAACAAAATCAGCGACGTATTATATTTAACAATTGCTTGACCATTTCATATGCAAACAAGGTTGACAACATCCATATATAGCAAAGCACAGAAACAAAAAAAACTAATCAGATATAAGTAAGGCTGCTATTTTGGTCCTTAAAGTTTTATAATGACGTTTTCTTACTAGTTAGCTTAACAACTTTGAGGATCTTTATTATATTTCGATTATTTGGTTTATTAAGTTGAGTGTCAAAACTTATCAACCTTAATTGTAATCAACAAAAGGGTTAATTTTGTCTATCATCATTGAGGATGTACACAAATCTATCGGCCATAGACTTATCCATTTAGATTCCTGATCGATATAAGGAAAAGTCAACAAGATATACTGACAAATTAAGATGCTTATTAATTCTTACGCCCATCATACTTTTTGTTGTTTTAGAAAACAAGGTTATAAATTTTAAATAACAAGTGAAATTTAAGTGATTAGGCAGTAGACAATATACTAATGTACATCCCCAATGATGGTAAACAAATTCGCTTTCATGAGAATAAAATGATTGGACGAATAAATTGGACACTAATATATAGTCTGGAACCAAATAAAATCAATTCAATAAAAGCACCTAAAGATTTGAACCATCTAATAAAATAACGAGGTTATAAAACTTTGGCTACCGGTATAATTTACAGTGAAATGTCTCCTTCCTCCCTGAGTGAAACCTTATAATATTAACAGAAGCTTTACAGAGTGTCTTAAAAAATCAGCCATGTGACGTTATAAAAATTATCCATATCTTTTTAGGGGTTTTCTTTCCCACTTCTCCTCCATTTTTATGACGTCACATGGCTGATTTTTTGAGACATTTTGCAAAGCTTCAATTAACACGGCTGTGTGTCATGTATATATTGTATACTTGTTGATTATTAGGGTGGGCAATTTAAATACCTTCACAGCTAAGATAGGGGCATATTACAGCTAAATATTAAATAGCTAAAGGGGTAGTTGCACGAAAAAACATTTGAACCTAATTTAGTGAACAGTATATTTTTTTCCAGGTCAATGGCATAAACTACTTCTATAGGGCATTTATTTGAAAGAATTTAAATTTTCTACCACGTAGTTTTTAAAATATCAAGACTTGATAATCGTAGTTTCGTGATATAAGCAATTTATATAGCTAACTAATTTTCACAAAAACAGCATAACGACTTATTTAGTGATGTCTAATTGCTTGTTATTTATTGTAATACAAATTAAAAATATTTCATGGTATATTTGTAACTTTTGCTTGAAATTATTTTTCTGAAATGCATCTCATGCAACTATCCCTTTGTTTAAAGTTCCTTTACTCGACAAAGCCCAAATTGTGTCAAAAATAATCAATGTGACGTAATAAAAATGAGGGATTATCCATCTCTTTTAGGGGGTTTCTTTCACACTTCTCCTCTCATCTCCCTCATTTTATTACATTACATGGATCATTTCTGACAAAATTTTAACACAATTTGGGCTCTGTCTCTTAACTCTAATATGGCGTTTTCTTTGAGCTCTATCAAAACTAAAAACTCAAGTAATGAAGCAAATTTGATTTAATCTTTATAGGGGAGCTTTATATTAAGTATTTTTATGCATCTTTTTTCCTTATAACTATCTTGTTTTAACATCCACTGGGCTGGAAATTAGGCAAAACAAATTGATTCTATGGGAATATGTTCATTTCAAGAATATTGTTAATTGAATTTTGCAGCTTTTAATATCTTTTTCTAATAGTATGAAATATGATTTTTTTGTGAAAATGGAACCTATTTCATACATTTTTACTTATTTATTTTTGCTATTTTAAACTAGGTAATCTTTTCCTTAGCCTTTAAAAAATAGGAAATAGAGTATAACCTCACATGTAAACAAATACACGTTTAATTGATTAAATATTTTAAATTACACTTTTTATTCAAGCAAATCTTTAACCCTGTTACTAGCGGGATAATTAACCCCCCCCCCCCACCCCCTCCATTCTTTAATTACCATCGCTGCCACTTTATAATATTGTTTATTTTTGCTCTAACGTCCATCAGACATTTTATTTAGGAAACTAATACTACCATTAATTAATTTCCAAAATTACTAATGTTTTCCTATATTTTTTATTCTTTCTTTAACACAGGCCAAAATTAGATACTTGAAATATTTTAACCCATTAGTGACGAACCGGCTTTTAACGCCCGGTTCCAGAAAATGCCGAAAAAAACCGGTTCTCAGTTTTAGGATTGCATCATTCTCAGTATGAATCCCCCCTCTACTACCCTGGTTTTCATTTCCCCCTGGAGCAGGCAGATTTGCTTACTTCCGTTTGCCGGTATAGCTCAACAAAATTTGAAAACCAAGAAAAACAAGGTGATTTTAAAATACCCCTCCTAACTTTTTTGTTTATGAAGTAAAGTTAGTGATTTTTTTCGTGAAATTTAAAGTTTATTGGCATTTACATTCATTTGTGAATTTGTTTTATTCAAATTATTATTTTTTATATGATTTTTTTATCGTTTTTTTACGTTCTATATAGACCCGGCTGGGCATATGGGGGGAAAGTCTGAAATTTTCATTACCCGGTTTTACTAATAGATCTTTTTTACAACAACAACAAAAACCGGGTTTATTAACCAAAAAGGGGTGGTACCTATAGCCAAAATCTTAAATGTGATATAAATTGTATGTTAGTTGTAGCTCTATCAATTACATGAGGTTATGTAGTTTTCAATTACGGATCGTATCGTAGTTTTAAAAAGTGTTCATCTCACTTTGGGCGTTCAAAAATTACATTTTTAATTTTTTGGGCCAAATAACCGGGTATTTAGGTCGCAAACGGGCTTTAATGCCGGGGGAAAGCACCAAAAAACGCCAAAAACGGTTATTAATGCCGCAAGGTTTTTTTACTCGCGCCGAACCGGGTTTTATTGCAACTTTCCTGTGCACGCCACTAGAGCAAAACAAAAAAATTGGAATTCCGTTTTTACCATTATAAAGCTTCCCTGAGATTTTCAGCTCGATCGGTCCATAAAAGTGGCGCTCGGCACTAATGGGTTAAGTTACACTTTTTATTCAAGCAAATCTTTAACCCTGTGCCCGGCGTGTAGTTTAAGTTAAAGATAGTAACCTCCCCCCCCCCCCCCCAACCAAATTCTTATTAAAATCATCATAGCTATTATACAACAAAGGATTTTCTGTTCAACCGTCCGTCGGAAAATTTCTTAATGTGATTTTTCTCCCCTTTCTTTTGAACGAAAAAATGTATTTTAAGCATAGAGAAAAAAATAAAAGAGAGGAATCGAAGCAACTAGAAGACGAAAATAGGCAGTGGGCCTAGAGGCCTACTCAGCGCTGTTGCCGCGCTAAAATTTATTGCTATTCCACTACTTTTCAAATGGGAGGATTAAAAATTATTAAAAAAAATATTTTTTTACTTTTTACTATTTCCATATTTAGGGCAAGAATATTAGATTAGATATTTTCGTTTTAATGTTTTAATTAAAAATTACATAGAATTTTATTTTTATTTAAAAAAATTTGTTCATGAAAGATGAATCCTTCTATTTCTAAAAAGGGGGAAATTTTTTTCATAAAGAACATTCAGCTGATTCTGACCGCCCACGGCTGTTTGCTAAATATCGTTTTTCTTTTTATTCACATTATTATTTATAATTGACTTACAAAAAGCCCTGGGCGGTTTTTGATTTTCGTCTGCTTCTAAATTTAGGGATGGGGAAGTAGTATTTTACCATGAAAAAGGGGTGAGTATTCATCCTCTTATCCTTTTTCCTTATGATTTTAAGCTTCTTTCAGGTTAGGTTAGGTAAGGGTTAGAAGTACCCCTATTGTATGTAATCTATATAATCTAGCTGGGTAAGAGATCATTAGTCAATCCTAATGTATACTGGCCTATCATTGGTCATTTGTATTGTATGACGTAATTTTTTTAGGCGCTACAAGCTGCTTAAAAAAACCCATTTTTTTAGTCCCTGTGTAAGGCTCTAATCCTACTAGGTTCTATACCAGAGGGGTTTATAACTCTACATAACCTAACCTAGAATAAACTTAAATTTTATCCACAAAAATCACTTAACTTTAGTAAGTGTAATTTTTTATACGGCTCTATAAGCTGCTTCGTTTTTTTCAAAATAAGGGGAGGGGGGGGGGTTCGTTGGTCTATTTTCATGTTTCTGACAGTATTTAAGTTCTGTTGAGGAATAAATTGATTATACAAGAAGTTTCGCCTACCAAAAAAGTTAAGAATCTTAAAGCAAGACATTATTTAAAGTGATACAGTATTCATTGTAGAGTTGCTTCGCTACTAAAAATAAATCTTACCTAATAATATAAAGAAATAATCTATAGAACACCAGTCTGTAGAATAACAGCATAAATCATTTTACATAATATATCTGAAATTTTAATAGAAATTGGAAGATTTTTAAAATTTTATTTGCCGCATTTTTTCTCAACAAGATATATTTGGAATTCATGTTTATAATTGTCTTTATGAATGTATGATAGTAAAATGTTATGGTATAGCTTTTGTCCGTCTGGAAATCTATTAGTTTGTCTGTTTATTTGTCTTTCTGTAAAAAAACATGCGTTTTAAAGTCCTTATATCAAAATTTTGAATCAATGACTGGAAGCTTATTGTTTGTTTCTATATTTTTCTGTCTGTTATTTATTGTTTTTATTCTGCAAAACCAAATCATAAAATGTGACAAATTTAAGTCAAACAACAGAGTCGATAGGTACTTTAATATTATTTAAGTTTTTCTAACATTTTACAGTACATCTCTCCCTTGAAAGTTTCTATAGTAAGCCATCCATTCAGTATAATTGTCAAATGTGCAAAAAAAATTCTATAAAATTTCACATAAGTCTCGGGGTGTAAATTTAAATATTAGAATGCTTTATAAAGCTAATTTCTGCTATTGTGGCATTAAATTAAAGTAACTATGGCTGACATAATATTTATCGACAATTCTAATTACACCATGTAGGCATCTTTTTTGTCGACTACATTCCTATATATTGAATATATATTGTAAGTAACTACATTTTTATGTTGATCTTAAGGGATAAGACAATGGACGATAAATTGATGTACATCCTCAATGATCTTAAACCAAATTTCCTTTCTTTAAATTAAAATTTATTAATTGAAACGTTAGGCTACTCATATTAATAAGCCAACCAATCAAAATTTAATGTAAGTACCCATAGTTTTTAGCCCATCGAGATTACAAAACTTTGGATACTCGTGTTGAAGTGTGGGCACACCATCCTTCATGTAAAGATGATAAATGGCTGATGTCCACAAAAGTTTGTTAAGCAAACCAGAGATAAAAGGGTGGTCTAGCATTACAGCAAAAAATAACCGCACATTGCTAAAATGATACTTCAGCTTCGCTAATAAAAATTAATACCATGGTTATTAAGGGCTAAGTCAATGGATGATATATTGATGTTCATTCCTCCAAAATTATCCATAATGCAGATTTGAATTATTGGTAGAAAAGTTTGGACATTGCTATTTTGAAAAAGTCAACAAGCGAGAAAACATTTGGGTTACTATTAATTTAGACATGTTAAACCCGTCTTATTAATTTCAAACTTTTCAAGATGATTTCTTAACACAATTAAGAAAGAGTAGCGGCTCTTTGAGCATAACCAGTTTAAACAATTTGACTTTTTAGTTAGCATAATTTTGGAATGCTGATTTTTTAGAAAGATTAGTCAACCTGTAATAGTCTAAAGATGTCTTTTTTCGAATTAGATTTCTTTGTCATAAAAAACATGTTCGTTTGTCCGTCTAATTTGATGAGATTCGCTTTTATGGATGTTGTCATCCATGTTTAAAATATCAAACGTATGATGATGTTACTCGTGTGGCTAAACTTTTGCCCATTTTGAAATAATTAATAACAATGACTTGGTACATTTTAGCACACTTTTTAGTAGCGCAGCTACTAATATAATTAGAAATGTCCGTCCGTCTGTCTATTATTACTTACTATGTCTGTCTATTATGCATCCTTTTTAATTGATTTGCTTTGCTGTTTTTATTTAATATTTAAGCGCTTTGCTATTTTTGTATGTTGTCATCCTCGTTTTTGCAGTAAAAAGTCACTGTTAAATCCTAAAATTTAGGTAATATTTAAAAACATTATAAGTTGATTCATGTAGTTATTAGGTATGATTATTAAAGGTTATCAACTCTACAGATTATTTGTTAACAGAAAGTTCGTATGTCAATGTCCAAATTTGTCAAAACACCATTAGTCTTTTGAAATTGTAATTCATGCGACGATTAGGTATAATGTCATAAGTTGAATGTTCTTATAATTACGTCTCGATCTTTAAGTTTTTCGGGCTGCTTTTAATTTGTTGGATTTTCTTTTATGAATGTTGTCATCTTTGTTTACACTGTAAACAGGGTAAACAATTATTTTTATCCTTGAGTAAACATCATTACTCATTCTATTTAAATAATAGGCAAATGCTGATGATGTACTTTAACTTCCAAAAAAATTTTGAGTACCAGTGTAATTTACAGGCCAACGTCTCCTCCCTCCTTGTATTTGATAGATAAAAGGCGTTAAAAAGAGTGACGGACAAACTGACCATAAAACTTTGTAGAGCAGCATCGCTCTTAAGAATATAATGATACAATTATAACTTCATGCACAAAAGTCACGTAAAAACAAGGATAACAACATTCACAATAATAGTAAGGCACAGAAAACTACAGTTTTATAATTCGTTGGCTTAAAAACTTTGGGTACTTTCATTTTATTTTGATTGGTAACTAATAGTGTCCAAAGTTTTCAACTATCATTTTTATCTGCGAGAGGCGTAGTTTTGTTTAAAATCATTGGGGATGTATAATGTATATCAATGTATCGTCCATTGTCTTGACCCTTTAAGTCCCTGGTACATTTCAGCTGAGAAAAACAAAACAAAATTTGACTTCCTTCGAAGAAATACAGACCAACAGACGTATAAAGTTACAAAGAGGGGTAATAAGAATCTTCCCAAAAAACATCCTTCTATCTATAATACAAAGTAGAATTATGTCTGTCCGTCCTTCTGTCTGTCTGTCCGTCCCTTAAGATCTTGGTAACCACTGAACCGATTGGATTCTACTCTTCAGGAAATATACCTACTGGTCCTGTGGTGGTTTTAGGCTATTTTCTTGTGGGGTGGGACACCCTCAACCCCCCCAAAAATAAAAAAAATTCCCCATAAATTTTTTTTGATGATGCAGATGATACCAACTATTTGGTGCTGCACCACATGTACTGTTAAATTACCTCTTGACACAAAGCCCCTAGAGGCTAGGGACGAAGCCGCTAGTCTTTAAAAACAGATTAATCAATCTTATTTCTACTATAAGAAAAACAAACACACAAAGGAAGTTAAAGAACAGCCTCGCTTTTAAACAAGAATTTTTATTTAAAAATGACCAAAATTACAAAATTTTACTTTTAAGCATATTTCGTGCAACAAGGATGTAAAGCGCCCATAAGAGGAATAAGAAATGGATAGATAGATTGATAGAGAGAAAAGGGAAAAGAAGAGAGAGAGAGAGAGAGAGAGAGAGAGAGAGAGAGAGAGAGAGAGAGAGAGAGAGAGAGAGAGAGAGAGAGAGAGAGATAGAGAGAGAGAGAGAGAGAGAGAGAAAGAGATAAAGAGAGAGAGATAGAGGGAGAGAGAGAGAGAAAGAGAGAGAGAGAGAGAGAGAGAGAGAGAGAGAGAGAGAGAGAGAGAGAGAGAGAGAGAAGAAATGATAAATTGAAGAAGAATATACAGTGAAAATAAAAGAAAGATAACAAAAAAGAAAAATAGATAGATAAAAGATGATAGGAGGTAGAAAAAGTAGATACATATATACAATCCATTGATACAAGTTTATTTATAGAGTTGCTTCGAGTCCTAAAATTGCAAAGAACGTAATTTTTTACAGGCAAGCTCATCTTACAAAATTAAACATTTTCTAAAAAATGTAATAAAATATACAATGTAACTACTATTGTATATCCTGATATAAAAGTAACAGGATGTCTTTACTGAAAGATCTTGGTCAATGATGAACTCCCCATTTAAAATTCCCCCATGCTATTTTGTACAACCCAATCAACATTTGATAAAAGCTTTTAGACACCGAACGAATTGGAAACAATTGTTTGGACTTAGGTACTTTTACCCCCGCACAATCACATCCTATTATATAATTTTTTGTCTAAAGCTTAATAGCTACAATAGCTACAAAGCTGATTGGGTTCTTCATTTTAGGAAAGCTTCATAATCATATAGGTCTCGGGATGGATTTAGGCTGTTAATTTTTATATTTAAGCCTCATGATGGTTTTAGGCTATTTTTTACACCACCTATTAAGTAAAAAGTAACCTTTTAATTAGTGCAACTACTTTAAAATTCCCCTTTTTCTTGTTTAAAAGAAAAATATTAATAGTCACATTGCATTTTTCATTTTAATTTATCTGAAAAAGAAAGATTATTAAAGTTAAACACATAAAACTTCAAATTTATAAAAGCAAAATAAGTTATCAATAGAAATTAATGGCTAAAAGGACAAGCTTTAAAGAAAAATTTTCTTCACTACTTATAGAATAGTACATAAATTACAAAATGTTGTTTATTAAGGCTGTTATGAAAGTATATGCATAAGCTACGCTAATATGTAATGGAAGAACAAACGGTTATACTTTAGAGATAGGGTAGGTGCGCTGCTTATATAATAGTATATTAATTACAAGTTATTGGTTATTAAGGCTGTAATGAAAGTATATGTGTAGGCTAGGCTAATATGTAATTGAAGGACAGACGGACATACTTTAGTTATCAGGTAGCTTCACTACTTATATAATAGTACATAAATTACAAAATATTGGTTATTAATGTAGGACATACTTTAGATATAGGGTAGCTTCGTTACTTATAGAATGGTTTATAAAGTAAAGTTGGACCGGATATCCGTTCATTTTCAATATTGAAAGTATCCGGATAATGGATATTCAGCTGATTTCTAATGCAGGATATCCGGATTTCCGGCCGGATATCTGGTAATTTGCCGGCTATCGAACGTTGGCCGATAACCGATCGGATACCAGATATCCGGCATTAGAAATCAGCCGGATATCCGGTGTCCGGCCCAACCCTAATATAAAGTACAAAATGTTGGTTAGTAAGGCTGTAATGAAAGTTAGGAAGGAAGGGGACAATGGGCTGTTTATTACACTTGTCCCCCAAAGTTTTTAATAACGTTTTCTTATTCGTTGGCTTAACAACTTTGGGGACTTTAAATAAATTTTGATTGCTTGATTCATTAAGTTTAGTGTTCAAACGTTTCAACTTAAAATTGTAATCTATGAAGGAGGGAAATTAATCTATTATCATTGGGGATGTACATCAATTTATCAGCCTTTGTCTTATCCATTTAGATCCCGGAATGAAAGTATATGCGTAGGCCTGGCTAACATGTCACATTTTTTGGTTAGGGTGTTCCAACAAACTAAAATTTTTTGGGTATAGTCCCTTTCGTGGCAACGCCCCTTAAGGTTCGATTCTTCGTATTTTCAGAGTAGCTTTTCTCCTATTTCTAGGCGGGGCCAATTGCCTAACCCTGCGGGGCAATCACCCAACCCGATACAACCTAACCTAACCTAAAATAACCTATTAAAGCCATTTTAAAAATACGACGAATCACTTCTTAAGGGGCGTTGTCACAGAAGGGACTATTCCCAATTTTCTTATAAATATCCAAAATATAAGCTCATCACCCTTAAAATATGTTTTTTTAGGACTCACATTGTAATAATTACTTGCAGAAAGGGAGGGGACATTAGCTGTAAATTTGAAATTTTGAATGGTACCCAAAGTTTAATAAAATGCTCCCTGATTGGTTTGCATAAAAACTTTGGGTATTCGAAATAAATCTTGTATGGTTAGTTGAAAGTTAGTAGAAGTTTTGGGTAAAGTCCCTTTCGTTGCAACGCCTCTTAAGCGGCTTTTCGTCGTATTTCACAGTATCTTTTGATGAATTATTTTAGGTTAACTTAGGTTAGGTGATTTCCCCGCAGGGGCTTGAAATATGAGAAAAACTGCTGTGAAAATACGACAAAACGCCCCTTAAGAGAAGTTGCCACGAAAGGGACTATACCCGAAGTTTTTAACATGTATAACTTTAATCTACAGAAGGGGTAAATTTGTTTATCGTCAACTGTCTTATTCATTATTATTCCTTCTTATTTCTTTGAAATCATTGCTGTTATTAAGGAAAGAGATTCTTGCTGTTCTGAGGTACTGAGGTAACACTTTTAGTTTTTAGTTCTAGCTCATACAAGAAATCTTAAGGGATAAGACTATGGAAGGTAAATTGATGTACATCCCAAATGTTGATATTCAAAATCAACCCTTCTATAGAATAAAAATATTGGTTGAAAAGATTGTACCCGACCAGTCTGAAACCAACCAATCACAATTTATTAAAAGTACCCAAAGTTTTAGAGCCAACTTATGTTTATAACTTTGGGTACCAGTGTAATTTACAGTCCATGATCCCCCCTATCCCTGAGATCATACCCTTCATGTTTCACGCGGTGCACAAACGAATATATACAATTTAAAACACACACTTTTTTTAAAACGGTTTAAAATCCATTAAAAACTTGCGTTGGCTCTAGTTTCTAGGAAATCTAGAAGTGACTCCCCCCGTCATGTTTTTTGTTAAAGATAAAAATTAAAAAAAAAGAAAATAGAAAAGGGGTTGTCATTCTTTCTAGGGGTTTTTCTCTTAAGAGGGTAGTGGTACCCTCCCCCAAAATAAACCTTCCCGGGACATATTAGAAGCTTCACTTCGGTTCAGCGGGATAGATTCTTCTAGAGTAAAACACTAGAGGGGGAAAGGGTCAAATAACTGTATATCCCCATCCCAAGAGCCTTGTGCCGACACTCAATTGGGCCTTTGAGAATTAACCAATAGTGTCTGGAATTTTAACACAGCCAAGTAGCAGGAAACGAAAAAGGTTTTTTATTTTTTATTGATTTTTGATTGGTTGTTTACGCACTATAAGTTTTCAAACTTTTCAACAAATATTTTTAATCTAAGGTTTATTTTTGTATATTATCATTGGGGATTTATCCATATCATAAAATAAAAGGATATTTGTTTGTCTGTACCGAAGGATCTCGCTAACCACTGAACCGATCGGGTTCTCCTTAACAGGGTAACTTGTCAAAGGTCCCAGTAAGGTTTATAACTATTTTGGGGGAGAGTATCACCACCCTCCCAAGAGAAATAACCCATAGAACCCCCCCCCCCGGATAAATTTATATTTTACTTTTTTTTTAAATCTAAAATAAGAAACGGTTTTAGGATTCAACTCGCCCTTTCTAATGTGCACCTAAAGGCCTCTAGGGGCGAAGCCGCTAGTATAAATTAAACTTCCATTGTCTTATCCCTTAATTTCCCTGGATGATTCCTACACACATCCCAAGAAAATTTGGATATTATATTGGGAGGGTCCCGGATATTATTAATTGGTGGTCTTATCACATGGGGGGGTTAGAGCCCGCAGGGATAGGTAACATGCAAATATTTTATTTTAAAAATCTAGAGGAGGGGTCATCTTCACATTTTGTTAAAAAGGTAGTTATTCTAAAATTAGGGGCTGTCTGACGTCCGTACGTCAGTAACGGAAAACTCTGATAATTAGAATGTTAATGTTAGAATTATCCTATTCATTTCGTACTGTTATGTTCAATTTAGAAAGCGTAGCAACTATAAAATCTTTGCCAGAAGGTCCGTGTGAGACAAGTTGTTTTCTTAGCTTGTTTGAACATTTATACGTTTAATCATCCTATTCATCTGGTTAAGTAATAACGATTTCTAAGACAACTAGGCACTGTGTTATGAGCGAAGCATCTCTTTATTTAAGTCTTAAATGTTAGTATGTCCGAATCAAGCATCCTGTAATCAAATTATATTAAACGTATTGTTAGTATATATTTGGTAATTTTCGATTGTATGAGTGTCTTATTAGGTTGGCCTTGTTTTAACGGATAATGTCATCCTTGTTTTTTTATTACACGTGCCTTAATATTCTTATCAATGATTAAATTGTATTTATTTGAATTGTTAGTAATACTAAATGAATCATTATAGTGAGTCATAGAGGTGTGAATTACATTCATACAAGAGTATTTAATTGTAAGAAACATTTGGGAATTCAAGGAATTCAAAAGTAAAACATATATTCTTATTTACTAAAGAAACACTATGCTTGTCTGTCTGTTTGTAAGTACGCATTTCCACTATCGTAATCAATATATCTATATTACAAAGTGTGCTATAATGTTCAAAGAATATAGATATTGTTCATGTGGTAGTTTCAAGCTACTTTGTTGGAGAGGGGGGGGGGGGGGGGAAACAACTCAACAACCTGCAAAATGAAAAAATCCCTCCCCCAATTAGAAACAGAATGTTTGTCTGTCTGTATGTTTGTATTTGCAGAAAGGAATCGTAACTAATTTTCAACCACCCTTTTTTGGAGAACAAAAATTGTTAAAAGACAAACCAAATGAGTTAAAAAGATGCTCATTGGCCAGCAGAATATTAATAAAACAAGGATGACAACATCCATAAAAGCGAAGCTCTGAAACGATAGGACAAACGGACATTAACACTTATATAGTGTCAGAACTGAATAATCAGAATATAAATGCATAAGAGTCAAAGCAAAATTGTGAGTAAATTTGATAATGTTTATGGACATACTTACATTTTAAGGACTTGATTATAGAGTTGCTTTGCTTATAATATTGTACTTTGTTGTCCCAGGAATCAGTATCAGTATCAGTATCGATAGGACAATTCTAACCTGTTTAAAATAACGAAAAAAAGCTATCTATCTCGGACGGACTTACGGACGGACTGACCCTAATTATAGAAAAGCTTCGCTTTTAAAAATGTATCTAAATGTCAGTGAGTGGCATCGTCGATTATTGCATCTAAAGTCCTTAAGTCTGATTATTTATTTTCCCCGAGGCATTGAGAGGTAAATGTATTATAGAAAATTATTTCTGATTGCATATCTTTATATTAAAGTAACAGGATGTGTGTCTGTCTATCTTTGTGAACCGAAGGATCTCGCTAACCACTGAACCGATATGGTACTCCTTTACAGATTATCTTCTTATAGATTCTGAACATTTTTTAACATCTTTTACACAGTTTTAGGCCGAGATTCGAAGCGATAACATCATAATCAAAAGTTGACATCTAAAAACAATTACGGTTTGTCTGTCCTTCTATCTTTCTTTCTCCTGAATGTGTATACGTGTCCCTCTTAGCCCGAGGCATTATCAAGGATATTAAATTCATCTTCTAGGGGGCAATCATATTATGACATAGGGAAAGTATTTTGAAAATATAGTTAGCTTTCATGGAATTTATGCCTTTTTGAAATAAAGGTAGAACAAAGAGATTATGTATAACATGAAAAAAGGTTAAAATTTTATAATACTTTTTTTTTTCAAAACATTCTAAATATTTCTAAAAAGGTATACTTTTTTTAGATGTTCAAAAATTCTTATTTACATTTAAGACGATTGTATACTATTTATTTAAAAAATTTTAGACACTTAAAATCATTTTAATATAATGATAACAGAACATTTGGTAAATTTACTAAAAACGCGCACGCAACACCTCCCCTTATTCTACAAATTAATTTAATATAAGGGGGGAGGGAGTAATTTTTCTTCTTTGACTAACCTCTGCGGGGGGGAGGGGGTCTTAACCCTGCGGGTCTACCAAGTGTCCAATATATCCTAACCTAATTTGACCCAGTACTATAAAAGCAAATGGACTTCCTACTTCATATTCAATTTATATCAAAATGATTTAAAGATAATTTATTTATTAGAATATATGACCCTATAACTATGTATATTGTATAAAATGAAAGTTAACCCCTATTGCTTCAAGAAATGATAATTTTATTGGCTTTAAATTAATACGTCAAATTGAAATAATTTAGCAAATTACTATGTTATTAATTAATAGTTTTCAGTCTGTTTAATAATCTCAGCAATAGCAACTAAGCAATTTTGCTACAGATTTACATCATCTTCCCTGCTCCATTAGAAAAGGTTACTTAACCTAGGTAGGAAGGGTACAGTGGACTGTAAATAACACTGGTACCCAAAGTTTTTTATCCACGTTTTCTTATTTGTTTGATAAAAACCACGGGTACTTTTATTACATTTTGATTGGTAATGGTTAGCTACAAACTAGTATGGTCCAAACTTTTCAACCAATAATTATATTGTACAGAAAGGGTAATTCTGTTAATCATAATTGGGGATGTATATCAATTAATTTCCTATTGGCTTATCCTTAATCAAATCCTTAGTAGATTAAGATACTACATTACTATTGGACTCAACCATTCTTGTTTTAAAACCATTATCCTAATAAACATGAACAGTTTTTTAAAAATTCTGAAAAACTTAACGTTATTTATCTTGGTGTGATATAAATTCCGAGAAGATATCATAAATGCAATAGTTATTTATCGCGTCATATAATAGACAGCTTTCTGCGGATATTAAAATAAAAAATAAGATTAATTCCAGTTTTGTTAGCTATCAAATCCTGGACCAAAAAAAGTAAAACTTAAATATTTTTTATTATTCGTGTTAAATCGTCTGTTATTTACGATACATGCTTTTAAAGTATGGCTTAAACCCAGTTTTAATCCTGCAGATATTAATCAGATTTGAAGCCAAAATATAAAACATTTCCGATTTTACAAAAAAATAGTATAGAAGGTTTTTGATTGAAACAAAAGAGAGAGATAGATTAATGAGCTTTAATTCAATCATTCCCTCAATTCTTATTCAAATTTTGCACACTCAGGAAAAACAATTGGCATTTTGTGCTTTAGTAATAATTCTGCAATCATTAAAAATGCTAATGCGGAAAAATTTGCACACAATTAATATGTCACATTTCCCTCATCCTTTAAATGACATATTGGCAACAAATTTGCACTGTTAAAAATATAAAAAATAAAAAATATAAAAATATCTGGGATATTTTTTCTTTGAAGGTGGGGGAGGTGTAAGCCATAACCTCCCTGAAGATAAAGTTGAACTTTTCTATGAATGTAAAGCAAGTCTACTTTTAAAAGAATTTTTTTTTAAAATTTTTTGTATACTTTATACTTGAAACTAAATATATATTCAGGTTTTTACCTATTATTCTTTAATATTATCTTAAATTATATTTAAGCCTTTTTTATGTTGTTCTGAAAAAAATAACAGATTTTTTGGAGTGCATTCTTCGAATTCTTTGAAGTGAACAATAAAAGTTACAAAATAAGACTTTACTAATACGTTCCACCATCAACCAAAAACGAAGCTAGTAAAAGTGGCTGACTCAGATTATGACGTCAAAAAAATATTAACCAATGAGAGGCCACTATAAATTTTACCACAGGTCAATTACAGTGAATATTGGCCTCTCAATGGTTAATTATTTTTTGGCATCACAATCTGACTCAGCCACTTTTACTAGCTTCGCCAAAAACTGGAAACATTAAATAGAAAATGACGGCTATGGTATATATCCCCCCCCCCCCTTCTATGTTTGCAATAGACAAGACAACAAACAGAATTCACGAATCTTATCTATCCATTGCAATATCCCCACGATTAACAAGGGCATTCAAGTCTACTAGTAGCAAAGCTTAAAAAAATAATGAACTCATCATAAGGGCATACATTTAAACATAGATAGAAAGAAGAGGAAGAAAGAGCATATGTCCTACTTTTACAATTAATTGACACTTGACATCGTAGAAGTAGGAAAAATCTTTAACGTCTCAGATTATGACGTGGTGTTAGGTAGAGATTCGAACCCATACCCCACCCAAGATGGACGAGCTGATGCGCTACGTGTTCAGCAATTATAGTGGGTCTATTTTTCATTACAGATAGTAGGTACAAATTAATGAACTATTTGTATGTCCATCCCAAAATCAGTTAGCAGGAATTTAAAGTAAAAAATGCTTGATTCTTGTCATTTAAAGATGATAGCCAAAAATTTAGATAATTGATTTCTTTCATATTTGATTTGTACCCCTTTTAAAACAAATTTATTAGAATTATAAATGTCTGTTTTTATTGTTAGAAGAACACATCTATAGCATAGATGTATAAACAGACCACTACCTTCCTTCCTTTTTCAAAGACCTCTTCCGTCTGCTTCTAAATTATTTTCTGCTACTTGGCTGTGTTAATAAAAGCCACACCATTGGTTGATTTTCAATGACCCAATAGAAAGGTTGAACAAGGCTGGTGCGATGGGGAGATACAGTTATTTAACCCTTTCTCCCTCTAATGTTTTACTCTAATGTTAGAAGTTACTCTACATTTAGTGAATTTTCATGGGCCAATAAAAAAACACTTTAAATAAATTAGAATAAAAAGTGACAATATAAACAGTGTAAATATTGAAAAAAAAAACATACAAAGTTTGGAACAAATAGGATGATTTTATCAATTAATGGAGGGATGTATAAAGGTCTAAAGTATTTCTAGGGTTTTGTCAAAATCACAAGGAATAAAAAGTATTAAAAGTTCACACGAAATATTTTTTTGCCGAAAAAAATTATCAGGATTTTTTTGAACAATTCGAAAAAATTAAATTTATACTTAAAGCGTCCAAAACCAACGGATTAATGTATTTCGTTGCAAAGCTATTCTATAATTTTCAAACAAAACTAAAGATTGTCGGCTGCAAAACAGCTGGAAGTTCACGATTATCAAATGAACCAACTGTAATAGATGAAAGGAAGAACAGTGGACTGTGAATTATACTAGTACCCAAACTTTTATAAACTAATGCTTTCATTCATTGACTTATAAATTTCAGGTACTTTTATTATATATTCGATCGGTTGGTTTAAAACATTAATACAATGTACAGGTGAGGTATTTTTGTTCATCATAATTGCGGATGGACTTCAATTTATCGTCTTTTGTGTTTTTCTATAGGATCTCTGATAGTTACAATATTTTCAACTAGATTTTAAAAAAAATTTCTTCATGTGTCTTATCCATGTAAATTGGTTGTCCCTGACCCCTGAGAAATATTATAGAAATCAAAAACAAAAAAATTTCCTCCCACAAACAATTATAATCTAATTCTTTTTATAAAACAACGAAGTAGGGCGCACCAAGGGTTAGAGGGTGTAAAGAACAAACCATATCGGTTCATCGGCTAGTGAATTCACTCGGCACAGACAGAGAGACACACATCCTGATACTTTTATTTAGATAAGCAATATACACATTTAACATACTTTTTGTCAACGTTATTTGGAGTATATACAAAATCATAGTCATGCCCTAATTATATTCAAACTATCTATAATACAAAGTAGCTTGATGTCTGTCCGTCTGACCGTCTGTCCGTCTGTCTGTCCGTCTGAAGCTTAAGATCTCAGTAACCGCTGAACCAATTGGGCTCTTATCTTCAGGGATTATACCTACTGGTCCTGTGATGGTTTTAAGCTATTTTCCTGGGAGGTGGGACACCCCCAACCCCCCAAAAAACTAAAAAAACCACCCCCCCCCCCAATTTTTTTTTTTACATTTTTTGTAAAATCTCAGTAACTGCTGAACAAATTGGGCTCTACTCTTCTGGGAATATACCTACTGGTCCTCTGGTGGTTTTAGGTTATTTTCTAGGAGGGTGGGACACCCCAACCCCCCTAAAAATAAAAAAATCCCTATTTCCAATTTTTTATTTTTTTTTTATTTTTGTAAACAAAAACCAGTAATTGGGTTGGGGGTACCCCACTGCACCATGGGGCGAAGCCCCCATGAACCCCCCCCCCAAAAAAAAAAAAAAAAAAAATTTCACCAAAAAATTTTTTTGGGCTTTTTGTAACTTTTAAAAATTAACATATTTAAAAAGTTGTTGCAATTACAGGTATTAAATAAAATTTACAGAGGAGAGTTTTCAATTTTTGTGTATATGTGGTCCAATCAGTGGGACTATCAGAGCTTGCGCCGCATACAGGGTACTCGCTTATGCTCACCCCGTACGAGATATACGGTGAACAACCTGGGTTTAATTTTTACGAATTGAAATTTTTGTGCATACGGCGCACAACCTGGGTTTAATTTTACCAAAGAGTAATTCGGCAAAGAATAACTTTTTTGAAAATATAACTATAAAATTATTCTGGAGGGTTGACTTTCCATTACCTCATGGGGCGAAGCCATAACCTGTATGTGAAAGGTTTTAACTTTATTTTTTTTGATAAAATAAGCTTTTGTTGGCATTTGTGATTGGAAAAGTTAAAAAACCAAAAACAACCAAAAAACAACCAAAAAACCCACTGTGTGGGCCAAGGAATTAGTGCTGAAAAATGTACTTTATAAAGGGGGGGGGGGGTAATGCAACCATCTCGTAATCAATGTATAAATGGCACTTAGAATTTCGATCTGAAATTTTGAATGAGTAATCATTGGTAGGTCTATTTTCCCTAAAACGAACAAAAAGTTGAAAAGGTAACAGCTAACGGCTCAGCCGTTTAGCCGTTGTTTGGCTATTTTTAGGGCAAATCTGTCATAAATTACGTAGAAATCAATTATTTGAAACATATTTTTGCTTTAAATCATGTGAAATAATACAAAAGAACTTTTTTTTTTGATTTCTAGTGCTACTTAAACAGCTACATTGTAAAAATACCATAATAGTTCCAAAAATGACTTAATGACTTTTTAATTGAATTAAGAAGTTATTTCTAACCCTTATTTTACACTTTAACAACCTTTTAGTTTTGCACTGTATGTTATTCTTAAAAAGCGTAGCTTTTCTGTAAATAGGGTCTGTACGCCAACTAAAACAGTTCCATAAAAGCAAATAATCAAACCAACATTATGATTTTTTTTGGACAATATTAATATTTCAAAATTAAGAAGCAAAACATCTCTAATACGCATGACCTTAAAGGATAAGACAATGGCAGATAAATTTATTTTCACCCCCAATGATGATACACAAAATTATCCCTTCTCTAGAATAAAATTAGTGGTTGAAACGTCTGGACACAACTATCTTTGAAATAACCTGTCAAAATTCAATTAAAGTACCCAAAGTTTTGAGCCAATGAATAATAATACATTGTTAAAAACAATGGGTACCAATGTAATATAAAGCCAATGTCGCCACCCTTTCTGATGAGAACAGAGATAATTATGTCCATAAGTAGCGTAACAATGAAATGATTACAATATTTCAGTTTCTGATTGTTTGTTTAGTAAATTTTTTTTAATGAAATATTATTCAAAATATTGGCATTCGCAGGTATTGTAAATAAATCACAAAACATGACTTTTTTATTAGATTTATGTGTTTATACATAATAATGAAGTGATAAATTTAAAACTATTAATTTACAAATTTGTCTGGTGCTTTTACACTAAGTGCTTAATGAGCACTGTAAAACCCGCCTATTCATTTTTTAAGGGACTTACGTATCATCGTAAAATCTGGAATCAATAGGACCATTCTACCATGACGATGAGTGACGGAAAGAGAAAATTAATCTTGCTCATGTAAAAATTTTAGTGTGCTTTCACTTCCACATATAATTATCACACATAAGGATAAACAAGCCTAAAACCATGCCCAGATCAATATCTTCCCTCCCAATTGGTTAGCTCGATCTTAATGAACAAACAAAAGATCTTACTACTTTTTAGAATACTAGCAGCTTGGCCCCAAAAGGCTTTAGAGGTACTTAAAGTTGGATGGGGGGGGGGGGGATTTCGGCCACCCTTCCCCTTTTAAATTTAGTTTTGAAAAGAAAAAGTAAATATTTTTCAAGAGTGATTTCTCTTGGGAGGCTGATAGTACCCTCCCCAAAATAGTTAAAAAACCTCCTCAAAACCTATGAGAAGCTACATTGTAAAGGAAAACCATATCGATACAACTGTTAAAGAGATCACACGGAACAGACAAACATCCTGTTACTTTTATGTGATACATGTGCAGAAGTGGATGTACACCAGATTTTTTTCCGGTGACCAAAAAGCGTAACTTTTTTTCTCACACTTGTAAAGTGACAAAAAGCGCAATACAGCATCGCAAACAAGGATCCACACGTGTAATAGCGGCGCAGCCATTTTACTATAAACTTTCAAAGTATGTTAAACATCAATTAGGGAAGGGGAGGAAGGGGCTATTAAACAGTACATTACACTGGTACCCAAAGTTTAATATGGCTTAAAAACTTTGGGTAACTTAATAAAATCTTAATTGGTTAGATATTACAGACAGTTTTCCACCTATGATTTTATCTACATAATTTCATAATTCAAAGTACACATCAATTTATTGTCCATTGTCTTATCCCTTAAGATCCCTAGGTAAAGATATCTACAATAAAAAAAATAATAAGACTAAAATTATTTCTTATGCATTTTTATGTGTTATTTTGAATAACAAAACATACACACATTAAAACACAAACATAAGCTAGCTGTAATATACTGTTTATAATTACCAACATACCAACTTATAGAAAAGCTTATACAAAATTACCATCTCATGACAATATTACGTTCTAAATTTTATTCATCTATTACATTTGATGAATTAAAATACGTAATTTTTACTTATAAGATATAGATAAGGATTATAAATTTTTTTTCTCGTATTCATTCAAAACCGATTAATATCCGGTGAATTAGAACCGGTTCTCAGCCGTATGGAAAAATTCCAGCATCGTATTATATCCAGTTTTTCTACGAATATACATTGTACGATCAAAATATTAAAAACAGTTTTTTAGCCGGTGCCTTCAGCATCTAGGGGCTCAAAAAGCTGGTTTTAATCTTATATATTTTATATCCGCAGAAAGCTGTTTATAAAACGATGGGAGAAATAACTATTAAAGGCTTCTAAAGTTAACATTAAAATTATATAAACCTATTACATTTCCGCCAATTAAAAAACAATATTGAACATTAATACAAGAAATCTATATCTACAATGTATCGCTAGTCAAATATTAATGTTATTGTGACCATAGTCTTATGTTGATACATTAACAGCATTAATGTTCAATTAACAGAGAGTTTTCCAGGGACATTAGACGGTAAATTATACTGGTACTCTTTATAATCTTTATAATCTAGCATCTAATGCTTTGAATAAAAAAGCTTGGGTACTTTTAATTTTGATTGATTGGGGTAGCAAATATTTTTTATCTATATAAGTGAAAACTTAGTTTGACATCATTGGGATTGAGCGTCAATTAATCCCTTAATTGTTTTTTATTATTCTTATCCGTATTCCAATTAAATGAATGATATAGAAATTGACAAATTTAAAATAAAGAATCTTTGTTCAAAAAAGACAAATAAAATTAAATGTAAAACATCACACTAGAAATTCTCACCTTTTTATTGATTTTTGTATTCATTTTGTTCATACAAAAGAAAGGTATGATGTTTTCTTTTAAATTCACAGCTATATACATTTCTACTGCTAATAAACAAAATAGCCCCTTTTGTAAATTAAACTCATTGGTTCAATTGTTTGGATTCTATTCATTTGGAACCAATCAAAGTTCAAGTACCTAAGTTTTTGAGTCTACGAATAAGATAACGTAGTTGAATAACTATTGGGTACCAGTCAAATTTACAAACCAATGTAACCTCCCTCCTTGAAAAAAATATGTAGTTGGGCCGCCCAAGAAGGAAATGTGTTAGTTCATATTAACAAATCAAATACAGAGGTACTCTAAATCATGATTGTAACCTACATTTTAGTTACAAATCTTTGGGTAATTTTTATAATTCTTAATTTCAACTAGTTCAACTAGAACTTTTCAACTAATAATTTTATGCCATAGGAGGGGTAATTTATGAATAAAACGAAATTCTGAATTATTTTCTTTTAAATGTGATCTTAAAATGTTTTCTCAGAAAATTAAGAAATCTCTTTGCCTTAAAGCACTTTTTTCCTTTTTACAATTCTTTAAATGTTTATGAAAAACAGGGAGTAATGGACATTGAATTGCAAATAAATCTGGTACTTAAGTCCTTTAAGCACAATATCTTTTTATCGTTGGCTCAAAAACTATTTTGGTTGAATAGTGGTGTCCAAACTTTCTAACTAATAATTTAGATTAGAATGGTGTAATTTGGCCTTTTATCATTGTATATTAATTTATAGTCCATTGTCTTATCCCTTAAGATCCCTGGCATTATAAATGGTCAAACGTGTGTTCTTGACCTTACTTCCTAGTATTTTGCGGTTTTACAATTTAAAGACAAAAATCTAGGGTTTAGTGAAGCAAAAACTTTGTTGCAACTATTCTATTTTTTTAATCTTTTATTAACTGATTGGGTTCTCAATTTTATGAAAGCTTTACTTAGGTCCCAGAGTGGTTTTAGGCTATTTCTAGATAATTCTTGAGATGTTTCAGGTTATTTTTTCGAATCCATAGAGCCTAGAGGCTCAGCATTTGGACTTTAAGATTAAAGATAACTAAAAAGACAAGAATACGAAGCTTACCTGATAAAAAATGACCTTACCATACAAATGACCAATGATGGGCTAATATATGTACATTTATATTGACCAAAGATAAAATGTAGACTAATCTATCATTGGTCATTTTTAAATGACCTCATTTTTATAGGGACTATATGCTGCTTTAAAGAATATTGTTAAAAATAAAATGGACAGGGAAATGAATTCAAAATTATATCCATATTTTTCTATGCTTAAAAAAGTATTATTTAGTTTTACGGTATTAAACCACTTTTTTCTGAAATAAGGAAGAAATTAATAATAATTAAAATGTATATATGTTCATTTCTTTATTACTTTGATTTTTACAAAAAAATGCATTTTAAGTTTACAAGTTAGGACAGCATCTTAAATATTAGCCTTTTCAAGGTAGTTATTGCGTTTTTAATAGCGAGGCTACAATACAATTTGAAATGTCTATCAATATAATGGCCTTTATGATAGACTAGTAGTTGATCCTTAGCATATAGGGGCTTTTACTGGAAGGGGTAGGAATATACAGATAAAAAGTTTAAAACCATACCAACACTTAAATATAAAATAGCTTAAAACCATCCCACAACCTATGTAAAGCTTCCCTAAAACCGAAAACTCATTCGGTTTAGTAGTTTTCGAAAACGTTTAGGCTACCGACAATAAAAGCTTACTTTTTTTTTATATTATACTAGCTGCTACGCCCCCCCCCCCCCCCCTAGAGGTCTCTAGGGTCACGTAAATGTTTCCATTTAAATTTATGTTAAAATCAGCGATTTACCCAAAATATATTTTTCGCCGCTAGATATTTATTTTTTATTTTTGGCGATTTCTCTCGGGAGAGTGATAGTACATTACCCCAAAGTAGCTATAAACCTTCCCAGAGAAGCTACACTGTAAGGGAGAACAATATAAGTTCAGCGGTTAGCGAGATCCTTTGGTACAAACAGACAAACAAACAGACAGATAGACATCATATTACTTTATTATAAGGATAATATGATTGTCATTCTTTGTATATTTATATTGAAGTTATGTTGCCTGAGCAAAATATGTATGTGTTTAATCATAGCAGTAAAAGTATTGAAAGTGAAAATTATTATTTTATCCCCGTGATTGTGCTTTCACGTTAAGTACCAATTGAGCACTGTTAAATCACACCCCCTTTTTTGAAAATAAATGGGGGATTTTTTTTTCTATGCAAAAACTTGTGGGTCCTATACCTGATGTGACCTAACCCTGGGGGGCTATCCTGCTTCCAATATAATCTTTCCTAAAGAAATTAACAAAAAACGGAAATTTTTGTAGTGCTAGAAAAAATGACGTCATACTGGCATACCATTAGTCAATAAAAATGTAAACTGCTCGCCATTGGTATTTAAGTCATTAGTTATTTGTATTGTATGACGTCATTTTATATAGGCACTATAAAGAGCTTATTGAAAAACTACCCCAATCCTCCTTATATTACTGCAGGTTTGCTAATTGGTGATTTTCGCATATGTGTTTGAACACCAGAAAAGATATTAGCAAGCAATATTATAGATGTACTGAAATTTAGTTTCCGAAAGTGTACTTAGCTTCAGCGTCCTATCTCAATATTTGCTTCAAACTAAAAAAGCTTTAAACTTCCAAAAAATCAAAATCTGAAAAATTAAAATTTTGAATATATAAATCATTTATACATTATATCGCTTTTCCCTTTTACCAGAGTAGCTGAAAAAAGCGTTTGCAATAATTATCTGCTGTACAACTTTGGAATTTAGGGAAGAAATAGGCAATCTATTTTCTGCACATCATATTATAATATTTGACACATCAAATCTTATAATTGCCAGTTATCTTCTACACAGGGATTAGACAATAGACGATAAATTTATTTACATACCCAATAATGATTTACAAAGTAGATTAAAATTAGTTGTTGAAACGTTTGGACACTTAATTAAAAAAAAATTAAATTAAATAAAAGTTCCCAAAGTTGATATAAAACTTTGGGGACTAGTGTAATAAACAGCTCATTGTCCCCTCCCTCCCTGGAATTACCAGTTATCTTGTCCACAAGGATGTTGGGACGCAGCGTCTTTTTAGTAGCGAAGATACTCGATGTTCGTCTGTTTGTCTGTAAGGTCTGGACGATTTTAGTTGGCTAACGTTATTACTATACATCTGTACTTCACTATTATTTTTCCTTATGAAGGTTATTAGGCTTTGCTGCTTTTGAATATAGATCTCCTTTTTAAATATTTTTTTTTTCATATTTATCCATAATAAGTCGCATAAAAAAGTATAGTTTTAAAAACATAAAAAAATATAGCAAAAACATTAAAAAATATATGATTTCAATCGCATATTGAAATGAATTACTAAGCTTTGACCCTATAACCTTAAATTTCATTAAATCTGCCTTCCAATTATGTCCAAAAAATTATTCAAAAAATCTGAATTTTAAAGTTTGATTGCAAACAAGTTGATATTTTTTTACTGGCTAACTTAAACATATTTATTAAATATAAATCTAATTCCTAATAAAACAACATTAAAATATCACAGGCTAGTAAAATCTAATCGTTTAGTGACAATGCCTTGCAATAATCAATTTCTATTGATCATTTAAAGTTTAAACCAAGCAATCATAAAACATTTGTTGCAGAAACAAACGAAGGAACTAAATGGACTAAATCTTAGTTTTAAAATATTTATATATATTGAGGGTTAAGACAATGAATAATAAATTGGTAAATACATCCCCAATGATGTTAAACAAAATTACCCTTTCTGCAGATTATAATTATTTTTTGAAAAGTTTAAAGAATACTGCTCAAAAAAGGACCCAATGCTTTTGAGGCAAAAAGTGGATAATAAAACTTTGGGTACCAGTGTATTTAAAAGCCCATTGTCCGGCCCCTCTGTGCATGGAAATTTCTAGTTTTGGTTCCTAATTGCACGCATGACTTGACTTTATTCTCTAATCTTACAAATATCTTCAGGGTCAGCTGAATTTGAGTTGCCAATTGTGTACATAGCACCCTCATCCTAACTCAATATTTACCACTATTGAAAAAACTTCAAATTTCCAAAAAAAAAATCTAAATTTGAAAAAATTTAAATTTTGAATGAATAATGTATAATAAGTCGTCTAATTATTTATTTTCAAATTAATGATAATGTAGTTGAAAATAGGATTTGCAATAGTTTGGTTATCTGCTGTACAACTTTGGAAATTAGGCAGTTGATCATCTTCAGGATTACACACACCCAGTAGACCGAGAATGTACAAACATATATGTAGTATAGATGTATATACAAATAACTACCTCCTCCCCCATTCCCAAATGACCTTTTGAGTCTGCTAGCAAATTAATTTCCTCTATTTGACTGTGTTAATATTCCCGACACCATTGGTTGATTTTCAAAGACCAGATTTAGAGTCGGCACAAGGTGATTGGGATATGGAAATACAACAATTTAACCCCTTCCCCCTGCCGTGTTTTACTCGAATAATGTTTGAAAAAGTACATTGGCAAATAACCCCTTGAACACTGTTTCTAAAAGTTTTGCTTTGAACATTTTAGTTTATTTAGTAATATAAATATTCATAAAACTCGAAAATCGAATAAATATATACATTATAAAAACTGTACAATATTGGATCCTGAATTAGCCTATCACCACCTTAAGATATATGTGCATGCATTTGCGTAAATAAGCCTTGTTTTCGTTTAAAAATTTTGCATCCTACAATATTAAACAGTAAATTTTGGTTGTATAAAGCTAAAATTCTCGGAAACTTGTTAATTAATTGTGCTTTTTTAGCGAAGCTTTATAATTTTCTTTGTGTGGTTTTAGGCTGTTTTCATGACTTCCCTGCGCTCCCTTGTATCTTATTAAACAGCAAAACATGGCTATTAAAAACTGTATAATTCATTAATATGAAAGCAACTAATTGCCAATGCGTTTTTTTACAAATATGAAGCACTTTTTATGCGTAAAAACTTTGAATAAAAAATTAAGGCATTTAATTTTTACGTAAGCGAAGGTACACCCTATGTTGTGTTTTCTCTGTTCATGGCTTAGAGATAAGTATTATCAAAAATTCAAAAGAAATGTTATTTTAACTTATGTAATTCTACATTCTTCTCTATAAAGCTCAAATGTTATTATACTTTTTAGATTTTAAACAAAAAAAAACTCAAATGTTCCAACACTTAAAGATATCAAGTTCTTCTTTAAAAACTAACTACATCAAAAATCAACATTGAATTTTGTTCAGACTTGTATGTTATTATTTTATAGTCTTTTATATTTTCTTTGAGCTTCGCCTGTATGAATGTGTTTATCCTTGCATAAACTAAAATTAAATATATTGTGAATTAATGTTTCTTTCTTTACCTTTCAGTTCCCTATCCTTGTCGTGTAGTTGTGTGGTCTTGTCCTTTACATCAACTTACAATCCTTAGATATCTGGGTACAACAGGGATCTTAAGGGATAAGACAATGGACGATATATTAATGTCGCTTCCTTCTTCTGTAGATTGAAATTTCTTGATTGAAGAGTTTGACCGTTGCAAGTTTGAGCACAATTTAATAAACATACCATAAGTCTTTCAGCCAACTAATGAGATAACGTGTTTATGATACTTTGGGTAACTTCTAAAACAAAATAACGAATATTTAAAAATACTTTGAACTTTACAAATGAAACTTTTTCCCAATAAAAATAAAATATGGTACGGCAACTTTATGCGGTTAGTGCTTTTAGGTTTCCGAGACCTTAATGAACACACAAACTTACATGCCATCATCTGTATTACAGACAAACTGACCTTGTTAAAGTTTGATTTTTTCAGAGAGGTAGGGGATATTGGACTGTAATTTATACTAGTACCCGTAAACTTATTCGTTGGCTCAAAAACCTTGGGTACTTTCATTGAATAGTTAATTCCAAACTAGTAGTGCCCAAAGCTATAAACGAATAATTCAAATTACAAAAGGTGTAATTTTGATTATCATCATTGGGGATGTATAATTATATCAGTATATCGCCCTTTGTCTTATCCCTTAAGATCCCTGAATTAATTCCTGATCCCATGTAAAAATTGTATTGTATGATAATTAATGCAAAGTTTTCACAGGGATATCAAGGATATGTCATTAATAGAGAAAAAATTTCAATGCCCAGATTGACTTTTAATAATCTATAATACAAAGTAGCTTGATGTCTGTCCGTCTGTCCGTCCGTCCCTTAAGATCTCGGTAACCACTCAACCGATCAGATTCTACTCTTCAGGGAATATACCTACTGGTCATGTGGTTGTTTTAGGCTATGTTCTTAGGGGGTGGGACACCCCCAACCCCCCCCAAAACAAAAAAAAACAATAAATTTATCCTATTGAAAGGACAATTTTATTTATCACATTTGGGGACATAAATTTATTGTCCATTGTCTTATCCCTTAAGATCCCTGATTTGAAGTGAAGGTTAATGTATTTAGTTAATGGAGTCAATTAAACTTTTTAATCATAAAAATAACATATACTAGAGTTGGGATTTTGAGGGGATTGGCGTTTATTTATGCTTGGGTGTAAGGCGATTCTAAGAAAACAGCTTAAAACTTTCCAATATTTTAAAGATACTTGTACTGTTAAAACTTATCATCTTATATATTGAAGTAACAGGAGGTTTGTCTGTCAGTGGGTGAGTCTGAACTAATAAATCTTGCTAGCTTCTGGACTGATATGGCTCTCCTTTACAGTGAAGCTTTTTGTTAGAGAATAAGGTAATGGACGATGAAATGATGTACACCCTAAATGTTGACAAAAATAATTATTCTAAAGTTATTATGTTTTTCAACCTATTTTGAAAAAAATACACTATTCTAAGACATGAAGATATATTTCGGTTTTAGCAATCATTTTCAATTCATTTTATCTCTTGTAGAAGTGAATCAAGCAATATTAGCTTAGTCGTTTTAAAAATAGTTATGCTTTTATATATTAAACTATTCATGAAAGGTTTTGACACAACATTCTTTAACAACCAGATCATGATTTAACAAATGAGAGAAAGTGTTTATAATACTTTTTGACAGTGCAATGTCTTTAGAAAACAGTAATCAACTCATAGTCCTTACTGCACTAGTTATCTTACATGGCTTTAGGAACAGAAAGAACTATTCATAAATGTGGGTTAGGTTAAGTTCAGTATGGTCAAGGAGAGCAATGAAGGGTTTTAACTCCCAACAACTGAAATTAAAGATTTTTATAAATTTTTAATGTTTTAATAGTAATATCTCAAAAACCACTAGGCAAATAAATCAAAAATTTTCAAAGAAATCTTTTTTTTTCTTCAGGCAATGAAACCTGTGACCGTGGCTTAACAAGTAACACATCCGCTCGTCGTCGGGGAGATGATAGGTTCGAATCTCGTCTTAACACCGCATCATAACTAAAAACATAAAAAAATGGTTCCTATTGCTACTGTGTTAGGTGCGCGACATTAATATTTAGAAAGGGGGTTGCTTTGCCCGAAAACAGGACTTCCAGGCAATGGTCGTGCAATCAATCTGTTAGGTTTTAGGCTATTTTCTGGATGGTTGATTACTGAATATATTTCTCTTTCCCAAGATATGTTGTAGGTAATGCAAAATTATAAAGATTAATTAAAATTGTTTTAAGTGAAACAAATGGCTTTTAAACAAGCTTTAATTACATTGCATAAAAAAATACTTTAAGTGCAATTTTGATTAAATAGTATCTTAAACCCCTTTTTTACCGTAATTAAAAAAATTAATATTATTTCTTCTTCTTAATAAGCAAAGCTTACTTCATTGAATTTTGTTTGCAAAAAAATAAAAATTATTTTCTAGGGGCGATTTCTATGTTGGTACCCTCCCCCAAAATAGTCATAAACCTTCCCAAGACTTATGATAAGAACACTGTAAAGGAGAATCATATCGGTTAAGCGGTTAGCAACAGACAGGTCCTTCGGCATAAAATTTACAATAAAAATAATCAATATATTTTTTTATCTCTATCCCTTTTCGTTAAAACCAAATTGGTTTAAGTTTCAAAAGTTTATTGCTATAATTTACATGTATTGCATATCTAAGGAAAAATCATACACATATGAAAATTTCTATGACAAAATATATTGAAAAGAATCTAAAATTCATATATAGTTTTATAGCTTACTCTATAGAGTAAATCTAGAAGATATTGTCCTTTACGTTATTCCATAAATTCGAAAAATATTGTTTTGAAGTTTATATTTTAAAAACTTTTGCTTTGTGTGTTTTTGTTTACCCCTTTACTTTTCTTTGTAGAGAAAATTATTAAACCATAACAGTATCCATGTATAAAAACAAAAAAGTGAAATAAAGCAAATGACTCGCCAATGACAAAAAAAATTGCTTGGCTGCTTTGAGGGACAAAAAAGGTTAAATGTAAGCTGCCATAAGTTGCAGTTGGGCAGTTGATTGCTAAAAGTACAGTCTTCTCTTGAGGAGGGTAGAGGCACCCTCCCCTAAAATAGTTATAAATCTTAACTGAACTCATATCTATTATAGATCCATATCGGTTTAGCAGTTGACGAGATCTTAAAGTACACAGACAAACATCCTGTTACTTAATATCTGTACTGTTGTATAAACACATATTTTGACAGGCTAACTGACAAATATGCAAAAATAATGCTGAAGGGAGAGGACAATAGCGGCTAAAATAATCTTCAACATACAGGGTGTTTTTTTTTAATAAGACAAAAATATTACTTAATTTACCCTACTTGCCATTGACAGAAGTTAATGATCTATATCTTAATTTCTTCATTGGGTTGGGGAGTTTTGTATAGGAAAAAAATACTTAGCGATTTTCAACAAATTATGCCTTAAAATCCGGTTTTTCCAAAGTACCTATGTTTGGAAGATTTTTGGATCATGACAAATTTAAAAGGTGTGCAAAAATGCATACGTTTTAAAAATTTAAATTGCGCAGCTTGTGTTAATAGTAGAAAAATGCTATGCATACCGTTAGAATCGTCATATACACTAGTTTTTGGAAATATATGTTTCATACTTATGCTAGTTGTAGTATAGAAGCTACGTTGGAAAATGTGAGAAAGGTTGAAAAGTTTTAAGTCAGTTGGAACATTTTACCACGTGGCTCCTGAACTATGCGTAGCACAGGAATAATTCTTTAATATCTAAAAACCTGAGTTTATGGCGATTCTAACGGTATGCATAGCATTTTTCTACTATTAACACAAGCTGCGCAATTTGAATTTTAAAAATGTATGCATTTTTGTACACCCTTTAAATTTGTCATGATCCAAAAATCTTCCAAACATAGGTAATTTGGAAAAACCGGTTTTTAAGGCATAATTTGTTGAAAATCGCTAAGTATTTTTTTTCCTATACAAAACTCCCCAACCCAATGAAGAAATTAAGATATAGATCATTAACTTCTGTCAATAGCAAGTGGGTTAAATTAGGTAAAATTTTTGTCTTATTAAAAAAAAACACCCTGTATAATTAAGATATCCAAAATTAAAAATATAGAAATATTAATTTACCTTCTATTACTCTATCTCTCTATTCCCTATATTAAACCCCACACTAATCTCTGAGAATAATAATTCCTATCCATAATTGTACGCAAAAAATGTATATGTACGCAATTATTGCGTATATTTTGTTGAAAATATGTATTAAACTACGATTTTCCTTATAGTCGGTACACACAAAAATATACTATTATTAAAATAACAGGATGTTTATCTGACTGTGTATATCTGTGTGTACCGATGATCTTGCTTACCGCTGAACCGATATGGTTCTCTCTTATAATGAAGAGTCTCATTGGTCCAACCACCATTTTTTTTCTTCCTTTCATGCATTTTACAGAAAAGTGGTGGATTGACTTAATTAAATAATAAAACTTTGGGTACCAGTGTAATTTACAGTTCAATGTTCCCTTCCTCCCTGTTTATTCATGGTAAAGAACCATAAAGAAAAAGAAAGAGATAAATAAATCATTTCTAAGCATTCAAAATGCAACAAATATTCAGTTACACTGATAATATAAATCAAAAACTTATGAAAGGCGGTTTTAAAACTTTTGTATAAAATTTTGATTAAATCGTTATCACTTATTCTTTTTGACTAAAGATATTTAGATTATGGTAACTATGGATTACATTGATAGATTTTGAGAAAGTTAGTTTATATGTGTCCACTTAGAGCTTGGACCAGTAGCAGTAGGATAACCATTTTTAGGAAACCAAGTTTAGTTTTAAGCACATTTTTGCAATCCTTATCAAAAAGCACATTATCATGTTATCTTCATTTCTTTTTTTTTTATATAAATTATTAACTTCTTCTGAATTTGCATTTAGTATACTATAAAAGAAATCATTAGATTCTAAACTACGAAAATAGATAAATTATCATTTATAAAAACAAACAAAGATAACAACATTCATAACATGATAATAACCCTTTTATTTCTACCCCTTCCACTTTGATGAATTGGACCTCCGGACCTCCGGTTGGGGATGTATTTTTGGGCGAAGGCATTACCCTCTACCCGTAGAAATAGAGATTTCTATATCTTCACCAAAAAATCAATTCGCGCAATTACTCAAAGCTAATATTTTTGGAGTTATATTCTTACCCTACCAAAATTTGTTCTAAGGGGGAAAACAAAATACCCCTACTGGATAAATCGTCCACGAGGGTTATTGCAAGGGGGGAGGGGGTCAATTTCGCATCTACGCTTAAATCTATCCTTATTCAAAGAATTTAAAAACAAAACATTACTTTGAAAAAAAAAACTATTTCTTGGAAGAAAACATTTAAGCAAGCCAACATTCTATGTGGGAAGATTGATATAACGTTGCATTAAATTTTTACATGACAATGTTAGGAGCAAGGCTACACTACAATTCGCCTCTTTAATTTCATTAATTAAGGAGTGAAAGAAAAAATAACTTGTATATTATTACTAGTGGGGCTCCTTAACCTAACCTAAAATAAGCATCGATTTTGTATAAAAGCTCGTTTGTTGTATTAATAATTTTTAATTGTGCAATTTAGTTATGTACATTTTCTTTCTGGTTTATAAAATAAAATTAAAAATATTCGCCTCGCTCCGTTATTATTACATATTATAAAGACAATAATGATCAAATTTGAAATTCGAAGAACGTTTTTTGGAACAAAAACGTTCTTCATGACAAAACGGCTGGATGCAGGGACGTCTAAGCTTTTTTATTTAAAGGGGGTGAAATGAGGGGTTTCAAAGGTGTAGTTTAAACAAATTTAGGTGGTAAAATGTTTGTTTTTAAAAAGTTTTAGGGGGGTAAACAACCCTTTACCCCAACTATTAGACGTCTATGGCCGGCTACACAACATTTTTAAAAGGGTATGGTCCATACATAAAACGCGCGTTTTCATTAGCCATGTGTTTGCTGTTAAATATTGATTCTTGACTTATGTAGATTGATTTAAGCTGTGCTATTTGTTATAATCCACAAAATGCATGTAGAGACACTTGTTACTTTTATATATAACTAGCGGTTACGCCCCCTAGAAGCCTCTAGGGGCATTAAGGTTGGAGGGGGAAAAGTCGACCTCATCCCATTTCAAATTTGTGTTTAAAAGAGTAAAAAATATTTTTGGGGGGAGTGGGGTGAAGACACCCTCCCCAAAAATAGTTAAAAACCTTTCCAGGACCTATAAGAAGCTTCACAGTAAAGGAGAACAATATCGGTTCAGCGGTTAGCGAGATCCTTCGGGACAGACAAAAACGCTTACTACTTTATATAATAGGATGATTATGTAAAAATAAACGTAGCAGCTGTACGTACGTGCAGCTGTTTTGCTAATAGCAGTCTCTGAAATATAAAAAAGTTTTCTTTCAAATCTGACATGTTCCAGTTATGCTTATAATTACAATGTCAAAAAATCTGATATTCATAAATGCCAAAAAAATATTTAAATTCACCGTCTTTTGTTTTCTATGGGTCAGGATTCATAAATGTCTTCAAGACATTTTTTTGACTATGAGAGGTTTTATTATATTAGACAGGGGGTGAGGGGAGGTTACTTACCCCCCCCCCCCCCCCCCCAAATAAGTATTGCCCTAACGGATATAGAATACGTAGATATACTGACAGGGAAAATTTTTGTCGTTATTTTAAGAAACTAATATTGACCTCATTTATTGGTCAGCTATTTTATAACGATATATTTATATCGTTATTTTAGACAGCTGTAAGTATCTCTTTGTCTTTATTAGAGTGAATGAAAATTCGGTGCAACATCCAAGTAATTATACATTGATTGTTATAATAATTTTCTTTACTCAATAAAAAACAACCAACATACTCAATATAATTTTAAAAATTAAATCTTATAAAAGTACAAAAAAATCTTGTCTTTACAAGTCATAACCAGAATTAAATGCATAAAAGCATAAAAGAAACTTTTTTTTTGAAAGTCATTTACTTGCATGTGACTTTAAATAAAATAAAAATATAATTATACACAAGGTCTTTTAATTTTAAGTCGTCTCCTTTTTTTAACCCGTTTTCCATTATGGCTCCAAGACCGATTAATATCCGCTGGATTAGAACCGGTTCTCGTTAATATCCGCGGAAAGCTTTCTATAAAATGATGCGAAACTATTTTAAGCACAGCAACTTTACATTTACATACAGTACATATATTGATGATTTTTTACAAAGTGACGGTTGAGCACTGAAAACCCTCTCCCCAATTTTTTTTAGAAAACATAGATAAAAATCACCCCTTCTTCCCTTATTTTCAAAAAAAAGAGTATTTAGGGGGGGGGGCGATTCTTCGTATTTTTCACTGTAAGTTTTCTCCTATTTATAGCCTCTGTGGGGGGCTCCAACCCTGCTGGGCCAATTGCCTAACCCAATATAACCATACCTCACCTAAAATAACCTATAAAAAAATTTTTAAAAATATGACGAATCGCCCCTTAAGGGGCCTTTCCACGAAAGGGTCTTTTCCCAATGTTTTTTTTGTTGTTGTTTGAAATCGATTCAATTGGTTGTTTTATATAAACTTTGATGTATAGCTGAAATAACAGTTAGCTTGTGTCGTGAAAATGCTATTGTTTTATTTTCATTTAATTGTTCTAGGTGAATCATTAGCATTTTCTTGCAAGGATCTAAATGGATAAGACAATGGACGATAAATTAATGCTCATCTCTAATGATGACACACAAAATTACACCATCTGTAGATTAAAAGTGGTGGTTGAATCGTTTGAACATTCAACTTAATAAACCAACCAATCAAAAATCAGTAAAATCCCCCAAAGTTGTACATCCAACGACTAAGAAAACTTTGGGGACTAGCCACAAAATGTTTGTGTGATTTATAATTTTTGTGTTGTGTAAACAATTTTTCACAAAAATAAACTTTAAATCATAATACTCCCAGGGCTAACAAAACTGGATATAATTTTCCATTCTATTCTTTACGGAAAACTGTCTACATTACAGTGCGATAAATAACTATTTTGAAATGTAGAAAGGTTTTATCCCATTTTGTCTCCTATTAGAAACTGTGTTGTAAGAAGTATGTGCCACTGTTTTTATGATTTATTAACTAAATAACATTACATTTCCTTTGGATAAATGTAACTACAACGACTATAAAAAAGAAACTTTATTTTATTCGTAGGTCCTTAATTAATAGATACAAAAAAGCAAGGCCTGGCACCCGTCAGCCGCGTTTAAATTTCAGATATATACCTAATACAATTTTAAAATCAGCTGGAAGTCTAAATCTGACCTAAATATGACAATCCCTCTTTTAAAAAAATAATTTCATAGCATCCAAACGGGTTTAAATTTAAGGCTTAGTCGTGGCTGACGCACGGCTGCCGAGCCCTTCTGAATAAAGTTAAGGTATAGAGGAGGCGATATTGAAGGGAAAATTAAATTCATAGGACTACTATAAGATATATTCTTCTTATAAACTCACTTATTCGCTGTTCTCAATATAAAATTTTATTTTAAGCTTCGCTACTAATGGCTGTTTTCACAGGGATCTAAAGGGATAAGAAAATAGATGATTAATTGATGTACATCCCCAATGATGATACACAAAATTATCTCTTCTGTAGATTAAAACTATTGGTTGAAAGGATTGAACATTTAACTTAATGAATCAACCAATCAAATTTCACTAAGGTCCCCAAAGTTGTTAAGCAAACGAATAATAAAACGATACTATAAAACTTTAGGAATAGTGTATGATAATCTTTCTTTGATGTTCTTATCCCTGATACATTTTTATAATGTATATGTTTTATAATGATTGTAATAAAATGATTATGAATAATTTCTCACAGTTTTATCCATCTATTTTCAACAACATATAATTTAAACAAGCATGTCAACATCCAAATTTGTGAGTCTATGAAAAGCTTTAAAATGCTGCAGTATTAACGTTATCCTTTAAAATAGCTCATATGACTGGAAAATCTGTCAAAATTAAATTCTATAAAACAGTAATTTTATTTTCGTATCCTAAAGAATTAAACTAAGGAAAAAACATTGGGCTGTTTATTACACTAGTCCACAAAGTTTTTTTTATGAACGTTTTCTTATTTGTTGGCCTAACAACTTTAGGGACTTTTTTGGTTCATTAATTTAAGTGTCCAAACGTTTTAACCACTGAATACAATCTAGAAAATGGTTAATTTTCTGTATCATTAGTGGGGACGTTCATCAATTTATCTGCCATTGTCTCATTCCATTAGATCCCTGATCAAACTATTGTTGCTTATAGAAGAGATTTGCTTTGAAAAACACCTGTTATGCTTTTTATATTCACATACTAGAACCGTCCTTAATAAATTGCTAGACATAAAATGTATGGTGTGTCCTTACTTCCGCCTAATGTTTCAAAATTATATAAACAAGGATGACAACATCCATAAAGCGAGGCTCTGAAACTATAAGAAAAACTAAACTTAACACTTGTATAGTGTCAGAACTGAATAATAACATATAAGAAGCTTTACTGTAAAGGACAACCATATCGGTTCAGTGTATTTAAAGCAATAATACTTTATAACAATATACAAAAGTAATGATACACCACTACTTACGTGTTATCAAAAATTTCTGAAGAAAAATTTCGGGAAATTTTCTCAGAGGGCTTTTACTTGATGAGGAAGTAGTTAAAGTTTGGGATCATGTTTAACATACAAAGTACAGTATACTTCCATCAGATTTGACGTCTATTTTTGACCATAGGTCTAGCAAAACTGTCTATTTTTTCAGGGTTAATACAATGGATGTTAAATTTATGCACACCCTATACTACGATAAATCAAATTACCCAATTCTGGACAAAATTAGCCAATAAAGATTTAATAAAGTCCCCAAAGTTTTAAGCCAACTGATGAAAGAACGGGTGTATAAAACTTTGGGTACCAACTGTATGATTTACAGCCCAAAGTCTCCTCTCTGAAGTTTGCACATCATTAGAATTGAAAAAAACTAGTCTATAAATAATCTGAAATATCCAAGACTAAATATTACATATTGAACGCACGGGTAGAGAAAATGCGCATAAAATATGACTCTACAATATGGTTGTCCATAGACATAGACATCGTTTAAAATAATACAAAAATAACGTCCTTTCGTCATATATTTGACTTGATACAAAATATAATATATAATGTTAATAATTATGTATATTTGAACAAAGGGGGGGGGGCGTAATGACATAAGCTCTTAAACCGTGAGCAAAATGGTCTAAATATTGAGCTAGACCCTTCAAACTTGGTATATAAGCTTAGTCCTATAGGTATTACATCTAAATGGCAAAAAAATCCAAAATTTTTTATTTTTAGGTTAGGTTAGGTAAGAAAAACCCTGCGGAAATGGGGTTTTTAGGCTTTTTTTGGTCTATTTTGATGTGGAAACTTGCCTTAAATTGTTTTTTCTTAGGGTTTGAACTTAAATACACTGTATCTATTCATATGGACATTATTTAAGATGATTCAGCAAGTCGTGGACCGACCCCAGGGGGCTAGGTGGGTAGCCCGCAGGGGTTAAGTTCATTTTTCCCAATATATTTGTTGTGATACATCAAATTATAGGTTTTTTAGGTCAAGGAACTCAAATTCAGAGCTAAAATAAGCATTAGACTAATCTGAAGCTAGCCCCAGCGGGCTTAGTTGGTGGCCCGCAGGGGTTAAGTGCATTTTTATCAATATATATCTTGTTATATATCAAACTATAGGTTTTTTAGGTCAAGAAACTCAAATTCTGAGCAAAAATTAGCATTAGACTGACCTGAAGCTAACCCCCCCGGGCTAGGTTGGTTTTCTGCAGGGCTTAAGAGCATTTACCTAACCTAACCTAGAAACTTACTTATATTTTTATAGGTTTCTTTCTTGAATAAACTGTGTCTATTAATGAAGACTTTATTTAAGATGATCCAGCAAGTCGGGGACCGACCCCAGCGGGCTAGGTGGGTGGCCCGCAGGGGTTAAGTGCATTTTTTCCAATATATATGTTGAGATACGTCAAATTATAAGTTTTTTAGGTCAGTTAACTCAAAATCAGAGCTAAAATAAGCATTAGAATAATCTGAAGCTAACCCCAGCGGGCTAGCTGGGTTGCCCACAGGGCTTAAGTGCATTTTACCTAAGCTAACCTAGAAACTTATTATTTTTTTTAGGTTTTTTTCTGGAATAAACTGTTCATTCATGAGGACCTTATTTCAGATGATTCAGCAAGTTGAAGACCGACCCCAGCGGGCTAGGTGGGTGGCCTGCGGGGGTTAAGTGCATTTTCCTTAATATATATGTTGTGATAAATCCAACTATAGGTTTTTTAGGTCAAAGAACTCAAATTCAGAGCTGAAATAAGCATTAGACTAATCTGAAGCTAACCCCAGCGGGCTAGATAGGTAGCCCATAGGGCTTAAGTGCATTTTACCTAACCTAACCTAGAAACTTACATTTAATATTTTTTTTAGGTTTTTTTTTCAAATAAACTGTCCATTCATGAGGACCTTATTTCAGATGATCCAGCAAGTCGAAGAACGACCCCAGCGGGCTAGGTGGGTGTCCCTCAGGGGTTAAATGCATTTTTTTAAAGTATGTGTTGTCATACATCCAACTACCTATAGGTTTTTAAGGTCAAAAAACTCAAATTTACAGCTAATAAAAGCATCAGACTAATCTAACGCTAGCCCCAGCGGGCTAGGTGGGTTGCCTGCAAGTCTTAAGTGCATTTTACCTAACCTAACCTAGAACCTTACTTGTTTTTTTATGGTTTTTTTCTGGAATAAACTGTGTCTATTTATTAGAACATTATTTAAGATTTAAGACCCCAGCAGGCTAGGTGCGTGGCCCGCAGGGGTTAAGTGCATTTTTAGTTGTCATACATAAAATTATAGGTTTTTTAGGTCCAGAAATTCAAAGGGGTATTTTCACGAAATGCATTTGAACTTAATTTAGTGAACTGCATTTTTTTTCCTGGTTAATTGGTTAAACTACATTTATATGGCATATATTTGAAAGAATTTAAATTTTGATAGTACAATGTTAGCGGTGGAAGAATTTAATATGCTAATGGGATACAATTTTTAAATTTAATGTATACCACATACCACGAAAAAACTAGCATCAGGTTGCTATTGTGTTTTTTTTTTAGCTCCAAATTGACTTAAAAAACCTATAGTTTGATGTATAACAACACATAATTTGGAAAATTTACCTCTGCAGGCCACCCACCTAATCCGCGGGGGTTAGCCTTAGGTCAGTCTAATGCTTAAAATAGCTCTGAATTTGAGTTTCTTGACATAAAAAACCTATAATTTGATGTATGACAACACATACTTTAGAAAAAATGCACTACACCCCTGTGGGCCACCCACCTAGCCCGCTGGGGTCGGTCCCTAACTTGCTGGATTATCTAAAATAATGTCCTCATTAATAGACACAGTTTATTCAAGGAAAAAAACAAAAAAGAATAAGTAAGTTTCTAGGTTAGGTTAGGTAAAATGCACATAAGCCCTGTGGAAAATCTACCTAGCCCGCAGGGGTTAGCTTCAGGAAAGTCTTATGCCAATTTTAGCTCTGAATTTGAGTTTCTTGACCTTAAAAACCTTTATTTTGATACATAACAAGATCTATATTGGAAATAATGCATTTAACCCCTGTGGGCCACCAACCTAGCCCGCTAGGGCTAGTTTCAGATTAGTCTTATGCTAATTCTAGCTCTGAATTTGAGTTAACTGACCTAAAAAACTTATAATTTGATGTATCTCAACATATATATTGGAAAAAATGCACTTAACCCCTGCGGGCCACCCACCTAGCCCGCTGGGGTCGGTCCCCGACTTGCTGGATCATCCTTAATAAAGTCCTTATGAATAGACACAGTTTATTCAAGAAAAAAACCTGTGAAAATATAAGTATATTTCTAGGTTAGGTTAGGTAAATGCTCTTAAGCCCTGCAGAAAACCAACCTAGCCCGGGGGGGTTAGCTTTAGGTCAGTCTTATGCTAATTTTCGCTCAGAATTCGAGTTTCTTGACCTAAAAAACCTATAGTTTGATATATAACAAGATATATATTAGAAAAAATGCACTTAACCCCTGCGGGCCACCAACCTAGCCCGCTGGGGCTAGCTTCAGATTAGTCTAATGCTTATTTTAGCTCTGAATTTGAGTTCCTTGACCTAAAAATCCTATAATTTGATGTATCACAACAAATATATTGGGAAAAATGAACTTAACCCCTGCGGGCTACCCACCTAGCCCCCTGGGGTCGGTCCCCGACTTGCTGAATCATCTTAAATAATGTCCATATGAATAGATACAGTGTATTTAAGTTAAAACCCTAAGAAAAAACAATTTAAGGCAAGTTTCCACATCAAAATAGACCAAAAAAAGCCTAAAAACCCCATTTCCGCAGGGTTTTTCTTACCTAGCCTAACCTAAAAATAAAAATTTTTGGATTTTTTTGCCATTTAGATGTAATACCTATAGGACTAAGCTTATATACCAAGTTTGAAGGGTCTAGCTCAATATTTAGACCATTTTGCTCACGGTTTAAGAGCTTATGTCATTACGCCCCCCCCCCTTATATATTTAACTATGGCAAATTTAGAGAATATTCAGAAGGAGGATATGTTTTTTAATTTCTGAATTTATGAATAGCTCCTAAAATTAGCCAATCGCGTTTCTCCTTGTCAAATACCATCGTATTATTGGTTGATTTTCTATATAACTTTGAATATTTGGGAATTTTCATTATATCCTATTAAAGTAAGTAGAAAGTTTTTTTTTTGTTGAAGCATATGATCTCAATAACTACTGAGCCAATTGGATTTTCTATTTTTCACATAGGAGTTAGGACCTGTGATGTTTTTAGGCTAATTAACCTAAAGATTTAAGTCGAGGAATGGCTTTTTTGCTATTTTAACTCTCTCTCCCCCTTCTAATACTGTGCCCCTAGATGCTAAGGGTGTATCCTCTTGTGTGATCTAAACAAGATAAGAATAAAACACTAGAGGGGGGAAGGGGTTAAATAAACTGTATCTCCCCATCACTGACCTTGTGCCGACTCGCAATTGGGTCAATGAAAACTTACCAGGCAGCAGAAAACAATTTGCTAGCAGACGAAAAGGGTAATTGGAAAAGGAAGGGAAGTAGTTAAACATCTATACTATAGATCTATTTAAAAAAGCATGTAGAGTTGGAAAAATCTTTCTTTTATTGTTCTAAATAGGCAATCAAAGTTTTAAATGTAATTCAAGCTTAAATGACAGAAAACAGTTAAACACACTAAACATATTTGACTTCTTGTTTTCTTATGTGATTTAGCCATGTTATTTATAATTGCTCAGCTACTCTATAAATGGTATCTGTCCGTCCGTCCATCTGCCAAAAGCCACTTCAGAAAAAACAAAATTTAAAAAGATAAACATTTAAATATTTGGATATAGATTTCCTTAACTATTAAATATTTTTGATATAAAAATGTATGTGTATGCAATTTCATGGTTAGATTTTTTACACCATACATTTTGTACATAGTTTTACTTTTCGAGTTTTTCAAATATCATATTTTCAAAATAAAGAAATTTTAAAAATATTAAGTCATCTTAAAAAGGTATAATTTAATGGAACAAAACTTGCGGATATTCTTAGTTATTGGGTCTCTATAGGAGTAAAGCTATGTGCTATGTTAGCTATCAACAGTATTATCCTTGTTCGGATCATAAAATTTTCTAAATTCCTATTCGTGGTGTAAATATTTAATTGGACCAAATGACGGTTCTATAATGATATACGTGGTTAATCTATCTGTTTCTAATTTATTATAAAAGTAACAGGATGTGTGTGTTTGTCTGTCTGTACCGAAGAATCTCTCTAACCGGTGAACCGATATGGTTTTCCTTTCCAGTGTAGATTCTCATATGTCCAGAGAACATTCATGATTATTTTGAGGGAGGGTACCACCAACCTCCCAATACAAATTGCCCCCGCCAAAAATTAAGCACCTCCGCCCCCTGGTTCATTATAAAAACAGATTGATTATGTTACCCGAAATTATTGGTTGAACAGTTAGGAACCAACTAATAATAATTCAAGAACTGAGCCCAACTTTATAGAGGTAACAAATAAGATAATTGGGTTTAAACATTTGGGTACATTGATGTACATCCCAATTGATGATACACAAAATACCCCTTCTATAGATTAATATTAATGGTTGAAACATTTGAACACTCACCTTAATAAACCAACCAATCAAAATTCAATAAAAGTTCCCAAAGTCGTTAAGCCAATGAATAAGAAAACGTTATTGTAAAACTTTGGGGACTAGTGTACTAAACAGCCCATTGCCTCCTCTCTCTTTTTGAATGAATAAAGTCTTATGTTGATCTAATAACAGCAAAACTGTTAATCTAGATGTATATGTGCAGTGCATGGACCGGATATAAATCTAAATATGCACGAAATCTCGCCTAATATAGAATCACAATTTCTCTCTCTCTCTCTCTTTTTCACAAGGTGTTGTCATAAAATCACAAATAATCACATGTTTTGATCTTTTATAGACCATTTTAAGTTCTAAGGTGAAACACATATACTAAAAGACGGTTTTAAGCGGGGATCCAAAAAAAACAGTTTTAGAATAAGATAACGTTATAATAAAACTTTATGTACGATTGTTTTTAAGACAATTACCGACTGACAGACTGATTAAAATTAATAGCAGCCTTTGGTCGGGCAGTTATGTTTTTAAGAAGCAAAGCTAATTTAGGGCAAACCTATAAAATACATACTAGAGGTAGGATGTCCAACAACTTTTTTATCATATGGATGGTAAAACTCTAGCATCAATCTAGGGAAACAATACTTCAAGTAACCATTCTGACGTAATTATTATTATACAGTAACTTTGCTTTCAATCCTGTCAAATTTAGTATATTGTCATGTATATGTCGATAATATGTCAGCTACGACCACTTTCATTCAATAACATACAATTGATAAAATAAAAAATATTAATGATATCATATAAAAACATCTATAAAGGCAAAGCTCTACAAACAGAAGGTCAAAGAAACATTAACACTTGTATGTAGAGTTTCAATACTTAATAAGCAAAATATAAAAATTGCAATTTAAGTCTAAACAAAATTGTATGTCAATTATATGTTGCTACTGGTAATATATCCAGGGATCTTAAGGGATAAGGCAATTGACGATAAATTGATTCACATTACCAATGATAATGAACATTTTAACCCTTCTGTAGATCAAAACTATTGGTTGAAAATTTTGGAAACTTGTAGTGTACGTACAATCATCCAATCACAAGTTTTAGAGTCAACCCTTCATGGAAATAATATCTTAAGGGATAAGACAATGGACGATAAATTGATTTACATTCCCAATGATAATGAACATTTGAACCCTTCTGTAGATCAAAACTGTTGGTTGAATAGTTTGGGTACTAGTAATTTCAAACCAATACAGTTTTTGGGTCCACAAATAAGAAAATGTGGTTATAAAACTTTGGGTACCAGTGTAATAAACCTCCCAATCTCCTTGGAAAATACTAAAATTAGCGAATTCCTGTGCACACCTGACTCCACTTGTTGCATGAAAAATTTTGCATTTCTACACAAATAATAAAACCAAAACATAAAAATTACATCACTAAAAATTTTTAATTTTATGCAATTAAAGCTACATTTTATATTGTAATTTACTAAGTTTTTAAATCATCACTATGAATCATTTAAATCTAATGAATAAATTAAGAATTTAAACATCACGATCACGTTGTAATACTTTATTTTTTGTATGACTTTGCTTTACCAAAGTCAAATTTAAAACTGAAGAAAAATTTCTTCTCTCGATGCCACCCCCCTCCCTTTCACTTGGGGGTTTCCCACTCCCCTTTTTTCGCGGGCGGTTTAACATTCTCTCAACCCCACCCCGGGTGTGCAACCACCCCCCCCCCACTTTTTGTGTATGCATTCATCATGTAATAATCGTTCTCCCTTTTTCTTACACACCTTTCCCTTTCTTGAAAAGACTGTACGTTTGAGAATATTTTTTTCTTCAATTTAAAATTATGACAATTAATTATATTGAAAATGTAAAAGCACATAATAATATATTTAGCAGTTATCTAAAGGAATAAGACAATGACCGATAAATTGATGTACATTCCAAATGATGATACACAAAATTACCTCATAGGTAGATTACAATTAGTGGTTAAAACGTTTGTACAGCCAATCAATTCCCCTATTCAATAACAGTCCCCAAAGTTGTTAAGCCAACACATAAGAAAAAGTTATTATAAAACTTTAGGGACTTGTGTAATAAATAGCCCATCGTCTTCTCTCTCTCTCTCTCTCTGTATATTTATGAAAATATCAGTGGCAAATAAATTTATAATTCATAATAGCTGTTAATTTTGAAAAGGGGGGGGGGAGTGGTTACTGTAAGTAAACCAAATCGGTCCGGTGGCTTATTGGTATTAACAGGACAACAAATGGACTAGAGGACCGTCATATTTGAAAATATTTTTTTTGTATTGATAATTGCATAAAAATATTTAAAATTTGAAATGTACGGTCCATTTAAGTATTGCTCATACTACAACTTTGCAGGTAGGCACAACCAAGCATATTCTCACAACTATTTGAGATGACGCAACTTTTAGTTTAAATCATAAATCCTAAGAATTAATACTTAAAAATATGAATTTAATTGTGTATTATTTTCTAATATTTTACAATTAAATAAAGAGATCAAAATATTTTTAAATCTATTTTTAGCTATATATATGTTAATTTACTAAAAGTTGCATCATGCCACAATTTGAATGGTTTACTAAAAGCCGTAATGGTTTACATATATGAAGATTACGGTTGAATGGGATAAGATTAAAAGTGTGTTTAATATCAGGGAGGGAGGGGCACTTTGGACTGTAAATTATAATGGTACCCAAAGTTTTATAACCAGATAGTCGTTGACTTAAAAGTAGTGTCAAAACTTTACAACCAATAGTTTAACCTACAGGAGGGATAATTTTATTTATCATTACAGGGAATGTGTATCAATTGATCTTATCCCTTTAAATCCCTGGCTTTATATCCACATTTTTTTCTATTCAAAAATTGTTTCAAGCTATCTTTTAAACGTTTATTTGTAATATGCCTTTGTAACTAAATTGAGGCCTAAAAATTAATAAAAATCATTAAAAAGAAAAATGTCTTCTGAGATCTAATTTAAGTAAATATGTACATAAGTAACGCAGAAATAGCCGGTCATATAACAGTAGAATGTTATTCAGAAAAATTGTATTTTGGTAAATTTTGTCAGTTAAAATTTCCAATAGATTAAAGCTTTAAGCTTACTAAATGTCTCTTTTTTTCTAAATTTAAAAATCTGTCAAATAAAAGAAAATTGCATGGTAGTCTATGGTTCTAGTTATAGAGCATATGCGCTTCTAATAATTTCAAATATATGATAATAATTATTGAAATGGTTACTGTTGTATTTTGAAAGACAAAAAAACTCCACATTAGGTCGACGCTATTTGGTAGGGGGTGAAAATGGGGAAGGGCCGGTAAAGCGCCCAAAAAATGTCTAGTGAGTGAGAATGCAAGGGGGGCGGGATGTACTCTAATCGTCAATATGGTTAGAGTTTAAAGAATTTCTCATGGGGTTAGGAAAAATTACACCCTACTCCTCCCCACCCACCTCTTACATAGCTTTGCATTTTTAAAACTTTTATATAATTTTTGTACATATTTGATTTCAAATAACCATATCAATATTCTAGTAAATGGGGAAAGTGATTAGAATTTTTAAAAAGTTTTAGAGTTACCTATTTTATTAATGTAACAATTCATATTAGTCCCATAAATAGCTTAAAGTTTAATGTGATTTCAGTAATTATTAGATTCTTAGAACCACATCTCTGCCTGTCTTCTTAGGCCTAGGGAAAAATTGGAAATGGTCGATTTATGGGGGGGGGGGGGTATGGTAGTGGAATAAATGGGTAGTTCCTCAAGTGGAGAGAAAGGGAAAGGGTGCCTAAGGTCATATCCTTGTGTGTTTGTGTGTGTGTGAGTGAGGGTGTGTGTATGTATATGTGTGTGTGTGTGTGTTTTGCACATGCACTCATGTGTAAGTGTGCTTACCCGGCTATTAAAAACAATAACAGGCCTATTTGCTCTACTTTATGCCTTTACTAGCGGCTACGCACCCAGAGGCCTCTACAGAAGGGCACTTTTCAATTTTAGTTTAACATTTTTTTTTGGGTGGGGGGAATGTTTTCTAGGGCAATAAATCTTGAGAAGAGGTAATAGCCTTCCCCCAAAATAGTTATCAACCTTCACAGGATTTATGAGATTGAAATCATATCTGTTAAGCGGTTAGCCAGATCCTATGGTACACAGACAGGCTCAAGACATCCTGTTACTTTTTTCTAAACCAGGCTATATTGAAAATTAGTCAGAAAATCCATGAATTGTTATAAAACTAGGCATGGGGTGAACCATGAAGGGGGAGTTTTTCCACACACCCAATAAAATTTATATTTAAAAGGATGAATTTCCTTTTTCACATCCATTAAGGTTTAAAACCCCTTTCAAGACCCCGTGCACGCCACATAAACAAGGACAAAACTAATGATAAGTAGCGGAGCGTAATAAATAATGCGGAATATCAAAGAGAATCTACACATGAAACAAGCAGATATATTTTAGATTGCAGCTCACCTGTTTTTCTTCTCATTTTTAATTCTAAATAGCAACTGAATGGTTTACTTTGAATTAACTTAAAATCTTTATGATAACTCATTTATTCTTTACAATCCATTGGTATTGTTACTACGCTACTTATTGTCATATTTGAACTTTTTTTATTGAAAGAAATGAAATATTTTGTTGAAAAGACGCCATTTTAAAAATTCTTCATAATCATTGTGTAGTATGAATGGATTAATCTAAAGAGGTTTAGTGATTTTTTTTTATTTATAAGAACTCAAATTTCATTTATAATTAGATAACCTACTACTCTATAAACGATCGTGTATGTCCGTTTGTCCTTATATCTATCTGTCCTTTCTTCTATCAGTCTTTCCTTCTGTCTGTTCTTCATTCTGTCTGTCTTTCTTTCCGTCTGTCCTTCTTTCTATATGTCCTTTCTTCTGTCTGTCCTTTCTTCTGTCTTACCTTTTCTTTGATTGTCCTTCCTTCTTTCTGTATTTTTGTCTTTCTGTCCTTTTTTCTGTCTTTATTTCCTTCTGTCTGTCCTTCCTTCTTTCTGTCCTTCATTATGTCTTTCCTTCCTTCTGACTATCCTTCTGTTTGTCCTCCCTTCTGTCTGTCCTCCCTTCTGTCTGCCCTTCCTTCTTTCTGTCCTTCCTTCTGTCTGTCTTTCTTTCTGTCTGTCCTTTCTTCTTTCTGACCTTCCTTCTTTCTGACCTTTCTTTTGTATGTCCTTCCTTCTGTCATTCTTTCCTGCTGTCTGTATTTCCTTCTATATATCCTTCATTTTGTCGGTCCTTCCTTCTGTCTGTCCCTCCTTCTGTCTATACTTCCTTCTGACTATTCTTCTGTTTGTCCTTCCTTTTGCCTGTCCTTCTCTTTGTTTGTCCTTCCTTCTGTCTGTTCTTCCTTCTGTCTGTCCTTCCTTCTGCCTGTTCTTTCTACTGTCTATCTTTACTTATATGTCCTTCCTTTTGTTTGTCCTTCCTTGTGTCTGTATTTCCTTCTGTGTGTCCTTCCTTTTGTATGTCCTTCCTTCTGTCAGTATTTCATTCTGTCTGTCTTTCTATCTGTCTGTACTTCCTTCTGTCTGTCTTTCTTTCTGTCTGTCCTTTCTTCTATCTGTCCTTTCTTCTGTCAGTCTTTTTTCTGTCTGTTCTTCCTTCTGTCTTCTGTCTTCTTCATTCTGTCTGTCCTTTTTTCTGTCTATTCCTCTGTCTGTCTTTTTTCCTGTCCTTCCTTTAAATCTCCTTCCTTATGTCTGTCTTTTCCTTTTTCTGTCTTTGCTTCTTTCTATTTACAAATGTCTGAAAATTAGAGAGATAGATGTTTCAAGTTTTACCATGTGAGCAAAAATTAACATTAGTTTTAGAATACCCATTCTAGCATGATCAATATTTAGAAAATATGCTAAATAACTACCAAAATGTAATAAAAGTAAGTTTAGGTATAAATAATGACGTAAAAAAATAATTACAGAGAAAAAGAGCTTGATGTTTGCTCCTTCACCAATTAATTTTTAGGCGCATTGCAATTCTAATAGTAGCAATGTCCCTCACTGACCCCATTTACAATAAATATAAGTTGCTTTAAGTTTCTGCTTCCCTCACTGACTGGCTGCCTTACTCCTTCTAACAGATATATTTTATACTACTTTTGATGGTCTAATTTTTAATATTTTAAGGCATTTTTAATATATTGTACACTAAGTTACTTTTTAAAAATTCTGACACATTCTATAATCTTCAAATGTCCAAGGAGTAAGATGACAACAAAAACTAAATTAATATCACTTTCTTTATTTCTCCATAAATCTAATAAATGTTATTCATTTTATGTTAAATCATATAAAGAACAAATACATATCAGTATCTATGACCATTTCAGTCTTGTTTTTAATCTACTAATACCATATGAGCACTTTTATAATTTGTTTGCCAATAATTTTTCCAATTTCCACTGTATTTGCTATAAAACATTTTACAAAAAGCACTTCTACAGACTAGCATTATCATTATTGGGTGTTTTCATAAGAGGTTTTTTTCAATGTTGACAATATAATACATTGAAAAACATTTAAAATTCAAAGATTTTTTATGTCTTGGTTCAAAGACTTTCATTTCCAAATTAATCTCAAAATAATTTTTAAACGTTGAGAATCACTGCTATCAAAAAAATTATGGTGGAAAAGAATATCTCAGGTTCCTTCATATTATAGATGGACCTAAAACTTCAATAACAAAAGGTATATTAGGAGGGTTCTCATTGATGAAATGACTCTGATTGGTTAAAGCCTCATGAAGGGGTTTTAAAATGTTATTTTTTAAAGAAAAGCTTTTGTAACAATAGAGCTGAGGTGGATTCTTAAAAAAAAATTGCCCCACTAATCGCTTAGTGGGGCAAAATTGTTTTCGTGAAAAATCCTCCAAAATCACATAAAAAATTTTAAGAATCCACCTCTGGTTCATAGGTTTTTCTGTATATATGTAACATGAAGCTAATATGAATAATTCCTATTTATTAAAATTTTCCTATTTATTCCTAACTTACTGGGTATAATAATTCCTGCAAAAGTTCAATACCCAAAGTTAATGACTATTAAGCAAACAGAGCAACTTTTCCAATATCAAAATTCTATACTTCTTTGACTAATGGTTATTACACAGTAAGAAATAAAACACATTTAGTTGGGCAAGGTCTGGAACAGGCCAAACAATGGATATGAAAGTATTTCTCATCATTAATATTATTTTCATATCAAGTTCAAAAGCAAATCAACTAAGCCTAAGGGGCTATGGTGATGATATGCTACAAAACCTAAAAACAAATGCAACATTTACTTTTGACAATGTCAACATGATTGCAACAGCCAATGATGGCTCTGGTGTTACAGTGAAAGGAACAAAAGTCAAGGATGATATTTATGATTGGCAGCTGAAAGTCATTGATCAAATTGTAGCAACCTTAAAGGACCAGAAAAACATAACAGGAACCAACAACTGGAATATTACCTTTAAAAGTGGAGTTGAAAAATGGAGGCTGCTTAACTTTCATACATGCAAACCTGACCAATTCCCATGCAGCAATGGAGATTGTGTCTCAATGGATGAAAGATGCAATCTAGTACCAATGTGTGATGACTTATCAGATGAAGATGATTGTTCAATATTTACAGTCAAAGATGGTTATAACAAAAATATCCCCAATGTCAAAAGCAAGAATGAAACAATAAACGTGAAGATCAGAGTGACTATTATTGATGTGTATGTAGATAGTCTTAAATCTAACTCATTTACAACCATTTTTGACCTAGAAACAACTTGGAATGACCCTGGCCTGATGTTCATGAATCTTCAAGATCAAGATTTCAACAATCTAATTTTGCCTGAAGACCAAGAACAACTCTGGACTCCAAATATAACTTTTGAAGAAATCAAAGACAGATCACAGGAAAATGTTGCCATTAATGGTAAGCTACTAAAAATAAAGAAGAAATCTGAAGCTCTGGAAGATGATCCAAAAGTCTTGGTAAGGAACAGATTGTACAAAGGGGAAGAAAATGAATTGACACTATCAAGTATGTGCTCTGTCAGCTTTTACTGCAGATTTCAAACTCATCAATATCCTTTTGAGGACATGAAATGCCAGATGAACATGACAATTGGTGGAATGAAAGCAGATCTAACTAACATTGACAACGATAGCAAATTGACGGCAAATGTAACCTATTTTGGAGAATATGAAATTATTGAAGCGTTTACAAAAGAGCTATCATCTGATAATGGCAAGAACACGTTGACTATTAATTTCAGCTTTAAACCAGCATTCAAGTACCCACTGCTAAACTGGTATCTGCCTCTGTTTGTTTTAATCTTGGTATCGCAACTGACAGCCTTCCTAGATCTCGAAAGGTTTTATGACACTGCCCTTGCAGTAAATGCAACAATATTTGTTGCGGTATCATCGTTCTTTACATCAATCACAACTACACTCGCACCATCTGGATCTGAAAAAATGACTAACTTTGAATTTTGGCTGACTATTACATTTATTTATCCTTTCCTAATGATTTTATTTCAGGTAATAAGCAAAATAAGCACAGTCTTTGAAAAAACTAATAACTCTGATAATATCAATAAATAAAACAACAGATATGATATGAACAGCAACTGAATTATGTTTCACATCAGAACTGTTATTTAATTTATATTATAAAAAACAGATCTATCGTATAGATATATATATACAGATTACTACCGCCTTCCCTTTTTCTGCGAGCAAATTGTTTTCTGCTACTTTGAACCATTGGTTGATTTTTAATGACCCAATTAAGAGTCGGCAAAAGGACACTGCAATGGGAAGATACAGTTAGTTAACCCATTCCCCCTCTAGTGTTTTACTCTAATTAATAAAAGTAATGCAAAAAAATATATTTCTTATTTAGGTTGTTGGTGCAATTTTTGCAGAGATGAAGGCTATGCACAGAATCTTGAAATTAATGATGAGAGTTGTAATACCATTGTTGTACATTACCTTTCTGGTTTTATACTTCCTGACTCCGACATTTGATTTCTTTGGTCGTTTGGGTTTTACTGGAAAATAAGTATCTTTGGGAACAACAAAATGTTAAAAATTAAGGTAAAGTTAATAACGTTTAGTTTATATCACTAGCTGCAGAGCCCCTAGTATCTAGAGACTATGTATTAAGAGGGTTAGAAATGGCAAACCATCCCAAAACTAAAATCTACATTAAAAGTAGCAGGAAAACAATCCTGGCACTCAATCAATTGAGTTAAAATCTTGAGACGAAAAATCTTTAATACTTTATTTGATAGGATACACTGTATAAAGTCTCTGCTCCAGCTATTGCAATAATTATCAAAGATCTCTATCTTTATCTTAAGTTAAAACAAAACTTCTACTTGGACTCTTGCTCCATTTCTATATACCAATTTGGATCATGGGAAGAAAACAAAGTAACATATTTGTCATATTTATAGCTGATTATAAATCAATACCTTGAAAAATTCAGTCTGACTCAAACTTCATATTTTTCTTTTTAAGATTAAAAACTTTTAAAATTTAAAACTAACATTAGATTGTTTAAAGTAATTAAAACTTTATATTTCTAAACAATACAAATGTATTTATATTATTCTTATATGTATTTAGATGTGAATTTTTATTCTAATATTTATGTAATATCTTTTATCTTGTATAATTATCTTAATGTATTAATGTTCTCCTTTTAAAAATAAAAATTTTCATGTATCATGTTTTCTTCTTCATCTATTCAGTTTCAGTAATTGGTTTGGTATGGTATGGTGTTTATTAATTCCACTAACTAACATCATTTGGTATACAAGAATAATTATATAACAAATTTAAGATACAAATTTAGAGATTACATTATTCTATATAATAATTTTATAACTATAACATAAGAAATTTGGATAGCAGATGAGAAGTTAGGAGAATCATGGCACTTCATTGTGACTGAACACGTTGAAGGTTTACCCATGACTTGGTTATAATTATTGGAACGTTGCCGTTCCTGCAACTGGCAGAAATACAGTGAATGTTTTTTTGTCAAAATATTGTTAGTCTGGATGTAAATTCGACAGTAATTTGCTATATATCATAGGTATGCTGACAAATTTACATCTAACACAGGCATAAGTTAGAAGTATAAAGACAAACTATTCATATTTTCATTATGAAAGGTAGTAGGTATATATTTAGAGCAGAACTAAATTAAGATTAAAGTGTTCACGAAGCTGGAAAAGTTGATATATGTCACTGATTAATGTTTTTTAAGAGTACTATTTTGAGAATTAAGTCTTAAATACTTCCCATTTAAAGATAAATCAAACTTTAAAAAAACGAATTTATTCCCTTGAAAACATCTTTGTATTTTATGTTTTATTATACATATCTAAAAACCTATCAAAATCAACAAATAACAATCTTTTAGTTGAAGTTTACTTGCAAATTTATAGTAAAATAAAAGCTTTTGTTACGTACCCTGTTAAACTAACCAAAAAATGTTGAAATTGCTATCTACGGATACTGAAAACGTAATAAAAGATTAGGTTATAGTAAATAATGATCTTGAAGAAACTCTTATTTTTTAAATACATTGAAATAAGAGTGGGGTGGTAGTTTTTCAAAGCCTAACACCCGTATCCAATATAACCTAACCTAACCTAAGTTAAAACACTAACACTCACCCCCCCCCCTCCTCTTATTTTTAATTTCTTTTAAATTAGGAGAGAGGAGATTTCAGTGGTTGTTATTGTGGTAGGGGTGAAGCAGTTCAACCCTACTGAGCAAGTCCGGTCAAAAGAGCCTCTAGCCTTAAGGATTCTATCAATAAAGTACTACAAGTAGTTACTGTATGAAGGTTATTTTTGAACTGAATATATACAACAAGTTAATAGCTTTATATACAAACAGATTACAATAATGGGTTAGGTAGAAAATGGGTGTGGAGAAGATGGGGGAGCCTCAGCCAGGTGAATAGTAGATGGGTAGGCTCCGGTAGGGGGTAAGGTAGATGTCCCCCGGAAAAGGGTAGGTTACTGGAACATGCAGGGGGGAGGGGCAACTCCCTCCCCATATCAGCAGGTGATAAGTTGACCGCTTTCTTTGATGGCTAAACAATGGCAGAATAGATTGGCTAGAATTGTGATAAGGAGGGGATTAACGTCTGGGTGTTATCGGCAGTCCCGGAGCATAGCATGCTCTAGGAAATGACAATCTGTCTGTCCGACTACCACAACCTCCCCTTCAAGGGTTGAGGGACCTCAGGACATCAGGCCTTGAACCATGGTGGGCGGCAGACTCCTCCTGGGGGCACAGCATGGTGTAGGATGGCTCGGGCCACACAGGCCCCCTGGGACACCCACTGCTCAGTGTGGCTGTTGTTGGTGATCAACATGGTCAGCTCCCTGTCGGCTTGCAGCTGAGGGTTGGTGATGGTCAGGCCTTGGCGCTGGAAATTCTGTCTGGTCTGCAGGACACTCTCGGTCTTGGCTGGCAGCTGGATGTGGAGGTCCAGGTACAGGTACAGGAGGCCCCTAGAGGAGGGATGGCGAGGGTGAATGGCGCATACAGGTCCATTGGTGCTCCTGCCTTGTTCAGGTTGCTGGGGGTCTTGGTTCCCACCCTCACGGGGATTGCCAACATCTGGAGGGAGTACATGGCCTCGGTGTCACCCTCGGGGGCCGCAACCTCCATATCGGTGGCTGCCTCTCGTTTGGGTGGCTTGCTGCGGGACAGTGGAGGGTCCATGTTGGCCTCTGGGTTCCTAATGGCATCGTCGGGTGGCATTGGTGCTGGTGGCGGCGCCGGAGGAGCTGTTCCCAGTTCTGCAGGTTGGTTCTTCTCCAGGGTGGTTGGTCCGGTTCTCAGGTATCTCCAACTCTCCTTCTTCAGGGTTGCTGGTCAGACTCCTGTCCACAGCTGGCGGTGGCAGGACAGTGACTTCGGCTGGTTGGTACAGGGGCAGTTGGTCAATGGTTCCAGGTTGACTGCTGGCTGGTACAGTTGCTGCAACCGTTCCACCATTGGACTGGTCCAGGAGTATCCGGCTTCTAGGGTCTCGGACAACGCTGGCCGGTGGTGGTGGCAATTTGGCGGCCACCTTGTCTCCCCTAGGGTTGTCTTGGACGGGGGCAGGTAGGAGACTGGCAGTCAGAGCTTCAGTGTAGGGGTAGGTCAGTTCTCTGTGTTGGAGGTTGGCGCCGGTCTGAAGGTCCGACGGGGGTCTAGCTGGCCTCTGGGCAGGAAGCTTCCCAGTCCCTGCTGCGAGGGGACTAAAGGTACCACATCCTGAGATCTCTCCCCTAGCTGGGAGGTGACCTGGCACTCTGTTTCCATCTGGGCTGGGACAAGGTCTTTGACCATTGGGCTTGTTACTGGGTGCATCTCCTCTCTCTCCCCAGGCGATGGCGGCGGCTTCTTCAAGTTTGCTGGAGGTGGCTGATGTCGGTATTCCTGGGTCCCACACATCATCAGCTGGAGGCGTAGGTCTTGGAAGGTGTCCCCTGGCTGGCAAGTTCTTCTTGGCTGGCCTTGGACAGGGGTGTCTGGCTAGAGGTGACCACTTGTTGGCAGTTGAGGGTAGAGTTGGTGAACCCTTCCCAGGAACAGGCAGGTTGGTTGCTACTGGGTCTGTGCAGAGGCAGGCGGCCGATCATCTCACAGGGGCCTCTAGGCCTCTTGGCGAGTGGTGTTCTGCTATTCCCTTGCACCTCTGACCCAGTCCACAGCTGGGGTTGGTGGCCTCAGCTAAAGTCTCCTTCTGTTCATCTGGCTGGGGTCCAGCGTCCAAGCAGGGTCTCCAACTTCGTACGGTAGGTCTGGTCTCTCCGTGGCAGCAACGGTTATTGCCCCTCTCCTCTCCTTGGTGGTGACAGGGGTCACCTCTCCTCTCATCACCTCTCCCATTGCACACTGGTCCGAAAACGGAGATTTGGGTCAACAATTCATTTTTAGCCGTTTTTTGGCCGATTTTATTGCCAAATACGGCAAATTGGGGGTTTTAGGGGTCAGGGAGTCCATTTACGAGAAAAAAAATATATAACCTCAAAGGTCAAAGACCTTTAAAATGACCTTTAAAGTCTGATTTTGCCGTTCTCGTGGTTTTATTGGACATTTAGGGGGGGAAGGAGGTGTCCAATCAATGCGACTCCGAAATACGTTTTTATAGGGGATTGCATTAGCTAAATTTCATGTAAAGTAAAAAATTTTGTAAAATAAACTGGTTTTGCACCAGCTGAATTTCAAATTTTCGCCTTTATTTTATTTCTAGTTTTAACCCATTTATATAAATATATATATATTGTTAATGTTAATATATTATATTATTAAGACATACTTTTAAAAGAGAATTTATTTGATACTTTAAAGTCTTGCAAATTGTAATTTTTAATTAATGAAATATTTACAAATTATGAAAGCCCAAAAAATGTGTTGATATTTGAATTGAGCAAAGGAACACACATACGAAGGCACACACACAAACACAGAGTTTCGACCAATCAGAGGCAAGATCGTCCAATGAGATCGTCTAATGAGAACTCAGGTTTTTTGCTTCGACCAATAAGAGACAAGGACCTATGTTTCGACCAATCAGATGCGAGATTGGATGGAATCGAGATTATCTGGATTCTATGTATATTTTATGACATACATGTTATTTTTTTATTATTACGCACAAAACGAACAAAATCGGATGCCATATATATCGTGAAATATAAAGCCAATTACAATACCAACAAATTCTCTTTAATAAACATATACGACACTCAGGTTATACTCACTAAGAAATTTTTGCAAAACTTACCCTATGTTAAAAATTGATTAGAAAAAACCACATTTTTGCATTTTGTACCATTTTTTGTGTTATAATTAATTTTTGAACTTATATAGGACTTATTTTAGTTGGACAATTTCCAACATGCAGATATTTTATTTTATCACATTTAAGCAAGTATAGCCAATTTATCAATGTCAACAATACCTTCTTAGATTTTAGGGTTCTCCAACTTTGGCCCCAAATTATTTCAAAAAACATATTATCAACATGGGTTGATATTTAAAATAAAGGTGGCCCAGGATGTCTTTGAAGACTGGCAGGTCAACTTTTGTCTAAATTGATGGGTAGGAAAAATTGAATTGTTGACCCCTCCAGACCAGTGTGCATTGGGGGGCTTGTCCCTCGGTGGCACTGGGTCAGGGCAGGTTGAGATGATGCAGTGGCTGGCAGCTGCTCGGGGCTGGCCTGGTGATCAACCCCTGGCGGCCTCTGGCCCGTCCTGGGGGTCTGGTACCTCTCTTGTAGGCAACCAATTCTCTGGCATGGGTTCAAACCCCCTGAGCCTTAAAAAAAAGATTGTCTAACATAGTTGTATATAATTAAGAATTAAGAATTTTTTTTTTTTGCGGTATTTGCATTAATAACAAATGATGTGTCTTGAAAAGTTCTACAGAAATGAAGATATAGTCTATGGCCTGAAAACGACTCCTTCCCCCAAAAAAGGGGCAAAAACCATCATTTTATGAAAACATGCACTGGGTGTCCCAAAAGTGTAAAAATTTGTAAAATAGGCAAATATTATTGTTATTTGTCAAAATCTGTATCTATATATGACAGTTTTAAGTAACTTAAAATAGAAACAAAAATTTTAAATAATTATTAAAAAAATTTTCTTTTTTTTTGAAAATACAGGGTGTCCAAATAATAGGAAAATATTGATCTGGTCAGAAAACACTATGGCCAAACATACTAAGACACATATTAGAGTAATTTTTAAAAAAATAGCCAATTTGGACCAAGTTTTAGCTCTACATACACAAAAATCACATTTACAGGGTGTCCCAAAGTGAAATTTGACAACTTTATAGTCCCGGGTGGTCCGAACCGTTAAATACCACATATGCCCACAGATAAAACACAGGATTTAAGCAAAAAAAATGATTTTTTTTGGACAGGTATTTTGGGTATTACGCTAGATATCCAAAATACACTTTTTGTTGGGCACCCTGTGGAATTAGAGTTTTGGCCAAAATAACATTATGTGCGCTTTTTACATGAATAAATGATCATTTTGGCGTATAAAATGTATAGGTTGGATGTAAGATTGATGAAAAAATTTATTTTTAAAATTGTGAAATAATGGGTGTTTTTTTAATTTTTGTTACCTACCTTCATAGATAGCTAGATATCTAGACATCCAGGGACTCTGAAACTTTTTTTTTGGCCATCCAGCATCCTTGAATCACCAAACGGACCAAAATATAGAGTATTAACAAAATGGGAGAGGTAGTGCAGAAAAGTGGTACACTTAGCAAATAATGCACCAATACTATTAGTTTCTTTATGACTAGTATAGGTTTCAAGCCTACAACTGATTGGTAAAATTATTTTAATTCTGATTTTGTCTTAGTGTTAGATATAGATATTTTTTGGAACAAGACTAATACAATTTGAAATTTCTTATTAAATTACAAGTTATTTAAAATCTATTTAAGGCAAGAATAGCTGAGAACTAAGGACATCAATGAGTGGACAAAGCTGCAAGTAATGATTGAAGAAATCAGGGACTCACCAAGGTTTACAGCTATGGGATTCTATGAGATTGATAGATCAACCTTGACATCTACTTTGGGAACTATCATCACATACTTCATCATCGTATACCAGACAATTACTTGTTAGATATGTAAATCAATGTAATCATAAACTATATTTTAATCCTACACATTTTTTCTGTGTTTGTTCATTGTTGAACATCTTCAAAAGATTTAAGAAACCGATTTTTTTAGTAGTTAGGTACGATTTGGTTTACGCAGCAACTCTATAACTGGTACTAGAATGTTTGTATGTCCATTTTATACAAGTTGATTTTTAACTTTTTATTTCATATAATTATCCGATTAATCTAATTTTTGAAAAACTGATTCCAAGAACAACATTGTACAATGTTATAAGCGAAGCATCTTTAAAATCAAGTCCTGAAGTATTCTTTAAACATTATCCTGTATTTAAGCAGTTTTTTTAGCAAATTTACTTTCAAATTTGTTTCTATTTTTATACATTTATATTCTGATTATTCAGTTCTGACACTCTACAAGTGTTAATATTCGTTTGTCCTACAGTTTCAGTCCTTTGCTCTTATGGATGTTGTCACCCTAGTTTTTTTTTATGAAATCATCAACTTGAAAATTCACAATCATTTATTCTTATCTTTTTCTTTATAAATCAGGCAAAAATATAAGTGTTTTAGAATTAGAGCTTACTTTACAATTTAAATGAAAATGGCCATGTTAAAAATCTTTTTTGTTGTTGTTATATCTATAATACAAAGTAGAACGATGTCTGTCTGTCTGTCTGTCTGTATGTTTGTTTGTTTGTATCGAAGGATCTTGCTAACCGCTGAACCGATCGGGTTCTCCTTTACAGCGTAGCTTCTCATAGGTCCCCGGAAGGTTTATAACTATTAGCATGACAGGTGGGACCCCCCACGTCCCCCCTAAAAAATGAAAAATACCTCGTCAAAAAAAATATTTTTTTTATTTTTAAAACTAAAATTAAAATAGTGGAGTCGGCTAACCCCCCCCCCAAAAAAAAAAAATTGCTTAAATTTTTTTTTAAATCTAAAATATAAAAAATTAGGTTAATCAAACTTCTGAACTTGCTGAATCGATCGAGTTCTCTTTAACAGTAGTAGAGGTCCTGGGAAGGTTTATAACTATTTGGGGGAGGGTACCGGCACCCTCCCAAGAGAAATCGACAAAAATAAAATAAAAATAACAACGCCGCCCTGCGGACATTTTCTATCACCATCTATTGGTGAAAAAAATATTTTCGGTATTAGCTGATTTTAAAATTGATCGATATTTTACGTGTCCCAAGAGGCCTCTAGGGGCGTAGCCGCTAGTATTAAATATTCAAATAAGAATTTATTTTTAAGTAAAAGTTTTTCTATTATTCATAATGTTCATTCATTTTTTGGGAATATTCCATATAACAATGAGCATAAAATTAACTTAAATAGTCAGTTTATCAGTAATACTATGGCAGTCATTTTATTTATTATGGAAAAATCTGAAATACTCAGCTTCTATTAACCCTTACAGCTCGGGCCCCAATTCCCACCTTAATAGATCGGGGGGGGGGGGGCTCCAAGAGCCCCCCCCCCTCTATCTCGGCTACTGTTACAGATAAAGACGTAAAATTTTTTTCTGGTGGTTTATGTGTATTTTTAGAGAAAATTACTTTTTCTAGTCATAGCAGCCAGGCCGCTCCTTAGCCGCTTTTTAGCGGCCAGCCGCTAAATTTTAAAACAGCTGAAGAGCGGCCAATTTTGCAGCTAGGATGACCAAATTTTAGGACGAACTTTTATTTTTCATAACAAAAAAATTATTTTTTCTGATCATCGCCAAAAAACGGCAAATAACGTAAACCGCCATTTTCGGCGGTTACGGCGGTAAAACGGCAGTTGGCGGCGCCGATTAATATTTTTATCTGTTTGTTGTTGCTCAAGGATTTACCAAAAAAAATTATAGGACTCTAGCTGTAATAGAAGCCACGATATTCATGATATATGTCTGTAGTAAAAGCCAGACAAAAATCGGTCATAAAGTCGGTCAGGGAGCGGTCAAACGGTCATAACACATTTTTTCTCAGAAGGTCATTGATATCTTAGTATTCACCAAAAAAAATTTAGGTTTCTCCTTATACACAAAAGTCATAATATAGAAATTAAGATTTTTTTAGAATTTTTTTCTAATTTTGGTGCTACCCAACCGACTTTGACCGGACACCACGACCGACACAGACCAGATATCCTAATAAAATCAACTCTTGCCGACGTATAATTACTAAACTTAAAAACTCATGAAGTCACAGCACTCCATCTCACCTACAAAAAAAATGAGATTGAAAAAACTAGAGGGGGGGGCTCTTGGAGCCCCCCCCCCCCCCGATCTGTAAGGGTTAAAAATAGACCGCTGATTTATGATCTATCAACATCTATTCTATATCTTACTTTGTCAGTTAGTCTGTCAACAATACTCTGTAATTGATTTATATTAGACGTTTTTCTAGAAATAAAAGATTGTATTGATTGGTAAGAATTACTAATTCAAAAAACAAATGATATATATAAAAAATAAGTGGATCTTGGTATGGTTATTTTTTAGATGTTAAACTGATTTAAATTCTATGTGGAATTGCTAATTTTAAAGTAATTCGTCATTAACCCTATTTTGGGATTATGAAAATCCCTATTCAAGCTTCAGGAAAATTTAAATTATTTTCTTGTATTTATTCGAATCCAGTGGTTAGGAACCAGTTCTCATCCATACGAAAAAAAATATGTCTAGCATCGTATTATATCCTGCTTTTTACGAACATAAAAATGTACAATCATAAGATTAAAACAAGCTTTTTTAGCCCGTGCCTTCGCCACCTCGGGGCTAAAAAAATTTTTTTAATCTTATAATTGTATATTCTATATCCGCGGAAAGCCGTTTATAATACGATGAAAGAAATAACTATTACTATATGTTCGGATATTACAAGTAACGGATCACTATGGAAGCAGCAACTTGTAGAGTTGCTGCGCACACAAGAATAATATAATATCTATAATACAAAGTAGAACGATGTCTGTCCGTCTGAAGCTTAAGATCTCGGTAACCGCTGAACCGAATGGGCTCTACTCTTCAGGAAATATACCTACTGGTCCTGTGGTGGTTTTAAGATATTTTCTTGGGGGGTGGGACACCCCCAACTCCCCCAAAAACAAAAAATTCCCCTCTTATTTTTATTTTGCTCTGCTACAGGCTGCCGCAGGCTGCATTTTTTTTTCTTTTTTTTTAACCTTTGTGGAAGGTTTCCACACTTTTTTACCATCTCTTGGGGCAAAGCCCCTAGAGGCTTGGTGCGAAGCCGCTAGTAAAGTTATAAAGATATATCATGAATTTTAAGACAATACTAAAGGATTTTTACAATGCATGATTAACAGATAAGATACATTTAGCGAATACCCCCGCTCCTCATGGTACTGGGGATTGGGGGGGGGGGGTACTTTCCCCCTTGATCCTACCTATCGCAAGATGTCATAACCTTACTTTTCACGGAAGCTCATTATTGCTCAAGGATTTACCAAAATATAGGTATCTAGCTGTAATAGAAGATACGATATTCATGATACATGTATATTACCCCGTTGGATTTGAAAAATTTTGTTAAAATTTTTGCCCCCAGCCAAAATATGGTTTAATTATGCAAAAAAATGACCCATGCAAAATATTTTTTCTGTAGTGCAAAAATTACAATGGTACAAGCACTGCAAAGTTTTTAAAATCTGCAAAAACCCCTGTTTTTAGGGCTTTTTTGGGGCTTTTGTACCATCCCAATTTTAAAGATTTTTACAAAATTTCAATTCAAGTGTGTTAATATATACCTGAAATTTACCAAAAAAAATGGGGGCAGTCTCAATTATAACATATGAAGGTGTAGCAAGTAATCTTCCAAATACAAAATTGTCAAATTGCATACATATCTAATAGGGATGGGCCGGATACTTTTTTGGACGGATACTGGATATATGGCTCATTCATATTGCCGGATATCCGGCAAATATATGTTATTTTGCCGTATATCCGGTTATTCGACCGGATATCCGGTTATATGCCGGATAACCGGTTATTCGGCCAGATATCCGGTTATTCGACTGATGTTCTTTTATTCAGCCAGATATCCGGTAATTTGCCATATAAAGATTATATGTCATTAGAAATCAACCGGATATCCGGTATCCAGCCAAAAAAGTATTGGCCCAACCCTATTATATAAGCATGCCATTGTTTCTTCTTTACAGTGAAGTTTCTGATAGATCCAGGGAATGTTTCAGTTATTAACACTTAAATAAAATTAGATGATCGACCCCTCTCTCAGGTGCCCCAAGAGTCCTTTAGGAGCGTTACCGCTAGAAAGTTCTACAGTTCTTGTGAAAATTAGATAATTTTTAACATTTTCTTTTTATGTGTCATTATCCATTGTTTATCTCTGTTTATTAATTTTGTATTGACTTAATGGAAAAAGACGTCTTAGCTTATAAAAGATGTTCGGTGCTTTACCTCAAAACGTCTTTTGAGCACTGACAACCCCTCCCTCCTTATATTAACTTGCAAGGGTCCCTGGTACCCAATATAAACTATCCTAACCTGACCTTATATATTTAAGCAACAAACTAGAAAGTATCCCTTCCGTTTTTCAAGGTCGGGTATGTGCTCGACTTGGCACTTGGGAAACTTGGGCAATAATTTGCATTAAACTTACGTCTTCAATATATCAAAACTAAAGCTATAAAGCAGAAGTACCGATTGCAGAGTTGCTTCACTTTCTAAACCCTTATTGTTACAGGAATCATCAACCAAAGTTTTCAATCAAAAAATTTCAACTTGCTTAGAATAAAGAAAAGAGGTAACCTTTACGGAGTTCGTTCAGACTCATATTATAGAAAAGATTTGCATTAAATAAGTATAAGAGATAGATAGGACAAAGGCTGTTTATTACACTAGTCCCAAAAGTTAGAAAATTACCTTTTCTTATTCGTTGATTTAACAACTTTGGGGACTTTCAATCAATTTTGATGGATTGGTTTATTAATTTGAGTGTTCAATCGTTTCTACCACTAATTTTAAATTCTAATGGCTTTTAAATTTATTTGTATATCCCATGATGATACACAAACTGACCCTTTCTGTTGATTACGTAGTGGTTGAAACGTTTGATCACTAAACTTAATGAACTTACCAATTAAATTTCAATAAAAGTTTCCAAAGTTGTTGAGCCAAGAAATAAAAAAATGTTATTATAAGCCTTCCGGGACTAGTGTATTAAACAGCCCAATGTCCCCTTCCTCCCTAGTTATTATTAGACTTGTGAAACACTCTTGTATAGTTGATTTATTAAGTTGAGTGTTTAAAAGTTTCAACTTCTAGTCTTAATCTACAGAAGGGATAATTTTTTGTATCATTATTGGGGATGTACATCAATTTATTAGACATTGTCTTATCCCTTTAGATTCTTGAATAACATGTTATTTCTGTTATGAAATAAAAATGAAAGTGTTCTAGTTATTATTTGACTTTGAGTACAGGGATCTAGAGGGATAAGACAATGGCTGATAAATGGACATGTATACCCCATGATTATACACAAACTTAACCTTTCTGTTGATTACAATAGGTGGTTGGAATGTCTTGTTAAACCAATTAAAATTTCAAACAATCTAAAAAGTTGTTAAGCAAACAAATGAAAAAATTTTTAAAACTTCGGGGACTAGTGTAATTAACAGCCAATTGTGCTCTGCCTCCCTAGTTATTATTAGACTTTTGGTACACTCTGGTATAATTCAGAGAGGGAGGGGAAATTGGACTGTTATTTCACTTGTCCCCAAAGTTTTATAATTGTTTTTCTAATTCACTAGGTTAATAACTTTTGATTAATTTTATTGAATTTTGATTGGTTGGTTTATTAAGTTAAGTGTATAAACGTTTCAACCGCTAAGTTTAATCTACAGAACGGATAGTTTAGGTATCAAACAAATTTAATACTTATATAATAGAGGTAGGCCGGATACTGGATATCCGGATGATTTATAATGCAAGATATTTGGTATCCGGCAAATTACCGGATATCCGGCCGAATAATAAGATATCCGGCCAAATAACCGGATATTTGCTAGATATCTGGCCAGATACCGGATATCTGGCATTATAAATGAGCCATATATCCAGTATCCGTTCAAAAAAGTATCCAGCCCAACCCTGTTATATATGTATGCAATTTGAAAACTTTGTATTTGGAAGATTACTTGCTACACCTTCATATGTTATAATTGAGACTGCCCCCATTTTTTTTGGTAAATTTCAGGTATATATTAACACACTTGAATTGAAATTTTGTAAAAATCTTTAAAATTGGGATGGTACAAAAGCCCCCAAAAAGCCCTAAAAACAGGGTTTTTTGCAGATTTTAAAAACTTTGCAGTGCTTGTACCATCGCAATTTTTGCATTACAGAAAAAATATTTTGCATGGGTCATTTTTTTGCATAAATCAACCATATTTTGGCTGGGGGCAAAAATTTTAACAGAATTTTTCAAATCCGGGACGGGGTAATGTATATAGTAAAAGCCGGACAAAAAAATTTAGGTCTCTACCTTATATGTACACAAGAGTCATGATGTAAAAACTAAGATTTATTTAGAAATTTTTCTAATTTTGTTGCCACCTAACCGACTTTCCGACTTTGACCGGAAACCACGACCGACACAGACCAGATATCCTCATAAAATCAACTCTTGCCGACGTATAATTACTTAACCTAAAAAGTCATGAAGTCACATCTCTCTCTCTTACCTACAAAAGCCCCCCCTCCGATCTGTAAGGTTTGAGTTGTGTGAAATTTATATGTACTTTTTTCTTTAATTTTTTAAAAGCGAAGCTTTTCTATAATTAGGGTCGGTACATCCGTCCGTAACGGATAGCTTTTTTCATTAATTTAGGCATGTTAGAATTGTCCTATCGATTTCAAAATTTGCATGGTGATTCCTTTAGTAGATAGGTACGATTTAGAAAGCGTAGCAACTCTCTAATCATTACTAAAATGTCCGTACGTCCATTTTAAACATGTTGATTTTTTTACTTTTTTAACAACAAATTTTTATGTGAACTAATCATCTGATTGATCTGATTTTTGGTATATTGATTCCTGGGACAACAAAGTATAATGTAATAAGCGAAGCAACTCTATAATTAAGTCCTAAAAATGTAAGTATGTCCATAAACATTATTCTGAATCAAGCAGTTTTTTAACAAATTTACTTACAATTTTGCTTTGACCCGAATGAATTTATATTATAAATATTCAGTTCTGATACTATTAAGTGTTAATGTCCGTTTGTCCTACCGTTTCAGTGCTTCGCTTTTATGGATGTTGTCATCCTTGTTGTTTTGAAAACCAAAGTTAAATATAAGTAATCTATCCTATCTATAATACAAAGTGCTGTTTTCTTGGTTGGTGGGACTCCCCCAACCACCCCAAAAACAAAAAAAATCCCCCCCCCCCCTTATGTAATTAATATAGAGCGATTGCTCTAACAAATATTATCAATATTGTACAATTACATACATATGATTTCTTTAGTCCTTCTTATTTTTTTGTTATTTTCTCTTGGGGCACAGCCCCTAGAGGCTAGGGGCGAAGCCGCTAGTATTTTATAAGTAGTAAGGTTTTTTGTCTGTAACGAAGGATCTTGCTAACTGCTCTACCGATATGTTTCTCCTTTACAGGGTAACTTCTCATAGGTCCTGGGAAGGTTCATAACTATTTTGGGGGAGGGTACCACCACCCTCCCAGGAGAAATCACCTCTAGAAAATAAATCTAAAACCCCAAAATATTTTATGTAATATTATTTAAAGAAAATCACAAACGAATTCAACTCCCCCCTTCTCAAGTGCCCCTAGAGGCCTCTAGTGCGTAGCCGCTAGTAAAAATATATTTCAAACAGAAATTAAGAGAAAAAAAAAACAGAAAAAGAATAATCTCGGTATAGATGTTTTAAATCGTATAATCGGAAGTTCCCCAAACTAATATATTCTTTTTCCATAGTTGGGCTGTTTTAACCCAGTTCCGGTGCATGGAGCCTAAAAATTCCAAAGGGGGGGTGGAGGGGGATAAAATGCCCTAAATTAAAAAATTCTGGTAGATTAAATTTAATTTACCGCCGTAGCACCGTTAGCAAAGATTTTTTATAAGTAGGTTGGGTCCGCCGTCCGTCCGTACGTCTGGAACGGATAGGTTTTAGTTTTTTTACAACTAATTTTTATGTGATATAATCTCTATAATCAAATCCTAAAAATGTAAGTATGCCCTCAAATAACATCCTGTATTTAAGCAATTTTTAACAAATTTACTCACAATTTTTTTTTGACTTTAATACATTTGTATTCTGATTATTCAGTTCTGACACTCTACAAGTGTTAGTGTTCGTTTCGTTTCAGAGCTTCGCTTATATGGACGTTGTAATCCTTTTTTTTTCAATTAACCAGCTTAAAATAGATTTAATATACCTTTTATTTACTGTAGTATAAAGAAAATGCTAGTTTTTCATCCCCAATGCAATGGTAAAAAATCTGCATGCAAAAACGCTGTTTAAACTCTTTTTTACTTTTTAATTCTAAAAATTTAAACTATGAATGCATATTTTGTTATCTTTTCTTATGAGTAAACAAAACTTGAGCCGGGTTCTTTAAACATTATCACATTACTATTTGTAGAAAGTTTAATGTGTTATCTTCTTGTTATAGGTTGGAAGAAAGCACTTTAGGACTTTCTCCTTTTTATTAGCGAAGCTACTCTATAATTTACTTTGTCTATATGTCAGTCATTCTGTCCGTAGGATATACTCAGCTGCTATCAAGGCTAGATCTCTGATTTTTTTAGACAATATTTCAAACAATTTAAACTATTGTTGGTTGGAATTTATAATTTTATTATTCTGTGATCAAAAAATGTTAGAATGCAAAAATTGCCAGGTTTTCAACATACAACAACGCCGTACATTTCCTTTCATTTTTTTCTTTATTTCTTTTCTTGAAATACATGCTCCATTTACTTTCAATCTTTTTAAAAAGAAATACTACAAAATTTTTCCTTATGATATTTAACTTTCATCTAATTTTTATTATTATATGATAAACTTAACAGGGCTTGATCTTTTTTACTGCATGATCATAATGCTATCGTTTAAAAATCCACTTTATGCTAAAAAATATAAACATTGTGTTTTGCGTTAGGTCCTGCCACTAGGCAACATATTTGATATTTCTTATGTATTAAAATAAATAAAATAAAACTATATAAACAATGTACTTATATGTAAATATTCTGATCATATCATTGTGTTTTAATATGTTGACTGAAATAAATATTTTATGTTTTAAACATTTTGTGGCATATTTTAGTAAATGAAATCTAGTCGCTTTATAGCCGATTTTATTTTTTAACTGATTTTCACAATCATTGGTGTATAAGGTTTGATTAAAAAAATTAATAGTATCAAAATTGATTTTTCTTTTATTATGACCATTGAACATATGTAAGATTCACTTTTTACGTTTGTCAATCCATGTTTTTTTTGTGCTTCGCTACATTAACCCGCGACCCGTGGTTCACCATGTAGTGCATCCGCTCGTCGTCGGGAAGGTGATAGGTTCGAATATCGGTCCGACACTGCGTCATAACTAAAGATGTTAAAAATGGATCACACTGCTACTATGTCAGATGCGCGACGTAAATAGTTTGAGTGGGGGGGGGAATGCCTTGGCCCAAAACAGGCGCAACTCGTTACCATGCACAGCTAGGACTTATCAGTCAAAGGTCGTGCATCACAGAGAGTTGGTTGTCTGATGGATGTTACTTAACCTAATATCTCTGGGTGTTTGGACTGGACATAGAAGGGTGTGTATCAGTCACCATTAGTCCTCCTGGATTGCTGGACCAGGATCTGGACAGTACATCATGTCGAAAAGTCCTGAGGTGAATTCTTAAAAAAACTTTTGCCCCACTAAAATTTTAGTGAGGCAAAATTATCCCCTCTAAAATTTTAGTTTCCCCCACTGATTTTAGTGGGGCAAAAGTTTTTTTAAGAATCCACCTCTGGACTGCAATCCCGCCCATACGAGGTAATCTAAGGTACATATGTATGTTGTCATCCTTGTTTTTAATAGCGCAGCTTGATCTTAAGCTACAGTGATGTATGATTTTTGAGATTCGACTTTATGGATATTGCCATCTTTTTAGTAACGAAGCTAATCTATAATTCGAAATGTCCGTCCGTACGCCCGACTGTCAGAGACAGAAAGGGAGATTTTCTCGGCTCCTATAAAAGATAGTGAGCTGAAATTTTCAGGGATTATTTATGTTAACATTCTTCGTATTTACACTAAGTTTCATAAAGATTCGTCAATTGGTCGGGGTGCTTGATCGATTCCTACATTTTTAAGTTTTCATGATTTGCTCCACTCCTATTCAAGATAGACGGCTGAAATTTTCAAGAATTGAATACTTTCATATTCTGCATAATTTTTATCAAGTTTCATAAAGATTTGCTTATTGGTAGGGGTGCTAGTTTGATTCCTAGATTAAGTATTAATGATTTTCTTTACTCCTATTCAAGATAGAAGGCTGATATATTAAGGGATTAAATATATTCGCAATTTACATAACCACACAAGTTTCATTAAGATTTGCTCATTGGTTGAAGTGCTAGATTGATTCCTAGATTTTCACGTTATAAATCTTACAGAACACAGTAATAGTGTCTGACTGATTATGACGTAACAAAAAAAATTAGCCAATGAGAGGCCACTATAAATTTTACCATTGGCCAATAACGGCCTCTCATTGGCTAATTTTTTTTGTTACGTCATAATCAGCCAGACACTATTACTGTGTTCATCTTACAAGGTTTCGTGATTTTTTAGTTTAATGTTTTTTTTATGGAACTGCTCTATGGTTAATTTTTTTCGGCTATCCATCCACAATTTTTGAGCTTTGCTACTTACAGATGTTGTCATCCTTGTTTTTTTTAAACTTTGCATGATGATTCCCGTACTAGTTAGGTACGATTTAGAAAGCTTAGCAACTCTTTAATCGTTACCAAAATGTCTGTACGTCCATTTTAGCTTTTTAACTTTTTTTAACAACAGTTTTTTTATTTGACATAATCATCCGATTGATCTGATGTTTGGGTTACTCATTCCTATTGCAATAAGGTACAATATTATAAGCAAAGCATCTCTATAATCAAGCCCAAAAATGTCAGTATGTCCTTAAACAGTATTCTGTATTTAAGAGGTTTGCAACAAATTTATGTATAATTTTGTGAAAGGTTGTATATTCATATTTTGTATATTCGGTTTTGACACTCTACAAGAGGTAATGTTCGTTTGACCTACCATTTCAGAGCTTCGCTTTTATGGATGTTGTCATCCTTGTTTTGATAAGAGAATAGTTATTTTATCACCCTTAGTCATAACTCAAGCAAGCAAGGATTTAAAGATAAAGGTACTTACAATGTATGAAGCAGCTAAAAATTCAATCCTCATAATAAAGTAACAGGATGTGTGTTGGTCTTTTTGTTTATACCAAAGAATCTCGCTAACCGCTGAACTGATATGGTTTTCCTTTACAGAGTAGCTTCTCATAGGTCCTGGGGAGGTTTATAGTTATTTTTGGGGAGGGTACCACCATCCTACAAAGAGCACCCCACCCTCTAGTTTTTTCAATGTCGTTTTTTTTTAGGTAAGATAGAGAGTTGTGACTTCATGACTTTTTAAGTTTGGTAATTATACGTCGGCAAGAGTTGATCTCATAAGGATATCTGGTCTGTGTCGGTCGTGGTGTCCGGTCAAAGTCGGTTAGGTAGCATCAAAATTAGAAAAAATTCTAAATTTGACCGTTTGACCACTCCCTGACCGATTTTATGACCGATTTTTTGTCCGGCTTATACTATAGACACATATCATAAATATCGTGGCTTCTATTACAGCTAGAAACTATAATTTTTTTGGTAAATCCTTGAGCAATAATGAACTTCCATGAATAGTAAGGTCATGACCCTTTGACCACTCCTTGACCGATTTTCTATTTCCTACCTGTAGTTTTGCCGTTTTTAAGCTGCCAGTTGCCGAATTTTAAAACAGCTCTAGACCAGCCAATTTTTCTATGTAGTCTTTTATTGTGATGATAAACAGATAAAAATATTAATTGGCGCAGCCAACCGCCGTTTTACTGCCGTTACCGCCGAAAATGGCGGTTTCCGTTATTTGCCGTTTTTTGGCGATGTTCAGAAAAAGTATTTTTTTTTGTTATGAAAAATAAAAGTTCATTTTAAAATTTGGTTATCCTAGCTTTAAAATTGGCCGCTCTACAGCTGTTTACGGCTGGCCGCTAAAAAAACGGCTAAGGAGCGGTCTGGCCGATATGACTAGAAAAAGTATTTTTTTCTAAAAATACAAACGAACCACCAGAAAAAAATTTTACGTCTCTATCTGTAACAGGAGCCGAGATAGAGCCCCCCCCCCCCCCCAATCTTCTAAGGTGGGAATTGGGGTCCGATCTCTAAGGGTTAAGGAGCATAATTAACTATAAAACATCCATTGCGGTTGGACTCATTTTTAGCAGGTTTTTGGCTATTTTTATATTTATCACATTTTTCCCTATATCTTTATAGTGTTTATGGTTCAATTTTCAAAATTTTGCTGTTACAACTATGAAAATTAAATTTCCCGTCGTTTTAACAAAACATGACGATTGGACTGCCTTTTATCAGGTTTTTAGCTATTTTCATATTTTTTTACTCATTTCCTAAAATCTTTGGTGTTTTTGGTCCGATTTTCAAAATTTTTTTGGATGTCAGTTTCAAAATAATTTTTCCTATTGTTCGATTATTCATTATGTAATTTACTGTAATTTATTCTGGATATTAACAAACTAGAGTTGGCTCGATATAATTATCTCCCTATTGGCTAGTTTTCTATATGCATATCTATTTCTCAATAAATCTATTTTCCTCACCCGGCATTACTATCTAAAAGGAAGTAAATATTTAATAATCTAAATGATTTTTAAAAGATTTTTAAAATTATATTTTTTTCTTTACATTACCATCACCAAAGGGTTAATGATGATGATTACAATTTTAGTTTAATATTTGAACACACAAAGTGTCGCCACAATCGAATTCTTTTAAAATAGAGTTTTCTTAAATTTATTATATTATAAATCTAAATTTTCATTTTTATGATTAGAAATTAAATACATTGATATAAGGTAAATAGCAACATGAAATTAAAAAAAGGAATTTATTTTAATAAAGTAAAATAATGGGTCTTATCGTTCTGGGCAATGAGAGTTTATTATGGATTATTGGAGCACTATGAGTTTTAAACAAATATTCCTTGGAAAACTTGAGCTCGTTTATAGACATTTATTTCCTATATAGATCTGACATGGATCTTGAAGCAATTAAGCAGGCCGTTTTGTACATGTTAAAAATTGAAAGATTTCATTAAATAAAAGTTATCGCAAATATACTTAGTAAATAATCTTTAAATGCATTTGTGCGTATTTTTAACCATAATTTTTTTATGCTTCGCTAATTATAGATGTTGTCATCCTTGTTTCTTCTATGAATGTATTTATTAGGTATTGTTTGTTTTTTATAATTGATAAGAATTATAATTGATAAAAATTAGTAGGCTAGTGTGGCATCAATATTCAAGTTCATTGTATAATATTTTTTTTTTTGTGACAAGTTGATTTCATTTTTTGTGAATATATTTAATTATCTATAATTACAAAGTAGAACGATGTCTGTTTGTCTGTTTGTACTAACCGCTGAACCGATCGGGCTCTCCTTTACAGGGTAGCTTCTCATAGGACCCGGGAAGGTTTATAACTATTTTCTTGGGGGGTGGGACACCCCCAACCCCGCAAAAAAAGGAAAAAAAAAGAATTTAATTTTTCTTTTAAATCTAATATATATTAAAAATTAGGTTGATAAAACCTCTTGGAGCAGAGCCCCGAGAGGCTAGGGGCGAAGCCGCTAGTATCCTTATATAAAAGTAACATGATCCAAAGAATCTCGTTAACTGCTTAACAAATATGGTTTTTCCTTTAAAGTGTATTTTCTCATAGGTCTTGGGAGGGTTAAATAACTCTCACACGCGCGTCCCCATTGGGGTTTTTAAAAGCGAAGCTTTTCTATAATTAGGGTCGAATGATCCGTCCGTCCGTACGTCACAGTTAGCTCTTTTCGTGAACACAGTAATAGTGTCTGACTGATTTTGACGTAACAAAAAAAATTAGCCAATGAGAGGCCGTTATTGACCAATGGTAAAATTTATAGTGGCCTCTCATTGGCTATTTTTTTTTGTTACGTCATAATCAGTCAGACACTATTACTGTGTTCCTTTTCGTTAATCTAAACAGGTTAAGACTGTCCTATCGATTTTAAATGATGATTCATGTAGTAGATAGGTACAGTTTAGAAAGCGTAGCAACTCTATAATCAATGCCAGAATGTCCGTATGTCCATTTAAACATGTCGATTTTTAACTTTTTTGACAACAAAATTTTGTATGTTAAAATTATCCGATTCTTCTGATTTTTTGAAAACTGATTTCTATAAACTATAAAATGCTTCCTTTTCTTTGTGTATAAAAATTTATATTTAGAGGAACAATTGAGAAAATTCAAGGAATTCTTTTTACTTGGGCTAAAGTTTTCTGCGGCTAAAGTTTTCTATGGGTGAAGATTGCCACTGCTCTGTTACAAATTTTGGGTATAGTCCCTTTTGTGACAACGCCTCTTAAGGGGCATTTCGTCATATTTCCACAGTAGCGTTTGATAGGTTATTTTAGGGTCCTATGACAAACGCAGGAGTCCAAAACGTCGGAGTGAACAAACGCAGGAGTGGATACTTAACCTAACCTATATTAAACCATTTTTTAGGTTTTTTAAATGCCTAACCTCTGTGGGGGGCTTCTTTGTATTCATATCTTAACCTAACCTAAACTGTATAAAATGGCTTAAATAAATTAATATTTTAACACTCCTGCGTTTGTCCTGGAACCCTATTTTAGGTTAGGTTAGGATAGGTTTATAGCTCCCCCCCCCCCCATAGGGGTTAGAAATTGGAGAAAATTTACAGTGAATATAAGACAAAACGCCCCTTAAGAGGCGTTGTCATGAAAGGAACTATACCCCAAATTTTAAATGTAAAGACAAGCTTAACTTACACCACCTTTCAACATTAGAATGTTTTAGCATTTTAAGTTATGTTTAGCCCTCAACGTAAGCAAAAAAGTGCTTTATAGTTTACTAGCGGCTACGCCCCTAGAAGGGCACTTTAGGTAGGAGGGGGAAAAGTCGACCTCATACCATTCGAAATTTGTGTTCAAAAGAGTAAAAAAATATTAATAGGGGGGAGGGGGATGAAGACATCCTCCCAAAAAATATTTTAAAACCTTCCCAGGACCTATAAGAAGCTTCACTGTAAAGGAGAACAGTATAGGTTCAGCGGTTAGCAAGATCCTTCGGGACAGACAAAAAACGCTTAATACTTTATATAATAGGATTATTTTACTTTTAGGTGATAGCAATGGATAGAAATATTGATGCAAATAAAATGCAAGAAAAAACAAAAGTTGATGCTGAACCAGAAAAAAATAAGGACAGCAATCCGGGTGTGGCCACGCAACAGACCCATCAGGAAATGGATTCAAAGAGAAGGTAATAGTTTTTACAACAAATGGAACAATTAGCAAAAGTAATTTTCATATTGGTAAAAGTGTAAATAAACAAGGATGACAACATCCATAAAAGTTAAGCTCTAAAACAGTAGGACACAGATCCTGTTACTAAAAGTTTTATTTTATTTCACTCATGCATCTGGGATCTTTTCAAAAAAATGCCACAACAGACGGTAAAAATAATATGTTGAAAATCATTCTATTTTTTGTGAAATTTTTAGTTCCAATAAATAAAACAGTCTTTTGTCATTGCTTATGGCGAGAAACGTGCAAACAAAAAATTGTCAAAATAGTTATATTGTGGTATTCTGCAACTCTGGGCCATGCGGAAACCAAGATATTATAGTGATGCTACGCACCCAGCTAATTCTGTTATTCTACAATTGTAAAGCCACCTGCAAATATGTGAGATAACGGTATTGATTTCATCTCTCAGTTGTCCTGCAAGTGGAGGGAGGGGTGTGACCCCTCCCTCTCCCTTCTTAAGCACCAGAACCTTCCCCTTCAACCACCAAGTTATCAGCACCACCTCAGCCCTGAGGATAAAGGTTCTAAGCCTTCCTTCACCCGATAGATTCACCACCCACACAGACTGTTGTTGTCATAGTAATCATCAAACCTTCCCTTTAGTACCCAGACCTACTACTCAACCCCTCTATTCTTATCTACCTATTGTGCTGTTCCATGGGCTATCCTGCCAGGAGGACAGAGCCTACGGCTACGTGGACTACCACCCTAATTACACAGCTATAGTATCTATAATAGGGGTGAGCCGGCTCGAGCCTCTTTGCGGCGCGGCTACTCTACTCTGCTCCTATATCTACAAGATGAGAAATTGTCAGCCCCTAGCCCGACGTGCGGCAATAGAAGACATTCCTGATTGGGCATTAACTGTGTGCCTAGGCATACTGCTGGCACTGTGGTGGACAGAAGCCTTCATTTGGATCATAACCACCAACATCTGTACACCACCACTCTCTGCTTCTTCATACAAGGTGCTGCTTCTGTTATTACTTGGGCCTACTGTGTTGAGTACAGGGAACATAAAACACATGCAAGGCCACAGACCCCTGGTCCCTGAGATGCCCTTGTCTGGAAGGATGACTGAATGTCCGTTGCACAGCTCCTGTACAGTTGGTGCTCAACGCACGAGAAATGGAGATACTGGACTGGGGATTGTTGAACCTGTATGTGTCCTCCCTGGAGTGTTGAACGATGCGGCTGAGCCCAATGAGAAGGTGACAAGCTTCAGAGACTTAGTGGCCAGCCCCAATATGGGCACTACCACCAGAACTGAGACTCCAAAGGGGCCCAGCCCTAGGGCCAGTACCACCTGTGTCTGGGGTGGAAAGGTCCTCCCTGGCGCTGGCCTCACCAACCTGGAGGATGGGGAGCTGTCCCAGGGGAATAGGCTCTTCACCCAGATGCCCGACGTGTACCTGGGGGTGGGGGAGCCGCCACCCAAGCCTCCCTGGGAGCCCCCAGGCATGGAACGACTGGGGACCGGCCTAAGGACGGAGAATGGTGACCTGCTGCAGTGGAAGGCCTTACCCAGCAAGGATGGAGCAGGGTTGACCAGCAGCAGTGAGGCTGTTCCCCCACACTCCAAGACCAGATGCCTCTACTCTGTTGAACCACTGCACATGACCCAGCCAAGTCCCCCCATGCTGCTGAAGATGGAGGCCCACCAGGATGCAGAGCTCCAGCTAGGGAAGTCAATAAGAAGGCCACCCCCTGCCAAAACCAGAATCACCGCAGGGGCTCCCCACCAGCAGCTGACAGAGCCTGGCAGGGACGCAATACCAGCTGGCAACTCTGGCCTAACTCAGTCAGCTACCAACAGCCCATTGGCAGTTCAGAACCCAGTTCAGGCTACCATCAGTATGGCATCCTCTGGGCCTTGCCGGTTCAACTGTGGGTACCTGTCCACACACTGGCCACAGATACCCCCCAGGGATCATAGCCCACCTTCCGACTGGCACCATCAACGGCCTTTGCTACCAACTACCTGGAGTAACTGGAGGCAGGATCCCTCATGTGGAGAAGCACCTGCAGAAGCTAAGGCCGAGGCTGGCCTCGCCACCCAGGAGAGGAGAGCCGCTGTTGTATGGAAGGGACCTGTGTGTATGGGGAGAAGGCTGAATGTAACCAAGGAGCCACCACAAGCAGCCCAGCACTGCCTGATCCCTAGTAGGGGAGACCCTGCTTGTCAGCTGGTGCCCCAACTGGAGGATGAGAGACCTGGCAGGTTGACACACCCTGTGGAAGCCGGACTGATGGGACCCAGCTGCTGCTTCAACGGCCACACAGCTGCCAAGTGTAGAACCGGTTGGGACCAGGCAGTGAAGAAACACCAGGCAGCCCAACAACCTGCATACAACCAGTCTGACACCCAGGTCTACCTGGAGGGAGATGCCCAGCCGTCACCCCAACCAGCTGCCGCCGCTGGGGCTGCGGTTACCCAGGAGTCTGTGTCTCAGGTTGGGACCATAGTGGCCAGGATCAACATGCTGGGAGGAGCGGCTGAACCCAACTGGGTTGGCCTGGGCTTCAGCCTCAACCACATGGGACCGGAGTTCGTGCAGCCCGCCAACATTGCGGAGCCAGAAGTCCTGCGGCCTCTGCCGTTCGGCCTCAGCATGATGGTAATCGTCAGACCGCGTCCCCCGAAGGAGGAGGTAACCCCTGTCACCCCCAGCGAGAGCCGAGGGGCGCTACCCAGCGCCACCGGGATGGTGTACGGGGAGGCCCTGGCGGCCGCCGAGCGGGAGAGGCAAGAGGCGCTAGCCAGCGAGTCTGATGTATGGGACGCCAACCGGCGTCGCCACCTGGGAAGAACGAGAGGTGCTTCCCTGCACCACCAAGCTGATGTCTGGGGCGACAACCGTCGCCGCCACCTGTGAAGACTGGGGGGTGCTATCCAGCGCCCCACACTGGTGCCTGGGGCGACAACCGTCGCCGCCACCGAGAGACCTGGACCCCTGTGAAGACTGGGGGGTGCTATCCAGCGCCCCCACGCTGGTGCCTGGGGCGACAACCGTCGCCGCCATCGAGAGACCTGGACCCCGGAACGAGCCCGCAGCCCCAGAGGAAGGGGTGACACCCGTCACCCCCAGTCAGCCAGAGCCCCCAGCCAGCAGGGAGAGTCCAGCTGTCCCTCACCCTCAACTGCGTCCAGCTGTCTACCCCCCTCAACCAAGCCAGGGTAATTGTATTGCATTGGTGTACCAGGAAGTTTGTGCTGGGCCAAACTTGCCTGCGCCTCCTGCATCTGCCCCAGGAACCAGGATATCAGCCATTACCAGCCAACCTGAAGAAGCTTTGGCCGCTGCCTGGGGAGTAACTAAACTAGATGCATCAAGTGCCAAGCCTAACCATAGAAGCAGAGGATCCCCAACAATTATGCCTACCCAAGATGGAGACAATGTGCCTGGACACCTTCATGCTAGGGGAGGAAATCCGGGGCTTTGTGCCTCCGGTCCACCAGCAGCAGTGGCCGTGGATTGGCCTGTCCCCCAGCCAATTAGAGCGGAGCCAACCTTGCAGATCCAAGACAGCCTCCGGCACAGGGGATGGACTGTTACCTTCCCCTACCCTGCAGGTCTGACTGCCATGCACCACCCTGCCAATGTCCAGGATGCGCCTGAGGGAGGCAACGTTCCTACAGTATGGCAACCACCACCTGCCCGTGTTGACAGAGACCCTGGAAGCAGAAGGAACCTGACCAACCCCGAGGGCGAAGAAGCTGTGCCTGCATCCAGTAACCAGCCTGCCAGCAGCAAGGTGACCAACAAGATGGAGACCACCAGCCCAGTAGAGAAACCTGAAGAGATGTATACCATGCGGCTGTTGGTCCAAGCCCCCTCATGTGCTGTGCCACCCCTGGAGGTTGCCAGGGTGGCCTCAGGAGTACACATCCAACGGCCAGAACATCCAGCAGAACCAGCTACTCCAGCAGATATAGCAGATCCCGTTCAACCTGGGGAAGGCTGGAGTCTACCACCGTTCAGCAGCTGGTGTCCTGGCGGACCCATTCCACAAGGAAAACAAACTGAAGGCCTCAACCACTGTCGGAAGTCTGGCGGTGCAGACAACCCCTCCCAGCCTTCCGAGGGGAGAGTTGTGGTATTCGGCAACTCTGGGCCATGCGGAAACCAAGATATTATAGTGATGCTACGCACCCAGCTAATTCTGTTATTCTACAATTGTAAAGCCACCTGCAAATATGTGAGATAATGGTATTGATTTCATCTCTCAGTTGTCCTGCAAGTGGAGGGAGGGGTGTGACCCCTCCCTCTCCCTTCTTAAGCACCGGAACCTTCCCCTTCAACCACCAAGTTATCAGCACCACCTCAGCCCTGAGGATAAAGGTTCTAAGCCTCCCTTCACCCGATAGATTCACCACCCACACAGACTGTTGTTGTCATAGTAATCATCAAACCTTCCCTTTTAGTACCCAGACCTACTACTCAACCCCTCTATTCTTATCTACCTATTGTGCTGTTCCATGGGCTATCCTGCCTCCCCCGGACAGGGATAGCCATCTACCTAACCATTGCAACTATCTATGTTTTACTTGTATGATTTACCTTTAACTATCTCTATTCCTAATCCATATGTATTTATATTATGTTGTACATCTTTAGTAAACCTTAGACCCTGAATAAAGGAACATCTGAATAGACTCTGTTTATTATTTAGTGATTGCTAGAGAAGCGTAGCTTCTCTATAATATAAGTGTCCACGTCTGTTTGCACTGCCGTAGTCATTTGTCTGCCATTTAACCTAGGCGGATACCACAATATTCCTTTCTTATTTTAGAAAGAAACCCTGATAATAAATAATCCTTCTATTTTTTTTAATTTCAGCCCAGAAACCTCCTTACTATCCAAGGTCCGCAATTATTTTCTACAAAGAAGGAAAGGTGCTGCAAAGAATTCTGACCGTGCAAGCAGAATTTTAGAAATTGTAGCTGAGGCTACTGGAATTTCTCCTTTAAAGGCCTTTAGTTTGGCCTTCAAAGAAGCTGCTGCCTACCTTACAAAAAAGGAACGGAAGGTAATTAATTCACTTAGAATTCACTGTATCATGCATAGAATAATACTATTTATTGTTATTTTTTTGATAATAATATAAATTACATTTACAACTATTTTAATTATCTTTATTGTTTATTTCTGGGCGCTCTCTCTTAAATCATCTTCACCCCTCCATATATTTCAAAAATAAATTGATAAATTATGGGACTCCAATCATATAGTTGTATGAAGTGCATTTAACAAGTTTGATTGCAAGCAGAAGTTAAAAGAATACCACCAGACTTGTATAATTGTGTATTACATTAAATAGAAATCAATTAGGCACCACCAAAATAGTCATCATGCTGTTTTTGTGAAAAAAGAACAGCCAGTTATGTCCTATTGATGTAATTTAAACTATTGAATAGAAAAAAATATATAGTTTACTAAATTCATGTTTAAATGCACTTTGTGCAACTACCCATTTAGTGTTCTGTGGTTGATAGACACTTTGAGGAAATTACTTTTCTTTATTTAGGATTTGAAAAAGAGAGCAAAAAAGTGGTTAGGAGGCCAAACAAAAGCTAAGGAAAGTTTATCATGAATATGTTCATATTGTAATATTCTTATCATCAATTATGTTTACAAAAATAACACTAAGTTGTATATGAAATGGACAATTAAAATATTTAAACTGCTAATTAACAAGAATTCAACATCAGTAAAGCAAAACTCAAAAAATCAAATATACCAATTAAAATTTGTAAGCATTATTATAATTGTTGATTTTATTTACATTTGGACATTTTAAATCAAAACAGAAAAAAATTTGACAAACACAAAAAAAATTTCTTAAAACTCCTCCCCAAAAAATTTACATGGAAAGGGGGATATTGCACATTTAAATTCTTTTACGGTTAAAATTACTGAATTTAAAAAATTAAGGGTATTATGGCAAAAAGCATAAATTTTTTTTGTATTGGTTGGGGGTTTCTGAGAAATTGGAGGGAGTTGTATGCATAACCTCCCTCATATATTATAAGGGGGGATGTAACACTCCTTTACCCTACCTCCCTTGGACGCACTTGTTCTCAGTTTTTCACTTATTTTTGATAACACTTGACAGGAGCTTTCTAAACAAGAAAAAGATGATTTGCTTCAAGAAATTGGACTAAATAGGGAAGAGCTTAATTCAAGTGCCAAAAGTGAATTCAAAGAACTTGCGAATGAAATAAAAGACTTGCAGGTATTTATTTTCTACCTTTTGTACTTCAACTTAAAATGGTTTATCTATTTCTTGTCTTATATTATATATAGCTTAATATTAAATAAAGCTACTTTAACCTAAGTCACAAAAATCTCAGCTTCACATCTAGAGGGCTTTAAATTAGTTGTTCCCCAATTTCCTGACTATAACACAGTCAAACTCAAAGTTATAGGATTATAATTATTCGGAGTCCCCCCCTTTAGCCCACTCTTAATCTCCTTAAATATATTTTTAGGGCAGTGTAAATCTTCTGTTGGATATGGTTGCAAGTATGAATTATCTCAGAGGATGTGAACATATTCATCAACAATTTGAACTAATGTCAAACATGGATTTGGTGGAATGGGTCAATGAATTTTATGAGAATAAAAACAACTTTAGTTTATATCTATCTGATTTCAAAGAGGAAAAAGTGAAGGCTTATCTAAGCTATGTTTATGAGAAAAAATGTTCAGCAAACATGCAGCCTGTCTTTCAAGCCTTCGGGTGAGATTTTTATGCATTGTGTAAAATTTGCCCTTTCTAATATTACAGATTAAGATTCTGAAATGTAAGACTATATATGTTTAGTATACTTAGCACTGTTTTCAGTAGCTTAGCTATTCTATCATTAAAATGTCCAACAGTCTGTCCTTACGTTTATCTCTCTTTAAGAAGCTGTTTGTGGGAAACCTCATCTGTAAGTTTTTCTGGAGTATATAGAATTGCAGTTAATTGTCTTTTTTCCCTTCTAGATACTTAGAATTTGATAAAATAAGCAATATTTTTGTTTAAAATTGATAACAAATCTAAATGCAAGTTTTTTACTAGTATTAAAGTGACTTCAATTGGTCCATCTCTCGCCCACCTTTGCATACAAATTTGTAATTAATAAAGATGCACTATTTCTTTATCAACACTCTGATAAAAGTGTAATCTAAATCTCCTATGTGGGTTATTAATTGTCTGACACAATCAAAAAGGATATTATCATTTTAAAAGACCTCTGATTTTCATTCATTTGTAGACAGTGAGGTATTTTTTGTCAATAATCTGAATTTGAAATAGATCTTTATTACCTAATTACTACGTTATTAAAATTTGAATTGGCAATTTTATGCTATAAAATTAATCCTTAACAGTAAGTAAATTGTTTTAACTATATATGATAAGTTAAATATTCCTAGAAACATTATAATAAACAAATATGTTCAGATTTTTTTTGTTTTTTTTCATTCCAAAATACTGCAAAATGAAGGCATAAATCCTTGATATTTTTGTTTTTTTGGTTGCTTGTATAGTGAAAGGTGCTTAAAAAATGTTAAGATTTGATAATCAGATGAGAAATTTTTACACACTCCCTTTAACCAGATTTCTATTACAATCCTAGCCAATTTGTAATAAAAAATACAGACCCATAAAATATTGAGACATGACAGCTCTGTTTAAAAAAAAAAAAATGGAATTAACTGTATATTGCACCTTTTGAAGTTATTAGATTCAATGTTGTTTTCTCACTGTTATTGCTAAAGTATGATTTGTGTTATTCGTTATAAGTTTTTGACCAAAATATAGGGTTTGTATTGAAAAAAGTGAAGCAATTGGTTTTTGGACCCCCTTTAGGCCTTCTGTTGCCTCTTAACATGATGTACTGAAATGATATACAGTGTGTTTTTTTTATGAGAACTTTTTTGAAAGCAATTTTACCCCACTTACAGTTATCAGAATTTAATGATTAATGGCTTATTTTCTTCGGTTTTTAATGCAATTAATAGAACATTAAAAAAATATTACAGTTTGTGTTTAAAAAGTACAGTAAAATGTAAAATTCAAAACTTAGGTGTCAACATCTAAATATAGTTTTAGCGCATTTTTCTTATAATCAAATTTTCTACCTTTTGCAAGAATGGCTGCAAAACGCTTCAAAGTTGAGATCTAGAGCTAAAAACTAATACGGATACTATTGGGGACATGTCCTAGAATATATCAAAGTTTGCAGGTCATATCTCAATCAGGGAGGGAGTACTGGCCCCCCAAAGTCGACTAATGAAAATCTAATTTTTTCTTGCAAAGGGTAGAAGATTTGAGCATAAGAAAAATGCGCTAAAACCATTTTGATGTTGTCACCTAAGTTTTGAATTTTAGATTTTACTGTTTTTTTTTAATTAAAAACTGAAATATTTTTTTAATGTTCTATTAATTGCATTAAAAAACGAAGAAAATAAGCCATTAATCAATAAATTCTGATAACTATAATTGGGGTAAAATTGCTTTCAAAAAAGTTCTCATAAAAAAACACACTGTATATGTTCAGTTGTTAGCAGCAAGCAGCCTTTCAAGTTCATAGAAATTTGAAGATAATCATTTGTAGGAACATTATTGTAAAGTAGAGTAGATCTTAAATAACATGCATTAATTCTAATCCTTCTTTATACTTATTTCAGGTACCTTGTGAATTCCAGAGTGTTATACAATCTAATCCTGACTACTTACTATGTAAATGTCACTGATCCTATTTTTGTTAAAAATCCTGACCTAAATCCAGAAGAAAGAGTTGCAAAGGAGTTTGAACAATGTGAAAAAGATCTTGAAGAAATTGAAAAGGCAGCAGAAAGTGTTGTTGGTGTTGAAGATGGTTGTTTCATGGCAATGATGAATTCAAAGGCCAACCTGGGTAAGATAATATTCATGACGAATTTAAAAAGTTTTTGCTTTGGTATAATAAAGTAGTTAAGGATTAACTTATATCTATTACAACCAATTTAAAAAAGCTGATATATCTTTTCTAAGTAATATATTTCTATGTAATAAAGCAACATTAAGATGCTTTTTTAGATAAAAAAAAATATTTGATTCAAATCTTTATTTATTACATGTCAAGATCAGATATTGAATTTTGTAATATTTTTTTATTCTAAATTTAGCACAATAAAGTATATTATCACTTAAGCATTATTAAGCTTAGAAACCCTTTCAATGTCAATCAACACTCTTTGGAAAGCTCATGTGGAAATGAAAACAACCAAAGCACTAAATTTATTTTAAAACAAATTATTAATTGAGATTTAATATTTAAAAAAAAACTGGTAATATTTTCATACTTGATTAGAAATGTACTAGAAAGAAAGTAATTACTATTCGAACTAAGAATTAATTCTTTGACTTTAGGTTATGTTCCAAGGTTTCAAGATATATCTGATGGTAACTATATTGGAGACTACAGTCAAAATGATCTAGTTATGATTCCAATGGATGAAAATATAAAATACAAGTTGTTTTCCAATGAAGGCAAGGAAGCTTTGCAATCACCAAAGACAGCTTTCATAAAATGTAAATCGACAAATGATGATTATGAAACTATTGTTGCTGTGAAGGATGGAGTTGTTCACCGGGCTTCAGGATTCAGAACAAAGTTCAAAAATGGTTCTGAATGTCTAGGGAAAGTAACACCAGCAAATTTTCTGATTTTGTACATCAAGGCAGTCAGTAAGGAAATGGAGATTTATTCAAATGGCAAAATAATGCAATGGAAGAAAGATCTAGTTTGGGAAGTTACAAAGTGAGTATTTCAATAGATTTTGATTGATATTTGCAGGGAGTAAGGGAGGGGACAATGGGCAATTAATTCAATTTAAGAGTTTTCACTGAAAAGCAATGTAAACCAGATTTATCCAACAAAGTTGACCAAAATTGTAAAGGGATCATGGTAATATAATTTAGAACAAAATTAGTTCTAAGAAAAAAATCATTTACTTGAAAATTAAATTACCAGTACATCACAATGTAGTAAACATTCTGTAATTAATCACTACAAAAATCACCCTTAAAACTTTGTCAACCCTTCTCATATATTTTTAACTCAAGGGGTTCTTAGATCGTTTAATACATAGATATCACAGTAGAGTTTCTATACATGAATTGACATTTTCTTGAGAAAAATATTTGTTAAAACCAGTCATCTAAGGACAATTTTTTCTGTCTGCTATATTCAAAACTAACTTAGCTAGTTAACGGGGCATTGATGCGCTAGTACCCAAAGTCAGTCAGAAACTGCTCAATTCTTGCACATTCCCTTTAAGCCAGTACCCAAAGTCTGAGACTCTTAAAAATTGAATATTCGATCCATTGTCCCCTCCCTTACTCCATGGATATTTGACTCTAATGTATTTTTTTGATAAATTTTTTCGTTATTCTGGCTAATATTTTTTTCCAAAAAAGTCAAAATTCCAAGTATACTGAGGAGTTTGTTTTTTAAGGGATAAAAAGGAGCTCAATGAATATTTTGGAAAAACTCCTGAATATTATGTAATGAATCCTAAAGGTAAATTTATCTAAGAAGGATGGTGGGAGGGTGTTCCAGATTTTAAACTATGAACATAATGGTCAAAATGATTAAATCTAAGAAAAAGAAAAGAAAATTTATTAAAACAAAAATATAAGGATTAAACCGTTGATAGCAATAGAAAATATGCAAATAATAATTATAAATCTGCAGTTAGGAAAGCCAAAAGAAAGGACTTCTCTTTTAAATTCATTGAGTTTTTGTCTTGTAAAAAAACCTGGACTTCAAATAATCAGCTTATCAATAACAATAAAAAAACAAACTATTTTTATTGATTATATCAGATCTTATATAAACTCTCAAGATATTTGGAAACCTTTCAAAATTCTTTTTCACAGAAATGATTATAATTACTACCTTGGGAGTTCAGTCAATGAAAACTTTGTATTTCCAAAATCAACCCTCCTCCTCCCCCCTCCCAACAAAAAATACTTTTTCTACATTCAATAAGTGAAATTCAAACTAAGTTTTGGGCCTGCCAATATTTCTACTAAACTTCTAAAAGAATTCATGCTAAGTATCATATATCCTGTTCTTTTTCTAAATTTTCATTAAAGCTTTGTTCCTAATAACAATAAATGCTGCAAAAATTTGCCAAGTTTTTAAGAATGAAATAGTTTTTTTTCAGAATTTGGTTTAATTGAGTTTCCATGTTCTCCTAATCTATCCAGTACTTTTTGTCTTTTTTGTACAATATATTGTGGATGAGATTTGCATTTTACATTATATTTAAACCAAGTTTTACAATAAATTAAATTTTTAGAGTTCAAAGTCAAATGACCTTCCACCCCCCCTCCTCCCCCCACCGTCTTTACAATAATGTTTTTTACACAATGTCAGTTTACCAAATTAAATAGAAAATAGAACCCTTCTGCAAAGTTTGAGCATTGAAAACTCCCATCTGTATTTTGAAAAGGATTAAAAGTAAGAAAAGTAGTTTTTCCAATGCCTAACCCCAAAAAGGATCCAAACACTGCAAGGCTACCCAGTATCCAATACCTAACCTAACCCACCTGACCTATAGTAATAAATATAAAAAAAATTACCCACCTCCTTCAAATTTATTTTTCAATATGGGGGGCTTGTATGTGCTGGACAAGGCACTTTAAAGGAAATTACCAAATAATTAATTTTGAAACAACATGCAAGTTTTAAGTAGTGTCCCCCTAAAAGTAGTAGGATGTGTATGTGTGTTGTGATGTTTGTTTGTGTGTTTGTTTAGTCCCAAAATAAATAATAAATGTCTGGAACAATGAAACCATGATTTTGAGGGAAGTTTACAGAGAATCTAGGGAAGATATATATTTGATTAACAATATAAGGGGGGGGGGGTTAATGCAACCATCTCGTTATCAATGTATAAATGGCACTTAGAATTCGAATTTCGATCTGAAATTTTGCATGAGTAATCCTTGGTAGGTCTATTTTCCCTAAATCGAACAAAAAGTTGGAAAAATAACGGTTAACGGCTGGCGGCTCAGCTGTATAGCCATTTTTTGGGCTATTTTCAATGCAAATCATCACGAAACCTATTTCCACATAATACTATTTTCTGCTTCAAAATGTTTTCAAGCCGGTTCTAGCCGGTAGTTGCTGGTACTAGAAATCTAAAAATGTTGTTTTTGTATCATTTCACATGATTTAAAGCAAAAATATGTTTCAAAAAGTTGATTCCTACGTAATTTATGACAGATTTGCCCTAAAATTAGTCAAAAAACGGCTAAACGGCTAAGCCGTTAATCGTTACTTTTTCAACTTTTTTGTTCGATTTAGGGAAAATAGACTTACCAAGGATTACTCATGCAGAATTTTAGATTGAAATTCGAATTCTAAGTGCCATTTATACATTGATTACGAGATGGTTGCATTAAAACCCCCCCCCTTATGAAAATATGATAAAACCCAAACATAGGTTAAACCTTAAAAATCTTAGTTTTGAAATATATACAGTAATATATTGAAATAAAAAAAATGAACTATTGTCTTAAATACAATACTAAATATTTTAATTAATTTTAGAGGTGAAGTTAGATATGAATATACAAGAAGCTGCAGAGCATGGCAAGATTGGCATTGTAAAATGTCTTCTTCTACAAGGAGTTAAAGTGGATGAAGAAGACATTTTTGGTAAACTAGATGTTAATAACAGAAATAAAGTTTCAAATATTCATAATTAGATAGCCTGATATCTAGTTGCCGAATGTGTACGCAGTTTCCTGGGTGTTTCCTCATCCTAGCTCAATATTTACTACTAGCTACAAATCTTCAAACTTCCCTTGAAATAATCAAAATTTGAATGTGTAAACGATTTATACATTATACATTATAAATTTGAATTTTTGATTTTTTTTTTGAAGTTTGAAGATTTTTTAGCTAGTAGTAAATATTGAGCTAGGATGAGGAAACACTCAGGAAACTGCGTACACATTCGGCAACTAGATATCAGGCTATCCATAATTAGGATTGGGCCGGATATCCGATGAGGCCAGATATCCGGCCGGATATCTGGCCATTTTCAATATTTACATCAAAAATTTCTGCTTTTTAATTATGAATGGCTGTAATTTTCTTATTATTGAAGCTATAAGAAAATTTTTTTCTAAATACGTTTATCTTTATATAAATTTTATATTAGAAATCTTAAAACATAAATTTTGGCGGGGGCAGCAGTACTTGGCAGCTGCCAGCCTCAAACTGGCGGTCGGCAGGTAAACAGCATCGGATTTTATGAAATTGTAATATGTCATGAAGACATATAAAAAGCCTAAATTTAAAATTTGAAGTCTCAAAGTCAAAAATTGCTGTCACAGGAACCGTTTAAAGATTTCTGGAGACCTGGAGGTTCAGGACTTGCAGGACTATACCTGGAACCTGAAATCGACTTGAACACCTATATTTCATATGAGGATGTAAGACTATAGAATATTTAAGTATGTGATAACATGAAATGCTTTGTTTAAGTAAAAAAAAAATGTAAAAAACTCTCAGTTATGTGTTACTAGCCTACAGCTCTCGTTGTTCGCTGGTCTATAATGCTATTGAGAACATTAAATATCTGTAGGGAAAATGTAGAAGGCTGATGCAATTATTATAGTATAAAATCCGGTCAATTAAGAATTCGTAGAGGGCCTGATCTTTCAGGGATAAGACAGAAGGCTTTTTTATGTTTGCTGACCTATAGCACCTCTACTCTATGAATAAAATTGTCCGTCGATCTATCGTTAATACTCTAAAATATTTTTTTTTCAGCTTTTATCAAAGATAAACTTTTAAATGTTGTGTAAATATTCAAATACCACTAAGCATCATTACTTACTATGTCTGTCAGTTGTGCACCATTTTTGCTTTCATTTGCTTTTCCTTTTATTTTTTTAATTCAAGAGCTTCTATAGTTATGGATGTTGTCATCCTTATTTATCTGCTAAAAGTTTTATTCCTCACCTTCTTCGTTATTCTGTCTATAGGGCTTTGGAATTAATAAAAATAATGTGGGGGAAATGTTTATTTTCCCTTCTGCTATTTAACATAGAAGATTGAATTTTTTTGAGACCAATGCACTTCTGCCCGCCTAACCATCGATCATCAGTTCTGCATAAACACAACTTTATTTTCTGATATCAAAGACTGCTAATATTTTGTGTGAAGATTTGTATGACCACTGCACTGATCATTGTTCGTCATTCTGTCGGTTATGCTCCTTTTCTTCTTTTTGCTTTTGTGTTTTTACTTTTACAATTAGGAACGTTGCTACATGTGGATATTATAATCCTTGTTGATGATTTTTAAACTCAGGGATCTTAGGAGATAATGTACTATATTTATTTTACATCCCCGATGATGATAAATAAAGGTAAGCCTTCTGTTGATTGAAAGTTCTTGTTAGAAGTGACGAAACACAGATAAAGTTTTTTAGTCAAAGTGGTTACTAAACTTTGGTTTACAGTGTTATTTACAGTCAAATGTTCCCTCCTTCCATAAGCAAACGAAATTTTGGTATTGAAACTATCCTTCTTACTCTATAATCACATTGTCCATTAGTCTCTTGGATCGAGACATAATATTTTAATAGCTAAAATATTTGTTTTTTCATATGTTATCAAAATTAGATGGCTTAGATTTTTAATTAAGATTATAATGACACATTTGCAAAATTCATTTTCATTTAGTAGCGAAGATTATCTATAATTCAAAATGTCCTTCCGTTCGTCTGTTGGCTATGATTCGAGGAAAATGTGATTTTCTCATTTGCTATTCAATATCTGAAAAGTTCTGTAAATATTCCCTACATAGCTTGCCAGTATGGGCCTATACTATTGTTCAGTTCATTCATCCAGTAAGAGGGAAGGAAATTTGGTAAAAGGGTTGTATAATGTTGTTAATGATCTAAAAGCAAAAATTTTTTACAGTGGGGGTTTGTCTGTCCATCTGTACGTCTCTAACAGATAGTTCTGATTGTTAATTTAGGCATATTAGAATTGTCCTATTGAATTTAAACTCTACAATAAAATTCTTGAAATTGTTATGTCCTGCAATGAAGTCAAAGTAAAAATCTTAATTTTTTACTATTGCTTTACATAGTTGCCCTATCACCATGACGTTGGTATGTAAAATAAAATATCTTGTCTTTTTGGTAAAATCTAAATATTTTTCTCCCTCTCCCAGTTCTCTCCCTTTCTCTCTCTCTGTGTCTCTCTCTCCCCCCGTTCTCTTTCTCTCCCCCCCCTCTCTCTCCTTCTTTCTCTCTCTCCCTCTCCCCGTTCTCTCTCTCTCTCTCTCTGTTACACGTAAAGATTTCTACAACTTTAACGTATTATAATATCTGTGAACTGATTTATTCAGTAATATGTTTTATATAACAATGTAACAATACACGATTTAACGTTTTGCTTCATTTTTATATAATTTTTTAAAGATTAAAATCCTAATATTTTTCATTTCAAATTTTCTCCCTGAAAGGGTTAAAATGATTGGTTTAATATCTGACCGCATTACGGGGAGTGTCGCACGAATCAATTTATTGTGGTATTCGGCAACCGTGAGCCATGCCTATGGCACCCCTGACCAGGGTTCGGTGGAGGGTCAATGGCCCTCCCCCGAGTCCTGGGGAAGGGGTCTGACGACCCCCTCCCTATGCTTAAAATTAATGATTGAATCTGCCAAGTTTATTATGGTTAACTGTATTGTTAATTCCCCCCACCCTTTCCAGGGATGGGGGATCATTATTGCCCAAACTGACTATTGTGTATGTATTATAATGCTTTTATGTTATGATTATTTATTCCTATCTGTGTAGTTATTGTTTGTTGTATATAGCTTTAGTACCCTTTAGACCTGCAATAAAGTGACAACTGAAATAGATGTTGATTATTATTTGGTGAATGCTAGAGAAGCGTAGCTTCTCTATAGTCAGGTGTCCACGTCTGTCACACTGCCGTAATCTAATTGAACTCCGGTGTCTGCCCTTTATCCTCGGCGGATACCACAACTTTTGGTGACAGCTGTGTGAGATTACGGCGAACCACAAGTGTAGAGCAGACGCGCAGCTGAGGCTAAGGTACTCCCAGCAGTGAAACTGGCAAAACTGACACAAGCAACCTGAATTACCCACCCTGGACAGCAAGGTCTAACTCTGCATCCGGCAGTTGTGGAAGTGACACAGCGAAACTTGACGAAGAACCGCGAGAAGCGCCGACATCTAACGGAGAATTGAGCGCTCAAAGGGCTGAAACAGGCCTGCGGACCGGCTGAAACAAGCCAAATAAGTGTAAACGGCTGAAAATAGGCCAATTTTACTGCAAGAGATAGCAGGATCCGAACCAGTGGCGCTAGCAGGACGGGACATTCCCTGCCGCCATCAGCCGGATTTGGATCAGCGGCGCTAGCAGGACGGGACATTCCCTGCCGCCGATAGGCTGAAACACGCCACATAGCTGCGAGCTGCGAGCCAACATACGAGTGTAGTGCACCAAAACAGAGAAAACTACGTCAACTCCAAGTATCCTGAGAGGCTACAACGCAGCCACCCATCTAGAAAACCAGATATTATATCACATTGCAGGGATTACCACCCTGGTGTGATGGCTAAACAATAGATTTATGAGCAAAGATTGGCAAACAATTTGTTGTGTTGTGATAAAACTAAAAATAGAACAGGCTTGGATTTATTGTGTATTGTGATAACAGCTAAAAATAGAACAGGGTTGGTAAACAAATCTGTTATGTAATTGTGATAAGAACAAAAATAGAAGCTAGATGTAATATAACAAGGACCCTGATACACAATCTAATCCCCTCAAGCCTACAGCACAACAACAATACACCCCTTATTCCAGAGGAAAGGGAGGAGCCCACTCTCCACTGAAGGAAATACAATCAAGGTGATATAATAGATAAGCCTAGGATTAAGGAGAAAAGGCATCATTACCTCATCACACAGTTACCTCAAGCCCACAGCACTCCCCCCCTTCCTCACAGGGGGAACGGACGGATTTACCCCCGTCCCCTCACGCGCTTCTCCCCTCCTACCCACACCAGACTAAGTCCGTCCACGGTGTGGAGCTAGTGACCGGGAACACAGAGCGCCATTCACGGGTAACGCAACGGAGTGCGGAAATATCATAAAATTCAACGGACAAAGCGGACCAATGAGAGAGCGAGTTGAGGGATAAGTGCGCGTTTTACCTGTGTGCGCGGATTTGACGGTGCGTAAGCGCGTTGCAAGGGCAGGAGATTTCACGCACACACACACACATCGGAGCGGAGCTACTCCATAGCATCTAACAGAGGTATTTTTAGAAAATAAGGAATTACAAGCTCCCTCCTCCTATCTATAGTGTGATAAAGGAAAACCAAATCAGTTCCTGACAGCCTTTCAGACCCTCAACATCTATCTACCCCTACCAGCCTACTCTACCACCTCAGAATCCAACTAGTGATAAGCACAGCTAAGTTATATCTTTGTAACTAAACTACCAACCTAGTGATGAAAACAGTGTTGGCTGTTAGGCTAGAAAGCCTCAAGTGACAAACCATTTATTCTATTACTTTATAACTTTGCGTCCCGCCGTTGAACCGTTGACCCGATGGAACAGCCGCAAGCGCCAGGAGGCGACCAAGCCCCAGGATGGCTCCAGGATGACCCTCAGCCGGCTCCAGCCGAGTACCGCAAGCTGATGCTGAGTAACCTGCCGGAGTTTAGAGGACCGCCCAAGCAATCCTGGAGTTCACATATCCGCAGACTCGAGATGTCATGGGCGGCTTACCGCGTGCCACCCCATGACTCCCTCAACCGCCGCAACGCCCTTTTACTGTCACTGGTAGGGCAAGCGGCGGAAATGGCGTCCCATCTGTTTGGCGAGGCAGGCCAAGCCTTGACCTACGAACAGGTCAAGGCCGAGTGTGAAATGCTATTTCGTCCTGCTTTTGAATCCCAAACGCTTAAACAAGCGTTTAGGGATTACAAGCAACACTCGACAGAACCTATACAAGCATACATATCAACTAAGTGTGCCTTGTATAGGGACGCCTACAGCCATGAGGATCTCGAGTTGTTGGTGGACGAATTAAATCGTGGCATTCGTAACGCTAATGTGAAACGCGTCATGATGGGACATGAGATCACGAGTGTACCTGAGTACACTCGTAGAGCCATGTTCACCGTCACCATGATTACCAAGCAGCTGAAGGAGGGTGTGTGCCTAGTGGACTCTACCGACGGGCTGACTGGATCTGCCTGCATCCAGTTGCCCCAATATGACGAGTCGGAGCCAATGGAGATTGGCGCCTTGGCTCCGGGTCTCCACCAGATGGGGAGGGTCGCTCCAGATGACAAGGTTCCAGGTCGCTGCTTCCGCTGCCAGGGGAGAGGCCACCGAGCTCGAGACTGCCTGACGCCTATGGAAGTTAGCCTAGACCGTGACCGTTCTGCCAAGTGCGAGCGTTGCCACTATGACGGTCACACGGCGGCCGAGTGCAGAGCTGACTGGGCCCAGGAAGCCAGCCGCAGGCGCACCGCCGATAAGGGTGCCCCTCCAGGGAAGCCCAGCAGAGTGGCCCACATGGAAGGGAGCGCGCCCCCAGCCGCCCCCAAAGCCGACGGGATGCCGCAGTTTGGGACCGTTCCAGCTAGGATCAACGTACTGGGCGGCGCGGCTGAACCCAACCGGGTTGGCCTGGGCTTCAGTCTCAACCACCTGGGGCCGGAGTTGGTGCAACCCTACAACATCGCCGAGCCAGAAGTCCTGAGGCCCCAGCCTTTTAGCCTCAACATGATGGAGCCTGCTCGGCCGAGCCTACCCAGCAAGAGTGGAGGGGCGCTACCCAGCGTCACTGAGACGATGTACGGGGAGGCCCTGGCGGCCGCTGAACGAGAGAGGCAGGAGGCGCTAGCCAGCGCATCAACATCGATGTATGGGGCGCCACCCGGCGCCGCCACCTGTGATGACTGGGGGGTGCTACCCAGCGCCTCCCACCTGGTGCCTGGGGCGACAACCGTCGCCGCCACCGAGATACCTGGATCCTGGAACGAGCCAGCCTCCAACCTGGTGCCTGGGGCGACAACCGTCGCCACCACCGAGAGACCTGGATCCTGGAACGAGCCAGCAGTCCCAGAGGAAGGGGTGACACCCGTCACCCCCAGCCAGCCAGCGCCACCAGCCTGCAGGGAGAGCCCAACTACATGCCATCCAGAGCCCCCTGCCAGCCGAAGGAACCCAGCTGCCAAGCAACCCCCGTCGAGCCAGGATAAGTTAAATTTGATAAATGTGTTGCATCCAAGCCATTGTAAAACCCCAGCCTTGCCTGTGCCCCCTGCACCAGAGGCTGGGGAGATTGAAATTTGGGAAAATAAGGACTTGCCTGTGCCACATGCACCTGAGTTCCTAGGGCAGGGGAGGGACGTGAGTAAGGGCGAGCCTGTGCCACACGCACTTCAGCCCCATGCCACTGGGCATGTCTTGGACAAGGGAAGGGACCACTTGGGGCTAGGGGAGCCGACACCCAGGCAAGTGCCAGTCGCTTGCCAGTCTGTCATTGGGGAGGGTATCGGGGTGCCCCGGCCACACAAAGATAACGCTCAATGGAAACTTGTATCTAGCCAGGAGCAGCCCAGCCGTGTCCAGCCCCAAGAAGCAGCCGTGACCCGAGCCGAAGATCCCCAGCCGCGTGTGCGAGGTAGATGGCTGCCTGGAAGCTTCTCTCACTGGTGGATGGTCCTGTGGGGCCTCATGCTGGCAGCCGTGTGGCCTACAACCAGCTACGTCCTGGTGGGATGGGACTGCGCCAACCCCACCCACGTCACAGCCTACAATAAAGAAAAGATGTGCAACACGGAACCTCTACACCAGGAGGTGCCCCTGGGCCATGAAGTACACGTCCTGCAGCAAGTCCAGGTGAGGGAAACAACAGGATACAGTTGCCAGCTCACTGTGTCCCAGTGGACATTCAGGTGTGGGGTATGGGGTCACCTCAAGGTGACCTCGGTCCCCACCCTCATGAGGCCAACCAAGATAGATCCAGAAACGTGCCGAGACCTGGCCAGGAACCGAGTCTACACGCTGCCAGGCAAGACCCAGCCACTGACGTTCCAGCTGAACCATCCCCTGTTCTTCACCCTCGACATGGTGGGCGCCCTCGTCAACAGCCCCGAGGGGGTGGGTTGTGAAGGGGAGGACGTCCACTTCGAGGGCCAGCTGTACCGCAATGAATTAGTGCTCCAGGAGCGACGGCTGCTGGTTAAGGAAAAGACCTACGTAGTAGAGGATGGACAGGTGGAGTCCCAATCTGACCACCTGACCTTGGAGTGTCCCCATTCAGAGCTGTCTTGCATCACTGGGGAAGCAACCTACGTGTGGGATCACCTGGGGAGAGATTGCCCCTTGAGGCTGATCCGCAGCCTCCAGCCCAGCCTAGTGATGGATGCGTTCCTGGTTGACCATCAGGCCCAGTTTTTCATCAACATGACCAACCCCACCTCAATAGTGAACTGCGACTTTGAGGCCCATGCCACCAACCACCCAGCATTGTTCGTGGCAGCTGACCCAGCCGCGGCAGCGCTACCCAGAGTATCGGCCAGGGATGTTGATGTCCCCCTGCAGGCCCAGATACATGCAGGTTATATTGGATTTACTCTGGAGACCCGTATGAAAAGCACAGCAGCAGAAGAAGTAGCGGCCAACTGCTGGAAGCTCCATCAACTAGACCCGGCCCACCCGGTGCGTGTCCAGGGGAGCACGTTCTCGGTGCTGAGGGGAGATGTCCTGCTCCAGCTTACCTGCCAACGCAACAAATATGTTGTCCGTGAACACAAGGAGTGTTGGGACAAAGTGCCAGTAGAGCCCACAGGGTTTGTAGACGCCGTGACACGAGTGTATAGCGGCCACGCCACCAAGATTCCCTGCTCCTCCACATACCCCCTGACTGTGCACGCGGAGGAAGGCTGGATAGAGTTAACCCCCTCTCCTAAGAAGAGGCCACCCCCGCTGGATACGCCTAAGCAGCTGTTGACAGAACCCCTGGATGACTTCAGTTCAGGGGGCTTGTATTCGCAGGCTGAGTTGAATGACTGGCAGCAACTGCTGGCGTTCCCAGCATATAAAAGCGCCATGCTGACTGGCCTGTCCTATGGCTCATGCGTTCAGCAAGGCAGCTGTTCGGCCACAGGTGACCATGGGATAGTGTCCTACAACATCGACCGACTGGCGGAGGAAGGAGAGGCCGCCCTGGATGTCTGGGCTGGGTTCAGACAAGCTATTCACGAGTGGGGAGATGGCGCAGCCATACTGTGTCTGCTGTTGTTAATCCTCAAACTGTTGGGGGATCTGACCATCATTTCTCTGGCAGCAGCACAAGGAGGTGTCCAGGCAGCCCTGAATGCGATGTCACAAGTGTTCCTGTACCATCCAACCTTGTACAGGAAGGCCTTGGCCAGAGCCCAGCTCACCCATGCCAAGTCCCGGGACTTTTCAGTAGACTGGGATGCCATTCCCATCGGCCGGGAAGCAGCCGAGGAAATGGTGTCCATGCAATCAGCCGATAGCGGGCATGACCGCCCAGGCAGGCCAGGACCGCCCTCTGGAAGACCCCGCGGCCCCTCGGGAGGTCAGGCTGCCGCCCAGACGGTCAACTTGGCAGCCAGTGCCCCAGCCGCTGCCAACAACAACCAGCATGCCCCACTGCTGACTGTCCCAGCAACAACTGTGCCACCCGCCAACCTGACACCTGCCGGCGCTGAACAACGTGTCCAACCAAAGCCAGCCTCTGCCTTCTATCCCACGTTGGGAGCCCATCAACCCTGAGAAACACTCACCACTAGGATTCCATTGAATCATTATCGTTTGTATATATATCTTAGCCCTAAGGAGCGGACCTAAGGCCTCAACCACTGTCGGAAGTCTGGTAGGGAAACCCTCTCCCAGCCTTCCGAGGGGAGAGTTGTGGTATTCGGCAACCGTGAGCCATGCCTATGGCACCCCTGACCGGGGTTCGGTGGAGGGTCAATGGCCCTCCCCCGAGTCCTGGGGAAGGGGTCTGACGACCCCCTCCCTATGCTTAAAATTAATGATTGAATCTGCCAAGTTCATTATGGTTAACTGTATTGTTAATTCCCCCCACCCTTTCCAGGGATGGGGGATCATTATTGCCCAAACTGACTATTGTGTATGTATTATAATGCTTTTATGTTATGATTATTTATTCCTATCTGTGTAGTTATTGTTTGTTGTATATAGCTTTAGTACCCTTTAGACCTGCAATAAAGTGACAACTGAAATAGATGTTGATTATTATTTGGTGAATGCTAGAGAAGCGTAGCTTCTCTATAGTCAGGTGTCCACGTCTGTCACACTGCCGTAATCTAATTGAACTCCGGTGTCTGCCCTTTATCCTCGGCGGATACCACATTATTATAAAACTAAGTTTTCTTACGTTTACTATATTATAAACTTAAGTTTTTCTGTTTTATGAATACAAATCAAATACATCAATGTTATTTAAATAGCAACATGAATATAAAAAATGCATTTATGATGCAAAAAGTAGAATAATGGCAGTGGCGTGCGAAGCACTTTGTCTAGGGGGGGGCATTTTGAAGATTTTGTAAAATTTTCCCCCCCCTAAATCAAAGTGCCCCGGGGGGGCACTTTGCTTTAGGGGGGGGCATTTTGATTATATATACTAATTTTAAATAAGAGCGTTTTAAGGGGTGGGATTATTTGATTATGGGCCTTCTAGTCCTTATCCCTTCTTCCCCATCCCTTCCCCCATCCCTATTTCCCATTTATATCCTCCTCCATCTCTTCCCCCCCCCCCATCTCTTCTCCCCTATCCCTTCTCCCCACCCTGCAATGACCGAAGGGAAGGGAGCTAGAAAACATCTTCGAAAAAAAAAGTACAGAAGATAATTTAACCTCCCCCCCCCCCCACCACAAAACATTTTTATGGGTGGAAGGAGATGTTATAAAATCTCAGCAGGAAGGATGAATAACCCCATTAAAAAAAATTTGGGGGGGGGGAGATAAAAACACTCATTTTTGAAATAATTTACCAAAAATTAACCTTATATGTAAAACTGATTTTAAATATTTCTTTATTGTATGAAAACAAGTATGACAACATCTTTAAGTAGCAAAGCACAAAAAATCATTAATAAGAATACAGACAAGTAGAATTAAAGAGCATCTGTTGAAATAAATATATATTTTAGGTAGAAAAAGTCACAAATCCTTTTTCCTGTATGTTGTGTGATGACAGTCAAAGTAAATTAAATACTGGATGCTCGAGAAATTTGATTTTTTAAAATATTATAATAAAAAAAAAAATTATCGTACCATAAAAACCAAAGATATAAAGAACTATGTAAAAAAAAATTACTTGTCCTTTCATCTATATATATAAAAATCTCTTGGAAATATGAAAAACTTTGGGGTATAGTCTCATTTGTGGCAATGCCTCTTAAGGGGCATTTCGTCGTATTTTCATAGTAGCTTTTAATAGGTTATTCTAGGTTAAGTTAGGTCAGGTGATTTCCCCGCAGTGTTAGGCAATTGGCCCCGCAGGAGCTATAAATAGGGGGAAAGCTACTGTGAAAATACGACGAAATGCACCTTAAGAGGCAATGTCACAAAAGGGACTTTACCCGAAATTTTAAAGATACAAAAAAAGCCAAAAACGTCCTGAAAAGCAGTCCGACATCCATGAATTTTTAATAGTTAATTATACTCCATAATGATAGGAATGTTAACATTAAGTTTTAGCCTTCTATCTTTAATTGCAGTTGAAAAAATCACATTTCCCCCTTAGCATTACGTACTGACAGCCATAGTGAATTATAGAGAAGCTAAAAAGTTATATCAACATATCCTACCCTCTTTAAATGGCACTTTAAAACTCTGTTAATTTTTCATTAAGTGGTGTTTCCAAGGATTTATAAGGGCGGTGCGTGAAGCGCACCTAAAAATATTTACTCACCCTTTGAACTAAAATCAATTAAAGACAACAAGAGTGGCGTATTTTATCAAGTTAGGAATATAGAGTGTAGTTAGTTTTAAGGGTTTTTAATGAAAATTGCCATAAAAAAAACATGTCTTTTTGTAAGGGTATGTACACAAAAAAATGATAAATGATAGAAACCATTTGGAAGTGCGCAAAGTGCAAATTTTTTTCTTCAAGTATGCAGGGAGGGAGGGGTTTTTGGGTATTTATTACACTAGTCCCCAATATTTCATATAAAATTTTCTTATTTGTTGACTCAACAACTTTGGGGACTTTAATGGAATTTTGATTGGTTGGTTAATTAAGTCGAGTTTCCATACATTTCATCCACTAATTGTAATCTATATAAGGGGTAATTTTGTGTATCATCATTGGGGATGTACAAAATTTCTTTGGTAAAAGTTTATATTATACAAAATAAAATACTTCCTATTACCTGGTTTGTTATGTTCAGTGATAAAAGATTATAACCTAATTTCTACACTAATAAAAAAATTTGGTAAGGTTAAATGAATAGGTAGTAACTGTCTGTTTGGCGCGAAGCGCCAAAAAATTTTTTTTATAGTATTTCTTGATCTTTTTGGAAACTGGGATAGTTTTGCTTTTTGTAGGGTAGGGGGCAAAAAAGGGCATTTTTGTTGACCAGGGGGAGGCAAAATGGGGCATTTTCAACATTTAGGGGGGGCAGGGGGGGCGGTGGATAGGGGGGGGGGCAGGGGGGGGGCGTTTTGGTCGCTAGGGGGGGGCGATTGCCCCAAATGCCCCCTTCGGTTCGCACGCCACTGAATAATGGGTCTTAACGTTCTGGTCAATGAGAATTTAATAGGGATTATTAAAGCACTATGAGTTTTATACACCATAAGCTTGGAAGATTCGAGCTCGATTATAGACGTTTATTTCCTATATAGATCTGTCATGGATCTTGATGCAATACCGCAGGCCGTTTTGTACATGTTAAAAATTGGAAGATTTCATTAAATAAAAGTAATCGCAAATATACTTAGTAAATAACCATATTTCTAAAGTCATTTAGTTATAGCCCTCTACCTTTTAAACAGAGATAATGCACAGGGGGGGAGGGGAGGCATGCGTTTAATGCCACCTCCCCGCCCATCCTCCAACAGGGGTTAATATTACAGATTGAGGGTAGTAATAGTTTATTAGTTTAATTGCTTAGAAGAAAGATCATTTAATAGTTACATAATTTTCAAGTTTTAACCTGAATCCTTATAATAAAGTAACAGGATGTGTATCTGTTAGTCTGTCTGTTTGTACTGAAGGATCTTGCTAACCGCTGAACCGATCGGGTTCTCCTTTACAGGGTAGCTTCTCATAGGCCCTGGGAAGGTTTATAACTATTTTGGGGGAGGGTAGCACAACTCTAGCAAGAGAAATCGCCCTTAGAAAAAAATACCCCCCCCCCCAAAAAAAAATATATTTTTATTTAATTTTTCAACTAAATATAAAAATAAGAGGCGTCAGCCCCCCCTAATTTTTTTTTCTTTTTATAAATCTGAAGTAAAAAAAATGGTTATCAAATTCAACTCCCCCCCCCCCCCTCAAGTGCCCCTGGAGGCCTCTAAGGGCGTAGCTGCCAGTTTTATATAATAAGATGTCAGTAATTTTGCCGTTATCCGACCGGATATCCGGCAATTTGGCCGGATTTCCGGTATCCGGTATCCGGCCAAAAAACTATCTGGCCCAACCCTATTCACAATATCTAAAGTGGTGTTTTAACAACTTCCTTTTGATAAAAATATACATATATTATAACATTATAATATTATGTAAAGCAAAATCAAATCTGACTATGTTTATATAAATCATGTATTTAATATTATTTATTTCCTTTTGATAAAGGATATAAATAAATGCATACTCAAATGAATATGCACATGCCTTTAAGGTATTTAAATAACAACACAATGTATATTTACTATTAATTAATACCTTTTGAAACATAAATATAAATCTTTTATGAAAAGCATAACCAAGTCTGACTGGGTATCTAAAATTATGTTCTTAATCTTCTATTGTGTACAGTAAATTTTTTTCTTCCTTTTGATAAAGATTATTAAGAAATACATCCTCAAATGAATATATACATGCCTTTTGGTGTCTCAATTACTAAAGTGTATATATATAAGTAATTATCATCAACCCAAATGTGAAGCACACTCTTTAAAGCATAGCCCGATCTTGCTAGGTATAAAAATAAATCCTGTATTGTAATATCATGTTTTGATTTAAAGGATACACTCCATTGGAGTGTGCTGCCATTGCTGGACATCTGGAGGTTGTGAAGTACCTGGCCAACAATGGAGCCATTGTGCATGACAAAAATGATAATGGTAAGTTTTTAATAATCTATTTAATTGTTACAGATAATTATTTTCTTCCTTAATATAAATATACACACTATCATGGTAAGTTTTTAATTACCTATTTATTTAATTTTTTAAAGACTATTATTTCTTCCTTTTGATAAAAAAAATACATATAATTATTGAAAGACCGAATATTTCGTAGTTGACTAAACCCTCTGCTTAACAAAACTGTAACTATAACTGAACATACATACATGCATACCCAAATACATACAGACATATATACTTCTAAAAAATCTAATTTTTAAAAAGTAACTATTACTACTCACTCAAATGCAAATATAAAGCTTCTCTATAAAGCACAGCTAAATCTGACTAGCTATAATTATAAATCATGTATTGTATTATCATTTTTCTATTTAAAGGATGGACTCCATTGATGTATGCTGCCAGGGGTGGACATCTGGAGGTTGTGAAGTACCTGGTCAATTGTGGAGCCAATGTGAAAGAAAAGAGTAATTTTGGTTAGTTTTTAATTCTCTATTTAATTGTTTATGGACAATTATTTTCTTCCTTAATATAAATATACACAAATACTTAAGATACAAATGACAAAATATAATCATCTAAAATTAGTATAAACACCTTTATATTATTTAATCAGGGTATATGTTCTCATCTCTTTAGTGTCTAGATAGTTTGTATCTTACATAAATACATTGTATACATTTATTTAATTGTTTACAGACAATTATTTTCTTCCTTGTGATAAAACTATACAAATAACTATTGAAAGACAAAATATTTGTTGGTTGACCCTTTTCTTAACAAAACTGTAACTATAACTGTACATGAATATATGCATACCCAAATACATACAGACATATATACTTCTAAAAGATCTAATTTTCAAAAAGTAACTATTACTACTCACTCAAACGCAAACATAAAGCTTCTCGTAAAGTACAACCAGATCTGACTAGCTATAGATATAAATCCTGTATTGTATTATCATGTTTTTATATAAAGGGAGAACTCCTTTGATAGTAGCTGCCATGTCGGGATATCTGGAGGTTGTGAAGTACCTGGCCAATAATGGAGCTAGTGTGAATGACAAGGATGATGATAGTAAGTTTTTAATTCTCTATTTAATTATTTGCAAACAATTATTTTCTTCCTTAATATAAATATACACACATACTAAATATACAAATGACAAAATATAATCATCTAAAATTAGTATAAACACCTTTATATTATTTAATCAGGGTATTTGTTCTTCTCTCTTTAGTGTCTAGATATTTTGTATCTTACATAAATGTCTACTACTTTTATAGTGTCCTTATATAAAAGTAAGAAGATGTCTGCTGTATGTCGTTAGCTTAACTGATATGATACAGTGAAGCTTTTTAGTCCAGGTTGTAAATTATTTAGTTTTTTCACCTTTTTTTGACAAAAATTTAAAAGGATGGTCGGCTGCACCCCCCCCCACCCCCCACCCCCCTCCCTGTTCTTATAGAGGTTTCTAGGTGTGGAGTGGCTAGTGATTTATAGAAAACAAAAATGTGTATAAAATTTGTATAAGTGGGTATCTTGGAAACCAGAGTTTATTATTATACTGTATAAATAATTTTAGGTTACACTGCTCTAGGGAAAGCAGAAGATAGAGGACACACTGAAATTGCCGCATTCCTGAGATCCATAGGTGGTGAAAAATAAAAAGTTATCAGGGAATACATTTCCAACAACTATAACAGAATCAGCTTAAAGTGCCTTTAAAAATGATTTCAAACAATACAAATAACCAATGGTAGGCCTGTATTCATTTTACTATTGGTCAATTACAATGTTTTCTGGCCTATCATTGGTCATTTGTATTTTATGATCTCATTTTTTAGAGAAACTAAAAGCTGCTTCATTATAATATCATATTGTTCCTTTAAAGATTATAAAAACTTGGCCTAGCTTTTTTAACAATCAATTTTCAAAAAATCACGAAACCTTTGGAAGTAAGGTGGGGGTATATCTTGTTTTTTTTTCATATAACTGAAGAGGGGTGGGTAAGAAGGGGAGGAAAAGGGGAAGGGGGTTGTGAGGGAAACTTTCTTTTAGAATTGTTTAAATTTTATACTTAGGCTAAGGACTTCCAAAGGAGGGATTTAAAGCAAGGGGATATTTTATAAAAAAAAAAAACCTGCAGCCAATTATTTGGTAACTCCCCCACTCTTACTAACCACAAATCTTAAGATAAATACCACTCCAATCCCTCCTTTAAAAAAACTTTAAATATGTTTTGATTATGCCTAAACTATATTTTTTATTCTTGATTTCAACCTTTATGTAGTAAAGTTACACTTGTACAATGATATTTATATTATATTTAAAGCAATTATAAAAGCTCATTTTTAAAGTCAATTCTAAATTGAGATATTTAAAGTAAGTTTAGTTTTATTTTTTTTGTAAAATCTCTTATATTTCAGCGAACTAATCAAATCCCCTTTTCAAGTTTTCTTATTTTTATTCCTTACCTAACTTTAAAGCAAATCTTTAAATTATATTTTTCTGAAAAGTAATTTTTTTCTCTATGCTTTTATAATTTGATATTTTTCTATGTTTTGAAAATAAGTAATATTATTTTTTTTGTATTAACACTATATATTGGAAGGCATACCATATTGTAAGATGGGTATAACTAATTTTATTGGGTACAACCTATTTTGTGTAATTTTAACAACTTATTAATATCAATATTTACCAAAACTAATAAAACTTCTATAATTACCATTTGCTTAACAGTTTTAAATATATTTTTTTTATGACAACTTATCAATATTTAACAAAACTAATAGTACTTCTATTATTATCATTTGCTTAACAGTTTTAAATATATCTTTTTTAACAACTCATTAATATATAACAAAACTAATAATACTTTAATTATTATCATGTGCTTAACAGTTTTAAATATGACGTTTTTTTCTTGTGAAAAGATGTCAATATATTTTTATGTTGCTTATTTGATTATTATATTATACAGCTATTTTACTAACAACTTATATGATTATATTTATATATTAAACTTGATTATTACTAACAATGTTTTTGAATAAATTATTTAGCAAAAATAATTGTTATTTATTTTCATATTTTTTTCAGAAAATAGTTAAAATGTTGAATGAGAATGACATGAAAATTTGGTTAATCCTAGTACTAAAGTAAAAGGATGTTTGTTTGTATACATAACAAGATCATTCATAGATGATTTGATTGTTTAGTTTATATTATTCAAAGCTTTTGGATATATGCACTTGGTTTGCAAGCAATTATTTACAAACTAGGATGACAGCATCCATAAGTAGCAAAGCTCAAAAATGATATAAGAATACCTGGACAAAAAATAATATAGAGCAGTGACATACAATAAATATTAAACCTTATAAATAGGGAAATCACGAAACCTTTAAATTCAAGGAACCAATCTAGCACCCCAAATAACAGACAGACGGACAAAACAATGTATTTACTAGATGGGCAAATATAATGGGAATCTTTACTAAAAATTTCAGCTATTTATCTTGAATAGGAGCCGAGAAAATCACGTTTCCCCCATAGCATTATGGACTGACTGACGGACAGACGGACTGAAGGACAGACATGGTGAATTATAGAAAAGCTTCACTACTAAAAACAAAGAAGGTTGTCATTACTTTAAAGAAAACAGCCAATTTTGGTACATTTTTTGACAGTCATAAAATCAACAAATACTAGTCGTTCTATATCGTTTTAAAAATTGTGTTAGACATACAGACAAACACTAACTATAGAGTAGCTACAATAAAAAAGGAAGATATTGTTAATAGAACTTTATTATATAAAATAAAACTTTACATTACATTGTTAACACAGATTTGTTAGTAGAAATTACAGTATTTTTAACTAGTTCCTAGGATCATTTAATAATCAAGCAAAGATTTTTTAAATTTAAGAGATGCATTCACATAAAGTGCAAAGAAAGCACAGAATACCCAAGCCTTTTTTTTAAATAAAGGTCCTAACTCTGAGAGGTTACTCCTACCTAACACAAAAAAATGTTCTGCTTACCAATTGTTGTTAATTTCATTCAAAATAAGTGGCAGGAGGGTTTTTGTTCTCGACTAGGCACACTTTTTTTTATTTATACTGATGCAAAAATGAATCTAGGAACTATTTTTTTTGTTTGCATTATCTGCATCTTATTTCAAGGGAATGGGCACTAATAAGAAAGAAAAAATTAGTGCATAATCCCTTTAAAATTACATTTAATTTACAAATCACATTTTAGAGTTCTTTATATTGTTGAATACAGTGAGGCCCTATTTTAAAAGAATAATTTATGAAGTATAATGTAATACCTGAACTATGCATTACAAATGGCTACACCCCTTTGAGGCCTCTTGAAGCACTTGAGGAAAGAGTGGGGGGAGGGGGTGGGAAGTGGAGTAATTTCTCAACTTTTTATTTAATTTCTAGAAAAATTTTTTTAAAATTTTTTTGGATGGGGGATTTTAGACATTTTTTCCTAGTAAATTTTAATAAACCTTACTGAAACCAATAAAAAGTGTATTTGTAAAAAAAACCATTTTGGACCAGTGCAGCGGTTAACAATATCTTACTTAGACCTCCTGTTATAGCCGGGGAAAGTTTAATTTAAACAAAAAGTTGACACAACCCAATCTTTCCCGATTTTGTATAATTTTTACGGAACACGATTCCAGTGACGTCATATTTTTCTTTCCCGAAAAAATGGGGGGGGGAAGAAAAAAAGAGATGGGAGAAAAGGGGGGTTTCCCCATCTCTTTTGAAGAGATTTTCTTCCCCCCTTCCCTTTTTCGGGAAAGAAAAATATGACGTAACTGGAATCGTGTTCCGTAAAAATTATACAAAATCGGGAAAGATTGGGTTGTGTCCAAAAAGTTGTAATTTAAATTAGATTTAAATTATCATTTGTTATAAAAAAGATTTCTACAAGGCCAAACTGCATTAAAAATTATATACATACATATACAATAAATTATCATTTAACTCAAATAAAAGAAAATTATATTTTATAATAAACAGTGACATGAAACATTTTTTAAATACTTCTAAATGTACTTTTTGTTCAAGATATTATACTTTTATTACTAAATATTTTCTCCATATTTTTGGTCTATTTCACCGGTAATTATTTAGAAATATCTAAAAGGCATTTTAATGATAAAAAATATAATTTCCAATATCTATTCAGAACAACTACTTAATTTTAAACATCCCCTCCCTTTTAAAAATCTAATATTAAAAAACTCTTAGCCTAACTACTACTTAAAGGCCTAACCCTGTATGACAATAACCCTTAACAGCTATTTAAACTTACCTAACTCACAAAAAAAGATTTTTTTCTCAAAGATGGGAGTGGGGGGGGGGAATATATCACTAAGTAACTTAGAGATAAGTACTTATAACCATTTTATTCAAATTTAACTATATTTCAGATAAACATCATCAATTTAAAGTCACAAAATGCAATGGGTGTCTGTTATTGGGACTATTTTAAACTAGTTTTTAACCGTAGTGAAAAATCACGCATCGTATCATATAACAGAAAATTTTCCAATATGGATAAAATACAAATTATTAAAACAATCCCGGTTTTGTTGGCCCTCTGGGCAACAAAACCGGAATTAATCTTATATCCTTTATATTTTACTATCCGCGGAAAACTGTCTATAATAGGATGCAACAAATTATTTGATTGAAACTGATCTGTGTCTCTCTTCTCTTAACAAACAGGACAAATCTTGAGTTCTGAAAAAAATTATAATTAGGAAAGTTTTTAATTAGTGTCAGTCCGTACGTAAATTTAGGCATGTTAGAATTGTTCTAACGACTTCAAACTATGCAGAATGATTCCTGCAACAGTTGAATACAACTAAGAAAGCGTAGCAACTCTATGATCTTTACGTAAAAAGTCCGCACCCCCATTTAAAAATGCAAAATCTAAATTTTAAAACAAAGATTCCTGAGACAACAATATGGGAGGGGGGGAGGGGGTATCATTTATGAACTCTATCATTTGCCTCCATAAAAACTTTGGGTACTTTTTTAAAAACTTTTTCATCAATAATTTCAATAAACAAAATGGGGTAATTTTGTTTATCATTCATTGTGGATGTACATCAATTTATCGACCATTGTCTTATCCCTTAAGATCCCTGGAAATTGATAGAAATGTTAACCTGATAATCTCTCTGAGTCTTGCTGTGGTCTCCGCCATCATGCGAGCTCTGTTCACACTTGCTTCACGCGCAGTAAGAATTTGCTCCACCTAGCGAGGAAAATATGTACTAAATTTACAGTTTCTTTGTTGCTTCACCTAGCGAGTATAATTTGTACTAAATTAACAGTTCCTTTGTCAAACAATCTAGCGAGGAAAATATTAAATAATTTACAGTTCCTTTGTCAAACAATCTAGCGAGGAAAATATGTACTAAATTTACAGTCAATGTTAAAGCTATTTACACTTGCTTTATACGCAGTTAGAATTTGTTTCACCTAGCGAGTAAGATATGTACTAAATTAACAGATAATGTTAAAGCTATTAACACTTTCAAAATGATTGTGCAGTAAGAATTTGCTCCACCTAGCGAGGAAAATATGTACTAAATTTACAGTTCCTTTGTTAATCTACCTAGCGAGTAAAATATGTACTAAATTGACAGTTAATATTGAAGCTATTTACACTTTCATAATGATTGTGCAGTAAGAATTTGCTCCACATAGCGAGGAAAATATGTACCAAATTTACATCCAATGTTAAAGCTATTAACACTTTCATCGTAATTGTGCATTAAGAATTTGCTTCACCTAGTGAGGAAAATATGTACCAAATTTACATCCAATGTTAAAGCTATTAACACTTTCATCGTAATTGTGCAGTAAGAATTTGCTTCACCTCGCGAGTAAAATATGTACTAAATCTACAATCAATGTTAAAGCTATTAACACTTTCATCATGATTGTGCAGTAAGAATTTGCTTCACCTCGCGAGTAAAATATGTACTAAATCTACAATCAATGTTAAAGCTATTAACACTTTCATCATGATTGTGCAGTAAGAATTTGCTTCACCTCGCGAGTAAAATATGTACTAAATCTACAATCAATGTTCAAGGAATATATGTTCTATTATATGAACTGTAAAGAAGAACCATATCAGTCCAGCGGTTAGCAAAATCTTAAGGTACAGACACACAAAAAAACATCCTGTTATATTTGTATACGGCTTCATATGTAGAGTAAGATGATTAAAGTGAGTTTTACGTCAGACGTTCAGTAGTCATAAAAAAGAGAGAGTATTTGTAACTATTAGATAAAATCACGAAATCTTTCAACAACAACAAAAATTATTTGTCTTTTGCAGCATGTCTGACAGACTGATGGACAAAGTGAATTGTTAACTGGATGTTCTTTGGTAATACGTATGTTCACAAAATGAATATTCAGCAATCTATTGTGGTATCCGCCGAGGATAAATGGCAGACACCGGAGTTCAATTAGATTACGGCAGTGTGACAGACGTGGACACCTTACTATAGAGAAGCTACGCTTCTCTAGCTTTCACTAGATAATGATCAACATCTATTTTCAGTTGTCACTTTATTGAAGGGTTAAGATATACTAAAGCTATATACAACAAACATTAACTACAATGGATAGGAATAAATAATCATAACATAAAAGCATTGTAATACATATACAATAGTCAGTTTGGGCGATCATGAGTCCCCATCCCTGGAAAGGGTGGGGGGAATTAAGAATACAGTTAACCATAATATAAATACATATGGATTAGGAATAAAGATAGTTAAAGATAAATCATACAGTAAAACATAGGTAATTGCAATGGTTAGGTAGATGGCTATCCCTGTCTGGGGCAGGCAGGATAGCCCATGGAGCAGCACAATAGGTAGATAAGCATAGAGGGGTTGAGTGGTAGGTCTGGGTACTAAAGAGGGAAGGTTTGATGATTACTTGTGACAACAACAGTCTGTGTGGGGGTGATCCTATCAGGTGAGGGCAGGTTTAGATCCTTTATCCTCAGGGTTGAGGTGGTGCTGATAACTTGGTGGTTGAAGGGGAAGGTTCCGGTGCTTAAGATGGGAGAGGGAGGGGTAACACCCCCTCCCTCCATTTGCAGGACAACTGAGGGATGAAACCAGTACCGTTATCTGACATATTTTCAGGTGGCTTTATAATTGTAGAACAACAGGATTTAGCTAGGTGCGTAGCATCACTATAATGTCTTGGTTTCTGCATGGTCCAGAGCTGCCGCATACCACAACTCTCCCCTCGGAAGGCTGGAGGGGTTGTCTGCACCGCCAGACTTCCGACAGTGGTTGCGGCCTTCAGTTTGTTGTCCTTGTGGAATGGGTCCGCCAGGATACCAGTTGCTGGATGGTGGTGGACTCCAGCCCTCCCCAGGTCTAACGGAATCGGCTATATCTGCTGGAATAGCTGGTCCTGTTGGATATTCTGGCCGTTGGATGTGTACCTCTGAGGCCACCCTGGCAACCTCCAGGAGTGGCACAGCACATGAGGGGGCTTGGACCAACAGCCGCCTGGTATACACCTCTTCAGGTTTCTCCACTGGGCTGGTGGTCTCCATCGTGTTGGTCACCTTGCTGCTGGCAGGCTGGCTACTGGATGCAGGCGCAGTTTCTTCGCCCTCGGGGCTGGTCAGGTTCATTCGGCTTCCAGGGTCTCTGTCAACGCGGGCAGGTGGTGGTTGCCATACTGTAGGAGCGTTGCCTCCTTCAGGCTCATTCTGGACATTGGCAGGGTGGTGCATGGCAGTCCGACCTGCGGGGTAGGGAAAGGTAACAGTCCATCCTTTATGCCGGAGGCTGTCTTGGATCTGCAAGGGTGGCTCCGCTCTAGTTGGCTGGGAGACAGGCCCATCCACGGCCACTGCTGCTGGTAGACTGGAGGCACAAGGCTCCGGATTTCCTCCCCTAGCCTGAAGGGGTCCAGGCACATTGTCTCCATCTTGGGTAGACATAATTGTTGGGGATCCTCTACTTCTATGGGTAGGCTCGGCACTTGGCACATCTAGTGGTGTTACTCCCCAGGCAGCGGTCAAAGCTTCTTCAGTTTGGCTGGTAATGGCTGATATCCTGGCTCCTGGGGCAGATGCAGGGGGCGCAGGCAAGTTTGGCCCAGCCCAAACTTCCTGGTACACCAGTGCAATACAATTACCTTGGCTTGGTTGAGGGAGGTAGACAGCTGGATGCAGTTGAGGGTGAGGGACAGCTGGACCCTCCCTGCTGGCTGGGGGCTCTGGCTGACTGGGGGTGACGGGTGTCACCCCTTCCTCTGGGGCTGCGGGCTCATTCCGGGGTCCAGGTATCTCGGTGGCGGCGACGGTTGTCGCCCCAGGCACCAGTGTGGGGGCGCTGGATAGCACCCCCCAGTCTTCACAGGGGTCCAGGTCTCTCGGTGGCGGCGACGGTTGTCGCCCCAGGCACCAGCGTGGGGCGCTGGATAGCACCCCCCAGTCTTCACAGGTGGCGGCGACGGTTGTCGCCCCAGACATCAGCTTGGTGGTGCAGGGAAGCACCTCTCGTTCCTTCCAGGTGGCGACGCCGGTTGGCGTCCCATACATCGACTCAGACTCGCTGGGTAGCGCCCCTCGGCTCTTGCTGGGGGCGACAGGGGTTACGGACACCGGTCCCCTGTGATTGAGGCTGAGGTCCAGGCCAACCCGGTTGGGTTCAGCCGCTCCTCCCAGCACGTTGATCCTGGCCACTATGGTCCCAATCTGAGACACAGACTCCTGGGTAGCCGCGGCCCCAGCGGCGGCAGCTAATTGGGGTGACGGCTGGGCATCTCCCTCCAGGTGGACCTGGGTGGCAGACTGGTTGCATGCAGGTTGTTGGGCGGCCTGGTGTTTCTTCATTGCTTGGTCCCAACCGGTTCTACACTTGGCGGCTGTGTGGCCGTTGAAGCGGCAGCGCCCCTTCGTCCAGCTGGGTCCCATCAGGCCGGCTTCCCCAGGGTGTATCAACCTGCCAGGTCTCTCCTCCTCCAGTTGGGGCACCAGCTGACAAACAGGGTCTCCCCTACTAGGGGTCAGGCGGTGCTGGGCTGCTTGTGGTGGCCCCTTGGTTACACTCAGCCTCCTCCCCATACACACAGGTTCCTTCCATCCAACAGCGGCTCTCCTCCCCTGGGTGGCGAGGCCAGCCTCGGCCTTAGCTTCTGCAGGTGCTTCTCCACATGAGGGATCCTCCCTCTGGGTATGCCAGGTAGTTGGTAGCAAAGGCCGTTGATGGTGCCAGTCGGAAAGGGGGCTATGAGCTCTGGGGGGTACCTGTGGCCAGTGTGTGGACAGGTACCCACTGGTGGACCAGCAAGGCCCAGAAGATGCCATACTGATGGTAGCCTGGACTGTATTCCGGACTGTCAGCAGACTGTTGGTAGCCACCTGAGTTGGGCCAGAGTTGCCAGCTGGTATTGCGTCCCTGCCAGGCTCCGTCAGCTGCTGGTGGGGAGCCCCTGCGGTGGTTCTGGTTTTGGCAGGTGGTGGCCTTCTTATTGACTCCCCTAGTTTGAGCTCTGCATCCTGGTGGGCCTCCATCTTCAGCAGCATGGAGGAACTTGGCTGGGACATGTGCAGTGGTTCAACAAAGTAGCGGCATCTGGTCTTGGAGTGTGGGGGGACAGCCTCACTGCTGCGGGTCAACCCTGCTCCCTCCGTGCTGGGTAAAGTCTTCCACTGCGGCAGGTCACCAGTCCCCATCCTTAGGCCGGTCCCCAGTCGTTCCATGCCTGGGGGCTCCCAGGGAGGCTTGGGTGGCGGCTCCCCCACCCCCAGGTACGCGTCGGGCATCTGGGTGAAGGGCCTATTCCCCTGGGACAGCTCCCCATCCTCCAGATTGGGGAGGCCAGTGCCAGGGAGGACCTTTCCATCCCAGAAACAGGTGGTACTGGCCCTAGGGCTGGGCCCCTTTGGAGTCTCAGTTCTGGTAATAGTGTCCATCTTGGGGCTGGCCACTAAGTTTCTGAAGCTTGTCACCTTCTCATTAGGCTCAGTTGCATCGTTCAACACCCCCAGGGGGACACCTACAGGTTCAGCAATCCCCAGTCCAGTATTGCTATTTCTCGTACGTTGAGCACCAACTGAACAGGAGCTGTGCAGCGGACATTCAGTCATCCTTCCAGACAAGGGCATCTCAGGGACCAGGGGTCTGTGACCTGGCATGTGTTTGATGTTCACTGTACTCAACACAGTAGGCCAAAGTAATAACAGGAGCAGTATCTTGTAGATATAGGAGCAGAGTAGAGTAGCCGCACCGCAAGGAGGTTCGAGCCGGCTCACCCCTAGTATAAATACTATAGCTGTGTAATTAGGGTGGTAGTCCACGTAGCCGTAGGCTCGGTCCTCCTGGCTCAAGAGTTTCTGTGGCTGGCGCGCCCCCATGATAAGTAGCAGGGGGTTGGTCTGTTTGTGCCAGCGTCTTGTTTAACTGTTGAGCCTGAGTTGTTCTCCTTTCCAGTATAGCTCTTGATTTCTGTGGTAACCAGCGGATCTTAGCTTAAAGGTAACAGGGAATATGTTAGGTATCCCCAGATGTCTCTAGGAGCGTATCCGCTAGTAGATATATGGATAGGTAGGCTATCTATATATATACATGGCTACACGCCCATATATATATATATACGTGTATAGGAATATCCCCAGAGCTAGCTAGCTTTTCCTCCTTGCTCCAAAAAAATCACGCTTCCTCTGTATATAGTTCACAACTATGAAGGTCGATGGTCCAGGTACACACCACCACTGCCCAGTGTGGGGCAGCAAGTCAGGCTATGTCCACAGGGTGGGCGTACTTTCGTTCAGTTACCATATCAGTTTCCAGTGTTGTTTGGTGAGGTTAGTATTCACTTACTTGTACCCATGGTACAAAAAAAACAACCTTATTTATCACTTGGGTATTTATATATACATATATTTGCTTCACTAACCATTCAGCTTTGAAGTAGGGTTGGCAGGCTAGGAAGATGTTGAGGGTCTGAGCGGGTTTAAGGAACTGGTTTAGTTTTCCTTATCACACTGTAGACAGGGAGGGAGGAGCTTGCAAGTTTTTCTCCTAAAAAAATATCTATGATGTATGCTATAGAATGGCCCCTCTCCTGTGTGGGTGTGTGTGTGTGTGTGTGTGCGTGGAATCTCCTGTCCTTGTAACGCGCGTCCGCGCCGTCAAATCCGCGCACACGGGGAAAACGCGCTCTCACCCCTCAACTCGCTCTCTCATTGGTCCGCTTCGTCCGTTGGATTTATGATATTTTCCGCACTCTGTTGCGCTATCCGTGAATGGCGCTCTGTGTGTCCGATCGCTAGCCCCACACTACAGACGGACTTAGTCTAGTGTGGGTAGGAAGGGGGAAGCGCGTGAGGGGACGGGGGTAACTCCGTCCGTTCCCCCTGTGAGGGAGGGGGGTAACTGTGTGCTGGTGTAATAGGGCCTTTTCTTCTTAATCCTAGGTTTATTTATTATATCACCCTGATTGTATTTGCCTTCAATGGAGAGGGGCCCCTCCCCTTCCCTTGGAATAAGGGGTGTATTGTTGTTGTTGTGATGTGGGCTTGAGATTGTTTTGATTGTATATCAGGGTCTTTATTATGTTACATCTAGCTTCTATTTCTGTCCTTATCACAATTGCATAACAGATTTGTTTACCAACTCTGTTCTATTTTTAGCTGTTATCACAATACACAATAATCCAAGCCTGTTCTATTCTTAGATTTATCACAACACAACAATTTGTTTGCCAAGCTTTGCTCATAAATCTATTGTTTGGCCATCACACTAGGGTGGTAAATCCCTGAAAATGTGATATAATATCTGTTTTCTAGATGGGTGGCTGCATTGTAGCCTCTCAGGATACTCGGGGTTGACGTAGTTTTTTTCTGTTCTGGTGCACTACACTCGTATGTTAGCTCGCAGCTTGCAGCTATGTGGCATGTTTCAGCCTATCGGCGGCAGGGAATGTCCCGTCCTGCTAGCGCCGCTTGCAGCTATGTGGCGTGTTTCAGCCTATCGGCGGCAGGGAATTTCCCGTCCTGCTAGCGCCGCTTATCCAAATCCAGCTGATGGCGGCAGGGAATGTCCCGTCCTGCTAGCGCCACTGGTTCGGATCCTGCTATCTCTTGCAGTAAAATTGGCCTATTTTCAGCCGTTTACACTTATTTGGCTTGTTTCAGCCGGTCCGCAGGCCTGTTTCAGCCCTTTTGGCGCTCAATTCTCCGTTAGATATCAGCGCTGCTCGCGGTTATTCATCAAATTTCGCTGTCTCGCTTCCACAACTGCCGGATGCAGAGTTAAACTTTGCTGTCCAGGGTGGGTAATTCAGGTTGCTTGCGTCAGTTTTGCCAGATTCACTGCTGGGAGTACCTTAGCCTCAGATGCGCGTCTGCTCTACACTTGTGGTTCGCCGTAATCTCACACAGCTGTCACCAAAGTTGTGGTATCCGCCGAGGATAAATGGCAGACACCGGAGTTCAATTAGATTACGGCAGTGTGACAGACGTGGACACCTTACTATAGAGAAGCTACGCTTCTCTAGCTTTCACTAGATAATGATCAACATCTATTTTCAGTTGTCACTTTATTGAAGGGTTAAGATATACTAAAGCTATATACAACAAACATTAACTACAATGGATAGGAATAAATAATCATAACATAAAAGCATTGTAATACATATACAATAGTCAGTTTGGGCGATCATGAGTCCCCATCCCTGGAAAGGGTGGGGGGAATTAAGAATACAGTTAACCATAATATAAATACATATGGATTAGGAATAAAGATAGTTAAAGATAAATCATACAGTAAAACATAGGTAATTGCAATGGTTAGGTAGATGGCTATCCCTGTCTGGGGCAGGCAGGATAGCCCATGGAGCAGCACAATAGGTAGATAAGCATAGAGGGGTTGAGTGGTAGGTCTGGGTACTAAAGAGGGAAGGTTTGATGATTACTTGTGACAACAACAGTCTGTGTGGGGGTGATCCTATCAGGTGAGGGCAGGTTTAGATCCTTTATCCTCAGGGTTGAGGTGGTGCTGATAACTTGGTGGTTGAAGGGGAAGGTTCCGGTGCTTAAGATGGGAGAGGGAGGGGTAACACCCCCTCCCTCCATTTGCAGGACAACTGAGGGATGAAACCAGTACCGTTATCTGACATATTTTCAGGTGGCTTTATAATTGTAGAACAACAGGATTTAGCTAGGTGCGTAGCATCACTATAATGTCTTGGTTTCTGCATGGTCCAGAGCTGCCGCATACCACACTATCTTACATAGATTCCGAAAAAATCACATTTCTCCAATAGCATACATACAAAGTCTCTATTGCCAGCTTTTTACTGCACTTCCTGAAAACAAGCTTTTTATTTTTACCTTTTTCTCTTTGATTTTAAGTTTAGTTTTCATATTTTGTATTTTAGCCTCTTCTTGCTTATTCTTCTCTTTTCTCCTCTCCTCACATCTAAATTATAATAAACAAACATTATTACTAAGCTATATAAGTTGGGAAGAATTTTAATGCATATAATAGATTTGAAATCTGCATCAAATTTTAAGGTTTTTTATAAAATTCGTTTTTTGCATAATTCTTTATCTAAAAGCGCAAATACAATTTAAGTTAATTAATTTTGACATATGTGATTGGTGGATTGAAAACTATCTGCGCCCTGATTGGAGAAGTTTAAGTGTCGCACATCATTCAACCAATTAGAGAGCAGGTAGTTTTTAAACCACCTATCCTATTGGTCAAAATTAATTAACTTAAATTGAATTTGCGCTTTTAATTTTATGCAGATTTCATATCTATTATATACATTTAAATTATTTCCAACTTATATAGCTTAATGATTACAGTGATGGAACAATATGATGATGATGACTCTAAGGAGCTTGGTGTCGCTTCGGGTTCTAGACCTCTCCACGCATCTTGAAACATACATTATGATTGCGGTATAATGCGTCCATTTGCCCACCAGACAACAAACCTTTTGATTGCACGATCATTGTCTGAGAGGTCCTAACTGTGCATGGTATTGAATTTCGCCTGTTTTGGGCCAAGGCATTCCCCCTACTCTAACTGTATCTCTCGCGCACTTGATATTAATAGGAACCATTTTTAACGTCTTTAGTTATGATGAAGTGTTCTAGATGAAAGGTCATGTAAACCAGTTTTATTTAAAAAAATCAAAGAAAATGGAGGCTGCTTATTTAGATACAAATAAATTGAATACCTTTTAACTTTAGTTTTGATTTCTTCAGCTAGCTTCTCCCTCCTTTGTTCAAGCTCTCTTCTAGCTCTCTCTTCAGCTTTTCTAAACAACAAGTTTAGAATAATCGCCCAACAAAAATAATTCCCCCACAAATATTATTTTACTTATATTTTTTTTGTAACTCGACAAAGTGTCTCAAAAATCAGCCATGTGACGTCATAAAAATGAGAGATTATCTATCTAATTTCTTAGGCGTTTTCTTTCTAACATATCCTCTCATCTCCCTCATTTTTATGACGTCACATGGCTGATTTTTTAGACACTTGGTCCAGTTGAAGTTTTCTTCTTAAGACCAAAATTAATAATAGAGGAATGACTTCTCCACCCCCCTTCGATCTAATGCCCAAAATAGAAAATTATTTTATAAAAGTTACAGGATCTCTGTGTGTCTGTCCAGTAGGATTATCCTAAACTCCTGAACCGGTATGGTTCTCCTTAACACTGTAGCTTTTCATAAGTTCTGGGAATGTTTTTTTACTTTTTCTTTGAAAATTAAAATTTCAAAATAGAGGGGTTGCCCCCCTCCTCCTCCCATCTCAAATGTCCTAAGAGGCCTCTAGGGGCGTAGGCACTGATTGATAATAGTGAATTACCTGATACTCTGGCTTTGAACAGAGAGAACCTGTTTTCTCCAGAGGTCTAAACCGGTTTCTAGCTCCAGCTGAATTAGATATTTGTTGGTTGGAATTACAAAAAATAGATAAGGAGGTGGGTTAAATTGGACTGTTAATTATACTGGTACCCAAAGTTTTATAACCATGTTATCTTATTCTTTGTTTAAAAACTTTGGGTACTTTTTTTTTATTTTGATTGGTGGGTTCCAAAGTTGTAATGTCAACCTTATCAAATAATAAATTTAAATCTATTGAATCTGTAATTTTGTTTATCATCATTGAAGATGTTGATCAATTTATCATCCATATTATAATTAGTAAACAGAAAAATATCAAATGATTTTTTATATATTGTTAAATATCTAGAATTAAATTTAATTACCTTTAGTGTTTGTATCTCGGAATATTTAGTGCTCCAAGTTTTACTAAAAAATAAGAAAGATATAAATTTCTATCCTTATAATAAAGTAAAAGGATGTGTGTTTGTCAGTATGTCTGTCTGTACCAAAGGATCTCGCTAACCGCTGAACCGATAAGGTTCTTCTTAACAGGGTAGCTTCTCATAGGTCCTGGGAATGTTTGTAACTATTTTGAGGGAGAGAACCACCATCCTCCCAAGAGAAATCACAATGCATCGAAATTTTAATTTTAAGTATAGAGACTCCTACGCAACATTGCTAGGTATGAAAGTGACATGAAAAGAGACTTGAAAGCAACATATTAAGGCATCATAGAGACTTAAGAATATTGGAATATTGTGAGAAATTCTCACATACCCTGATAAAATGTTTCTGGCAGCTGGCTAATATAAAAACCTAAATCCCCCTGTCACAATATCCACGTATTCTATATCCATTTGGAAAATTCTATGCTATCCTAGGAATTATTCCTAAGCCTCGCGCATAGTCCTTCATGTCTTTATAGTTCCTTCACCCCTAGCCTCTAGAAAAGGGCGGGTAAGTCAGAAGAATAGCCTAAACCATCTCAAGGCATTTATAAAGCTAAGATGAAAAGTACAACCCATTCGGAACAATAGTTTTAGAGATCTTAAGCTTCAGACAAAAGAACCTAACTACTTATAGGTTTAGGTATCTATTACTCGAATTTTTTTGCCATGATTACTTAAGGAAAATTAAATACAGAAGACACAGAGAAAAACATATAGCGTAGCGACTCTATAATCGTCACCTGAAAGTATTTACATCGGACGTACGGACGTATAGGCGTAATGTTTTACCTTTTCATTTGTTGAATTTGTTTTTCCCTGTATAACTCCACGGCCTCGTTGGCGTTTCTAAATTAATATAATGTCTGTCACATAAAAACTTTGGGTACTGTTAGTACTTTGGGTACTTTTACCCTGAATCTACACAAAATCCTTTACATAAAAATCAGGGAGGGATGGGACATTGGAAAATCTAAAATGTGAATGACAATATAGTATCCAAAAGTTATGTAATTTCATCCTGTAACTAGTTGACTTAAAAATTTATAAAAGTTTTGAGGTTGTTTCATTATTTATTAACTAGCGGCTATGCCTCTAGGAGCACTTGAGGATGGTAGAGTCGAATTTGATAACCCAATATATTTTTTAGATTTGAAAAGAAAAAGTAAAAAAAAAATTTTTTGGGGGGGGCAGTATTTTTTTTTCTAGGAGTGATTTCTTTTAATGGTGGTACCCTCCTCCAAAAAAGTTATAAACCTTCCCGGGACCTATGAGAGGCTACCCTGTTATGGAGAACCCAATCGGTTCAGCGGTTACCGATATCATTTGGTACAAACAAACAGCCACAAGACAGGCGAACATCCTATTACTTTATTATAAGTATATTTGGATGGTTCTGCCAATTAGATATTTAAATATACATAAGGGAAATGTGTAAAACAAAAGTTTCTATGCGCTTCGCGCATTTCCCTTTCTCTTTACGAGTCTAAATTAACAACATAATTAAACACATAGACAAACATCCAGTTACTAAAGGCAATAACAATGTTTTACCTTATTTTCATTTCAATTGTATTTTTTAAGGACTCAATATGTCTATTAAAATAATTATTAAATTTATTAAAAATACATTTTTCCAACATTAGATTAGGTTAGGTTAGGTTAAGAAAGTGAGGTTTAATGCAGAGAGTAAAGGGGACATTGGGCGGTTACTACACTAGTCTCCAAAGTTATAGAATTACGTTTTCTTCTTCTTGACACAGGTCTCCTTAGCAAAACCTTAGATTAAAAAAAATCTCCAAAGAAACGGACAACAGGGCCTTCAAATATGGTACAGTGGTGGCCAGAATCCATTGGAGATTAAATCTTAGCTGCTCCTTCTTGCCAGATATTGCAATTTGAAGTTTTGTGGTAAAAATGCCTAAAATTACAAGAATTCCAAGGATATATGCATAAGTGAACACCTTCATTCATCACATAAAAAGGGTGAGTTTAACATTTGAGGAGTTTAGATATCCCTTCATATGTAAACTAAACACTTCATCTCCATTAAGAACAATTTTTACTACTATAAGTGATGTTTTTAACTTCAATAAGTGTAATAAATAAGGTACTGTAAGAGGTTTTCACAATTTACAACATAATCCTAAAGGCTGTTACCCTGGAACCAGTAGAAAAAACTTTAGTTCAAGTTTTACATAAATCCCAAGTTACTTTTAGTAATTCTGCCCCCCCCCCCCCATACTCTCACAACCTACAAACTTTAGGGTGGAGGGGGGGGGGGGAGCATAGTAATACTATTATGTGTTTCTCAAAAACTATTGGAAGTATAGTAGGAAAAATTTTTCTGTAAGGTTTTTAGGCAAAAATTTTGTAGAAATTATGTTGACCTTCTTTTCTCCCCCTCCAACTTGTCCTGACATAATTGGGGGGGGGGGGGGGGAAGGGGTGGCAGAAGATCATTCCAATGAGTTTTAAGAAACTATTAGAGATATATAAGCTTTTGGATTTCTATTGTTGTGGGACCCAAAGCACTTTTACATATATTGCTGACCTCTTCCCCTCCCCTCATAAATCAAAAAACATAACATTTTGTAAAGAGAGAAAGAGGGGGGGGGGTGTAGTTGAAAGGGTACTACTATGGTATGTTACTAAGAAACCACTAGAATTATAGCAGCAAAGCAAACCTTTGAGGTATGCTTTGGTAGGTCAAAAGTAACTTTTACAAATTTTGCTGAAACCTCCCTCCAAGCCCCCTTTCCCTCCCTATTTCTATACAATCTCCCCCCCCCCCCTCCCTCCAATTAAGTAATAGAAGGGAGTATAGCAATACCCTTGTGATTTACTTTGAGATTACTCAAGATATAGAGGGCTTTTGGATTTAAACTTTAGTAGGTCCATAATTACTTTATGCTTGAACAAATATTGCTGACCTTTCCCCAACCCCAACCAACCCCATCCAGAAAAATTATATTGCTTGCTGCTCAATTTCCTCCGCCCCCATAAAAAAATATTAAAATATTGCTTGCCCCCCCCCCCCCCCCTCCCTCTCCAGCTACCCTCCATACAACCTCACCACCTGTGTTTTACTCAGGAACCACTATAGCAATAAGGAGCAAACTTTGGAATAAAGCTTTCATATTTCCAAATTGCTTTTCCTTTATATGAATTACCTTTTCAATGTTTGGGGATGGAGCAATGGGTTGACTATATTTCTTTTATTAGTCCAATAGGTTAGAGGAGATTATACAGCAAAATAATTGTACTAGATTGAGGGGTTGTAGTTGGAATACTAGATATTTATAAAAGTAACTATGGGGCTACATGAGATAAAATATTAACCCTGAATATCTCCACAGGTTTCTGAATAATATAAAATATTATTTACCTATGCCACCAACAGATGGAGGGGGGAGGGGGGGATTCAGCAATATTTGTAACAGTAACTAATATCCTGAAAAAGCTTAAATCCAAAGTTTGCTTAATATAATTCAGTGATTTCAAAGTAACACAAGAGTATTTTCCACATCCACTGCCCCCCTCCAAATGATTTGTGGTCTAAGAAGGAGGGAGGGGTTGTTTGCAGCAATATTTGTAATAGATTTTGATGCCTACTAAAGTTAAAGTACTAAAGCTTATATATTTCTTTAGTGATATCTAAAGAACTCTTCTGGATCTTCACCCCCTTCCAATTAGATTTCATTTTTTTCACAATACTTCAAGTAGTTTAGAGTAAAACATAATACTATTTCTTGTATTCATTTGAATCCAGTGGATAGGAACCGATTCTCATCCATACGAAAAAACTATGTCTAGGATTGTATTATATCCAGCTTTCTACGAATATAAAAATGTACAATCATAAGATTAAAACCAGTTTTTACAATCTTATAATTGTACATTCTATATCTGCCAAAAGCTGTTTATAATATGATGCGAGAAATAACTATACTTTGCCCAACCCCTTCCCTATAAAATTTATGGGTAGCAAGGGGGGTTTGAAGGGAGGGGGGGGGGGGTTAGAGTATTTTAAAAATTAACTTTAGCTATATGTAAACTTTAACTGAGGTATTCTCTACTGGTTACAGGGTAACAGCCTCTAGATTAAAGTTGTAAACTTGACAATGTACCTTTTTCATTAAATAATTTCTTTAAAGTATTAAAATTTTCTAAATGGGGAGGTACTGTGTAATTTACATATGCAGAGACATATAAACTCCTCAAATGTTAAACTCACCCTTTTTATTTGATGAATTAAGGTGTTTACTTATGCATATATCCTTGGAATTCTTGTAATTTAATGCATTTTTACCACTAAACTTCAAATTGCAATATCTAGCAAGAAGGAGCAGCTAAGATTTAATCTCCAACGGATTCTGACCACCACTGTACCCTATTTGAAGGCCCTGTTGTCCGTTTCTTTGGAGATTTTTTTTAATCTAAGGTTTTGTTAAGGAGACCTGTGTTGACTTAACAACTTTGGGGACTTTTATTGAATTTTGATTGATTGATTCAAAAGTTTCAACCACTAATTGTTTAAACAGAAAGGGTAATTTTGCATACCATCATTGGGGATGTACAAAACTGGATATGATACGAGCTATACATAGTTTTTCAGCATGGCTGTGAAAATAAATAATTATTTTTTCCTTGTGTAGATTTCTTCCAACTGTTCCATTCTCTCTTTATGCTTCTGCTCTTCAGTTCTGTAAAAAAAACAAAGATAATTACCAGGGAGGGAGGGGACATTGGACTGTAAATTATACTGGTACCCAAAGTTTTATCACTGGGTTATTTTGTTCATTAGCCCAAATAAAATAGGTATTTGAGTTGAATTTCTATTAGTCGCTTCTCAAACTAATTGTGTCTAATTTTTTTATAAAGTTCATGTTATAGGAGAAAAAAATACCCTTGCCCCTTAATTCGTAGCTGGACAAAGTGTCTCAAAAAATCAGCCCTGTGACGTCCTGAGGGATTATCCATATCTTTTTTAGGGAGTTCTCTTTTTAACTTCTCCTCTCATCTCCCACATTTTTATGACGTCACATTGAGCAAAATTTACCCCCCGACAATTATTAGAGGGGTTAGAGCTTGACAGACATTTTGTGGGAAATTACCTGTTAGTTTCCACCATTTTATCAATTCTTTCTTTATCTAGATTATGTTTTCTACTAGTTACTGTAGACAATTTCTTCTGAAGCATTTGATTCAATTCTTCCCTGAAAAGTAATATAGTCTTAGATGAATTGTTTGTCTGTTTGTTTGTCTGTCTGTTTGTCTTTCTGTTTGTCTGTCTCTCTGTCTGTCTGTTTGTCTGTCTGTCTGTTTGTCTCTCTGTCTGTCTGTCTGTCTGTTTGTCTGTCTGTTTGTCTGTCTGTTTGTCTGTCTGTCTGTTTGTCTGTCTGTTTGTCTGTCTGTTTGTCTGTCTGTTTGTCTGTCTGTTTGTCTGTCTGTTTGTCTGTCTGTTTGTCTGTCTGTTTGTCTGTCTGTCTGTTTGTCTGTCTGTTTGTCTGTCTGTTTGTCTGTCTGTTTGTCTGTCTGTTTGTCTGTCTGTCAGTCTGTCTCTCTGTCTGTTATTCATCTATCTAGTTATATCTTTATTTTTTACTTATTCATTCTGTTTGTCTGTCTGTTTGTCTATCTATCTATCTATATATCTATCTATCTATCTATCTATATATATCTTTCTATCTATCTATCTATCTATCTATCTATCTATCTATCTATCTATCTATCTATCTATCTTTCTATATATCTATTTATCTACCTATATTGAGTATCTAGCTCAAGTAGATTAGTAACAGCTTTATCCACATGGGATTTCCGTTTGATTAGATGCATTTATCAATCTATCAATCTATCTTTCTATCTATCTATCTATCTATCTATCTATCTATCTATCTATCTATCTACCTATATTGAGTATCCAGCTCTAGTAGATTAGTAACAGCTTTGTCCACATGAGATTTCCGTTTGTCCTCTCTTTCCCTCCATTCTTGAATTAGTTGACGCTAAAAAACAACAAGAACCATTAACATCTTTACAAGCAAAGCTTTATTAAAATTATTTTTTATACATTTACATTTCAAATATAAAATTTATATGAAAACACCCATAAGTTGCGAAGTAGCTTGTCCATATGAATGGGTATAAGAACACAGTGATTTAAAGAGAATTTTAAAGACCAAACTTAACAGAGGACGAGATTCATCAAATTAATTCCGTATGAAACTGCTTAAAAATCGCATATTTTAGTGGCATAAAACTTGTTTTGTGTTGTAACTAAAGGAAAGTGGGTAAGAAAGTGGGGGTGAAGGAGTTTCACTTAGAACTGTTTGTCAGAATCCCGGTCCTTTGTCCCTAAAAACCTATTTGTAAAAAGTCGTAAAACCATTCACATGTATTTTAATCTTCTGAATAATTTGAAGAATGACTGACAGACCAACGGACCAATTGAATTACTAGATGCTCATTGGTAAAGACATTTTTCTCAAAAAAAAACTAACCATCTATCATAAATAGCACCCAAGAAAATTACGGACTGCTAAACATACAGACAAAGTGAATTATAGAGTAGCTTCGCTACCAAATTCTGTTTAATATTCATAATTTAAAGCAGTACTGACAGACTGACGGACTAAGTAATTTACATACTGAATGCCTATGGTAAAGGAAATTTTGAATAGCAGTCTTAAAATAAAATTTATTTCTTTATAGAATGCTATTACATTTGAAAATAGAAAAAAATTACAAAAATATCATATTTACCTTATGTTGATCGATAGTTTTTAGTAGTTTTTTCTTTCTCTCATCTTTTTCTTGTAACAATTTTCTAGCAAAAAACAAAATTATTACAATTAAAAAAAGCAACAGTAAAATCTAATATCGTTTATAAATATAGAAGATATAGATACGTAGTCTCTAAATCAGATAATAAGGAAGTTAAAATCCAACTGTATGTAAAATGTTTCAACTACTAGGAATCCTTAATTAAGTTTGACGGATTGTGGTGTAAGATTGCCCATCTATATCTTCTTTATTTACTATTTGAGACCTCTTTTTTTAAAGGGAATTTTAAGGTCAGCTGAATTTTAGTAACCGATTGTTTACGTATCACACTCATACTACTAGCTAAAAAAGTTTCAAACTTCCAGAAAAAAATCAAAATTTGAAAAATTAAAATTTTGAATATACAGGGTCATTCAAGAGAAATGATTTTTAAAAAAACTTAATTATGCATAGAAAATAAAATAATTATTTAAAATCCTTTGTATATTTTGAAAACCTATTATGGGACATTTATGTTTCAAATATTAAAAATTATTATTTCAACAAATTATGCTCTAAAAACCGGTTTTTTCAAAGGCCCTTTTTTCGAAGATTTATGGATTAGAAGGGTGTGAAAAAAATACACAAATCTTTAAAATTCAAATTGCCCGGCTTGTGTTAATAGTAGAAACGTAGCTCCTATACCATACGTACTACAGGAATGGTTTTTATATATTAAAAAACTAGAGCTTATGGCCATTCTAACGATATGCATAACATTTTTTTACTATTAACACAAGATGCGCAATTTGAATTTCAAAAAGAAGCACATTTTTTACAACCTTTAAATTAGTAAATCTTCGAAAAAAAGTCCTTTGGAAAAACCGGTTTTTAGGGCATAATTTGTTGAAATAATCATTTTTAAATATTTGAAACATACATGTCCCATAATAGGATTTCCAAATATACAAAGGATTTTAAATAATTATTTTGTTTTCTATGCATAATTAAGTTTTTAAAAAAATCATTTCTCTTGAATGACCCTGTATAATGTATAAATCGTTTATACATTATATCGCTTTTCCCTTTGACCGGAGTAGTTGAAAATAGCTTTTGAAATAGTTGGGTTATCTGTTGTACAACTTCGGAATTCAGGGAAAAAATAGGTAATCAATTTTCAGTTGATCGGTTTTAAAGATGGAAATATTTTACCTTAGATGTTCTTGTGATTCCAGAAACTTTTCCCTAAAAAAAAAAAAATTATATAAAACTATTGAATTTAATTTTAGTTACAGTTTTTTTTCAGGAATCTTTTGAGATAAGACAATGGACAATGATGTGTAATCCCAATGATGATAAACAAAAACACCCTTTTTCATATAAAAATTTTAGGTTGTAAAATTATGACACTTCAGACAACCAACCTTTTTATTTCACGACCTTTGTCTGTGAGTCCTAACTGTGCCTTTTAATTATGTACACAAAAGGTAAATTGTTATCTCCTTTAGTTATAACGATTTTTTTGGCTGATATTCGAACCCATGGCCTGTCAGACAATTATAACGGTCACCATGATTAAACCTACCTTGCCATTACCAAACGGCGTTGACAAACGGCATTTTCGGCCCTCCGTTTCTTGATCAGGGCTTTTCTAAACTCTTTGTCGGATTGGAGTCTGAAAAAATAATATATTTTTCGACAAGAAATATTCAATTTTCAAGATGAAAACGGTCATAGATGTGTAAGTTTTTTACATAGAATAGCGAATATTCTTTATGTTATTTAAATTTATTCATGGAATAATACACGGCAGCGATGTTGAAAAGAGACTATCCAAGGAAAAACACACAGCTCAATTTGTAGGAATATATTTCGATTAAATCACATCTAATCCTTGTCAACCTGCACAAAATTAACCATATTTCATATATTTATAGTAAAATCAGATATATATTTTGAAAAATATTAGGTTATTTTAAAGTAAAGAAACAACAAAATAATGAAAAAGTGCTCGAAAATACAAAGAAAAAGTTAAATGTTAAATGTTAAATTTATTCATTTAAATTCATTTAATTTTCGTTGTCTCTTCCCTTCTAGGAAATTTTAATACAAAAATGGATAAATCCTTTCAAAAATTATTTGTGTACAATCTATAATACAAAGTAGAACGATGTTTGTCTGTCTGTCTGTTTGTTTGTAGCGAAGGATCTCGCTAACCGCTGAACCGATCGGGTTCTCCTTTACAGGGTAGCTTCTTAGGTCCCGGGAAGGTTTATAACTATTTTCTTGGGGGGTGGGACACCCCTAACCCCCCCAAAAAAATGTAAATACCCCCCCCCCCTCAAAAAAAAATTCTATTTTTTTAAAAATCTAAAACACGAAAAATTAGTTTTTTAAAACCTCTTGGGGCAAAGCCCCTAGAGGCTAGGGGCGAAGCCGCTAGTTATATATAAAGTACAAAATTATAAATTAAATAGGAATATTGAAAAATAAAATTGGACATAAATAAATGGGGAACTATCTACCATATAAAGCTAATATACTCTATTAGCTTTGACTTTAGGGGCGCTATAATAGTTCCATACAACTTTTCTGTTATATGGAGTCAGTCAGTGAAGGAAGCGGATACTTAGAGATGCTACGCATCTAAAAACTGGTGTATCTCTGTCAAATTCAAACTTACCAATAAAGTGTATGATTACAATGTCAAATGTTTTACAGACAACAAACCCTCTGATTGTACGACATTTGTCTGAAAGTCCTAATTCTGTACATGTTAGAAAGGTGCGCTTGTTTTGGGCCAAGGTATTTCATGTACTCTAACTATTAGTCTGACCATCTAACATGGCAATAGTGAGATTTTTAGTAGCGAAGCTACTCTAAAGTTTATATTGTCCGTCCGTCAGTCCGCCGGTCAATCTGTGACATTCGGTGGGGATGGGGGGGGGGGGGGGATTGGAAAGAGGATTTTCTTAGCCTCTATAAAAGACAGAAGGCTGAACCTTTTTGACAACATTCCGATCATTAAGGAGCATGATCAACTTTAAAACATTTATGGCGGTCGGGCTGCTTTATAAAAGGTTTTTGTCTATTTTTGTATTTTTCTCATTATTCCCAATTTCTTAGGTGTTTAAGCTATGATTTTCAAAATACTCTTTAAATCTTCTTGTACGCATTACCATCCATAATTTTTGTGATTCGCTACTTATGGATGTTGTCATCCTTGTTTAAAGTGTAAACCATCACCTTCCCAAAATTTGGCATGCTCTGATTTAATAAGAACAAGGATGGCACCATCCATAAGTAGCGAATTAAGCCCAAGAATATCATGGTTGGGACTACGGATAAGGTGATTTAAAGATATTTAAATCAAGAATAAAAATATTGGGAACCAATCACGAAACCTTTGACTCTGACCCTTTTTATAATACTGACCAGGTAAATTACATAATGGATACTCGTATTTATGGAGAATCTTCAAACAAAAATAGGCCAAAAAATCACCCTTTTCCCCATAGCGATACGGACTTACGGACGGGCAAACAAAGTGAATTATAGAGTAGCTTCGCTACTAAAAAGGTACGCGCTAAAATTTGTCTCAACAACGATATTTTTCACTGGCTGAAAGTTTGAAACAAACATTTTTTTGTGCTTTCTACAACTACAGTGCATGCCTATAAGATATCTTATAATGCCTGTAGTTAATAAGCGCAGCTCCTCTATAATTAGCCACCAGTTGTCCATTTTTACCATTTGTTGTGCTATAATTAACCATTATGTAAATAAAGTTTTTCATTTGTAATTTGTTCAAATTTATGTAGCCGGTTAAAGTGTCTCAAAAATCAGCCTTGTGACGTCATAAGAATGAGGCATTATCTATGTCTTTGTTAGGGGGTTTCTTTCCCACTTCTCCTCTCATCTCCCTCATTTTTATGACGTCAAATGGCTGATTTTGGAAACACTTTTTCCAGCTACAAATTTATTCTAGTAGTAGCGTCGTCCCTATCCCCTAGCGGAGGACGGAAAATAGCCTAAAACCTGCCAAAGCTCCATTGAAAAGCAAAACCCATACGAACCGGCAATTTCTGAGATCTTTATCTTGGGACATATAAAACTATAAGATACTTTCCAATGTCCGTTAGGAAAAGAGGGGTTTCAGATTCTGTTTAAAATAGACAACTGTTATTTGGAAAAAGTTATTTATTGCATCGCATTATAGACAGCTTTTTGCGGATAGTAAAATGAAAACTAATGAGATTAATTTCAGTTTTGTTGGCCCCGTGGGGCTGATACTAACAAAACTGATAATTATATTATCATTATTAAAAGCGAAGCTTTTCTATAATTAGGGTCAGTCTGTCCGTAACAGTTAGCTCTTGATTTAGGCATGTTAAAATTGTCCTATTGATTTCAAACTTTGCATGGTGATTCATGTAGTAGTTAGGTACGATTTAGAAAGCGTAGCAACTCTATAATCAATACCAGAATGTCCGTAAGTCTATTTTAAACATGTTGATTTTTTTACTTTTTAACAACAAATTTTTATGTGATCTAATTATCCGATTAATCTGATTCCTGGGACAACCAAGTACAATATCATAAGCAAAGCAACTCTATAATCAGCCCCTAAAAATGTAAGTACGTCCATAAGCATTATTCTGTATCAAGCCATCTTTCAACAAATTTACTTGCCATTTTGCTTTAATTATTACACATTTACATATATTCTGATTATTCAGTTCTGACACTATACAAGTGTTAATGTCCGTTTGTCCTACCGTTTCTGTGCTTCGCTTTTATAGATGTTGTAATCCTTGTTTTTGTCATAATTATTTGTTAAACGAGGGCCGTCCACTCTTCCCCTCCCTGCTTTCACTCAAGTGCTCCTAGAGGCAACAAAGGGATAAATTGTACCTAATTTGAGTTCTACTTTTCTGTTCTCTCTGCCATTTCCTTCGCTCTACCTCCTTTCTTCTCTCCTCATACTCTTCTTGGTATTTCCTGAAGCATAAATAATCATTATTGAAACAAAATATTTTTTTTTGGGAAAATTGCATTTTAGAATTATTATATATCATGGTTACTTCTGTAATTGTTTGTATTGATATGAAATAGTATTTTTCATAAGATTTTTAATCTTAAACAATCTCCCTCCCCCCCCCCCCCAATACTTTTTTTTGGAAGAGCGGGGAAGGGTTCCCCGTATAATTGGTTAAACATAACAAAGGGGACAAGAAATGGGTAGGAAAAATCTTTAAAAATAGCTTAAAACCTTCTCGAGACCTATGCGAAGAAAAAGAATAATTCAATCAGTTGAGATGTTTTTTGAAATTTTAAGCTTCAGACAAAAAAAAAACTTTCTACAAAATTTATCTCTTTCTTTGCAAAGGATGGGTAGAAAAAATTATTGTTAATTGAAAATGTTTATCAGTTTGATTTAATTCATTTATCATCTAGTAAATTTTAGACGTAGATTTCTTTATTAAACAATGATGACAACATTCAAAGGTAGCGAACCAATACATAATCATGAAATGGACAAACGAACAAAGTGAGTTATAAAGCAGATGTTAACTTGTCATAGCAATAAAAATAAAGAGAGATAATTTGCAAAAACTCAATGAAAATCAAAAAACCTTTAAAAATGACCGATAGACAGACAAGTTACTTTTCAACCGATAATTATAATCTACAGAAGTTTTATTTGTTTATTTCAAGGGAGTTGTTTATCAATCTATCTTCCATTATCTTATCCCTTAAGATCCCTGACTATAGCAGCCGTATAGATTCCTGTAACAATAAGAAAATATTTCTAGACGAAAGACATTATCATTACATTGATTTTAAAGCGATTTCAGAACCGTCTTTAAGATTTCAAAATCTTTAACAAAAAGTACATTTTAAACATACATGTTGATTTTTGAAGTAATTATAACTTTGGGTAATTTTATTTATCATCATTGGGGATACATCAATTTATGGTCCATTGTCTTATACCTTCAGAACCCTGATGTTAATATCAATATTCGTTTCCTGTCTGAATTTTTAGCTTCACTTTTAGGGATGTTATCATTCTTGTTATATAAATGAAAGGTCGGCTGTACTTTAATCCAGGGACCTTAAGGGATAAGACAATGGACGTTAAAATTAATGTACATCCCCAATGATGATAGACAAAATTATACTACTTAAGTAGATTAAAATTATATATTGAAAAGTTTGTACACTACAGTTTTAAATAACCCATCAAAATTACCTAAAGTTTTTTTGGGAAAACATGGCTGTAAAACATTGGGTACCAGTGTAATTTACAGTCCAATGTCCCCTCCCTCCCTGACTTGGCTACTTCTTAGGGAGTATCCCAAATTAAGCTGTCAATTTCCTATTTGTCTGCTAATCACACAGACTGACCAAACTAACCATGTTCAACTTTGTTTCGGTATGTATTTCTTGTATTCCCTGGCAAGTTCGAACCCATTAATCCCTTTTTCCTTACACCAAATTTCCCAGAGAATGAGTGTGTTACGCGGCATTCCTGTGTGTGTTGAAATGATTTATTCGTTTTACAGAAATAACCATACATCATATAATAAGTAAAATAAGAAAAAAATGATAAATTAGATACGTGTTAGTAAGTTAAGGGTTAGCAGTTATACATATGAAATATTTATAACTAACATAAAAAAACTAACTACACAATTAAAATGATAATGTTTGAATTGGTTTGGTGTTCGTGTTTCAGTTTGTTAAGAGTTGATTGGTTTAATTGATAGCAAGCATTTTGGGCAGGAGTAGACTGTGGAGTTGGAGGTTTCCAGTTTAAGCTTACTGGGCATTTTTCGGGACTTACAAAATTGAGGAAAAGTCAAAATTGTAAGGTAGCCTACAAAAAGGCTACAAAAGTTCTTGCCATGGATTTCTAAATTTCACTTGACGTGTACCGCTCCAAAGCCAGGCGGGTGAAGTTTACCCCATAAAAATGGGGGAGGCTGCAACAGAATAAAAGGGAAACTTATTCCCTTTTCACACACACCAACTAGATATAATTAAGCACAATGATTTTAAGCGGGAATTCAAACCTCAGGCGTATATGTGGGAAGGTGAGGGATGGGGTTGAAGGCAGGAAGAAGTTTGTAGGGGAGAGAGGTGGTGAGACTGTCCTGTTGGTGATGAGGGTGGGGGGCATTTTGGCGGGCAGAATAGGTTGGAGTCAAATTTCCAAACAATGCTTAGAATAAAGCAGACAAAGGAAATTAAATGACTCGAAAAAGCTTGAATTGATGAAGCAGGAAAAAAAGCAGGCAGACAGAAAAATGTTTCTTCTAATCTTCTCCAGTGATGGCAGGAATCGACTGTGCCCAATTACCAACATTTTCTTCATAGCACCTATCGGAAAACTGCGAAGATTTTATTATGCACTCATAACAAAGAATATTGACACAATTAGCGCGCGTAGGGGATAGAGCGCCACACATGCGTGTTGCTCTCTCCGCATCCTAAAGCAGACTGACGCGGCATTCCTAACTATCTCCGCGCGTCTCGTGGCTTGTAAACGAACAAAAAAGACGCGCACTTTTCCTTTGATTAGTCCCACGTGAGGAGCTACGTGAATGAAAATAATGTATTGCTTGAATATACATGCGCTCTGATGTGTGGAATATCTCAAATAAGCCTTCTGCTTAGTTTGACATCATAATGTGGTAAGAATTTATCTTTAATTCTTAATAATAAGCGTAGAATGGTACAATTAATGAAGAAATTTAAATCATTAAATTTTCAATAAATAGACTATTTAACTGCTAAGTTTTATCATACGAATATTTTCCTTAATTTTATTGATCATTTGAATCTAAAATTATCAATTTCTGATGCGATTTAATATGTTTCGTGCCAATTTAAAGTTTTTTAGAAATTTTATATTTTTAATTAAATTGAAATCACGCAACCTCGATCTTACAAAAATAATAATCTTTAATTTTATGTAATTAATTCTTATATTTTTGTTTTAGACTTACTGTTTTCATGGTAATAAATACACATTTGTAAACTTCACATGTTGGTCATTCGGAGGGCTTGAGATTAAGATTTCGAGAACGGCTAGGATTGCGTTCCGAAACAATGAAAACAAGACAGAACAGATGCAGCTAAAAACAATCTGTGAAGTTTTGTGAATGTGTTGGTTGTGATACCTTACCACACATTATTATAGTCGTAATCAGTACAGTTAACTTTAGTGACAATTATGGGTCCTAAAAAGAATAAAGGTGAACAGTTGAGTAAGCGGCTGCGTCCAGCCGTTGATGCCCTAACCAGTGAGCTAAATAGAGTGATGAAGTTGGTCAGTGATACTTCAGAACTTAATGTTAGACATCTCACTAAGGAATCAATCCTTGTCCATGACAAGTTCGAAACGTTCGACAGCATCATGGGCGGTTTTAGCAAGCTTGGTTTGAGAATCCAAGAGCTTGATGAGTTTAATGACATTTATTCTGATATAGTTACTGTGCAAAAAGACTATAGTGCCTTGAAAAATGCTCTTGATGCTATAGAAGAGCTTAGTGACATTCAAAGTGTTGTTGATGTAGTTGGTGATAATTTGCCTAACCATCAGGCTGAACTTTATGATCGATGTTTGAAGATTGTGAAAGTTATTAAAGGGCCATATTTTCCCTTGCCTGATTCAATTATAAACACTTTGTCTGCTTTGATGAAACGTTTGGCTGAGGTTAAGCTTGAACCTGTGAAGCCACCTACAACGACGGCGGGTGCCTCGACAGCATCGCCATTTGTGTCACCGTTTGGCACATCACAGTTCGCCGCCGGTTCTATATTCACGCCAGGATATATGAATCGTGTCGACGAACGTCTTCTTCCATCTTTCGACGGCCTGGAAGCATCCTACGTAAGTTTTAAAGACACTTTTAAAAAGCTTACTGTAGGACAAGACCCGTCGTATTTGCAGTTATTGTTGAGCAGTGAGAAGGTCTGTAGAAATAAAGAGCTGAGACTCCAGTTAATTCAGATTCAATCGCATGAATCTCAGTGGGCCTACCTTGACGCACGTTTCAAGTCCAAAACACGTCAAATGCTCTGCCTTTTCAACCAATGGGAGAAGAAGTCTAAACCGTCGGACTCCAACCAGATTGTTTCTGTGTTAGCAGAGTTTGGTGGTGCAGTTAGCCAGCTCGAGCAGCTGACTAAAGATGATGAAGATGATGAGGTCACCACCAGCCAGTGGTTGACCGTGATACTTCTTGAGATGTTATCCAAGAAGTTGCCACGTGATTTTCAAGATAAGCTCAATTTATCATTGGGCTCGATGGATGTCCCAAACGTCCCAAAGCTGTTAAAGATTATTGAAGAACAGCGGGGCGCCATTTTAATGAGGTGTTCGACTGATATGGACACCCCCTCTAAGAAGAAAGGTAACCCTGCGACAGCCGCTACCGCCGTAGGTAAACCTGGTAAATCTAAGATGAAGCAGTCATGTTTTGTTAATGGCTGTGATGACATGCACTTACTTTACAAGTGCCCAAAATTTCATGACCTGTCAGTGCCAGACAGGAAGAGTGTTGTGGAGAGTGCTGGATGCTGTTGGCGTTGTTTGCAAAAAGGGCATAAATCTGTGGATTGCCCGAAGGCAGATGTAATAGGCGTATGCAAAGTGGATAATTGTGGTATGACCCATAACAACCTTCTCCATGAGAGTGTTGATATGGCTGCCGCCGTCTATGAAGTACATACTTCCCCTGAGGCGAACCTAATGTTAATGTTACAACAATTAGACGTCGTTGATTTTAATCGCCAGAAGGTCCCAGTGAACGCCATGTGGGATACTGGTTTAACTACCTCAATGGTAACCCAGTCACTTGTTAATAAACTTCAGTTACCTTTTACTGGACGTTCAGCAAGAATTTCTCTAGCTGACAGTGAAGTTAAATGTCTCCCGACGGTCAAGCTATGTTTAGTTGATCGACACAAGAATTATCACATGTTAGAACCTGTGGTAGTGCCTCTCATTGGTCCAAAAGAGGCGATCTGCTCCATGAATCCTATGGAGGCAGCTGTTTTGTTTGATATGAAACCTGAAGATTTTACTTTGGTTAATGGGCAGGTTGATTTGCTCGTAGGGCACCTGCACCCATCGATGTTTCCCTACTCTGAACGTTCAGTAGGAGAAACCATGCTTTACTCCAGCCTGTTTGGATCTGGATATTTAGCTGTTAGTGCTAATGGTTTAGCAAAGAGTAGGTATGTTGTCTGCTCAAATTTCGAGTTGGAAAGTGAAGCTATAGGGTTTTTAAAACCAGAAAGCTCAGATGTTCAGCCGCAGCCGATTGTTGGTGCTGCTTGTGATGCTATTATTGAACCTGTTGGTTCTGCTTGTAACGCTGCTGATGAACCTTTTGGTTCTGCTAGTGCCGCAGCCGTTGACAACATGGCTACGGCGGTTGTTGCCGTGGCTAATATTGATAATGATGTTAGTTGTGCTGCAGTTATTCCTGATGATATTGGTAACGATACTGTAGCCGTTGATAATAATGTTACGGCGGGTGTTGAGCCGCTGAATGATTCGGTTCCAGCCGGACAAGAGCCGACGGGAGTTTCGGTTCCGGCTGGACAAGAGCCGATCAGAGTTTTGGTTCCAGCTGGACAAGAGCCGACGGGAGTTTCGGTTCCAGCTGGGCAAGAGCCGATAAGAAATTCGGTTCTGGCCGGACAAGAGCCGACGGGAGTTTCGGTTCCGGCCGGACAAAAGCCGGTAGATGATTCTAAGTTTTATGACAGTCACACTTTTATTACTTGCCCTGGTGCTGTCATGAATCAAGAATCGACTTGGCTGCTGCCAACCTTGCCGCCCGACACAGGGTAAGAGGCCTGCAAATGGCGGGTGGAAATATGGCGGGTGTTGCCGCCAGAAAGTCAATGAAAATTTTCAAACCACACATATATAATCTACAACATAAACTATTTATGTGAAATGATCTTAAAAGAAAAAATATTACAAGTTATATATTAGGCTTGTGAAGGGAACCAAAATGGGTTCTGTAAAGAATAAGTATTCATTATTCAACTAATTTTATTGTTCATACCTAAGCACAAAAATTCTACAAAACTGTTTAGACTTTTAAAGCAGATTTTAAAAAGATTTTGTTTCTTTAAGTATGATTTTGAAAAGCAAAAGTTCGTGTATATTAACTACCAAATGATTTTGCAGAATTAAAATACCTCGAAAAATGTATTTTTTATGGTTCACGTTTACTTAAAAAATGTTATTTCTCAGATTCTCATATGAAATAATGCATTAAAGTAAAGAACACAACATGTAATATTATTATGATAATGTTTAAAATATTCCTTATTATTATTTTAAAAAGATTATCGCAAAAAATCAAGATATTTGTTTAAATTTGTAAGCAAATCAAAGATTTTCTTTCATTCCGGAGGCAGAGATTTTTAACAATTCATGTACAAAAATTTTCCTTTCACTCCGGGAGCTGGGATTCTTATTAATCCACGCGTAAAGATTTTTTTTCTTCACTCCGAGAGCAGAGATTCGTAGTAATGTACGTACCTAGCGATTTCGGACAATTTTAAACCTTGAGAAAATACTTTTAGCAATTATTTTCCTAGGCACATATATTCTTTAAACATGAACGAAAAAACTCTATTTCTATGTTTAAGCATTTATAATAATGAACACGATGTATGATATTATTAAAATATTGATTATTATTTTATATGAATATCACAGAATTAATTTAAGATAAACTATGCATATTTTAAATTAACTCTACCTTCATTTTTATCGCATATGTTAAAATTGAAGCAGTATTTTTTAAAAAAGAAATGGGTAACATTTCTTAAGATTTATAAGTAACGCAAATTTGATACAATTTCGTTTAAACTTTCAAATCGATGCAAGATTTTTTCATTTGAAATGCAAAACTTAAGTTTTTTATACGTTTTTGCAAGTTTTTTCAATGATTTAAGTCTTTCCGGGACCAGGGATTTTTTTCGCGGAAATTTTCCTAGGTACCTGCGCAGATATAAACATTTTTATCCTTGTTGGATTGAAATTTGATATGATAAGAAATTAACAAAATGAGAGTTTTACATCATTTAAATATTTCTTTATGATTTATTATAATCACATAAATAATTTAATATAACATGTATATTAAAATTATTACTATTTACCTTTGAACTGATGTATCTAAAGAAAAAATGCAGATTTTTTTCGCCTTGAATTAAGTAGATTCTTTGAGTATCGAAGAATTAAGCTTAATAAGACCGCTCTACGGTGTATCTTAGCTCTGTTTCCTCGGCCAGACATACCGCAGAACGGCAAAACTAAAGCATAAGATAATTTATTTAATTTTGATTTGCTTTGATTGATGATTTTGAAGTTTCTTTGAATTATTTCATGATTCTTTTTATTTTAATTTGATTAAACATCACTAATTATGTTTGTTCAGTTGATGTAGCCCTGCGCCAGAAATCCTGTTAGAAATTATGCAGTATCAAAAGTTGTGATGGAAAGTCATAACGTCCGACAGGATAGCTGGAACATGGCAATTATTAATATTTGATGGATTTGTTAGTTTGTATCTTGAGGGATTCATTCTGACTGAGGCCCCAAATTGCCTTAATTATGACTGTTTGAATATGTATAAGTTGCTTTCTTCTTAAAACAGAGAGAAATTGCAAATTCAGCATTTAGAGAAGTTCTTTTCTTATATTGAGCTTTTGTTTTATTTTGGTAAATTTAATTTGCATATTTCAATTGCAATTTTAATTTTACGCAATTTTGATTCACGAAGATTTAAAATTATGAGATTTTAATTTTCCGAAGTTTGATGATTTTTTTACAGTCATATTTTATTTAGATTTAAGTATCTATTTTATTAAAACATGTTTAGATTTAAGGATCTTACTTATCTTATCTGAAAATGTTTAGATGTAAGCAAGTATTTTTCCGTCGGAGAAAAATTCTAATTATTGAGAAGTTTTTTATGCAATTTTACTTTTCTTTTCTAGCAAAAAGATTTAGTAGAAAAAATGTCATTATTTAATCTTTCTTTCTTTTGATGAAAAAAGTTTGAGTTGATTATTTAATTATTGATGCGATTTTTAGTTTAAAAATCATTTACCTATTTTATTATGTAGGTACCTAATTGAAGTTTAGGTACTATTGATTATTAATTCATGTATTCGCAATTACATGGTCTGTAATTCTAATTTTATCTGAGATTATGAGGCCATGATATAATGAGATGTGTGAGTGGTAAATGTGCAATTCATGAATGTTGAATGCTTTTCCCATTCCTTATTCCTATCCTTATGTGGTAGTGGAGTCGGTTTGAGTTATTGTGGTGTTCGCAAGTTACCATAATTAACTTTAGGCCTTATGGCCATCATATTTAAAATCTTGTAATTTATGCGTTATGAGATTGTGATTTTGTGGACACTGTCTGCACGCATGATGCTAATATGAGGTAATGTGTTCGATTCCCAGTGACTAGACGGGTGTGTTTCGGTATGTATTTCTTGTATTCCCTGGCAAGTTCGAACCCATTAATCCCTTTTTCCTTACACCAAATTTCCCAGAGAATGAGTGTGTTACGCGGCATTCCTAACTATCTCCGCGCGTCTCGTGGCTTGTAAACGAACAAAAAAGACGCGCACTTTTCCTTTGATTAGTCCCACGTGAGGAGCTACGTGAATGAAAATAATGTATTGCTTGAATATACATGCGCTCTGATGTGTGGAATATCTCAAATAAGCCTTCTGCTTAGTTTGACATCATAATGTGGTAAGAATTTATCTTTAATTCTTAATAATAAGCGTAGAATGGTACAATTAATGAAGAAATTTAAATCATTAAATTTTCAATAAATAGACCATTTAACTGCTAAGTTTTATCATACGAATATTTTCCTTAATTTTATTGATCATTTGAATCTAAAATTATCAATTTCTGATGCGATTTAATATGTTTCGTGCCAATTTAAAGTTTTTTAGAAATTTTATATTTTTAATTAAATTGAAATCACGCAACCTCGATCTTACAAAAATAATAATCTTTAATTTTATGTAATTAATTCTTATATTTTTGTTTTAGACTTACTGTTTTCATGGTAATAAATACACATTTGTAAACTTCACATGTTGGTCATTCGGAGGGCTTGAGATTAAGATTTCGAGAACGGCTAGGATTGCGTTCCGAAACAAACTTTCTAGCTGGCATTATATCAACATAATAAAACTAACCGATCTATATAATAGATGTATTTACAGACAACTACCTCCCTTCATTTTCAAAGACCTCTTTTGTCTGCTTCTAAATTATTTTCTGCTACTTGGCTGTGTTAATATAAGCGACAACATTGGTTGATTTTCAATGACCCAATAGAAAGGTTGCGCAAGTTAGTTGCAATGGGGAGATACAGTTATTTAACCCTTTCTCCCTCTAGTGTTTTACTCTAATATAATACTACTAGTGTTGTTATTATGCAAGGAGGAAGGGGACATTGGACTGTAAATTATACTGGTACCCAAAGTTATATTTTATTCGTTGGCTAAAAAACTCTGGGTACTTTGATTGGTTGTTTCTAAACTAGTATTGTCAAAACTTTTCAAACAATAATTTTGATCTACAGATGGGGTAATTTAGTTTTTCCTTATGACAACAAACGAAGATGAAATTTTAAAGAATCTAAAATAATCATTATAGTAGTAACAGGAGGTGTGTGTGTGTGTGTTTGACTATCTGTGACTGTGCGAAGGATCTAGCAACCGCTGAACTGATATGGTTCTCCTTTAGAGTGAAGCTTTTTCTAGGTGCAGGAAAGGTTTATGACTAATATGGAGAAGCATAAGATTATCTCAATATTCTGATTTTTAGAATAATGATTCCTAGGATAACAAATGTCTTAATTATTTACGTAAAAAGGTTAAATCTGAATTTTAAAAATTGCCGTCTAACATAAAAAGTGTACATTTAAATTAAGTCAATACTATTTCAACATAATATCTTCTCAAAATATGTCAAATTTATACAAAAAAAAAACTTTAGAATATCTTAGAAGGAAAAATAAGAGCAAGAAGAAAAAATATTTATGATACAAATAACAAATGTACAATTTTATAAGCGAATTATCTGTATAATCAGGTCCTGAAAATATAAGTATGTCTTTAAACAATTTACAGCAGTTCATTAAACAATTTTGTTATATTTATAAATTTTTATTCTGCTTATTAAGTTCTGATGAAAGTGTGTTAGTTTAAATTTATTAGGGAAATGATTTTTACTTTTTAGGGTCAATTTATTTACCAAACAATTAAAAATACTTGTTTGATTTAAGGAAAATCTACTTAAAAATAAGTAATAATTGAATAGTTAATATACAGTGTGTTTTTTTAATGAGAACTTTTTTGAAAGCAATTTTACCCCACTTATAGTTATCAGAATTTAATGATTAATGACTTATTTTCTTTGTTTTTTTAACCATTTTTATTTCAGTTTTTATTAAAAAAGTACAGTAAAATAAAAAATTTAAAACTTCAACATCTAAAAATGGCTTTAGCGCATTTTTCTCATGCTCAAATCTTCTACCCTTTGCAAGAATGGCTGCAAAACGCTTCAAAGTTGAGATACAGAGTTAAAAATTAATACAGATACTTTTGGGGACATGTACTAGAACATATCAAAGGTTGAAGGCCATATTTTAACCAGGGAGGGAGTACTGGCCCCCTAAAGTCGATTACTGAAAATCAAATTTTTTTCTTGCAAAGATTTGAGCTTAAGAATAATGCGCTAAAACCATTTTTAGATGTTGACACCTAAGTTTTGAATTTTTGATTTTACTGTACTTTTTAAATAGAACTGAAATATCTTTTTGATGTTCTATAAATGGTTATAAAAAAACAAAGAAAATAAGCCATTAATCATTAAATTCTGGGTGGGGTAAAATTGCTTTAAAAAAAGTTCTCATAAAAAAAACACACTGTATTTATCGCCCCGGACCCACAAAAGTTACAGAGATCTTAAAGAACAAACAGACTGACAGACAGACATTAGATGTCATCTATTACAGGGATCTCAAGGGATAAGACAATAAGTGATTATTTGCTGTACACCTCCAATTATGAAAAACAAAATTATCCCTTCTGTTGGTTGCTAATTTCGTCAATACTGGTTTGAACTAGAATACACTGATAGTACCCAAAGTTTTTAGGCCAACAAAGAATTAAAAGTAGTCTAAAAGTTTGGGTACCAGTGTAATTTATATTCCAATGTCTCCTCCCTACTTTCATTATCATTATGGAGTGAAATTTGAAATGACAGATAAATCTAATTAAAAATGAATTGTATATAGTAATTAAAACATATATGTATGTTTATATGAACAAGGATGACAGCATCAATAAAAGCGAAGCTCTGATATCAAACGGTAGAAGAAACGAACGAATTAAAACTTTTGGATTTCAAAACTTGATAATCAGAATATTTATTTAAGAGTATAAACAAAATTGTGACGAAGCCTAATCTGTACCACTTTTGATTCCTTTGACGTCATAGTCTCTTTTTTAGGGGTTTTCTTTCCCACTTCTCCTCTCATCTCCTTCATTTTAGAACCTAGTAAAAGTGTCTGACTCTGATTATGACGTAAAAAAATTAGCCAATGAGAGGCCAGTAACACTGTAATTGACCAATGCAGGTAAAATTTATAGTGGCCTCTCATTGGCTAATTTTTTTACGTCATAATCAGAGTCAAACACTTTTACAAGGTTCCTTATTTTATGATGTCACAGGAATTAAAAGTGGTGCAAAAGTGGTACAGATTGGGCTTCGCTCAAAATTGTTGCAACTTTTAACAAGGATTCTGTTTATGGACATACTTACATTTTGTACATTTTTTTATAGAGATGATTGGCTTAAATTATTTTAACTTGTTGTCCTAAGAATCATTGTTCCAAAAATCAGATTAATAGGATAAAAATATCATACTAAAATTTGTCAAAAAGTTAAAAATCAACATGGAGGTACGGACTTTCTGTTAACGGTTATAGAGTTTCTACGCTTTCCTAACCGTATCTAATTGTTATAGGACAATTCACACATTTCTAAATTTACTGTGACTTATACAGGTAAGGCCGTACATACAGACCCAAATTATAGAAAAGCTTTGCTTTTAAAAAGAGATAGTTTGACAATCACACTTCTACGGAAATAGGGAGATTTAAATAAAGTTATAATATTATTCAAACTAGTGCCCAAAGTTTTATGATCGGGTATTCTTATTTGTTGGCCTAAAACGGTTTGAAGCTTTTATTAAATTTTGATTGGTTGGTTCATTTAGTTGAGTGTCTAAACGTTTAAACAAATAATTGGTTACTTTGTCAATCATGAATGGGGATATACATCAATTTATTGTCCATTGTCTTATTCCAGGTTGAGGTTTTAGGTACTAAAATTATTGGTGGAACAGTTTGGACATTAAAAATTTGTTTAAATTAACATTTTGAAGCAAACAAGTGTTAGAACGTGTTCCTAAACTTTGTAAGCCATGTTTTCCAAGTATTTAACCATCAATGACCTAACTTATTTTAAACTATAGGTTTTTAAATGCATAACCCCTGCGGGGGGCTTATTTTAATATCTATATCTTAACCTAACCTTACCTGTATAGAAATCCCTAATTAAATTAATATTATAACACTCCTGCGTTTGTTCACTCCGACGTTTGGGTCTCCTGCGTTTGTCCTGGAAACATTTCACGTATTTAACCATCCTTTAATTTGTGTGTTTATACGCTATTTTGGCATGTAGACTGATTTGATAGGATAGCTTCAAATATAGCTAGATGTACAGGGATTTTAAGGGATATGACAATGGATAATAAATTGATTTGCATCCCACTATTAAAAAAGAATGTTACCTTTTCTATAGATTAAAATTATTGGTTGAAAAGTTTGGACACTACTAAACAGAAACCAACTAATCAAAATTCAGTTAAGTACCCAAAGTTTTCGAATAAGATAACGCGGTTATAAAACTTTGGGTACCAGTGTAATTTACAATCAAATTTCCCCTTAAACTAGTGTCTAAATCAATAATTTCAATCTACAGAAGGATAATTTTTATTTATCATCATTGGAGATGTAGATCAATTTATCGTCCATTGTCTAATCCCTGGGTATTTAAGAAGGATTGGGTGTAACAGCAAGGACTAAAGTAGCCAAGAGAAACTCGTAATGTTAGAAATGGGTCGCTTTCACATTAAGTACCTTGTTGAGCACATTCATATATCCCCAACATTATGATTATTTTTTGAATAAGTCCTTTAAGATAAAGTAACAGGTTGTGTGTCTGTCTGTACCGAAGGATCTTGCTAACCGCTGAATCGATCGGGTCTCCTTAATAGGGTAGCTCTCATAGGTCTCGAGAAGGTTTATAACTATTTTGGGGAGGGTACCACCACCCTCCTCAGAGAAATCGACAGAAATAAAAAATGCCGCCTTTACAATTAGCTAAAAACAAAACTAACACCATCTATCGGCGAAAAAAAGTTTTGGTAAATAGCTGATATTTAATTAGATTGAAATGAAACAATTTTACGTGTCCCTAGAGGCCTCTAGGGGCGAAATCGCTAGCTAAAAATAAGGGAGGAGTGGAAATTGATTATTTGCTATTTAGTTATATTTTTGATATTGCACTTAAATGTATTTATCCCCCCCCCCCCCCCACCCCCGTCTCAATTTTTTTTTTCGTGAGGGAGGGAAGAACTGTAATCCCCTCCCTAAAAATATTGGATATCTATAACCTCACCATATGTTCAAATAATAAATTTTAAAAAAATGACTGTCCTTTTGAAATTTAGAAAGGAAATTGAAAAAGAAATTGTCGCGTGCAATTTTGCAAAAGTCAGGGACACTGGACTTAGACTCAGGGAAAAAAAGCCCTATATCATTTACTAGCGGATACGCCTCCTAGAGGCCTCTAGGGGCACTTGAGGAGGGGGTGTCGAATTTGATAACCCAATTTCTTATTTTAGATTTTAAAAGAAGTTAAAAAGAAATTTTTGGGGGGTAGTGGTACCCTCCCTCAAAATAGTTATAAACCTTCCCGGGACCTATGAAAAGCTACCAGGTTAAGGAGAACCCTATCGGTTCAGTGGTTAGCAAGAACCTTTGTTACAGACAGACACACAGACAAACACACATCCTGATACTTTATTATAAGGATAGGAGTCAAGAAAATCACATTTCCCCCAAAATGATTATGTAAATCATGTTTCCCCCATAGCGTTACAAACTTTTGGACTGACAGACAGAAAAGTTAATAATAGAGAAGTTTTAATTGTTGTCATTTTAACTAAACTTATTATATCAATTGTTTGTTTATTACAATGTTTATTCCTATCTTTACTTGCCTTAATAAAATGAATCAAAATATAATTTAGACAGATTATATCTTTATATTTCCTTCTTTTTTTTTTCTCTCTCTCTCTCTCTCTCTCTCTCTCTCTCTCTCTCTCTCTCTCTCTCTCTCTCTCTCTCTCTCTCTCTCTCTCTCTCTCTCTCTCTCTCTCTCTCTCTCTCTCTCTCTTTCTCTCGCACATTATCTATCAAGAAACAGTGATAGATTTTGTGAAGTTGTTTTTTGTTCCCTTTCTTCTATGCACTTTCATCTCGGTCCAGCAATTTGTGAGATCTTAAGCTCCAGATAGACAGACACAAAGATTAAAAGACATCATGTTTCTTTTATAAAAGGGTATTCAGTATTAAATTTTCTTTTGATTAACACTTGCACTCTATTATTCGATTACTTCCCTCATAAAAGAGGACTTTAAGGGGAGTGGGGAGGGGTGATAAACCTGCAAAGAACCTTTAAACAGCCTAAAACTTCCCTTAGACGAAATTGTGAAAATAGTGTATTATGATTTACTAATCTAAACATGTGACAATAGTGGGACAAACAAACAAAGTGAATTACAGAGCAGATGTTCAGTTATAATAAAAAATGGCAAGGACAGATAAATCATAGAGGAAAAACCCAAAACCTTTATAAAAGTATTTTTTAAGGTAATCACAAAAAATTTAGCTGTATATCTTAATTAGCAGATGAGAAAATAACATTTCTCTTATAATATTACGGACGGATAGACACCCCGATTGACTGACCAGAGAGAATGAGGGGGGAAAATGGACTCTTTATTACACTAGTTCCCAAAGTTTTATAATAACGTTTTCTTATAAGTTGGCTTAACAACTTTAGAGAGTGAATTTTGATTGGTTGATTCACTAAGTTCAGTATTCAAACGTTTCAATTCAATAATTTTAATCTACAGAAGCGCTAATTTTGTTCATCATCATTGGGGATGTCCATCAATTTATTGGCCATTGTCTTATTCCTTTAGATCCCTGCTGACTAACGGACAGACAGACGGACAAAGTGAATTACAAAGTAGCTTCTCTACTACCAAACTTATCCTTATTATTCTATCTTGTATTCATTCGAAACCGATAATATCCGGTGGTTTAGAACCGGTTCTCATCCATACGAATTTTTTTTTGTCTAGCATCGTATTATATCCAGATTTCTACAAATATAAAAATGTTGAATCATAAGATTAAACCATTTTTTTAGCCCGTGTCTTCTGCATCTCGGGGCCAACAAAACTGGTTTTAATCTTATAATTGTAAATTTTATGTCCGCGGAAAGCTGTTTATAATACGATGAAGAGAAATAACTAATCTTTGTTTCTATCCTTGACAGCTTTCTCAACACCCACTCAAAATATTCAGGGATCTCAAGGGATAAGACAATAAAGGATAAAATTGAAACATATCCCCAATAATTGTAAACAAAATTACCCATTCTATAGATTAAACTTATTGGTTGAAAAGGTTGGAACCAACTAATCAAATTTCAATAACATTACGCACAAATAGATAAAACTTTGGGAACCGTCCAATAAAACTTTGGGTACCTTCCAATAAAACATTGGGTACCGTCCAATAAGACTTTGGGTACCGTCCAATAAAACTTTGGGTACCGTTCAACGTCCCCTTCCTCCCTGACATTATCAGAGACAAAGAATTTTATAGCAAGGTGTTCAAATAAAAATTTGAACATTGTATTAACAAGGGCAATTTTGGCCATAGGAAGCAAAACAATAATCCGTAAATAAAAGTAACATGATCATTGTCTGTCTGTGTGTGAGAATCAAAAAGATTTCTGTAATTGCTTAAAAAACTCCAATTGAAATTCGATTCAACTCCCCCAAGGTACCCTAGAGGCTTCTAGGGGCTAAGCCACCAGTGACTAATAAAACAAATTAGGACATGCATTTCTAAACTGTTAAATTCAACATTATATTTAATTATTTATAGTCATCCTAATTTAAGAATAAGTAAGATATTTTTAGTTGTCTGTTGAATAAGTTTTCCGTTTTAGGGAAGCTTACTTTAGGCCAGTTTTTTTTTTTCATATAGTCTTTAAATAGTTTAAGCTTTTTGACTGTTAATAAAGCAATAAAAATGACATTCAATTTAGATAGATTATTTAATGTAACTGAATTGATGTTGAATATCAAAGAAGATACAATAATTTTGACATATGCGCACATGATATAATTTTCTAAAGAGTAGCTCTTCATCGAAAAAGTAAATGTTCTAATTAAAAGAAATTAAAGTTGTTTTAACTGTCTTAATTTGATTTTTGCATTACATTTGTTGTTCAATTACAATTTAATTTATTTGAAATTAATCAATTGCATTTGTACAAGTTGTATCATCCCTTAATAACTTGACAAGAAAATTTTCAGTATACTTAAAACAATTATATAAAGGGGATTTCTATTTAGAGGGTTGAGGTAACCAAACTAAAATAATTTAAGGATTAAAAATCAACCCCACCCTAATAAAAAATTCTAAATCATCCAGAGATGAATCATACTTATATCAGGCGCAATTACCCGCTTTGGTCTAAGATAAAAATGTCAAAAGTCGACCCACCCTTATTGCCATATATCTGATAAATATAGGAAATCTATGTATATAATTTGTCTATGGACTGTATGATAGCCATATATCTGATAAATATAGGAAATCTATACAATAATTTGTCTATGGACTATATGATAGCCATATATCGGACAAATATGGCAAATACTCGTAATTATAAAAACTGGTCACCAAGCCACCAAACTATCTAATCCAAGGATATTTTTACTCATAGGTCTGTCTTTTAGAACTCGGTTGGGAGGGAGGGGACATTGGATTAGTAATTACACAAGTACCCAAAGTTTTAGAATTCAATTTAGACAGAAAAAAATAGGTGTTTTTTTAAGGGCCATTTTTCTTGGAAGAAAGGAAGAACTTTCATTTAAAAAAGTTATAAACCTTCTCTGGACCTATGATAAGCTACATTGTAAAGGAAAACCATAACGATTCAGTGGTTAGCGAGATCCTTCCGTACAAACGGACATGACATTCAACTTTTATTTATTTCCTGACGTTTAAGTACAATAAATAATGTTATTAATATAAACATCGCCATAAATAAACTTAATTTCTATTTAAAATATATAAATTATAAACATTGATAAATAAAACTTGTTTTAAATTTAAATGGCTTGCCACCACAATACTCTAATTTGTTTAAATAACTAAATTATAATGCCAGCAGATTCTCCTCTAGAGGCCTTAAGGAGCACTTGGGGTGAGATAGGGAGGGGGGGGGGGATAAAGTAAGTAATAAAATGAATAATGGGGGGGGGGGTATATAGCGATTGGGAGGTTGGCGGTACTATTCCTAAATAGTTATAAACCTTCCCTGAACCTTACCTTCATTGGGTATAAATTACAATTTCTTATTATTATAGAGTTGCTACACTTTCCTAATTGTACCTTACTGTTACAAGAATTACCATGCTAGAGTTGATTAACTTTCTAAATTGTCGAAGTTCGAAATAGATGGAACAATTCAAACATCCCTATATTGACGATAGGAGCTTTCCTTTACGGACGTAAGTGCTGACCTAATTATAGTAAAGCTTGTTGTGGAATAGTTGTGCTACAAAGCCAGAATCTCAAACATACTTGGTCAGAAAGATTTAGTTTAAAGACGGACGTACGACCAGACATAACCTAGATGTGTAGAGTAGCTTCGCTACAAATGAATGATGACGGACTCACTTGAAAGCCAGAATCTCGAACATTCTTGATTCTTGGTCGGATAGGTTCAGTTTGCTTAAATCAATTTCACTCCTAAAAATATATATTATTATTTCATCTTAAGCCTCTAGGGGCAAATGACGCAATGAGAGCAGGGGGGTGGTCTTATTTTCAAAACTTTATTTATACTATTGATGATTATATATCTATCTATCTAATCTGTCTTACTTTTGTCTAGCTGTTAGGTTGTCTCTCGGTCTTAATAATTATTTGTACATCAGCAAATTTGTATAAAACGACCAAGCTAATATTGCTTGATTCACTTCTACAAGAGACAAAATGAATTAAAAATAATTGCAAAAATCTAAATATATCTTCAGAATAGCTTTTTTTAAAATAGGTAGAAAAAAAACATTGTACATCAGTCTATATGAAGCAGCCGTTAGTGCCTAATAAAAAATGACGTCATACAACATAAATGACCAATGATAAGCCAGTACACATTTAACCTTTGGTCAATTACAATTTATACTGACCTATCAATGAGTTATTTAAGCAAACAAAATGTAGCATAAATGGATATTTAAATCCCAAGGTATTAAATGATCGAGCGATAGCTTCAGTATGGCCGGTTCTAATCCACCGGATATTAATCGGTTTCGAAGCAATACCTAGAATATAGATTTTTTTTTCATCTCATACTTTTTTCCCACGTTTAACAAAATATGAAATTAAATGGTTCTCACGTTCCAAAAAATTTCTTACGGGTCAAAAAAATGAAATTAAATGAAAATCATATGTATCATTTAAATCAAAATAAATGGTTCCCACGTTCGGAAAATATTCACACGCTTTAAATTCTTGAATAAACCTAATTAAATGGATATTAAAACAAACCCATTATCGCGTTTTTTGCAATGGAATGAGTTATTTGTATGACGTCATTTATTATATTTCACTATAAGCTGTTAATATTTATGTCTATCTATTTGTCGTATTATCTATGTGCCTGATTTAAACAAAAATTACCTTGAGAAAACCTTATGCAGAATGAATTTTTTCTGTGATCTGCTGGCGGTCAACCCGCCATGGATTCCCCAGTTGGACAAATTCGCAAATAAATCCTCTACCTCACTCTGCATCAGCGGTCAATTTCATTATTTGTCAAATTCTCAATTTTTCAAACCAGACCCAAAAAGTTGGGGTTTACATTATACTAGCGGCTGGGCCCCTAGCTTCTAGGGACCGTTCCCCAAGGGGTAATAAATTGCTTTAAATCAAACCACTTTTTTGTATTTTAGATTGAAAAAGAAAAAATAATTTTGAGGGAGATTTTTTTTTTTTGGGGGGGGGGGGTGGTTAGTTGATCTACCCCCTTTTTAAATTGTATCTTTAAAAAGAAACAATATAATTTTTTTTTGGGGGGGGGGCTGGGGTTAAAAAAAGGTTAAAACCATCACAGGACCAGTAGGTATATTTTCTGAGCCTCTTATAGGTACAGCGAAGGTAACCACCGAACCTATTGGCTCTACTCTACAGATGGAGAACAATATCGGTCCAGCGGTTATAGATTTTTCTGTACAACACACAGAAAGAATGATTGCTCAAAACTTTGGTTACTTTCATTGATTTATTGTTTGTTGATTCCAAACTTTTCAACAAATAATCTATCGTTTATTGTCTTATCCCTTAAGATCCCTGACGTTTAACCAATGATTTTTTATATAAATTTTCTTCAAAAGTACAACCTAAAATTTTTTCAAGGAAAGTGAAAAATCCTTTGACAAATGAATGAAAAAAATTCCTCAAAGCGACGGATTTCCTTTTGTGGATTATCATTGTTATGATCCTGACAACTCAGATCTGAACATCTTCTCTCTCCAGCATCCTTCCGTTGGCCAAGAAAATCCTGAAAATTGTAAAAAAAAAAATTTGAGTGGTTCTACAAAAAATGCTAATATTATTTACAATTTTAGTATTAGAGGCATAGAAAATCATGAAAAGTTCAAAATATTTTTAGCGGGCACTACAAAAAATGCGATTTTAAAAAGTTTATGAGGGTCTACAATGAAAGATTATATTAGGATATTACATATTAAATGTTTTTAGAGGAGTTCTCCAAAAAATGCGAATATTTTTATATGTAAGTGGCTAAAAATTCCTGGAAATATTTTTTAAAGTGGTTCTCCCAAAAATGCTATTTTTTTTAATAATAGTTTGAAATAAGATATTATCTTTTAGATGTCTTTAAAGATAAAGACCACTTTTTTTAATCAAGGAAAATTTTAAACATATATTGACACAGAATTCCTTGGATATATATATTTTTAAAAGCTGGTATGTAATTGTCAGTTTACTTGAATCATTAACAAAAAGTGATTTAAATAAAAAAAAAGACAACAGCTTTTAGGTATATTGAGATTTAAACAGTATATTTACTATATACTATTGAATAAAGTTGTAAGATTTTTTGTAAGAAGCTTAGGATCTTGCTAACCCCTGAACTAATATGGTTCTCCTTTAAAGTGAATCTTCTTCTAGGCCCAATAAGGTTTATAACAATTTTGGGGAAGTTTATATCTACCCTCCCAAAAGAAGTACCCCGATAACAAATACCCCCCTACCTTTTCTATCTTAAAAGTGAAGAGGTACCTCCCCCAATTTTCCCCTTAGAGGCCTCAAGGGACATAGCAGCCAATATGCATATACTTATATATCAAGACAGCAAAAAAAAATTTTTTAAATCCTTAATTACTTTAATATCTGTTAGTATTTTGCATGTTAATTATCATTATGTGTTGCTACATATGTTGTATGGTTGTATTTTTTGGGTGTATACTTTTTGGAATTTTATTGAAAATCAGATAAATGAATTAAAACAAGCCTATTAAACGCTGAACTCTGAAGACATGAATAATGCATAGAATCTGACTCAGTTGACATTTATTTGAATTGAAATGGGCACAAATAATTGCATGTGCTATTTCCCACTCAATTTCTGCACAATATCTCTTAGGTTTAAAATGATACTAATTATCCCAAGCCAATAGAAAGATTGTTCCGGTATGGCTTCAAATTTCTGCTGGATTCTGAGCCATATTGAAAAAAAAACATGAATTGTATCATACTAAAAATAATTTATTTTAAAATAAAATAAAATCATAATTCTATTATTGTTTTATCAAATTAATATTAGCAGAAAGCAATAAAGCAATGTTTTCAATTATCTATGCTAAAAGGCAAAACCAAAAAAATGATCTTACTGCCTCATTGGAAGAAATCTAATTGCTTTTAAGAGGCTAGGAATAAAGTTTGTTTGCTTGTATGTGGTGAAATGAAATTAAATAGAAAAATAAATAGTTTTATGTTTGTAAAAACAGTTTTAAGGAATTAATTTTGACAAAAAATGTTTCTAAAATTTTAATGAAATGTTTTAAAATTGTGAATTGTGCATGTTTTTAGTCTTTTTATACTACAAGGATATTGTTAATTCCTCCCTCATTCTAAAACTACTCCTGCTTCTATATGAGCCAATTCTGTTTGCTCACAGTGACACAAAAATAACAAGAGTTTTATATACTACAATGTGTATTAAAAAATCTTTCATCATTTTTGTTGACTTAGGCCATCCTAGTCAATTTCCTTAGGTAAACCTATTATGACTTTTATGAACAAGCTGCCGCTAAAACTAAAAAAAAATTTTCTCCTTAAATCAACCACATTATAAATATATGAGACATTGATGTTTTGGACTTCCTGTTTAAAGTTGTTTTAATCTACAAAAATCTATGAATATTGTACAATTAAAATAAAACTCATGTACTGAGTTTTTCTCCCAAGTTTCCTTTCAGAACTTGATATTATTTTTTAGCAAATTTTGTAGCACCTCATTTTTATATTTGAAGGAGGTGGGCGTTTAGGTAGGAATAGGATAGTTTAGTATTAAAGCAACTATTGCAGTTACACAGACAAGGATATCTAAATTACAAAATATTTAAAAGTAATTAAAAACAAGCATGTTTATATGGGAAAGATAATTTCCTAAATTTTATCAACTATCAGGTATCTGATAGAGAGGGTACTATACTGAATTTTACAACCCTATTTTAAAATATCTTCTAACAAATTTACAAGGCTTAGTCATATTTACAATATTCTAGTTAGGATCTTTTTTAAATGCGAAGCTTTTCTATAATTAGGGTATGTCCGTCCGTCCGTACGTCTGTAACGGATAGCTTTTTTCATTAATTTAGGCATGTTAGAATTGTCCTATCGATTTCAAACTTTGATTCCTGTAGTAGTTAGGTACGATTTAGAAAGCATAGCAACTCTATAATCATTACAAGAATGTCCGTAAGTCCATTTTAAAAATGTTGATTTTTTTACTTTTTTAACAACAAATTTTTATGTGATCAAATTATCCAATTGATCTGATTTTTGGTATACTGATATCTGGGACAACAAAGTACAATATTGTAAGCGAAGCAACTCTATAATCAAGTCCTAAAAATGTAAGTATGTCCATAAACATTAATCTGTATCAAGCAGTTTTTCAACAAATTTACTTATTATTTGGCTTCGACTCTTATACATTTATATTCTGCTTATTCATGTCTGACAAAATACAAGTGACAATGTCCGTTTGTCTTACCGTTTCAGTGCTTTGCTTTTATGGATGTTGACATCCTTGTTATCCAATTGTTTAGTGATCTGTAATTGGTTATGAAGCAGTGTTAGGCCAGGATTCGAACCTTTTACTTTCCCGATAATGAGCAGATGCACTATACATGTTAAGCCTCTCCCAATTACCAGCAATGTTATTTTAGTACCGAAGCTACTCTATAATTTGAAATGTCCGTCTGTCTTAGTTTGGGGGAAACGTGATTTTCTCGGCACCTATAAAAGATAAAAGGCTGAAATTTTTTGACAACATTCCCATTATTAAGGAGCCCAATTAACTATACAACATCAATGGCGGTCGGACTGCTTTTTAGCAGATTTTAGGCTATTTTTGTATTTTTCACACAGTTTTCTCCATATCTTTGGTGTTTATAGTTCAATTTCCAAAATTTTTTCAGTTTTATTTGTTTGTTTTTTGGAATGCTGATCCCTCAAATTCTTCGCTACCTTTTTATTTGTTTTATCAACTCCATAGCACATTTTGTCTGTATGTATGTATTGTGTTATTAGGATACATGAATAGAACAATGGACGATAAATCAATCTACCCCCCAAAGCTATCCTATACATAAATATGAGCTAAGCCAGGAATACATACTTATTAATTGAAGGTGTGTTTGATTAATCTAACATTGTCTTATCCCTACAAAGGTACTATTCTACTAGTGTAGGAATAACTTATTGCTAGGTTAGAGTAATACACTAGAGGGAGAAAGGATTGTTAAATACCATCGCAACCGCCTTGTGCAACCTTTCTATTGGGTCAATAAAAATCAACCAATAGTATCTCTTACATCAACAAAGTAGAAGAAAATAATTTAGAAGCAGACGACAGAGGTCTTTGAAAAAGGACGGGAGGTAGTTATCTGTATATACATCTATACTATAGATCTGTTTTCTCAACCTTACTTAACCTAACTTTAAAAGACTTTCTGTCTAGCAATCTTTAAAATTTTAGTTAAAAATAAAATTATCTGAATGTTGTCATCCTTGTTCCAAGTTGTAATGTATTAACAAAATATGGTAATTTGTTTGGTTCGCTTAAATAAATAAATTCATTTATTTTTAGTTTTTCTACTAGACTGGTACCCAAAGTTTCATAACCAGGTTGACCAAAAACTTTGGAAACTTTCAGTAAATTTCAGTTAGTTCCAAAAAAGTATTGTCCAAACATTCCAATGATTGAATTTAATCTACACTAGGAGTGATTTTGTTTGCCATCTATGGGTAAGCACATCAATTTATCGTGCATTGTCTTATCCCTTAAGATACCTATGATTTATTTAACACACCCTTTCAGCTGGGGCTAAGTCTTAGAATCTATGTTTGCCTTGTTTCATGGATATTTAGTTTAATACATAAATGGATTGTTGTGTTTAAAGGAAAGTTTTAGGCTATTTTTCGGAGAAGATAGGTCAATCAATGAAACGCAGTCAAAAGAAAATAATTGATTTGCAAAGACTTAATTCTTTGTAAAAGTAACATAATGTCTGTCTGTCTATTTGTAAAGAAGGATCTTGCTAACCGCTAAACCGATATGGTTCACCTGGGTAAGTTTATAACTAATTGGGGAGAGGTCTATTACAACCATCTTGAGAGAAATCGCCTCTAGAAAAAATGACCACCCCCCCCCCCAAAAAAAAATTAGTTCCGTTTAAAAAAATAAAATTGAATATTAGGTCAATTTATCCCCTCCAAAAAAAAACAAGTGCCTCTAGAGGCCTCTAGGATCGTAGCCGCTAATGATCGACCGAGGATATCACTACTGCTACACTTTAAACTATTGGAGTATCTAGCATATTTTAATGCCCTTATATGGGGGAGTAATTGAGAACAATTGGAACAAAACACGATACCCACAGGGACGGGGGACTTCAAATCATCAATTCTATGTAGAAAATTGTTTTAAATTTTGAATTGAAATTAGGGTTGGGTTGGATACTTTTTTGGCCGGATACCGGATATCCGGCTGATTTCTAATATCAGATATCTGGTTCCAGCCGGGTATCTGGTCAAAGTTTGATATCCGGCAAATTACCGGATATCTGGTCGAATAACCGGATATCTGGCATTAAAAAAATCAGCTGAATATCCGGTATCCAGCCGGATATTTAAAATAACCGGATATCCGGCCCAACCCTAATTAAAATGTTTTTTTTTCTTTTATAAAATATTAAGGAATATGATCATAAGATATTCTTTCCCCTCAATCATAAATAAAAACATTAAATGCAGAGGGGGAGAGAATTTTGGACTGTTTATTACACAAGTACCCATAGTTTTATAGTCGCGTTTTCTTTTTAGTTGGCTTAGAAACTTTGGGTGCCTATTTTTATTAAATTTTGATTGTTTTTAAAAAAAAAAAATTCTACAGAGGGGATAATTATGTTTATCATCATTGGATGGGTATGTATGTATATCAATTTATCATCCACTAGCGGCTTCACCCCTAGCCTCTAGGGGCTTTACCCCAAGAGGTTTGATCAAACCAATTTTTGTATTTTAGATTTCATTTTTTGGGGGGGTTGTGGGTGTCCCACTCCCCAAGAAAATAGTTATAAACCTTCCCGGGATATATGAGAAGCTACCCTGTAAAGGATCCCGATCGGTTCAGCAGTTAGCGAGATCCTTTGCTACAAACAGACAGACAGACAAACAGATAGACATCGTTTTCTACTTTGTATTATAGATAGTCTTATCCCTTATTATCCCTGGAATATCTTTTTAAAGACGGCCTTTTTGGCAAGAGAAAAACCGCGACGACCACCATTTTGTTTTCAATAAAGGTGTTCACACAAAAAAAAGTAAATTAAAAAAAACAAGGATTAAAACATCCATAAGTAGAAAAGAACAAAAAATTACGTATGGACAAACGGACAAAGTGAGTTATGGAGCAGATGTGCAGTTGTCATTAAAAGAAACAAAAGAAAGTGGGTATAAAACAATTAATTAAGTAGGTATTTATGTTTTTGATTAAAGAATGACCGACAAAATTACAGACCAAGTAAATTATATAATGAATGATCATTGGTACAGGGAATCTTCACCCAAAAAATCAGCTGTCAATCATAAATATCAAGAATAAAATAAAATATTACCCTATAATCTTACGGACGGACTGACGAACATTCAGAGTAAATTATAGAGTAGCACCATACGCGTGCTTTTACATTTATACATACTCCTCTCTATTTGTATACTAGCGGCTGCGTTTCTAGCATCTAGGCGCTTTATATTCGAGAGGGGATCGAGGGAGATTGTAAAAATTTGCCTAAGAACACCTCACGACTTACATAATAAAATAAAATAGCCAAACACCATCATTGGATATATAAAGTTCCCCTTAATGGTAAAGAAAAAACCTTACTGCTTTTATTAATGACTTTTTTATCATCAAATGTTTTTTTTGTAATTATGAAGGAACACACTTTTAAGAAATGCGATTTCTCAAGTCTTTTTTACAATAAATTACAGCATAGAAGTTGTTTATTTCTACAGTGATACAAAAGTTGTTTATGTTTATAAAAACCGCCAATCGTAGAAAACGAATTAGGAGTGGTTTTTAGGGTTATTTGGAAAATCACAGTGAAATATTTTATGAACTTTATTTAAAACTAGGATGACAACATCCAAAAAAGCGAATCTCTGAAATGGAGGGACAAACGAACATTAACACTTGTAGAGTTTCAGATCTGAATAAGCATATTCTAAATGCATAAGTAAAAAAAAACTGTAAGTAAATGAGTTGCAAATCTGCTTGAATACATAGTACTGTTTAAGGACAAACTTACATTTTTAGGACTTGATTTTTAGAGATGCTTCGCTTATAACATTGTACCTTGTACACATAAAATTCTAACATTGGCTTCAGAAACGATTAATGTCCGCCTTCGGCCCCTCTGGGCTAACAAAACTGACTTTAATCTTAAAATTTTTCATATTAATATCCGCGGAAAGCAGTCTATAATGCGATGCGATAAATAACTATTATACCTTTTACATTTTCAAGTAATGTTATACAATTTTCTACTGTATTATGAAATGTTTTTGCTCTGCAAGTAAGGGGAAGGATTTTAATTTTCAGGTTAAAGTTTGGGGTGGTGTGTTGGGTGCCCATCAAGTTTTTATTATTATTTTAAAAATTTAAGGGGGGGGGGAAGTATGCTCCCAGACAATAAATCATCATGGCTTGTCAAATCATCATAGCTTGTCAAATAAATGTCCTTAACTTTCTTACACCCATACCATGACCACGGTTGTTTTTTTATTAAATGAATAAGTTAGGGTACAATGTTTGGCACTTTTGATATAAGTAAATGATAATAACAAAGCCACAGAATACGATAATACCTTCAGAAAAATCGATGAAAATAGTTTTCATACTAAATTTTGTTTTTTTATATTTTTTCTAAAATGTCATGACAGAAGATGCAAAATGTCGTCTTAGTTTTTGAAAGGATTAATCTTCTCTGAAATCTAAATTATCAAAATATTTTTTTTGGTAAATGATTATACGATATATGTCAAACATTTTATCAGAAAGAAATATTTAAAATTGTGAAGTAGAAACCTGAATAATTTTTCTTGTGGAAATAGTTTTCTGCAAATGTTGATAAACATATGTCTGCTAGCATTAAGATGTTTGTACTGCCAATACACGTTGGGTTTTATTTAAAGAATTTCTTTAAAATGTTTTTTTTTACATTGTATACCAATAACGCAATATTTGCTATCAGAAAACCCCCGACTAAGACTCGCCTACGACCCGTTCTTTTAGGATTGCTTTGTAATTTACATTTTTGAAAGTCTTTCAACAGTAAACACAGCAAATTCTCTCTTTTTTAACTAACTTTCCGAATAATATACCTAAAGCATTTGAATGGACAAAGGCTATGCTAATATTTTTACCATTCAAGTTTATTTAATATTCTAATAAATAGCGCAACCCTCCAAGTTTATGACTACTTTTCATGAACATATGATCTAAGAATAAGCTCTGACGCAATGTCATATAAGGATATTATAATATTCATTAAAAAAATTGTTATTTTTGCATATATGTTACATTTTACAGTGTTTTGTGGCTCAAAAGAAAGACAATTAAAAATTATTTCATATTATATAGTTTAAATTACATAAGATAACCTAGAAATAGTAAAAAATTCCCTTTCTTTTTTTGTCGCAAAAGAGAATTCAACAAAGATTTTCATTAAAAAACACCTTAGTGTAAAAATTAAAAAGTTTAAACATGGTCACAAAAAGATTCAATTAGTTTATTAAATGTTTCATTTTCAGCAAATGACGATTAATCTCTAATACTAAGAATAAAGTGTAAAAAGATATTCTTGTTTTAATTTTAAGCAACTTAAAATGCATTTTAATACCTTTTAATGATTTATTTTTTAAAACATCATTTTGTAAAATGTTATTGATTTTTAAAGTTATATATTAAAATGTTTTTAAATTTTGTTAACATTTTGTTTTAAATGTAGAAAATTGGTAATTCTAAACATTTAAAAAATGATTTTATTAAATTTTCATCACTTAAATTGCATGTTTGATGAAATTTTCAACTGATAATTCAAGAAAAATCGTTTAAGTTTTATTATATTTTACTTTGAAATGTTAAAAAAATATATTATTGTCAAAAATGTGGAAGTTATACTTTCCTCAAAAAAAGACCTAAAACATGCAAATTAACACATGTAATGAGATTTTTTTCTTTCAGGTTTAATTTTAAGTAATTATTGATATTTTTTGTAAAAAGGATTTTATATAAAAAGTTTTAAAACTCGAGTTATGTAGTGGTTCTAAAAAAGGTTGCAAATTTATGCAATTTTCTTGCAAAAAAAATTTTCTAGGATTTTAAAAATAGCAAAGGGTGTTATTAGACGTACTTACAGATACAATTGCTAAGTCATTTTGGCCAAACACTAAAATAAAGTTTTGACATCTGAGGGTCCAACCGTGTGACGTATAACAAAACTAAGAATTTGTGTTTGTAAATTGTCATTAATGTATATTCCTAATCATGATAAACAAAATTACCACCTGAAATTGAAATTGTGTGAATGCAAAGTTTGAACACTACTAGTCTTACTATTTAAGAAAAATAGTTAAAGCTTTAGAGCAATCGAATAAGATAATTGGGTTTTTATTTTACTGTATTTAATTTATAAAAAATATTATAATTTATTTCATGTTATTTGTAATTATACTGAAATAAATTATTCTAATCTCTAAAAAAAAAAAAAAAAAAAAAAAGTTTTTTACAGTAAAATATTCCCTCCCTTCCTGCTAAATTCCAGTTATTTGTCATTGTGCTTTAAAGAGAGAAATTTATTAAATAAAACCATCGGTTGAAAAGCAGGGGTGAATTCACAAGCGCAAAAGTTTTATTACTGCTTTGCTATAAGTACAACAGTAAATAAGATTAGTTTGTTTGATTTTATTATGATTATTCCAATTTTTATTTAATTGTATAGTAGCTTCAAAATATTATGACATAAAAAATACCTAAAAAAATGCAAACATTGAAAACAAATATGTCTGTCTGTATGTATTAAAAGATCTCGCTAACCCATGAACCGATATTGTTCTCCTTTATAATGTAGCTTCTAATTTTCGGTGAGGATACCACCACCCTTCAAAGGGCAATCGCCCCTAGAAAAAAATCCCCCCCCCCCCGAAAAAATATTTAATATACTTTTTCTTTTTAAAACTATTATTAAAAAGGAATTCTTAACATATCTTCTCTTATAGTATTAGGCTCTTTTCTTCCCCCTCCCCTTTCCCCCTTTTTAATATAGAGCTCCTAGATGCTTAGGGCGAAGACATTAGTGACTTGAAATAGAAACACATAATTTTAGGTTTTAAAACAATTAGACACTTCTTTTGTGCTGCAATGAATGTGCACCTTGACAAGTGGGAGTAAGAAAAGAAGCAAAAAAAATTATTCCTTTTGCAAATTTTGTAATAAAACACCTTAAACAGAAATATCTTTAACTTCTTTGTCAATAATTTTATTTTTGGGAATATTTTTTTGGATTTGGGATAAGTAATTCTGGAAAACAAACAAGGATGACAACATCCATAAAATCTTTAAACGAGTTTAAATACATATGATATAAAGGGATAGATGTAGAATATACGTGGATTTTATGACATGAGGAAATATTTTGTCAATTTAGGTTGCAATTTCCCCTCGCATTTATTAGTCGGGCCTTTTATCCAATGGGAGGGGAAGGGAATGGGTTAAAGGAGGGGGATGGGGGAGATCGTTATTTTAGCCCGCTACAGAACTTACCATAGAACATGAAAATCTGGTATAATATCCATTAATAATAAATCTATTTATAAATTTTTTTTATACATTGGAAGATAAATATCTCACTGATTATTGGTTCGAATAGATTATACTTTTTAGGGAAGCTTTAAATATATCTTTTTTTAAACTTCTCCAATTTCTTCTAGCAGCTAGGGGAGAGGCAACTATTAGTTACATAAGTGGTCTATTTTTTATATCAGATAAAAAAATATATATTTCATAGAAAAGTCTAATTATACTAGAGTATTAGAGACAGACATACAGATCAAATGATTTTATATAGAATATCATTGGGCAGCAAATAACTTCCCAAAAAAACAGCCTTTACATAAAATAGCAGTAATGTATTTAACATTTTCGACTTGATAGACAGACAGACGGGCGGATGGACTGATAAAGTGAGTTATAGACTAGTTTTTTCCTTATAAAAAAGAAAATTAAACTAAAAAATATAAGTCTCAATTTAATTTCATTGCCATATCCCTTTGTTTTTGGTTAGAACAAAGATAATATAGTAAGCAAGGATGGGAGGGATAAGACATTTGATCATAAAATATTTGGGTATAGTCCCTTTCGTGGCAACGCTCCTTAAGGGGCGATTCTTCGTTTTTTTCACAGTTCCTTTTCTCCTATTTCTAGCCCCTGCGGAAGGCTCTAACCTTGCGGAGCCACTTGCTTAACCCTGTGGGGCAATCACCTAACCCAATATAACCTAACCTAACCTAAAATAACCTATCAAAAGCCATGCCCCTTAAAGGACGTTGCCACGAAAGGGACTTTTCCCAAATATTTAAATCCCTGTAAAGTACTCAGGGGAAATTGAACTGTAAATTATACTGGTACCCAAAGTTTTCTAAACATGTTGTCTGATTTGTTGGCTCAAAAACCTTGGGTACATTAATCAATTTATTATCCATTGTCATATCCCTTAAGATCCCTGAAAGTTATGCACTGTGAAAATTAACAAAGATGTTTAAAATTGCATTTTCCATAGATTAATTAATACATAGATTACAAATGTGAACAAAATACCGAAGTCTACTAATTGACAAAACAATAAGAAAGGTAAAAATATAAAATTATGTTAATAGGTAATCACGTTATATACCCATCTATCCATCAACTATCTATCTATACATTTATCTGTCCTCTATCTAGATGGATAAATAGATAACAAGGATGACAACATCCATAAGTATCGAAGCACAAAAATATGTATAAGAATTTAAAGATTAGTTGTCAAAAGCATGTATTGTATATTAGGAAATAAATCACGAAACCTTTTCAAAATTTGTTTTAATTTCATAATATTTATATTTCAGTAATACGACTAACAGACTGACGGTCAAAGTAAATTACATACTGGATGCTCAAAACAACGGGAAATTTAATTTTGATATTTTTAACTACAAAAATTTTAAAAATCGGACCATAAACACCAAAGATATGAGGAAAAATGTGAAAAATATAAAAATAGCCAAAAACCTGCAAAAAGGCAGTCTGACCACCATTGATGTTTTCTTGAAACGACAGGAAATTTAATTTTGATATCTATAACGAAAAAAATTTTGGAAATCGGACCATAAACACCAAAGATATGGAGAAAATGTGAAAAATACAAAAATAGCCTAAAACCTGCTAAAAAGCGGTCCTATCGCCATTGATGTTTTATAGTTAATTGTGCTCCTTAATAATGGGAATGTTGTAAAAAAAATTTCAGGAGCCGAGAAAATCACGTTTCCCCCAAACTAAGACAGACGGACATACGGACATACAGACAGACGGACATTGTGAATTATAGAGTAGCTTCGCTACTAAAAAGATAGATTGATAGTGGACAGATATATGGATAGATAGATGGATAGATGATGGATATATATATGGATGTATTGTATAGATATATGAATGGATGGATTTATAGATAGATGGATAGATATACATATATGTCCTTAGATTGATAGATAAACAGATGAAACAAAAAGGTAAATAGAGGTAGAAAAAGATAGTTAAAAAAAGAAATAAAAAGAATCAACCAAAAAAGCCTACAAAAAGAAATAATAACCCAATAATTTTGAGTGATTTAAAACCCTTTAAAAGAGAATTACCAACCCACATAATCATATGTTTTACTTGCAAATATTGATGCTTTCACACAAAGTACCTTGTTGAGTACAGATAATCCTCTAAACCATTCATTTTGAAGAAAAAAATTTAATGGGGAAGGGGTAAGTGTTTGTTTTCAACTTCTATTTCATTAAATAATAACATGCAATATTGAGAGAGAGAGATAGAGAGACATATATATAGAGAGAGAGAGAGAGAGAGAAAGATAGAGAGAGAGAGAGAGAGAGAGAGAGAGAGAGAGAGAGAGAGAGAGAGAGAGAGAGAGAGAGAGAGAGAGAGAGAGAGAGAGAGAGAGAGAGAGAGAGAGAGAGAGAGAGAGAGAGAGAGAGAGAGAGAGAGAGAGAGAATGAGAGAGAGAGAGAGAGAATGAGAGAGAGAGAGAGAGAGAGAGAGAGAGAGAGAGAGAGAGAGAGATATGTTGATCGAAAAGTATTAAACATTAAGTTCGACCATATTAGCTATAAAAATTATAATAGCAGAGTTTTTTTTTTATAAAAGTACGGAATTGGAAAGGCTATTTACGGAATAAATAGGCAAAATTAGGGTTACTTTTTTTAGTAGTGAGGCTATTCTATAATTTACTGTGTATGTCTGTCAGTCTATCGTTCTATTAGTCCGTAACGCTAGGGTTAAATAGTAGTTTACTCGTCTACTATTTCAGATGTTTAGAATTTGTAACAAAGCTACTTTATAATTCACTTAGTCTGTCCGTTCGTTTGTTAGTCATTACAAGTATTGCATAAGTATTATTTCAATTTGGCTCCAAATAAAATTCATGTTCGCAGGATTAGTTCTGTGCAATGCTAAAAATCATGTATATCGTATCAAAGACAGTTTTACTCAAATAAGACAAAAATTAAACCCCTGTTTTGCTGGCCAGGGCCTTCTGCTCCTCAAATTATTGCATATTTATTAAACTCCCAATGATGATACACAAATTAATTACTCCGTCTTTTGATGAAAAATATTGGTTGTAAAAATTTGTACCTAAAGCCAGCGTGGTTGTAAAACTTTGGATACTAGTGTCAATTACAGTCTAATGTCCCCTCCTTTCCTAATTAGTTATATGTACAATGTATATTGACATCCTTGTTAAGTTTTAAAAGGGCATATTTTAGTTTTCATGATTATCCTAAATTCAAAAGAAAAACAAGGATGACAACATCCATAAAAGCGAAGCACTGAAACGGTAGGACAAACGGACATTAACACTTGTATAGTATCTGAACTGAATAATCAGAATTTTAAAGTTTAAGAGTCGAAGCAAAATTGTAAATAAATTAGTTGAAAAACTGCTTGAAGCAGGATAATGTTTATGGACATACTTAAATTTTTGGACTTGATTATAGAGATGCTTCGCTTATAATATTGTTCTTTGTTGTCCCAGGAATCAATATTCTAAAAATCACATCAAACGGATAATTAGAACACTTGAAAATTTGTTGTTAAAAAAGTAGAAAAATCAACATGTTTAAAATGGACGTACGGACATTCTGGTAATGATTATAGAGTTGCTACGCTTTCTAAATCGTACCCAACTACTACAGGAATCATCATGCAAAGTTTGAAATCGATAGGACAATTCTAACATGCCTAAAATAACGAATAAAAGCTATCTATCTCGGACGGACGTACGGACGGACGGACGTACGGACGGACCGACCCTAATTATAGAAAAGCTTCGCTTTTAAAAATCAATGAAAAGGTAAAAGATTATTTCAAATGGATTTTACTAATGGAAGAACATTGGACTGTAAATTACACTAGTCCCCAAAGTTTTATAATGGCCCAATCTTATTTATATGCTCAAAAACGTTGGGTACTTTAGTTGTATTTTGATCAGTTGGTTCAAACTAGTGGTGTCCACAGATTTCAACCATTAGTTTAAGTGTACAGAATATGAAATCTGATTATTCATCTTTGGGAATTTATATCAATTTATCGTATTCATTCATTCGAATCCATACGAAAATTTATATCTAGCATCGTATTATATCCAGCTTTCTACGAATATAAAAATGTACAATCTGGTTTTAATCTTATAATTGTACATTATATGTCCGAGGAAAGCTGTTTATAATACGATGCGAGAAATAACTATTATCGTCCATTGTTTTATACCGTACGATTATTTTATGAAATGTTTAAATTGAAAATGTAGCAATCTTTTTTTAAAAATCTGCGAGGTGAGGGTTACGCAAAAAATGGTCAAAAAATCAGGGATATTAAGGGATAAGACAATGGACAATAATTTGATATACATCCCCAAATTGATAATAAACAAAATTTCCCCATCGGTAGATTAAATTATTGGTTGAAATAGAAACAAACCGATCCAATTCAACAAAATAGAACTTTATAACACTTTTATTAACTGTTTAATTTACAGTTTAATGTCCCCTCCCTCCCTGTGAAAAAAAATCCTTTAATATATCAACATATTTACGATACAAGTGAATAAACAACAACACCTAAAATATGTGTTTGGGGGAATGGTTAACCCCCCCCCCTCCCCCCTTTAACAATCGACTATAGGTAATCTATTCAAAAATTTCCATGGCTTACTGACATTATATCGAAATTAATAAATCGTCGAAAATTGGAAATAATTATAAAACAAGGATGGCAACATTTATAAGTAGCAACGAACAAAAAATATGGATGAACCAACTGACGATATGATTGATAAAGCAGATGTTCAATGTTCATTTGGAGGTTCCAAAAGCCATATAAATGACGAGAAAGCATAAAAAATATTTGAATTGATATAAGAACTTTTTGAAAAGAGGCATAAAAATCCTATATTCATTACATAACGCCATTTTATTTATTTTTAATTTATCATTAGGCGTATGAAGAAAAACTATAAGCTATCAGTTAGGAAGATAGGAAAGGGTATTATGGAGTAGCTTCTAAAAATCTTCTATCTATTAAATAACTCTATTCTAATAATGATAGAGTTACCTTGACCTGAATACACTTTCCAACTCCAGACGTAAAAAGAAAACCTATATGCCTTCAGATAGGAAGACGAAAAGTGAATTATAGAGTAGCTTCTGAAAACCTTATTTCTATTACCTAACGCTATTCTAATAATGATTTACCTGGGCCCTGAAAACACTTTCCAGCTCCGGGGATGGTTGGTGCAGGTTGGTAATGCTTCCTGATGGAGGTCCACTTTTCTTTCTATAAATATATATTCATGTATTATCGTCTTAGCCCCTAGAGGTCTCTATCCCCCCCCCCCCTCCTCTAATTTGAATTGTGGTTTTAAACATTCATTTATATCTCCTATGATGATAAACAAACTAACCACGGTCAATTAGACTTATTGGTCGTAAAAATTGTACTAATCCTGCATTGATAAAAAAAAACTCCCTCTGTGACTTATAATATTTGTTACAAAGTTTGGAACTAAACAGTTAAAATTATAAGTACTCAAACTTGATTATAAAACTTTGGGTACAAATTAATTACACGTTCCTTCCTCCCTGACAAAACACCTAATAATTCTACATGTTAAAACATTTTTAGAAAAAATTTTGCCGGACAACAATAGTAATTTATCGCATCGTATTATCAACAGCTTTCGGTGGATGTAAAAATGTACAATTATAAGTTAAAACTTTTTTTGTTAGCCCAGAGATACCGATGGCATGGACTATAAAAATTGGTTTTAATCTTATGATTGTACATTTTTTAATTCATAGAAAACTGGATAAAATATGATACGATACATAATTTTTCAGTATTGCTGAGAACTAGTTCTAATCCAGCGGATATAAATCGGTTTCGAAGCCATACTAGAAAAAATCTTACCGCAGAGCTGGTTTCTTTTTCCTTGTGGGGGTCGCTGTTCTTAAATTTGATTCCTAAAATAATTAGGCATAATTTCTCATAAATAATTCGGAGAATGAATTTATTTTCTGCTAATGTCCTTTCTCTTCAAAAAATTCATATTTCTAATGCAAAGTAAAACGATGTCTGTCTGTCCCTTCGTTTGAATCTAAAGACCAGGGTAACATTTAAACACATTAGGCAATATGCCTACTGGTTATAGCCAGGTTTTTGGTTATTTTATTTGGAGGGGTAAAAGGGACACCCCACTACCTTAAAAATAACTTTCCTCTTATGTAAGAATGAAAATAAAAATTTTTTAAAAATCGATATAAAAGAAATATTTAATTAATGATGAATTAAAAAGAGGTAAATTTATAATTTTGTATTATTTTTGTTTTCACAGCTAAATATCACTAAATAACAATAATTTTTTTTGTGCACCCTGTTGTTTTATCAGTTTTATTCGAACAGGCTTACGGTCATACCATAGTTGTATTGTATGTAGCAGTGTTATATACAAATTTTGGTGCTTTCCCATAAAAGACGAGCATCCTTTCCCACCCCAATTTGTTTTAATAAATTGACAATATTGAATGAGGGTGTTTTCTTTTCGTCTCTCCCCTGCGGTAGACTTAATCATGCGGGCACTCTATCTTCGGTACTCTAACCCTGTATTCATTATAACCTAACCTAATGCATAACACCATCACTTAAAAAACTAACCCCCCACCCCTTTTTGAAAATAAATTGGGGGGGAGGGGGTATGGAGTTTACTTATCACTTTAAGGGAAACGACCCAAATTTTAATAATGCCCAAATATGGAGTGCTTTGGGGTATTGTTATTATTATTTTAGATTGGTATACTTAGATTTAAGGAATTTGTACAACACATGGATCTTAAGGTATAAGACAATGAATGATTGATTGATATACATCTCCATTGATGACAAACAAAATTACCCTTTCTGTAGATTAACATTTTTAGATGAAATGTTTGGACACTACAGGTTTTTGAGGGGGGATGAGGAAAAAAATACTAACTTTTAAGGAAAGATTAAGTTTAAAATTTGTTAATGACATCTTTAAAATAAAGTTTTTACAATAATTTTGATTTATCATAAGATAAAAATTTATCAATAGAAACCTAGCATGTACATGAAACAGTTGTATTTAATTATTGCTGGAAAATGCAAGGAGGGAGGGGACATTGAACTATAAATCACCCCGGTACCCAAAGTTTTATGGCCACCAAAAACTTTTACTGAATATAAATTGGTTGATTCTAAGCCCAATCTGTACCACTTTTGCACCACTTCTGACGTCATATTCTCCATATCTTTTTGGTGGGTTTTCTTTCCCACTTTTCCTCTCATCTCCCTCATTTTATGACGTCACAGGAATTAAAAGTGGTGCAACTATTTCAACCAATGATTTTATCACAAGTAAGGGTTATTTGATTTATTATTATAAGAGATGCATATTTATTAATGCCCATTATCTAATCCTGCTTTAAATAATCGGCTTAAATTTTTACATACTATCCTTGTTGTACAGATAAGTAAATTGAATAGTAGGTTAATCTATTATAATATGTTTGCTGTCATTCAAATCAGGAAGGGAGGGGACATTCGACTAGAAATTTGACAAAGCCCAAAATGTGTTAAAATTGTGTCAAAAGTGATCCATGTGACGTAATAAAATGATGGAGATGAGAGGAGAAGTGGGAAAGAAATCTCTCATTTTTATTACGTCACATGGATCATTTTTGACACAATTTTAACACAATTTGTCATAAATATTACTGGTACCCAAAGTTTTACAAACACGCTCTCTCATTGCTGGGCTTAACAGCTTTGGGTACTTTTCATAAATCCTCATTATCCAAACGTTTTAACCAATAAAATCAAACCCAAACCAATCTAAATATAATGAAGGCTTAACTTAGATTAAAATCGTTAGGAATCCATTTCAATTTATCGCCTATTGTCTTATCCCTTAAGATCCCTGCATTCATATGCTAGAAGCGTAGTTACTACATTATTTTATTTGTCTGTTCGTCTATTTCAAAGTAAAAGTTAATTTTTAGCTGACATTTAAGTAAGCATACTACGCATAAGTATTATTTACTAGCACCTTTGGATTTCTAATCGGAGGGTTGAGTAACCCCACTTCAAAATGACTTTAAACCTTACAGGAACAATGAGAAACTTCACTGTAAAAAAACACCATATCGGTCTAGTGGTCCAAATACACAGGCAGACTTCCTGTCACTTTGTTTATAAGGATTAAAGCTTTGTAATGGCTGATATATTATCAAACTAGCGTTATTAAATTTTTCAGGAAGAGAGGAGACAATGGACTGTAAATTACACCGGTACCCTAAATGTAATAACCACGATATTTTATTGGTTGGCACTACACTTTGATTACCTTATATTGATTTTAAATATATTGGTTTGTTACAAAATAATAGTGACCAAACTTTTCAACAAATTATTTTAATATGAAGAAGATGATTATTAATTTATCGTCCATTGTCTTATCCCTTAAGATCTCTGTCTAAGAGATTTTATTTGTAACTTAGGTTTATTGATCTATTTCTATTTTAATAAATCAATGCCCTGCTAATTTTGTACTTTCTTATTCTTGTTTCAATGAGTAATATGTGGAATACATATAGGAATCTAAAGGTATAAAACGATGGCCGATAAATCAATGTATAACCACAATAATGATACACAATATTACCCCTTCTGTAAATAACACTTGGACACGTTTGGACAATCAACGTAATGAACCAACCAATCAAAATTCAATAAAAGTCCTCAAAGTTGTTATCCAACGAATTATAAAACTTTGGGGACTAGTGTAATAAACAACCCAATGTCCCCTTCCTCCCTGAATTATATCATTCTTCAAGAATTTCCTTCTAAAAAAATCGTTGACAATTATTGATTTTGATCATTGGAAATATTTCATCATTTAGAATGAGATTGTAAGCGTAGCAACTCTACAATTAGAAGGCAACATTCTGTACGTTTCTTTGTCACAATATTAGTTGCTTTATTTACTACTAGCGGCTACGCCCCTAGAGGCCTCTAGGGGCACTTGAAGAGGAGAGAGTCGAATTTAATAATTCAATTTCTTATTTTAGATTTTTAAAAAAAGTAAAAAAAATTTTTTTTGGAGGGGGGCTGGCCCCCTTCTTATTTTTAATTTTAGTTTAAAAAATTCAAAAAATTTTTTTTTTGGGGGGGGGATTTTTTTATTTTTTGGAGGGGGTTGGGGGTGTCCCAACCCCCAAGAAAATAGTTATAAACCTTCCCGGGACCTATGAGAAGCTACCCTGTTAAGGAGAACCCGATCAGTTCAGCGGTTAGCGAGATCCTTCGGTACAAACATACAAACACACAAACATCCTGTTACTTTTTTATAAGGACTAGCGGCTGCACCTTTAGCATCTATGTAGGGGCTCTATATTCGAAGGAATATAGAAGGGCAGAAAAATAGCCTAAATCCATAACAAGACATTTTCTTATAAAAATAAAATAGCCTAAAACCATCCCGGGACCTATGACAGGCTTCACTGTAAAGGAGAACCATATTGTTTCAGAGGTAAGGGAGATCCCACAGGACCAGTAGGTATAATCCCTGAAAAGTAGAGCCCAATCGGTTCAGCGGTTACTGAGATCTTAAGCTTCAGACGGACAGACAGACAGACAGACGGACAGACAGACAGACGGACAGACAGACGGACAGACATCGTTCTACTTTGTATTATAGATATTTATTGCTACAAAAATACATTACCAATACATCCAAAAGTCTTATTGAAAGTCTCCAAAAGGATTTAAATATCCTATTTTTTCAATGATTATGTTGAGAAAACAAGTTAGTTTTGCATTAATGAATGTTGTCATCCTTGTTTTTCTAAAGAATTTCCTTTTTGAAATACGATGACAAAATCAATTATTCATAACGAGAATAGTTATTTATCGCATCGTATTATAGACATCTTTCCGCGGATATTAAAATTAAAAATCATAAGATTAAAACCAGTTTTGTTAGTCCAATAAAACGGTTATTGATTTTATGTTTTATAATCATTTAGATATTCGTGGAAAATTGTCTGTAATACGATGCCATAAATTATTTTTTAGTATGACTGAGAACCGGTTCAAATACAGCGGATATTAATCGGTGTTGAAGCCATACTTGAAATGATAGGATCTGTTAAAAAAATGGTGTATGCAGTTATAGTGTCAATAAACAGTCGATGTGGCGTTATTATGTCGGCCATGACAACTTTTTATTAAAGCTATATAGTCGACTTTTTTCTTGGTTTAATTTTTAATCGGAGCGTGGAGATACTCTTCCCCAAAGTAGATTAAAACCTTCCTATGGCCAAATACCTTTATTCTGTTCGTAACGCAATGGGTAAACGGCTGCCATTGAAGGCATTCAGCTGATTTTTGTGTGAAAATTCCCTTTACCTAAAAACATCCCGTATATAATTTACTTTAATCGTCAGTCATGCTTTAAAAGACATAAATACTTATAGTTATTAAGGTTTCGTGATTTATATTTTACCTTTAGATCCAATTTCAAGCTGTGCCTGCAGGGCCGGGCAATTCCTAACCCTTGAATTTCTGAGGTATCTGAAATTACAAAAAATAAAGATATTGTTTGTCTGGAACTAATTTTAAATAATTATGGCGTTTCAGTTCAAGAAATTTGTAATGTTTTAAATCGGGGAGGAGGGAAATCCACTCTCCAATTTAAACATAAATTATAGGAAGAAATAGAAAAGAAAAATTTGGAAGTACTTTTTCTTTGAGCGACTTTTCTAATAAGACTGGAGATATCCTTCCCAGAATTATTTACAAACCTTTCATTGGCCTATACGAAGCTCTGTTATAAATAAGAATCCTTTTGATCTAGGGAATTAAAAAGCTACAGACAGAAATACTCTCTTTTATATAAAGAACTGATTTTTTTTTGGAAATATTTAATTTGTTTTCCATTTCCCTTGAAAATTATGTATGCTATTAGCTAGCCGTTCCTGAGATATAAATGTGTAAACTAATACCTATGACTCCACCCTGTTCCATTGACCTTCTCCTAGCAATCTTCTTGTAGGCCAACTCTGTGTACACCTCCTCTTTTTTTTCCTCAGGCTAAGTTTGGGTACTTGAAAATTATATAGGTACCCAAAGTATTTATTATAACCTAGTTTCTTAATTCGTTGGCTTAAGGACTAACCTGACCGACGAAGACCAAACTGAATAACTTTTGTACAACTTTTGACGTCACATTCTCTTTTTTAGTGGTTTTCTTTCCCACTTCTCCTCTTATCTTCCTTATTATATGACGTCACAGGAATCAAAAGTGACACAAAAATTATGCAGTTTGGTCTTCGTCAACCTGACCTAGAGTAATAAACGAAAAAAAATTCACTCCTTATTTTCAAATTAATTTCATAATAACTAGTTGGGGTGAAGGAGGGGAGGGGAGTGGGCTGAGTTATCATTGCTCAACAGAGTACATTGTGTGAAAGCGCTAAGTTAATAATAATATCTATTTATCGCATTGTATTATAAGCAGCTTTCCGCGGATATAAAAATGTACAATTATAAGATTAATTAAAATATTTTTTTTTGCTCCGTGATGACCAAGGCACGAGCTAAAAAAATGGTCTTAATATTATGACTACATTTTTATTTTCATAGAAAACTGGTTATAATAAGATGCTATACATAATTTTTCAGTATGTGTGAGAACCACCGAATATTAAACAATTTCGAAGCGATACTGGAAAATAATTTTCAGTGTATCCATCCCTCTTGATCTTGTCCGTCCTCATCCGCCTCTTGATACACAGGAGCATCAGGACCGGGGAAGGCATCCGCCCAATATTCCTAAAAATAATAAATTTTTGTATCTTTTAAAAAATTACAGTAGGGAAGGGTAGATTGAACTGTAAATTACGCGGGAACCCAATGAAAGCCACATTATCTTCTTTGTTGACTCAAATCTAAACATTTGTGAAAATCTGATAGTATTTAATGATCTATCCTTATACTAAAGTAACAGGATGTTTGTCTGTCTGTGTGTACCGAAGGATCTCGCTAACCGCTGAACCGATCGGGTTCTCCTTAACAGGGTAGCTTCTCATAAGTCCCGGGAAGGTTTATAACTATTTTGGAGGAGGGTACCACCACCCTCCCAAGAGAAATGACAAAAAAATCGAAATTTTTAAAAATTTAGGGGAGACTTCAACGTCAAACAAGGTGGTATCGTACATAAAAAATTAACTTTAACAAACAAAAACATTTAAAATGCCACTAGAGGCCTCTAGGGGCGTAGCCGCTAGTATAAAATAATTCAATTAGAAATTTTTTCATTCCTAATTTTAATAGCTCTCAAATAAATGTTTTTAAATTGATTTAAAATTTAACCAAATGCAGACTTTTTAGAGGATGTCTTAATTCCATCTAGAGCATTTTACTATCTATTTTACCACTTTGTAAAATCCCTGTATATAGGCTAGTCGTTTCAGGGATGGAGGGGAAATTGGGCTAGAAATTACGTTGGTACCCAAAGTTTTATAACCACTTTAAAACTTGGGTACTTTTGTAGAATATTGATTGGTTGCTTTCAAACTCCACAACCATTAACTTTAATTGCAGAGGTGGTAATTTTGTTTATCAGAATTGTGGGGATGCACTGTAGTCAATTGTCTTATCCCTTAAGATCCCTGCTAGCTCTCAATTAATTTTTAGAAAATTCTAAAAGTATTTAGATTTATTGACGACTAACTTTGGCATTTATGGAGGCAAACCAATTAATTTTTTTTCAATGATTGTGTGATCATTTCTTTCAAACCTTTCAATCCTTATTTAAAAGTAACAGAATGTCTGACTGTCTTTGTGTGCGTTTGTGTGTGTCTGTACCATAGGATCTAGGTAACGCTGAACCGATACGATTCTTCAATAAAGCACCTTGCAATCCAAGTTTTCATGATTTTCTTTACTCCTATTCGAGATAGACGGCTGATATTTTTAAGGATTAAATAAGTTAACAATTTACATATGCCCACAAAGTTTCATTAAGATTTGCTTATTGGTTGAGGTGCTAGATGGATTCTTGGAATTTCATGTTATATATCTTACAAGGTTTTTATGAATTTTTAGTTTATGAAACTGCTCTATAGTTCATTTTTTCCGGATCTTCATACAAAATTTTTGAGCTTCGCTACTTATAGATGTAGTCATCCTTGTTATATTTTAATTTTGTGTAAAAGCGACCAGGCTGATATTTTTTGTTTAACCTCCAGAAGAGGTTTGTACAGTTACTGTGGCTGTTTCTGATTCTTCACTATAGCACCTTTAAAACCTGACCTATTTAGCTCTTTCTAACCTTTTTTAATTGTTTTGGTTTTGTCTAAAAACAACCAAGCCAATTTTGCTTGTTTTACCTCCAGAAGAGGTTTGTACACTCACCGTGGCTGTTTCTGATTCTTCAAAATAGCAACCTCTTCTATTTAGACTTTTGTTAAACCTTTTTGATTTTTGATTATGTCTAAAACGACCAAGCCCATATTGCTTGCTGAACCTCCAGAAGAGGTTTGTACACTCACCGTGGCAGTTTCTGATATTTCACTATAGCACCGTTAAACCCTGTCCTATTTTTACTCTTTCTAGCCTATTCTGATATTTTTTTGTCTTAGAACGACCAAGTTACTTTTGTTTGATTAACTTCCAGAAGAGGTTTGTACACTCACCATGGCTGTTTCTGATTCTTCAATATAGCAACCTCTCCTATTTAGACTTTTGTTAAACCTTTTTGATTTTTGATTATGTCCAAAACGACCAAGCCTATATTGCTTGCTGAACCTCCAGAAGAGGTGTGTACACTTACCGTGGCTGTTTCTGACTCTTCACTATAGCACCTGCCTACCCTGTCCCACTCTGACTCCTCAGCAACTAGGAACCTTCCACGTGCGCTCAGGTACCTGAAATATTTCCAGGATGATTACTGTGCAACCTTTTGTAAACAAAAAAACTTACTCATATGTTTATCTTAACCTTATAAAAAGAACACCAATATGCTTAGATTCAAACTCATCACCTACCTGATTGTCGCGGATAAAAATTAAACCATCAATGACAGACAACAGTCTAGGATGTCTTGTAAAGTAGCTACACTATCAAGAAATTACAACATAAATAAACACATCCAAGCTTTTATTTATAGGAGTTCATTTTATCATCTTTAAAATAAGATAAATCCCAAGAAGGAACAGCTACGATATTAAGAAAATTAGTTCCTGGCCCCACCTTGTGTGGTATATTTGATGGCCATATAGTCAGTTTTTTTCTGATAAATTAGTCAAACAATTTTTGCCTTCAGAAGTATGCTTGTATAAATATGTAAATTTTGTTAAAAGAAAAACTTAATTTTATCTTTATTGACAATATCATATATGTCAAACAGATTTATGCAGTAACATATAAAAATCAGGGAAAATGGGGGCAGATATGCATCAGTTTTTCCTATATATAAAAGTATCAGGATGTCTATGTGTCTGACTTTGTGTACAGAAGGATCTAGCTAATCACTGGACCGAAATGGATTAGCGTTCCATTGAAGCTTATCATAGGTCCTGGAAAGGTTAATGACTATTTTGGGGAGGGTACCACTACCCGCCCAAAAGAAATCGCCCATGGAAAAATTGACTTTCCCCCGTTTTTTTCTTTTTGAAACTAAAATTGAATATGATGGGACCGACTTCCGCCCACAACCAAAACCCCTAACATAAGTGCCCCTGGAAGCCTGTGGAGTTGGAACCGAAATTCTTTATCTAATTTAATAAATTTTTTTTACTCTATTATTTATCTGATTATTTCTGAGATAAAAATATTATCTTAAAAGGATTTCTCCTTTTTATTGAGCAAATAAATGAATCTTATCAAAACATTGAGAGGGGGGGGGCATTGGACTGTAAATTACACTGGTACCCAAAGTTTTATAACCACATTATGTCATTCATTGACTTAAAAACTTTGAGCACTTTGATCGAATTCCAATAGTTCCAAGCTAGTAGTATTCAAACTAACTAATAAATTTAATATAAAAGTGGGTAATTTTGTTTATCAATATTTTTTATATACATAGATTTATCATCCATTGTCTTATCCTTTAAGTTCCCTGCAAAAGTGTATTTTATAGCATTGCTGACGGACCAAGTTAGTTATATACTGGACCCTCCTTGGAAATGGGATTCTCCACAAAAAAAAGTGTTATCCATTTAAATAGAAGCTGAGAAAATAACATTTTCCCTATAACATCAAGGATGCAGAGGGACCAAGTAACTTAAAAATCAGCCATGTAACGTCATAAAAAAGGGAGATGAGAGGAGAAGTGGGGAAAAAAAACCTAAAAAAGAGATGGATAATCACTCAATTTTATGACGTCACATGGCTGATTTTTGAGTCACTTTGTCCCTGTAAATTAAGGATTGACGGGTAAACAGACAAAAAATATTATAGAGTAGCTTCGCTACTAAAAAACTAAGAAGAATTGTTTAAAGAAGGTGTTATACAATTTTGAAAGATTTTTTTCAGTATGGCTTCAATGGTATTCTTATATTTCATGATGGGGACTATCTAATTTTTTTAGTAACGCTTTCTTGTAAAATATCTATAAACTAAACATATACTATACATGACTTTTTATCACTGTTCAAAAACAGTTTAAATCGGCGGAAAAAAATTATATTTATAGCTACGAAAATAAAAAAAAGATTTTCTACTTTTCAAAGTACAAAATGCATCACATTACCTTATTTGATGAAAATAAATTAAGTTATGTTAATATAAAACATTTGCTCTACAAATACATTTGGACATGAAGAAAGAGTTTTGGTGTTTTTCCACAAAGTGTTTGTCGAACACTGGAACCCCCCCCCCCCCCCCCACTATTTTTGAAATTAATCGAAATTAACTGGTGGAGATTTTCGTTTGTTTGTTTACTACTTTAGTTGAGGTTAGGTTAGGTTATATTGGGTACTGGATAGCCCCACAGGGTTAGAGCTATCCCTATAAGGGATAGGTAAAGGGAAAAAAACTACCCCTTCCCCACATTGTTTTTAACTTATTTAAAAATTACGAAAGGGGGGGGGGGGTTATAAACTGGTACTTTTAGGGAAACGCCCAATTATGAAAGGGGTAGGGTATTAATCATATTTTTTACACGAACAAGAATAATTATGCAAAAAGTAGCCCAGCATCAAAAAACCTAACAATAATCTTGATATAAAAAAGAACAAGACAGCTGAATTTAGTAACAATACTAATTGATAATTATAAGCAGGGAGGGAGGTGATTTTGAAATATAATTTACACTGGTACCCAAATTTTTATGACCCCTTTTATTTAATTCTGATTGGTTTGTTGTTTATATAGGTCTTCAAACTTTTCAACCAATAATTCTACAGAGGGGCTGGTTTTGTTTATCAGCATCATGGATGTATAATAATTTATCGTCTATTGTCTTATTCCATAAGATTTCAGACCGTATCCAAATTATATAAAAGCTTTGCTTTGAAAAGAGTTTCTCCTATTTACAATTCCAATTCAAGTCTGGACTCAAAATATGGTTAAATTTGTTCCACTGGCAAGAAATTTTGTTTTTTTGATAACCCGTTTACCCCATCCCTTATCCTCCTTCCCCACTTTCGATTTCATTACAAAATTCTTCCATCCAATCTTAACAACGCTACTCATTGATATAGCTCACCAAATTTAAACATTTAAACAGTTTAAAACCAACGAATGAGAGAACTTGTTTATGAAATCATTTTAATACCGACATAATGGCTACACAGTGTTTTGTTGATATACAACCAGCTCTAAAGTTTAATAGAGAATGCAAAGATGCAGAGAGAGAGAGAGGGGACAATTATTAAATAGTCCCCAAAGTTTTATGACTTTTCTTATTCGTTGGCTTAACAACTTTGGGAGAGAGAGAGAGAGAGAGAGAGAGAGAGAGAGAGAGGGAGAGTGAGAGAGAGAGAGAGAGAGAGAGAGAGAGAGAGAGAGAGAGAGAGAGAGAGAGAGAGAGAGAGGAGAGTGAGAGAGAGAGAGAGAGAGAGAGAGAGAGAGAGAGAGAGAGAGAGAGAGAGAGAGAGAGAGAGAGAGAGAGAGGAGGGGGGGGGGGAGACAAATAGTCCCCTAAGTTTTATAATAACGTTTTCTTATTCATTAACTTAACAACTTTGGGGACTTTTAGTAAATTTTAATTGGTTGTTTGTTGAGTGTTCAAACGTTTCAATCACTAGTTTTAATCTACAGAAGGGGTAATTTTGTGTTTCATCATTGGAGATGCACATCAATTTATCGGCTATTGTCTTATCCCTGGCAAAGATGGCACTTTCTGATACACGTAATTTAGACAATTTATCGGGTCCTTTCTTTTTGGAGACATAATAAACATTCCAGGGATCTTAAGGATTATCGCAAGAAAAAAATAAATTTACTGTAAAGAACCCTAGAGGTCCAGCGGTTAACGGTATCTTTTGTTACAAACAAACATAAAGTAAAGTTTTTTCATAAAATCAGTTGTCAGAAAACACTTGTCATAAAAAATTTTCATAAAAGTAAATTTGTCATAAAATTTCACCTGGTATTAAATTTCAATGGTACTCCTTAGATCTCTGTACTTTTATCAACAGACAATACACGCAGTACATCAAATTGTATTTTAAACTAACGAATGGTCGGTTGGTAGGTTAGTTATGTAATTATTCTGATATGCATATGGCGGAGCAATAAGACAACCGTTGCATAGGTTGACGTTCGTAGATATGTTCATACGAAATTTTTTTTTGTTGCAGAAATAGACTATATTTCATATTTGACTTTATTTTAAACTTCTCTGGTTACTTCGCCCCTAGCCTGTCAGGGCCTTTTGGCAGAAGAAGATGCCTAAAAAATAGCCTAAAACCACCTAAGGAGATAAAAAGCTTCTTTGAAATTATACCAATTTATATCATAGGATAAACTAGTTATGTCATTGTTTAGCTTGCCTCCGGGAGGGAGGGGAAATTGGACTGCAAATTACACTGGTACCCAAAGATTTATACACACTTTTTCTGATTGGTTTGCTTAAAAACTTTGGGTGCTTTTATTGAATTTTGATTTGTTAATTGGAAAGTAAGGTGTTTAAATCAATAATTATAATCTTAGATTTTGTTTATTATGATTTGGGATGCACATCAATTTATCGTCAATTGTATTATCCTTGTACTAAAGTAACAAGATGTCTATTTGTCTGTGTGTTTGTACCGAAGGATCTCGCTAACCACTGAACCGATCGTGTTCTCCTTAACAGGGTAGCTTCTCATAGGTCCCAGGAAGGTTTATAACCACCCTCCCAAGAGAAATAACCCTAGAAAAAATTCCCCCCACCCCAAAAAAATATATTTTTATTTTAGATTTTTCTTATAAAATCTAAAATAATGAATTGGGTTATCAAATTCAACTCTCCCCTCCTCAAGTGCCACTAGAGGCCTCTAGGGACGTAGCCGCTAGTTCCTAATAAACAGACAATCACACTAGACTTAAAAAGTAGCTACTCTACTAAAAATAGTTACTTACTCGTTTAATGGTGAAGGCGTGTCTTGAAGCAAACGTAATTCACTATCCTAAAAATATAGAAAATTTTTACTCGTATTCATTCGAATCCGGTAGATAGGAACCGGTTCTCATCCATACAAAAAAACTATGTCTAGCATCGTATTATATCCAGCTTTCTACGAATATAGAAATGTACAAACATAAGATTAAAACCAGTTTTTTAGCCCGTGCCTTTGGCACCTCGGGGCTAAAAAAAAACTAGTTTTATTCTTATAATTGTACATTCTATATCCGCGGAAAGCCGTTTATATTACGATACGAGAAATAACTATTCTCGTATTCATTTGAATCCGGTGGATAGGAACCGGTTCTCATGAATACGAAAAAACTATGTCTAGCATCGTATTATATCCAGTTTTCTACGAATATAGAAATGTACAATCATAAGATTAAAACCAGATTTTTAGCCGGTGCCTTCGGCACCACGGGGCTAAAAAAACTAGTTTATAATACGATACGAGAAATAACTATTGAAGTATTCAACAAAAGAACATACTTAAATAAAGCAGCATTTTTAGACAAAATTGAATTTAAATTTACTGTAATATTGCCTAAATATAGGATTCTGTTTAAGTACATAATTTCAATTTTAGGACTTGATTAAAGAGATACTTCGCTGAAAATATTTTACCTTGTTGCCATAGGAGTAATTGTTCCAAATATCAGATGAATTTGGTATTTAAATAGACGTACATATTTTCCCCAATAATGCTAAACAAAATTACACCCTCCTTAGACTATAAGGTGAAAGGTTTTGACACTATTAGTTTGAAGCCAATAAATTGATTGATTGATTGATTAGCCATAGTCTCTTAGGGTTTGGACCTAAGTAGTCATGGAGTAGGCTGAGACACTTTTGTATAGCCACTAGGGCTATCAAGCTCCACGTTCAAGCACATTATGACTTGACCCGCTATCTCATGAGAGCTACTCATTATTACCTCACCCTCGCCGAGTATGACAGGTGTCCCAAATTAAGTCACCGTAATGAATGACGCTCTCAGTAGAGGAGCTTGGGATAAGGGTAATACTGATATTATGTACGTGACTATTAAGTATCCAAACTTACTCAATAATCCCCTTCTTACACAACCAGGGGAAGTTGCGTGAATGTATTCAACTGAGAAATTCGAGTTGCCACATGGGGACTAGAACTCGAACTCTCATCACCGTAACTCAGTGCATTACCACTGAGCTACGACGCCCCTAAGCCAATAAATCAAAAATGAAATTACGTGGTTATGTAAAACAACAAACGTGATTATCGTAAAATTCCCTAAATTTAACGAAATAGGCGACGATATGATGTACAGACAAAAGCATAGTTATAGAGTACCTTCGCATCTTAAACAATAACATATTTTCCCCCATTAACTAATCCCCTCCCTGTGGACAAAGGCTATTAAAAAACAATGAACATTTTGTACAATTCACAAGAATCGCCATAAATTAAAAATTGCATTTTCTTGTGGCCAAAAAAGGAATTTTGTCTTTTTGTGTAAAAATTGTCTTTGAAATTGAAAGGGTATGGATATAAAACGCAAGTATCTTTAATGCTTTTAATAACGAAATTACTTCAACTTTGACTTTCGGACAAACGGACATTAAAAAATCATAGAGTAGCTATGCTACGTAAAAAGGTTAAATATATCCAATTAAAATTGTGGGGTATAGTCCAACGCCTCATAAGGAGCGTTTCGTCGTATTTTCACATTAGTTTTTATAGGTTATTTCAGCCTAGGTTAGGTTAAGTTGGGTTAGGTGATTGGCCGGCAGGGTTAGAGCCCTTGCAGGGGCTAGAAATAGGGTAAAGCTACTCTGAAATTTGCCCCTTAAGAGTCTAGAATTGTGCCTAGAATTTGACTAACCTGACTAGAAAGAGAGAAGGTATCCCAAGTTCTGACATTTCCTCCAGCCTCCAGATCGAGGTTCAACATCTCACACTCGTCCTCCAGTATCTCCTTGTCCAGCACCTAAATATGAAGGGATTTAGGAATGGTGCTATGGATTTAAAATTCTTAGATTCGGGCACTAGAACCACTGCAACTTTTCTTTTCTTGGTCGATTTAACAAACTTTGGGAGCAAGCGCATTGAATGCCGCAAAATAGTTATTCTTCTAGCAGACAAAGCTTACGTAAGATAATCAATAATAATACAAGCATGTTAAAGATCAAGGTTCAACATCTCACACTCATCCTCTAGTATCTCCTTGTCCAGCTCCTAAATATGCAGGGATTTAGGAATGGTGCAATGGATTTAAAATTCTTAGATTCAGGCACTAGAACCACTGCAACTTTTCTTTTCTTGGGCGATTTAACAAACTTTGGGAACAAGCGCATTGAATGCCGCAAAATAGTTATTCTTCTAGCAGACAAATCTTGCTTGTATTATCAATAATAATACATGCAAGATAAAGATCAAACATCTCACACTCGTCCTCGAGTATCTCCTTGTCTAGCTCCTAAATATGCAAGAACAATTGAGATAAAAATTTATTCTTATTGTTTTTTAGACTTTGGGTATTAGCACCACTACAACTTTTCTTTTCTTGGTCGATGAAAAAAAAAATTTGGGAACTAGCGCATAGAATGCCGCGAAATAGTTATTCTTCTAGCAGACAAAGCTTAATTAACATGATCAACACAAATACTAACAAGATTTCATTTCTCATTCTTTAGTATCTCTTTGTCTAGCTCCTGAAAATGCAGGGATATAGGCGCTAAAATTTATTCTTTTAGTTGTCCAAAACGTTTCAAAATAAAAAGCTTAGACATCCTAGGGTGTACCATCCCCAAAATAAGTTATAAATTTTGAACCTCTAAGAAGCCTAACTGTAAAGGAGAACCATGTCAGTCAAGCAGTTTGTGAGATCCTAAGTGACAGACAGACAGACATAGCTATCCTGTTAATTAAGCCTAGTATTATCCCTTAAAATCTTAGTGGTTACCTGTACCATATTAATTGGACATCAGAAAGGTGGAGGTACCCTCCCAAAAAATTCTGGAACTATGAGAAGCTTCACTGTTAAGGAGAAACAGCAGTCAGCACGATCTTAAGCTACAGACTGACACAGACATCATGTTACTTTCATGTAAGGATTGTCTTATCCCTTAAAATCTTAGTGTTTACCTGTACTCTGTTATATATTTGGACATCATAAGGGTGGAGAAACTCTCTCCAAAAATAAGTTATGTATAAACCTTTGGACCTTTAAGAATCTTAACTGTAAAGGAGAACCATGTTGGTTTAGCAATTTAGTGAGATCTAAAGCTAAAGACACAGACATTCTAAATTGGCTGTGCTTACCTGTACCCTGTTATTAGCACCAGGTAAAGTTTCTTGTGACTCAACTCCAGATGAAGGCTCAAGCTCACCTGAGATAAACATTCACTTTAGTTTTCAAAAACATAAATCATTAGATTCTAAGAAATGTAATAACATTTAAAAAATCATAAATTTCCAATGGGCAAATTAAGTTATACAGAATATGTTACAAAAAATAACCGATCTTCAAAGTGGTACTGTCAGGGCTCTAATGAAATTATAACCCTATTTTTTTGTATATGTGTTCTTTAAATATAAGTATGTTTGTGTTTGTTGCGGTCAATTAGATCAAAGAATATGAAATGTCATTCGACAGACTCTAAAAGAGGACAATTAAGATGTCAAAAATCCATCAATTATGTATTTTATGTATTTTGAGTGATTTTTACTTAAGCTGAAAAATCATAGATTTTTAATTCTCGATACATACTTTTAGGGCTCAAATGACTTGTGTGAGAGCTGGGAAGCAGTGTAAGATGTCTATAATTAAATCTCCCAAAAAAAACCTAGGCTAAAATAATTTCACTATGTGATTTTTCGGTTTAAGTAAACTTCATTTAAAATATGAGTAGTACTTACTTTGCCTGTTGTGCATGAAATGTTGGTCCACTTCTGGTTGGTCATTCTCTTTCGCCTCCTCAGCTAATTCAGAGCTCATACGTCCCTCACTTGTTCGACCTTCTAAACAAAGTAACAGGATTGATGTCTGTCTGTTTGTTTGTAAGTCTGTCTGATTGTTTGTCTTTATGTCTCTTTGTTTGTTTGTTTGTTTGTCTATCTGTTGTCTGTCTGTTTGTCTGTCTGTCTGTCTGTTTGTCTGTATGTTTGTCTGTCTGTTTGTCTGACTGTTTGTCTGTTTGTTTGTCTGTCTGTCTGTCTGTCTGTCTGTCTGTCTGTCTGTTTGTCTGTTTGTCTGTCTGTTTGTCTGTTTGTCTGTCTATTTGTCTGTCTGTTTGTCTGTCTGTTTGTTTGTCTGTATGTCTGTCTGCCTGTCTGTCTGTTTGTCTGTATATTTGTCTGTCTGCCTGTTTGTCTATCTGTTTGTCTGTATATTTGTCTGGATGTCTGTCTTTCTGTTTTTCTATCAGTATATCTGTCTGTTTATTTGTCAGTCAGTCAGTCTGTTTGTTTGAATGTCTGTCTGTCTGCTTGTACAAAATAAAAATAAAGAAAGAACAAATATAGATAACACATCATGAGGGTCCCTACCCGGTAGAGTTTTATTTAGCCCGTGTCTCCTCTTTTAATTTAATGTAAGTAAGTGCCCTTAATGTGTTGGCTATATTAATGCAAATGGCTACGAACCTGACTGTTCCTGAGATCTAAATTCACTAGACAGGCCTGATACAGATTTCATACAGTCTACACAAACACCAACATACTCTGATTAACATTCTGGAAGGGAGGGAGGGGACATTGGACTGTAAACTATACTGGTTCCCAAAGTTTTATAAACAAGTTATCTTTATCGTTAACTTAATAACTTTGGGTATTTATGTTGAATTTTGTTTGGTAGGTCCTAAACTAGTTTTCAAACTTTTCCACCAATAATTTTGATCTGCTAAAGGGGTAATTTTGTTTATCATCATTGGAGGTGTATATTGACATACAGACTTAAAACTATTAGGATTTTAGAGTTGTAACGCTCTCTTGATTGTACTTAATAAATCATTATCGCAAGTTTGAAATCGATAAGACAATTCTCACATACCTTAATTATCAAACAGAGCTAATATTACGGATGTACAGACGTACTTACCGAACCTAATCATAGAAAAGCTTCGCTTCTAAAAATACAAATGACTGTAAAAGGTCAAAAAGTAATTAAGATATTTCCTATTTTAAAACAAGAAAGCATACATTCAAAAAGTAGCGGAGCATTTTTAGTACTTGCTCAAAAACTTTGGGAACTTTTAGTGAATTTTGATTGGTTCCAATTTATGGGTGACCAAACTTTTTAAACAAAGATAAAAATCTACGAAAGAGAATAGTTATTTCTCGCATCGTATTATAAACAGATTTCCGCGGATATAGAATGTACAATTATAAGATTAAAACGAGTTTTTTAGCCTCGAGGTGCCGAAGGAACGGGCTAAAAAAACTGGGTTTAATCTCATGATTGTACATATTTATATTCGTAGAAAGCTGGATATAATACGATGCTAGACATAGTTTTTTTTCGTATGGATGAGAACCTGTTTTTATCCACGAGAATACGAGAAAATTTATTTATCATCATTGGGGATGTATATTAATGCATTGTCCATTGTCTTATCCCTTAAGATACCTGGTCAACGTTTGACTACTCATTATAAGGATATGTCAATGGGAAACCCGCTGGTGTTGAATAAAATGAGGCGAATATTCTGAGAGTTGTTGGGTTCGAATAATGTTTAAACTACGTCATCATTGGGGCTGTATTTTAATTTATCGCCCATTGTCTTATCCCTTAAGATCCCAGGAATATATACTTGTAGAGGAGCTACGCTGCATAGAATTGTGAACATATGTGTTAAAAATAAAATCTTTATTAGTGATTCATCTTTGGAGAGGAGCGTAGCTGTGCTACACCAATATTTGTACGTTTGTCTGTAGGTCATTAAGACTGTTAACGATAATGTTGAGATACTTCCAATGATAACAAACAAAAATACTCCTTAAATATATCAAAATTATAAGTTGAAAGTGTGTAACCAACCAATAGAATAAAACAAATTAACAAGTTTTAGAGCCAACGAATAAGATAACGTAGACCAATAAGATAACGTGGTCCAATGTTCCCTCAACCATGAAAAATAACGGTGTAAGGGATTTCATATTTTAAAAGTATAATTAATGCTTAAAACCTATATCTACCCCGCATTGTTTCTTACATCATTTTTCATAGTATTATCATTGCTCCGCTAAATATAAACATAATTGTCCTTGTTAAAAATCTTGTTTCTGCAATTATTGTAAAAAAAAAGGAAACGCCTTTTCTCTAGTAGCACTGCTACTCTTAGAGAATCATTTCCAGCATGGCTTATTATCCGCTGATTTAGAACCGGTTCTCAGTCGCACTGAAAAATCATGTATAGTATTAATTGATTCAAATTTAGAAGTGTTCAAACTTATGAGTCAATGATTCCTTATTTTTTTCCAATAATTTTTAATATTATTTACACTTCAATAGGAGAAAAATAACAAAGACAATAAAATATTATTCCTAATAAAAAAATCTGATTTTTTACGCTTGACATCTTTAAGTTTATTGATTCAATATTTAGCTCAACCAATCAAAATTATATAAAAGAATCTTAAAGGGAGAGGTAGGTTTCTGGTAAAATCCAAAAAGGTGTGTGTTTTAAGGCTTAAAAATAGTAGTAGAGCGATACTATATTCACTAAATATGTGTATTTCTTATTGAAAAGAACTATAAATAATTTTTAAAAGCGAAGCTTTTCTTTAATTAGGGTCGGTCCGTACGTCCGTCCGAGATAGATAGCTTTTATTCGTTAATTTAGGCATGTTAGAATTGTCCTATCGATTTCAAACTTTGCATGGTGATTCCTGTAGTAGTTAGGTACGATTTAGAAAGCGTAGCAACTCTATAATCATTACCAGAATGTCCGTACGTCCATTTTAAACATGTTGATTTTTCTACTTTTTTAACAACAAATTTTTATGTGATCTAATTATCCGTTTGATCTGATTTTTGGTATATTGATTCCTGGGACAACAAAGAACAATTTTTTAAGCGAAGCAACTCTATAATCAAGTCCTAAAAATGTAAGTATGTCCATAAACATTATACTGTATCAAGCAGTTTTGCAAAAACTTTACTTACACTTTTGCTTCGACTCTTATACTTTTATATTCTGATTATTCAGTTCAGACACTTTACAAGTGTTAATGTCCGTTTGTCCTACCGTTTCAGTGCTTCGCTTTTATGGATGTTGTCATCCATGTTTTTTTAACGTTACTACTGTTTTTAACTTATAACACATAACCTTTACGTATTTTATCAGAAACCTACCTCTCCCTTTATGAGCCAACCAATAAGATAATGTGTTTTTAAAACTTTGGGTACAAGTGCAATTTCCAGACTAATGTCCCCTCTCTTCTTCCTGCATAAAAATTGACATACAGATGAAAAATAGATACTTATCTTTTTCAGGAACTAAGGGAAGTTAATTTATACAAATCTACATCTATTTCTTCCCCCCTATATAAACACGCTTATTTATATAAAGCAATATCTGCATTATCTATAAGAAATGAAGCACAAAAAATACATGGTTGGACAAACGGACAAAGCGAGTTATAGGGAAGATGTTTAGTTGACAGAAAAAACGAAAAAAAAATATATGCAAACCTAGAAAATCCAATTTCCCCACTTATACCTTTACGGACTAACGGACGGGCGGTAAAAGGCAATTATAGAGTAGCTTATTTACTACAAATAAGAAAGGAGAATAATTTATCGCCTATTGTCACATCCCTGTTTCCCTGTGTTAGCGTCCTAAAAAGGAATAATTAGTCGACCAGTCATTAAGACTCATAATCACAAGTGATATTAGGGGATAAGACAATGGACAATAAATTCATATCCTTAAACTAAAGAAACAGGATGTCTATTTGTCTGTTTGTGTGTTTGTGTGTCTGTTTGTGTGTTTGTACCAAAGGATCTCGCTAACCGCTGAACCGACTGGGTTCTCCTTAACAGGGTAGCTTCTCATAGGTCCTGAGATGGTTTATAACTATTTTGTGGGAGGGTACCACCACCCTCCAAAGAGAAATCACAATAAAATCGAAAAAATTTAAATGGTCCCGTTGCATAGTGTCGCTAGCGTAGTGGCGCTGCGTAGAGACATAAATTTAACAGCTGATTTAACATAGACAAATTATTTCTCAAATTAGATATTTAAAATAAAAATTTTAATGCCACTAGAGGCCTCTAGGGGCGTAGCCGCTAGTACATTAATATGATGTTAAACAAAATTATCTCTTATTAAATTATTTGTTGAAACGTTTAGACACTAATACTTTTGTACTGAACAATGAAAATTCAGTAAAAGTACCCACTGTTTCAGAGCTAACAAATGATATAAAGTGGCTAAAAAAACTTTGGGTACCAGTGTAGTTTACAACCATCCCTGTATAATCACCAGAGATAGGTCAGTTGAAGATACATTATCTGCCAATATATTTATCTAATTAAATAAGACATCGTTCTAAAGATATTAATTTTACATAGAAAGACATCGGATAATAATAGTGTACTGAGTAGGGTAGAATTTTATACTCAAAACAATATAAAAACAGACAGTAGGACAAACGAACATTCACAAATAAAGCGTAAAATAAATATCAAATAGTAAAAATATCATTAAAAAGGCTGAAGCGTTTACGACCATAAGGGCCTCTAGGGGCACTTGAGTAAAGATGGCAATGGGGACTGAAACCGCCACTTTTGATTTAGTTTTAAAGATTTTTTGGGGCGGAGGGGGTTCTTTCTTAAGGGTGCTGGTACCCTCCCCTAAAATAGTTATAAACCTTAACAAGACCTTAATAAGAAGCTTCACTAAAAATGTGAACCATATCGGTTTAGCGAGCTTCTTCGTTACACAAACAGACACTCTAATATCCTGTTACTTTTATATCAGGATTATATAAGGAAAAGAAAATCTATAATATAAAGTAGAAAGATTTTTTTGTCTGAAATTAAAGACCTTGAAAACTGATAATCCGAAACAGTTTTGCTTTACACATATCTTATGTTGGTTTTACTATTTTCTTGACTTAAGAAAAAAACAGCAAAAAGATTTCCAGATGTATGCAATTTATCTATATAACTAATCTTTAAGAGTAATTAAAGTAAAATATTATTTTTTTCTCATATGTTTACACTATCTATCTATCTATCTATCTATCTATCTATCTATCTATCTATCTATCTATCTATCTATCTATCTATCTATATATCTATATATCTATCTATCTATCTATCTATCTATCTATCTATCTATCTATCTATCTATCTATCTATATATCTATCTATCTATCTATCTATCTATCTATCTATCTATCTATCTATCTATCTATCTATCTATCTATCTATCTATCTATCTATCTATCTATCTATCTATCTATCTATCTATCTATCTATCTATTCTCATATGTTAAGACTTAATTATTCCTTTAAATTCTAAAAGTATACTCATATACTTTAAAGGTTAATTTAAAATTAATTTTATTTGGTCTAGAATCTTGAGGTATAAGACAATAATCAAAAATGACTTTCTGTAGATTTAAATCAATGGTGCAAAAGTTGAAACACTGTTATTTTGATAATAATATAAAGAATAAACCATAGTTACGGACATTCCTATTATTTAGCAAAGGAAATATAGGTGAAAAACTCCGCCCTTTGAGGGTTTCTATGAAATATAATATCATAATGTAACAATATGATTACTGCATAGCTTAGCATTTAACTTTACTGTTATATTTATCTTACAGAATGTCTTTAAAAACAATTGTACAGATTTTATATGTTATTTCTAAAACTTGCTTAAAACTAGATAAAGGTTCCTAAAAACACAAATCTTCAAATAAAATAAATCTTCATGGGATAAGAACTGGTTCTAAACTTTGATAAAAAAAACATATCTATAAATTAAAATTGACTACGGAAACGTATATATTATTGTTTATTACGTTTTTTCATTTACCTATAATTTTTTTGAAGGGGGAGGATTAGTTCTGGAAAATAGCCAAAGACATTTATAAAGCCCTACTGAAAATTATAACCTATTCAAACAATCAATCTACAAGATCTTTAGCTTCAGACTAAAAAATTATTTTAAGGGTAAAAAATGCTACCAGGGCTAAACAAAACTGGTTTTAATCCTATAATTGTACATTTTATAACCGCGAAAAGCTGTTTATGATACGATGTGAGAAATAACTATTAACTCATTTTATACATGTTAATTGGAACTGATGATCTATTTAGTAATTTTGTTTATAGATGATATATATAATACTTAATATTATAGGATATTGTACGCTTGTTAATGCTTGTTATTTTTGGACACAATTGTTCATGGATTTTCGAAAAAAAAGTTCCTTTCAGGTGCACATGTTTTATTTATGATGTCTAGTTTTACCAAAAGTTTGCACCTAAATAAAATACAAGTGGCAGCTCCATTAGCTTTTAGGGACTCTCTTGCCCCAAACTTTCAAATTCCAGTAATAAAATAACCTTCAAACATCCAGGGAGATATGTGATGCTTACGTAAAATTGATAACCAAATAATATACATTGAAATTTTGATTATTTAATAAAATATGAAAAATTTAAATGGAAATGATCACTATTAAGACAAAACTTTTGTGTTTTTATAGTTGAAAAAATTTAGGGAATAAAAAGACAAATTTGATCCAGGCTATTAATTAATCATAAATTTGACCAGGCTAGAATTGGCGCAATTATATAACTAAATCTGCGGGGATCTCTAGGGATAAGTCAATAGACGATAAATTGATATATATCCCTATTGAGAATAAAAAAAGATTGTTTTGACACTACTAGTTTTTGACAAACCAATCAAAATTCAGTGCCCCAAGTCTACCATTAAGATATTATGATTATAAAACTTTGGGTACTAGTTCAATAAACAGCCCAGTGTCCCCTCCCTCCTTGCTAAATCTCTAAACAGGTGTCTGAGCCTTCTGAGGTACGTTCCAGAGATATTGAATAACAAAGTATGATAATAGAATTACAAACTTTGTTAGCATGATACTGTTATGTCATACTATGGTAAAAATAAAACTAAGGAACCAATTCTTTAGTTTTGTGAATTCCAAGGAGGGAGGGAGGGAGATTGGGCTGTTATTAATTACATTAGTACCCAAAGTTTTATAACCACAATATTTTATTCGACCGGTTAAAACTTTGGGTACTTTAAATGAATTTTTAATAGTTTGTTTAACGTTGTTAAGTTGTGCCCAAACGATTTAACCAATAAATTTCCATTTACAGAATGAGTTATCATGTTTAAACTCTTTGGGGATGTATATCAATTTATCGTCCATTGTCTTATCCTGTAATATCCCTGAAATTTCGACATTTTAATGACTTATAAATTTTGTGTTTGTAGTATGGTTCTTTTCTATAGCAAAATATTTCAATGACTACTGAACCGATTGAGTTCTCCATATTATGAAAATTAAAAAATACATATTAAAAATGGACATACGGACTTTCTGGTAATGATTATAGAGTTGCTACGCTATCTGAATTCAATCGTTACATCATTTCAAGTTTACAATTGATAGGAAAATACTAGAGCCTAAATGGGGGCTAAAAGCTATCCGTTACGGACAGACCCGTCCTATTAATAAAAAATTTTCGCTATTAAAAACAGAATTAACAAAAATTGATATAAAATCAAGAAAAACATTTGTAGAAATGTATAAAATCTGCCAAAAATAACTGTTAATTCAAAGATAAAATGATTAAAATTCATCAAAGAACAAGAAAAAATATGTTTGATAGTAGCAAAGCCTTTAAAAATACTCTTATCTGTACGTCTTTAACGTACAGCTTTTATAGCTAATATTTGAAAGTTAGACTTGTACCGATTTTAAACTTTGCGTAGTGATTTCCGTAACAGTTTGGCACGATTTAGAAAAATTAGAAACTCTATAATTATTACAAGAAAGTCCGTATGTCAATTTAAAACAATTTTGTTTGGATTTATGCGACTCTTCCAGAGTTAATGTTCGTTTCTCTTACCCGTCAAATTCTAGAGCTTTGCTTTAATGAATTTTAGCCAACGAATAAACGTGGTTATGAAACTAGTATAATTTATAGTCCAATGTCTCATCACTCTCTGGTTTTAAAAACAGTTTATTATGCCAGAAGGACATAAAAACAGTTGACTTTTAGAGTAGCTCCGCTAATAAAAATGTTAACTTTAATTAAGTTAAAAGAATTTGATATTGCCTTATACGTATCTTTATAATTGTATAAATTTTGCAAAATTGAAAAAAAATTAATGCAACTTTTTACTACTGCTGTTTTATTGTGCAAATTTTGATTTGGCAAAATTGAGTGAGGGGGAGGGAATTATCAACTGAAGACAATATTTTAAACTCCAACTTTTTATAAGCTAAGCTTTTCTAGGGTCGTTTCTTACATCCGTAACGGATAGCTCTTATAGTTTAATTAGGCATGTTAGAATTTTCTTATCCACTTCAAACTTGGCAAGGTAATTCCTGTAACAGTTAGTTTTGGGATATAATCCCTGCCAGAATAACTGCGTGTCCTATGACAACAAGATAAAATTTAGACAATTTAAAAAAACAAATTTCCATACAATTTTGTTTAGACTTATAAATTTATATTCTGCCTTTAAATTTCTGACAAGTGTGACATTTTGTTAAGTAACATCCAACAGACAACCAACCCTTTGATTGCACAACCTTTGTCTGAAGAACTGCATGTACATGAGTTAAGTCTGTTAATAGGCTAAGTCATTCCCCCTATTTTTGATTCCATTTGATGTCCTACCCATGTTAAAGCTGCTGTAGGTGCCATTTGTAACGTTTCTCGCATAACATAAGCGGGCAAATGACGCTATGTATGGAATTATTGAAAGACGTTATGCATAATTATAAAACACTTGAAAATAATTTTCAAATCATTATGTGTTTTGTGTACACTTTACAGGGATCGGAGGGATATTAGGGGACATTGAACTTTAAATTATACTGGTACCCAAAGTTTTATTATATTTATATCATTCTTAAAATAATCTTTTATTGAATTTTCATTGTCCAAGTTTAATATTTGAACTTTTTTAACCAAAAGTCTTATTATAACTTGATTAACATCAATGAGGTCGATCATAAATTTATCATTCATTGTCTTATCCCTCGAGATCCCTGGTTAAAATCTGATTCTCAAATTTGCATGTTTCAGTTCCAATTGACAAATTAATTTTAAAACAATCAAAATTATTTTCTTAATATTGATAGTGATCATAAAAAAAAGATTGAGAATAATCTTTCTACTTATAATCATTGGTTGGAAAGTTTTGACACTTTTAGCTTGAAAGAAACCAATCAGTATTCAATGAAATTACCCAATGAATGAGATAACGTGATTATAAAATTTTGGGTAATAGTGCAATTTACAGTCCAATGTCCCCCCCCCCTTTCTGTAAACACAGGATCAAATTAAGATCTCTAAAAGAGCGAAACTTAATGTATCTGTAGTTAAATTTTTTCGGAGCATTTCCTTGTTCAAAAGAGGGTTTCATGCTGTTATTGATTATTCTAAGTTAACGCAATAGTCTAAGAAGGGCAGTGTCAAATAATAAGCGGGGAAAGGGCACTTGAGAAAAAATATGTATCACCAACTTTCTACATACAATATGTACTAGTGTTTAAATCTAGCGGAATAGTTGGAATCACAATAGATTTTTATTAAGGTGTTATATCCCTATTTACAAGTGTACAGGTTCTGCTTTAAAACTCTTAAAACACCCACCTTTGGTATTTATACAATGTATACCAAAACTGATCACCTAGTCTTTAATCCGCCTATAATATAAAGTAGTAAGTTTTTTTTGTCTGAAGCTTAAGATTTTAAAATTACTGAAATGATTGGATTGAGTTTAATATTTTAGGGAAGCTTCACATAGGTCCCGGTATGGTTTTAGGCTATTTCCTACTAAGCCCCCTTCCTTTGAATAAGGAGTCCTTAGATGATAGGGGCGAAGCAACTCTAGATAGTATAATGTAAAATTGTAAGATTTTTGTCTGAAGTCCCGGAAACTGTTGGTCCGAATTGATACTACCTTTCAAGTAAGCTTCATAAATGGTCTTTGATAGTTTTAAGCTATTTTTCTGATCTCCTTTGCCCTCCCCTATAGGCTAAGAGCGAAGCATATTATTTTTACTATTAATACCTAAACAGCAATTTTTAACAGTGAAATTCGGCTTTTTGTTGCTGATAGATTATTAATTTTATCAGTTACCAAAGACATAGTTCATATACAATAGAATTGTTGCGACATTTATTTTAAAACTTACTTTTTGTAAGGACGCCACTTTTGTCATTTACAGTTCCTTATTACCAGGCAGGGAGGGGACATTTAATTGTAAATTATTTATATTGGTTTCCAAAGTTATCTTCTTTGGCGGAAAAACGTTGGGTATTTTATTGAATTTTGATTGGTTAATTCCAAAATGATAGTGTCCTAACGTTTCAACCAGTAATGTATAGATGGGCTTATATTGTTTTTATCATCATTGGGGATGGATTAAAATTCATCGTTAATTGTCTTATCCCTTAAGATCCCTGCTTATTACCTTCCCATTTATCTGCAAATCCCAACCTATCCACAGGTCTCCTTAGCAAAACCTTAGATTAAAAAAAATCTCCAAAGAAACGGACAACAGGGCCTTCAAATATGGTACAGTGGTGGCCAGAATCCATTGGAGATTAAATCTTAGCTGCTCCTTCTTGCCAGATATTGCAATTTGAAGTTTTGTGGTAAAAATGCCTAAAATTACAAGAATTCCAAGGATATATGCATAAGTGAACACCTTCATTCATCACATAAAAAGGGTGAGTTTAACATTTGAGGAGTTTAGATATCCCTTCATATGTAAACTAAACACTTCATCTCCATTAAGAACAATTTTTACTACTATAAGTGATGTTTTTAACTTCAATAAGTGTAATAAATAAGGTACTGTAAGAGGTTTTCACAATTTACAACATAATCCTAAAGGCTGTTACCCTGGAACCAGTAGAAAAAACTTTAGTTCAAGTTTTACATAAATCCCAAGTTACTTTTAGTAATTCTGCCCCCCCCCCCCCATACTCTCACAACCTACAAACTTTAGGGTGGAGGGGGGGGGGGGAGCATAGTAATACTATTATGTGTTTCTCAAAAACTATTGGAAGTATAGTAGGAAAAATTTTTCTGTAAGGTTTTTAGGCAAAAATTTTGTAGAAATTATGTTGACCTTCTTTTCTCCCCCTCCAACTTGTCCTGACATAATTGGGGGGGGGGGGGGGGAAGGGGTGGCAGAAGATCATTCCAATGAGTTTTAAGAAACTATTAGAGATATATAAGCTTTTGGATTTCTATTGTTGTGGGACCCAAAGCACTTTTACATATATTGCTGACCTCTTCCCCTCCCCTCATAAATCAAAAAACATAACATTTTGTAAAGAGAGAAAGAGGGGGGGGGGTGTAGTTGAAAGGGTACTACTATGGTATGTTACTAAGAAACCACTAGAATTATAGCAGCAAAGCAAACCTTTGAGGTATGCTTTGGTAGGTCAAAAGTAACTTTTACAAATTTTGCTGAAACCTCCCTCCAAGCCCCCTTTCCCTCCCTATTTCTATACAATCTCCCCCCCCCCCTCCCTCCAATTAAGTAATAGAAGGGAGTATAGCAATACCCTTGTGATTTACTTTGAGATTACTCAAGATATAGAGGGCTTTTGGATTTAAACTTTAGTAGGTCCATAATTACTTTATGCTTGAACAAATATTGCTGACCTTTCCCCAACCCCAACCAACCCCATCCAGAAAAATTATATTGCTTGCTGCTCAATTTCCTCCGCCCCCATAAAAAAATATTAAAATATTGCTTGCCCCCCCCCCCCCCTCCCTCTCCAGCTACCCTCCATACAACCTCACCACCTGTGTTTTACTCAGGAACCACTATAGCAATAAGGAGCAAACTTTGGAATAAAGCTTTCATATTTCCAAATTGCTTTTCCTTTATATGAATTACCTTTTCAATGTTTGGGGATGGAGCAATGGGTTGACTATATTTCTTTTATTAGTCCAATAGGTTAGAGGAGATTATACAGCAAAATAATTGTACTAGATTGAGGGGTTGTAGTTGGAATACTAGATATTTATAAAAGTAACTATGGGGCTACATGAGATAAAATATTAACCCTGAATATCTCCACAGGTTTCTGAATAATATAAAATATTATTTACCTATGCCACCAACAGATGGAGGGGGGAGGGGGGGATTCAGCAATATTTGTAACAGTAACTAATATCCTGAAAAAGCTTAAATCCAAAGTTTGCTTAATATAATTCAGTGATTTCAAAGTAACACAAGAGTATTTTCCACATCCACTGCCCCCCTCCAAATGATTTGTGGTCTAAGAAGGAGGGAGGGGTTGTTTGCAGCAATATTTGTAATAGATTTTGATGCCTACTAAAGTTAAAGTACTAAAGCTTATATATTTCTTTAGTGATATCTAAAGAACTCTTCTGGATCTTCACCCCCTTCCAATTAGATTTCATTTTTTTCACAATACTTCAAGTAGTTTAGAGTAAAACATAATACTATTTCTTGTATTCATTTGAATCCAGTGGATAGGAACCGATTCTCATCCATACGAAAAAACTATGTCTAGGATTGTATTATATCCAGCTTTCTACGAATATAAAAATGTACAATCATAAGATTAAAACCAGTTTTTACAATCTTATAATTGTACATTCTATATCTGCCAAAAGCTGTTTATAATATGATGCGAGAAATAACTATACTTTGCCCAACCCCTTCCCTATAAAATTTATGGGTAGCAAGGGGGGTTTGAAGGGAGGGGGGGGGGGGTTAGAGTATTTTAAAAATTAACTTTAGCTATATGTAAACTTTAACTGAGGTATTCTCTACTGGTTACAGGGTAACAGCCTCTAGATTAAAGTTGTAAACTTGACAATGTACCTTTTTCATTAAATAATTTCTTTAAAGTATTAAAATTTTCTAAATGGGGAGGTACTGTGTAATTTACATATGCAGAGACATATAAACTCCTCAAATGTTAAACTCACCCTTTTTATTTGATGAATTAAGGTGTTTACTTATGCATATATCCTTGGAATTCTTGTAATTTAATGCATTTTTACCACTAAACTTCAAATTGCAATATCTAGCAAGAAGGAGCAGCTAAGATTTAATCTCCAACGGATTCTGACCACCACTGTACCCTATTTGAAGGCCCTGTTGTCCGTTTCTTTGGAGATTTTTTTTAATCTAAGGTTTTGTTAAGGAGACCTGTGTATCTATTACCCTATTACTCCTTATTCTAGATTACTCTTTTTGGCAATAATTATTATTGGTTCATTTTGACTCCCCCCCCCCCCCCTCTTTAAGACCATTAAAAGTTAAGCAGATAACTATATGTTTTAGCAAAACAAGGATGACAACATTAATAAAAGCAAAAACTCTGAAATAGCTGGTCAAACAAACACATGTTGAGTATCAAAATATCAACTTAGAGGCTTAAAAAATTATGTAAATTAGTTGAAAATTGCTAAAGTACATGATATTGTTTTAAAAAATTATTAAAGGGGTGTTTGAAGGGTTCACCTAAATTATAGGGGAAATTACCCCCTTTTTCCTCCTAGTTTAGAAATAGGCCTGTTTAGATTCAGGGATAAAGATATATGCAAATAGTGGTTGATTACATTTTCCTTTTTGCAGTATAGCTTAAAAGGGGAAATTACACCCCCCTCCCCACTCACACACAAACACACATATTAATATTCAAATTGTATGAGAAATAAGATTAAATTATTGCATAAAATTTGAGTTGGAATGAAACTGACTGTTTGGGGGGGGGGGGGTGCTGCTATCATCCTTTTCTACTGTAACCAATCTCCTTTTTGCATGAATTTCTTTAAATTCTTAAAGTTGGTAATAGAATATCAATCTACAATGCTATAATTGGACCTTGTATTCTCATAACAGAAAATAAACTTTTCCTTTTTTTCAATTAACTTATCCCTACACCCCAATAAAAATATGCCTTTTCGATAGCCTGATATCTAGTTGCCGAATGTGTACGCAGTTTCCTGGGTGTTTCCTCATCCTCGCTCAATATTTACTACTAGCTACAAATCTTCAAACTTCCCTTAAAAAAATCAAAATTTGAATGTGTAAACGATTTATACAATATACATTATAAATTTGAATTTTTTAAATTTTGATTTTTTTTTTTTGAAGTTTGAAGCTTTTTTAGCTAGTAGTAAATATTGAGCTAGGATGAGGAAACACTCAGGAAACTGCGTACACATTCGGCAACTAGATATCAGGCTATCGCCTTTTCTGAATATGAGTCATTTCTTGTACATTGCATAGACTAAATATTTAATGACTAATACTAGATTAGAAATTAAATAGATTACATTTCTAGTTACCTCGCATCTAGCCTCTAAGGAAGGGCTTGGGTGGTTAAGAAAATAGCCTAAACCCCCAATCCCAAGACGTTTACATAGCTTCCCTGAATAGTACAACTAATTCAGATTTAGCTTTAGACAAAAAAAAACCTTACAACTTTCTAATGTAGGATAATTCCACAAATCATAGATTAACTTTTTTGCTTTATCAATATGATTAATTTTTCAAATTTTGATTGGCTGGTCCAAACTATCACAACAAATAGTTTTAATCTACAGAAAGAGTAATTTCGTTCATTATCATAGAGGATGTATATCAATTTATCATCCAATTGTCTTATCCCTTAATATAAAGGCCCTGATATAACCTATCTGGAACCAATACCAAGCATTTCTGAAACATTTGTCCAAAGATCTTACACACAAAAACATTATACTACTATAAGTATAGGACTTGCCATTATAATCAGGGATCTAAAGGGATAAGACAATAATCGATAAACTGATGTACATCCCCAATGATGATACATAAAAACTACCCCTAAGGTTACTATGAAATGTTTGACTCTCAACTTAAAGCAACCAACTAAAATTCACTTAAGCCAAAGAATAAGAAAGCATTATTAGGAAACTTACACGGGACTAGTGTAAAAAACCATTGTTCCCTATCTCTCTGTATTATGATAAATTTGTAATTATTACATTACTTCTGATCTATAAAAAAATTTCAGTCTCTGAAATTTTCCTGAACTCTCCTATTTTTGGGATACACCAACGACGTTATGAGTAAACATACAGTTTACAGGGTGTCCACAAACATTTTATTTTATGACTATCATTTTAATAAACTAGATGAAAACTGAATCTACAATTGACAGGGTGTCTACCATTGTGTAGTATATAGTAAAATACAATTTACAGGGTGTAAAATAATAATGGAAAATGATTTTATAGCATTATTTTATAGTTATTATGTATAGACTTACTAATGATTTGGTTTAATTTCAGTAATCTCTTCATGAAAAAAATTTAAATTTCATAAAAATATCAACTTTACAAGTTGTCTTGACTCCCTAATAGATTATTTCCATGTTTTTAATCTTCTCATATTTTTGGATAGACTTTTGGTACTTTTAATCAATTTTTATTTAACTGGTTTTTATAGTGTCTAATCTTTTTAACCAATAAATTTCACTTTTAGAGAGGATAATTTTGTTTATCGTCATTCAATTTCTCATCACTTAAGATCTCTGTAAATTTTGAAAAGCTTACCTACAATAGACACCCTGCAGATTTTTAAAAATTGTGTTGGTGTCTTTTTATTAGTGATTACACCTGTAAGGGCAACTTGATTGCTGTTACTAAGTTTCTGCTCAAACAATTATAATCCTTAAAATATGTATTCCAGTATGGCTTCCAAACCGATTCATGTCTGGGGGATTAGAACAGCCAAACTGAAAAATTGTGTATACCATCGTGTTATATCAAGTTTTCTACGAATATGAAAATGGACAATTAGTCTGTGCCTTCGGCATCTCAGGGCTAAAAAGCTGGTTTTAATGTTATAATAGACATTTTATATCCGCGGAAAGCTGTTTATAATACGATGCAATGAATAACTATTCTATATGTGCTGTTTAGGGATAGATGGATAGGAAAATATTCAGGAAGGTCTAATTTTTGCACCAAAATTTCTAAACCTAAATTAAGCTTTTTGTATAGATTTTATTTCAAAACAAACAATTCTTATTATAAAAAGTGTTTTTAGTGTAGTTTAAGTGTAGTTTGACGTCATAAAAATGAGGAATGAGAGGAGAAGTGGGAAAGTAAACCCCTTAAAAAGAGATGGATCTATTGACGTCACACATCTCATTTTTAAGAACACTTTGTAGAGCTTCTAGTAAAGATCAATTACATAGCAGAAACAAACAGATCTCTAAATTTCATGCTAGTATGTAGTGCTGAAAAAAAACTTTTTATTTTTATTGCAATCCTTATTCCATGGTATGGGTAAAAGCATATCTATATGGATAGTTTAATGTCCTATAAGATACATTATAGCATGTGTGGGAGTGGTCTTAGAAGCGAAGCTTTCATATAATTAGGGTCTGTTTATCTGTACGTCCATCAGTATGTAACATATAGCATTGATAGTTTATCTAAGCATGTTAGAATTGATTCAAAACCTTGCATGATGACTCCTGTTACAGTAAGGTACAACTTAGAAAGCAAAGCAACTCTATCTATAATACAAAGTAGAACGATGTCTGTCTGTTTGTTTATGTGTTTGTTTGTAGCGAAGGATCTCGCTAACCGCTGCACCGATCGGGTTCTCCTTTACAGGGTAGCTTCTCATAGTTCCTGGGAAGGTTTATAACTATTTTCTTGGGGGGTGGGACACCCCTAACCCCCCCAAAAATGAAAAATACCCCCCCCCAAAAAAAAAAACTTTCTTTTTAAAACTAAAATTAAAATAGTGGGGTCGACTACCCCCCCCAAAAAAAATAAAATCCCCCCCCCAAATTTTTTTTTCTTTTTTATTTTAAATCTAAATACGAAAAATTGGTTTGATCAAACCTCATGGGGCAAAGCCCCTAGAGGCTAGGGGCGGAGCCGCTTGTAATTGTATAATATAATTAAGTCCTCAAAGTGTTTCCTGTACTTTCGAATATTATTTTTAAAAAGATACAATTTGTTTAGACTTTTAAATCAATATTCGGCTTTTTAAGTTAGGTTTATATTCGTATGTTTTTAGAGCAGTGATCTTATGGATGTTTTAATCCTAGTTTCATTTCCATGCAAAAGAATCAACAATATGTAAAAGTCATTCATATTTAGTATGTTAAAAAAAGTTTCAAGCTGTTTTATTAAAAGCAAAACTACTTTTTAACATTTCTTTTATATGTTTGTTTATTATTGAATTAAAAGTATATAGGATAAATCTTATACTCTTATTCAAAAGATCTTTTATGCTATTGCAAAGATTAGCAGCAAAAGTGCTCTTAAACTGCTATAAATTATATCAACTTTTTTTTAATGGTTTAATTTCAGGATTAGTCCTAAGAACAAAAAGAGGAAAAGAGTTATTGGATTAATGTTTTTCAATTATATTGTCGGTAATTTGATATAATCTACATGCTATATCTACTATGAGTTTTAAATATATTGTGAATGGAAATTACTAGAGATAGAGGGGACAATTTTCTGTTTATTACAATAGTCCCCAAAGTTTTGCAATAAAGTTTTCTTTTACTTTGTATTAACAACTTTTGGGACTTTACTGAATTTTGATTGGTTGGTTTATTAAGTTGAGGGTTCAAACCTTCCATCCACTAATTTTAATCTACAGAAGGGATAATTTTGTGTGTCATCATTGAGGATGTACATCAATTTATCAGCCATTGTCCTTTAGAACGGGAAATAACAGCTCACCCACAAACGTTTATTTCCTATATATAGATCTGTCATGGATCTTGATGCAAATAAAGCATGCCGTTTTGTAAATGATAAAAATGAAAGTTTCTATGTGATAAAAGATGTCGCAAATATAGGTATTAAATAATCTGGGTATGTTTGCCTGCAATAGCGGAATCATCATGACTAGAAATAGGACTGGACTCTCCTGCATGCTGGTGGTGGTGGTGGTGGTGACCATAGGAACTGGAATCCCCTGGGTAATGTGGTAGGAAGGGGTGTATACTAGACTCCCCCTGGTGCTGCAGATAGGGGTGATACTCTCTTTGAAGTAGTAACCTTAAAAAATGCATTCAAACCGTATTTTTCTCTAAATTAAGGATATTCCTATGTGAGTGACTAGCGGCTATACCCATAAAGGCCTCTGGGTTATTTAAAGTAGGAAGTCGACTACCCCCTAATTTTAAATTTAAAAAGAAAAACACTTTTTTTGGGAGGGTGGTTAGAGGGATCATTTTTTTAAAGAAGAATTTTTTTTGTGGGGGGGGGAGTAGTGGAACCCTCCCCGAAATAGTAATAAACAATTTTAGGACCTATAAGAAGCTACATTGTAAAGTAGACCTATGTCGTTCCAGCGGTTAGAGAGATCAAAACTGTACACACAGACAGACATCATGTTACTTTTAATAAGAATTGAATATATAAATCAAATAGAAATAAGATGGAATTGTGTAAAAAAAACATCATGCATGACACTATGTTAATTCAAAACCTTTAAAGCCGTTGGCCTACCTTGTTTCATTTTGTAAAATCACAGAGTTTTTATCAACACAGTTCAGAGTACGCAAACTAGACTCCGAACTTTTGGCGGGAAATTCAGCTGATTGGTTGGACTCCCCGCCAGTAAGACGACATTCAGGTGTCAGCTGAAGAGTGTCGGTTGGGCAGGAGTCACCTCGGACAACCCTGGGCTCACTGGGCTCCAGTAACCGGTCTGGATTTAGCCGTTGCAAGGCCTCGCTAGATCTAAAAAAATAAAGTTAATAAAAAATGGTCAATGTTACATTAGAGAAAAATTTGTTTTATCAAAATAAAGGTATTGCCATGCAAATTTAACACACTTACCATAGAAACAATTTATCATTAATACCTTATTTTCAGGGAGTTTTAACATATGTATTTCATGATTTTAAGCAAATTATGCTCAAAACCCTGTTTTGAAAAGAAGGACTTTTTGCATGAATATCAGTAGATCACAAGACCAATTTACAAGATATATATTACAAAAGAGAGAGGGGATAAAGGTCTGATTATTACCCTAGTCCCTAAGGTTTATAATAACGTTTTCTTATTCGTTGGCTTTACAACTTTGGGGACTTAATTAATTGGTTGATTTTATTAAGTTAAGTGTTCAAACGTTTCAAATACTAATTCTAATCTACACAAGGGGTAATTTTGTTTATTATCATTGGGGTTCTACATAAATCTCTCGGCCATTGTCTTATACCTTTAAATCCCTGAATGTTCATACCTGGATCTAATTAGATGCTGATTAAAATCACTGGAAGGGCTAACAGTGTCCTCCACGCATATCACAATTGAACTAGCATCTGTTGCAAGCTCAGTAGTAGTAGTAGTAGTAGTAGCAGTGTCTTTATCACTAATTTTAACATTGTCACTGGTAGTTTTAAGATTATCTTTGACTGCTTCATTGATTGTTTCTTCTAGAAGATTCATCTCCTGTAGCAGCATGGGTTTTAATAATCATGTTCTCCATTAATATCTCAAAAATCACATGAGATCCATGTTATACATCCCCAATGATGATAAACAATATTACCCCTTCTTTACATTAAAATTATTGGGTGAAAAGTTTGGGAACTATTAGTTTGGAATTAACCAATCAAACTCAAGTATATAGCATGGTCATAAAACTTTGGGTACAAGATTAATTTACAGTCCAATGTCCTATCCCTAAATAATTGGAGCTAGTATTTGAAACAAGAATGACAACATCCATAAGTAGCGAAGAACAGACATATCTTGATTGACTAACAGACAAAGTGAATATCAATAAATGTTCGGTGGTCATAAAAAAAGAGAGAAAATGTTTCAAAAGTTAGTTGAGACATCAGAAATATAGTTAAGTAACTGGCATTTATCTAACATCGGATGGACAAACGGACGAAAATACAGACGCAGGGACAGGCAGACGGACAAATAGACACTGACAAACAGACAGACGGACAGACAAAAAGACAGACAAATAGTCAAACGGACGAAAAGACAGACGCATGGACAGGCAGACAGACTAACAGACATACAGACGGACAAATAGACAAACAGAAAGACAGATAGACAGACGGACAGACAAACGGACAGACAGGCATACAGGCGGTCGTATTAATGATTTTTAAAACCCTCCTGTTCTTCCATTGTCTGGAGATTGGTACTGCTGGAGGTTCTAGTATCAAACAGAGATATGGCATTACAAGAAAATTAAAATTATAAAAAAAGGATCAGCCACCATATTCAGTTTCTCTTTTAGGGTCGGATGTACCCTCCTCAAAAATAGTAATTAACCTTCCATTAATCTATAAGAAGCTTCTCTCAGAAGGAGGACCATATAAATCAAGCCGTTAGCGAGATCTTTAGGTACAGACAGACATCCTGTTATTTTTTTTTTAAATATGGCGATTTCTCTTGGGAGGGAGATGGTAACCTTCCCCAAAATAGTTATAAACCTGGCCTGGACCTATGAGAAGCTTCACTGTAAAGGAGAACCATATATAGGTCCGGTGATTAGCGAGATCTTAACTTACAGATATACAAATAGACATCCTGTTACTTTTATATAAGTGTTGTAATATACACTAAGAAAAAATAAAATAATTCTGTTTTTAACTAGCTGAAAATTTAGCCGTATAATAACTTTTTTCAAGTGGCATATCCCTGTTATGGTGGTGTTTGGTAAGAATCCCCTCTGAGGCGTGCACACTTTCCATACTGGGGGTGCAGGGGGTGCAAGGGGTGCGCATTCCAAAGGCCGAGTCTCTCCCCCCAACCTAAAAGTAATTTTATATCAAGTATTTTTAATAAGATTTTTCCAGTATCGCTTCGAAATATCCGCTGGATCAGAACCGGTTCTCTGCTATACTGAATTATGTATATCATCGTATAATATCCAGTTTTCTACGAATATAAAAATGTAGAATCATAAGATTAAAATTGCACATTTTTATATCCGCGGAAAACTGTTTATAATACGATAATGCGATAAATAAATATTAACAATTTTTAGCTTCTTTTTAAAAGATTTATAAATGATTATATTATTACTTATATATTCTTACACCAGATTTTAATGTTCTCTGCTAAAGTGAAACTTGCAGCGGGCTAAAATAACGATTCTTCCCTTCCACCCCTTTACCATATTCCCTTCCATCCTACTGGATGAACGGTCTGACCAATAAACGAGTTCAATACAATTAAGCTAAATCAACAACAATTTTTTTTAATTTTCCCCTGTCATATCCACATGCATTCTACAACTAAATATAAGATACAATTTGGACGGAATTGACATAAAAAAAACTGGGTTTTTTTATAAAACCCGTTCTTTTTAATGTTAAATAAAGGGCTTTAAAGTAAACTATATAATGATGAAAACTGAGCTGGATTTTTAAATCATTTCAATGGTGCTTTAAATCAGGGTGAGCCAACTTTCCACCAATGAGAGCACAGCATTTTACGAAATGCCGCGCTGTGATTGGCTGAAATTCGGCGCACCCCGATATGGCGCACCATTGAAATGATTTAAAGATCCAGCTCTGATTGTTTTAGACATACAATTATGATTAAAACAGCAGAGAATGAATCTAATTTAAATTTTTCTTTTCTTTAGAACTTTTTACAACCTACCCTGACTTATCCCTTTCTCCCTGATTGATTGATTAGTCAAATGTTGACCAGGGATCTTAAGGGATAAGACAATGAAAGTTAAGCTAATGAAGATACCCAATGATAATAAACAATATTACTCTTGCTGCAGGGTAAATATTTAAAAAGTTTGGACACTAGTTTTAAACAACCAATGAAGAGTACCCAAACTTTTAAAGGTAAATAAATAAGAATATATAAAACTTTGGGCACCAGTGTAATTTACAGTCCAATGTCCCCTCCCTCCCCCCCTGAAACTAAGTAGTCAAATGTTGACATATCGACAATACATACTTTGAATATATCTTATCAGTTACTCGTAAGACAAGACACTGTAAAAAAAATCCGCGAGCGAGGTTGGGGACATTGAACTCTAAATTACCCCCTGGTACCCAAAGTTTTTAAACAACGTTATCTCTACAAAACTGATTTCAAACTGATAATGTCCATATTTTACAACCAATAATTTTAATTTACATAATAGACAATTTTGTCTATAATCATTGGGGTAATACATCAATTCATTCTCTATTGTCTTATCCCTCTAGATCCTTGAGTAAAAGTAGTGGAATTCATCATTACATGCAATTTTTGCATTAGATTAGTATGTAAATGCATTTGGACAAACTGGAGGCCTATATGTACCTATGAGAACCTACATAATAAAGGAGAACCATATCAGTCCAGCGGTTAGCAAGATCTTTCGAAACAGACAAACACACACACAGACATCCTGTTACTTTTGAATAAGGATAACTGTTTAAAATGTTTTATTTTTTAGAGTGTATGATGTAGCTTCGTGATTTAGTTATACCAATACCTCACTCAAACTGTCATCTATCTACCTATCTATTCATGTATGTATATATTTGTCAGTATTTCTATCTATAAATCTAATCACCTATCAATCTATTTACATATTCTATATATCTATTAACTAATTATTTATTTCGTAATCTGCTTATCTATCTATCTATTTATTATTCTAAATATCTATTCATCAATATAATTATCCGTATAATTTATCGCCATTGCCTTATCCCATATACCTTGTTTATTCAAATAATTTGCTAGATAAATTGATATAGAATACGTGGATATTGTTAGAGATTCTCGCTTACCATTATAAAATATTTCTCCTAGTTAGCTAAAATAACGATACTCCCAATACCCCTGCAAATTTTAGCAACTGTATTAGCAACTTAAATTGGCAACAAAATTTCCCTGTCACAATATCTATGCACATTATATCCATTATCCTAGTAAGATAGATGGATAGTTCTTATGCGTGACTTATATATCTGTGACTAGACCAATGACCTGTCAAAATGTTTTAAATAAATCTCAATATTTCATCAATATTTCTTTCTCTCTTTTTTCTCTTTTTCTCGCTTTATTATCTCCCCATCTCTAACTCTATATATATGTCTCTATAAGACAATATCTATTTATTTATCTATCTATCTATCTATCTATCTATCTATCTATTTATCTATCTATATATTACCTCTACTATAGGGCTAAGAAAGTGAGGTCTAGGTTCTGGAATATCTATCCATCTATATATTTATCTATCTATTCATCTCTTTATCTATTAATATAATACCTCTACTATAGGGCTGAGACAATGCGGTCTAGGTTCTTGAATATCTCCAGCAAGCTGTCGCCTATATAAAAAATATAAATATAAATTTTTAAAACATAAGATGCTTTTTAAAATTAGGGTTTTTCTCTACTTCCGTAACAGATATATCTTATCGTTAATTTTGTCATGTTTGAATTGTCCTACATATTTAAAACTTGGTATGATGAGTCCTGTAACAGGTTGGTACAATTTGGATAATGTATCAACTCGAAAAAGAATTTTTAAATCTTTTCTAGGTCCATTTAAAACATGTTGATTTCCTAACTTTATTGACAAAAAAGTATCTATCTATCTATCTATCTATACCTGACACGTCTCGCCATCTCTAATTTTTGTTCCCTATCACTCTCCACCTCTCTCTCTCTCTCTCTCTCTCTCTCTCTCTCTCTCTCTCTCTCTCTCTCTCTCTCCCTCTCTCTCTCTATATATATATATCTATCTATCTATCTATACCTGACTCGTCTTGCCATCTCTAATTTTTGTTCCCTATCACTCTCCACCTCTCTCCAAACCCTGAGAACCTCTTCTCGACTCAACCTTAACAAAAATTAATGTTAAAATTGTCCTATCGAATCAAATCTTTTTAAAAATCCTGTAATATAAAAAATAATGTTCACTTTAACATTAGAAATTTAATTCTTTTCATTGAACTGACGAGTGCCACGATTCTAAGAAGACGAAAAAGTCTCTAAAAAATCAGCATGTTACGTCATAAAAACGAGGGATTATATCCATCTCTTTTCTAGGGGTCTTCTTTCCCACTCCTCTTCTCCTCTTCCCTTATTTTTATGACGTCATTGAGGGACTTTCTTCGTCTTCCGATTCTGAACTAAAGGAGAGTATTTAACTTTAACGACGAATAAAAAGGTATCGTTTAATAAACAAAAATGGCAAAGTACATATGAAAGAATCTACAGAATATTTTGATGCTAAAAATACTTACATTTCATTAGCATTTAAGCATTGTTTTGTTAATTGATTTGTACCTAACCAAAACTTCCTAAAGGCATTTTTAATGCTTCCCTGTAAAGTGTAAACAGTTCTGACTAACTTATTACGAAAACTTCAGACAAAAAAACTTACTACAATATAAAATTGTAATATGTTCATAACTGATCGCTATCAAAGTTGGTTTAGGCATATTAGAATTGTCCTATCGATTTCAATCTTGGCATGGTGTTTCCTGTGTTAACAAATTTATATGATATATCAACAATAATGATAAACAAGGCTACCCCTTCTGTAGAATATGTTATTAGTTGAAAAATTATAATACTACTGGTTCGGAAACAACCAATAACAATTCAATAAAGTACGCAATGTTTGGCTATAAGTCTTTGGGTCCCTATAAAAACTAAAGTTTCAATATCCCCTCCCTTGCTGCCGATTGACAATCCCTGCCTTTAAACAAAAGATTATTTATTTTAATTCGTACTTATTAGGAGCTTATAAATTAAATTTATTAATTTCGGTTTCTCTCTGTCTATCTATAAATAATTTCATAACTATGAAAGGAAACTACAAAATCTAACTTTTCTTAGAATGGATCTTAATAGATAAGTCAATCCTTATAAAGTAACAGGATGTGTGTTTTTCTCTCTGTTTGTTTATACCGAATGATCTCGCTAACCGATTGGGTTCTCCTTAACAGGATAGCTTATCATAGGTCCCGGGAAGGTTTATACCTATTTTAGGGGAGGGTACCACCACCCTCCCAAGAGAAATCACAAAAAAAATCTAATTTTTTTACGCAAAGAGATTTCAACACAACATATACAATAAGTTTCGTCGAGTATTTAAGGCAACATAGATAGGTTTAATTTGTAGAGACTTGAACCAAAAAAAAAAACATTTAAAGTGCCACTAGAGGCCTCTAGTGAAATGAATACCATATTTGTAAGCTGGGCCTTTGGCCCCTCGGGGCTAACAAACCTAGTGTTAATCTTATAATCTATTTTTTACTATAGCGTAAAGCTGTCTATAGTACGATGCGATAAATAACTATTTTCAACAAGGGCCCATCTATAGATTTTGGGGTAAAGGAAACGAAGTTAAGGGTTCCGTCGTATTTTCACAGTAGCTTTGGAAAGGTTATTTTAGGTTAAGTTAAGGATTGCCCCGCAGGGTTAGAGCCCCTCGCAGGGGCTAGAAATACGAGAAAAGTGACTGTGAAAATATGACGAAACTCGCAACTTCGCTTCCTTCTAAACTAAATTCAATTGTCAATAAAAAACTTTCTAGATTTGCTGTTTTCAATTAAATTTATTAGTAACTTTTAGAAACAAATGGCATTATGTATGGTAAATATTCTTCAATTGCAGTCGCTATCAGTCAACTGAGAAGCTTATTTTAAAAAAAAATAGGAATGAGTGTCCTATTAAATCATCTTTATTTAAATGGCTCTATCGCAATTTATTATCAAATCATTATTTTTGGCATTCTATTTGTTTTCTCTCTCTCTCTTTCTCTCTCTCTCTCTCTTTCTCTTTCTCTTTTTCTCTCTCTCTCTCTCTCTCTCTCTCTCTCTCTCTCTCTCTCTCTCTCTCTCTCTCTCTCTCTCTCTCTCTCTCTCTCTCTCTCTCTAAATTGTTAATTGGATAATTATGTTCCAAAAAATAGAAAGAATGATAAATAATGAATAGAAAAACTAATAAATCTTCAGTTCAAAAAAACAAAATTCATAACCATTTTTTTGGTAGTACATGTACTCTATAACAAAGGCATGTTCGTACGTCCGTCTGTGTTAATGTAAGAATTGTACTACGGTTTTTGTCCGTCCTGCCGATCATTAGATAGCTCCTAGAATGGTTTAGGGCTACTTTATTTTCAAACTACACCCCCTAGTAGCCGCTAAGGATACTTTTTTAGGAAGGGGGGGAGGGTTAAGAAATCGAACCCTTCTCCTGTTATAAAACCATTTAAGACGGAGGGGGGGGGGGGTTGTGTCTCTCCCCCAAAATAAGTATAAACCTTCCCTGGACCTTTTGTTAAGGAAAACCATATCGGTTCAGCAGTAACCTAGATCCTTCGGTACACACTGACAATCATACACAAGGCAAACATCCTATTACTTTTAAACTTTTTATTTGACATTTGTGTAAAATCCTCCATAGAGAAATGAAGATGATTAAAGTCCCTCCATAGATTATGACGTTATACGATGTTATAACCAATGAAAGGCCAGCATAAATTTTACCATTGGTTAATAACAGAGTATACTGACCTCTCGTTGGCTATTCTATCGTATGACGTAATAATCTGTGGAGGGACTTTAATAATCTCTTAGAGAAATAATATTCCATCTGTTTTCTTCTTTTAAAAAACAGTAGGCATGTCTGTCTGTCTGTGTGTTTGTAGTGATTGATCTTGTTAACCGCTGGACCGATATGGTTCTTCTATTCATTAAAGCTTCTCCTTGGTCCAGTGAAGGCTTTTAAATATTTTCATGGAAGTTACCTCCACTCTTCCAAGACATCTAGGGGGTGGAGTCGCTAGTTTGGAATAAATGATTATACATCACGTCTCATTAGCAGGAGCATTATTCATTTCATAAATTTGGGCCAAAATTATTTTTTTAGTTTCCTACATTTTTAGTAATTGACCCCTCCCTCCACCCCTTTAAAAATCAATTATTAAAGGGCAAGTAACAGAATGTCTGTATGTACTGAAGGATCTCGTTAACCGATGGACCTTTATGGTTCTCCTTTACATTGTAGCTTCTCATAGGTCTTGGGAAGGTTTATAATTCTTTAAGAGGTTACCAAAAACCTTCTAGAAGAAATCGCCCGTAATAAACACTCACCACCGAATTTATTTTTCTTTTCTAAAACTAAAATTTAAATTGGGGGATCGACTTCCCCTACCCTACCTCAAGTGCCCCTGGAGGCTTTTAAACGACAAACAACCCTCCCCTTCCCAAGAAAAAAAAATTATTTTGGATATGTCAAAGATAAAATTGGAGAGGGGAGAGGGGTTCAATCAATCGAAATAGAAATTGCATAGTCCAAAAAAATATTTGAAATAAATTTGGCTTATTAAAGACCCATCTAAATATGAACACGTACACAGTTTGTACGTTAAATGTACGTAAAAACCAGCAAATATATTAATATCGTAATAGCTGGACAAAGTGTCTCAAAAAATCAGCCTCGTGACGTCATAAAAATGAGGGATTATCCATCTCTTTTTTAGGAGTTTTCTTTCCCACTTCTTCTTTCATCTCCCAAATTTTTATGACGTCACATGGCTGAATTTTTTGTCACTATGTCCAGCCACGTAGCGTAGCTACTCAATATGTAGGGTATGTAAGTACGTCTGTCTGTCTAGCAGTCTTACCAGTGGCGTGCACAGCGATTCATTGGAGGGATGTAAAACAATTAGGGTGTGAAAAAAAGGAGATCAGCCCTTCACAAATTGATTATATGAGGAGGGGGGGGGGGGGGGGGGATGAAACTTCCTTTTGCACACAATCGAGTTCAATCTTCTTGTTAATACACTAATTTTTATTAATTTAGTTGTTCACATCATTAAAGTAAGCTAAATCATAGCAAGTAAATTGGCAACATTTTATGAACATATAATTTGTTTAAATTCGGCATTTGTAAAGAAATAAGACAAGCATTCTAAAACTCCAAGTAGCACAATTTTTCTAAAACGAAGTTTCACTATAATTTGGGTCTATACGTCCGCCCGAACTTCCTTAACGGATAGCTCTCATCATTAATATAGAACCGCCCTATCAATTTCACACTTGGCTTTATTTGTTTGGGGGGGGGGGGTAATCGCCCCATTACCCCCCCCCCTCTTGGACGTCTATGAAGCCTTCAGCTTCAATAACAAAAAGGGGTACCCCAAAAAAGTTCTAGGCATTTCAAAATAGCATTTTATGTACAATGAAATTTTTGAAAGATTTCCAATGCTCATAAAAGAAAAGAAAAATATTAAGTTACGTCGCCTAGACACAAAATTATAACCTTATCTTTGTCAGAATCTTAGATTGTCGGTAACTGATTACATTTTTATAATAAAAACACCACATTTCATAGTCAAAATCTAAAAAAAAAAATTCGGTTTAAATTGCATTTTTGAACGAAAATCGTAGCGGCAACAAAGGGGGAAACTAATACAATCTCAGCTGTGCTTAGTTGCTTAGCTGATTCAGCCTTCTGATTGGCTACAGTACATTCGGTACAACACAAGTTAAACTTATTTTTTTTAAAGGATTTTGACTATAAAATGGGTATTTTTATTGTAAAAATATAATTAGTTACTGGAAACCTAAATTTATGACAAAAATAAGCTTATAATTTTGTTTCTAGGCTACGTAGTTTAATTTCAAAGTTTTCAACATGTGCATTGCAATTCTTTCAAAATTTTCATTGTACATAAAATGTCATTTTAAAATGCCTGGAACTTTTTTGTTATAGAAGCTGAAGGCTTCAAATTTGGGGTATTTGGTCTAATTGTGGCAGTCTTTCAGCAGTTAAAGCTTGGTATTTCTTGCAGGCTTCCTTTAAACATTATAATTTAAAGAGGGGGGGGGGGGCATTGGACTGTAAATTATAACTGATACACAAAGTTTAATAGCTTCATCTTCTTATTTGTTAGCTCAAAAATTTTGGTTTCTTTTATCGAATTATGATTGGTTGGCTTAAAAATTGTAGCGTCCAAACATTTCAACCAATAATCCTTTATATAAAGTAGTAAGCTTTTTTGTCTGAAGCAAAGGATCTCGCTATCCGCTGAACCAATATGGTTCTCCTTTACAGTAAAGCTTCTTATAGGCCCTGAGAGGGTTTTAATCTATTTTTTATATGTATAAATTAGTTTTTAATACCTTTTATTTCTCTCCCCGAATTTCGGCTTTCATGATCGTTTATAAATATCAGGGATCTTAAGGGATAAGACAATAAAAAACGATATATTGGTGCAAAAGTTTGAACACTGACAATACCCAAACCAACGAATGTGAAAACGTTATTGAAAACTTTGAGTACCAGAATCATTATCAGTCCAATGTCCCCTCCATCCCTGATAAATATAAAGAAGAACAAAGGGTTTCTATAAAGATGGTGTTTTCATGAAACTTGACAAAAGTTGTTTAATTCGAAGCACTAGCGGATACGCCCTTAAAAGCCTCTAGGGGCACTTAAGGTAGGAGAGGGAAAAGTTGATCTCATCCCATTTTAAATTTGAGTTCAAACGAGTAAAAAAATATTTTTTGGGGGGGAGGGTGGTGAAGACACCCTCACCAAAAATAGTTTAAAACCTTCCCAGGACCTATAAGAATCTTCAGTGTAAAGGAGAACAGTTTGCGAGATCCTTCGGGACAGACAAAAAACGCTTACTACTTTATATAATAAGATAATTATTTGAAATTAAAAAGCAATGGTTATCAGAAAATGCTCGATAAAATATTTTATGTACATCCCCAGTGTTGATAAACAAAATTACCCCCATTGTAGATTAAAATTTATGGTTGAAAATACAGTCAATCAAAATCTAATAAAGTACCCAAAGTTTTTAAGACAACGTAATAAGAAAACTTTGGGTACCAATTCATCTGTAGCCAATTTGAAATTAACATTATTATAAGGACGCAGCTATTATTATCGAACTGCTATTAAGATTCATATCAGTCCGAACTGTGATTTCTATAGAGGTTAAAACTCGTATAATTACAGATTAAACCACAAATAACATTGGGTTCTCAAAGCACCCTATAATGGTTGATTTTTATTCAGTGAAAAATTAACCAATGAGAGGCCAGTATACACTGTAATTGGCCAATGGTAAAATTTATAGTGGCCTCTAATTGGTTAATTTTTTTGACGTCATATTCTGAGTCAGACACTTTTACTAGGTTCTGGTTTTGGTAAAGGGTATATTTTTTGAAGGAAAAACCAGGCCGTACAAATTTCAATTTTGAAGGTGGTGTTAGCACCCCCACTACAGTCCCTTTCTGAAGGGAGGGGACATTGGACTGTATATTATGTCTGCACCCAAAGTTGCGAAATATTCTTAGACGCTGATTGGGTTGTTCACTTTCTTTAATTTTAAGAAGCAATTTTGTTTAACTTAATTGAGGGTGTAAATCTATCCATCATGCATCCATCTTATACCTTAGATAGTTGGATGGTACAGGTTCTTACAGACAACAGGCTTGAAAATATTGTCTATATGTTACACTAGCGGCTACGCCCCTAGAGGCCTCTAGGGACACTTCAGGAAGTGAAAGTTGAGTTGGATTACCCAATTTCTTATTTTAGATTTTAAATAAAAAAATTGGGGAGGCGAGGGGGGAGTCCCCATCCATATTTATATTAATTTTTAAACGAAAATTCTAGGGACGGTTTCTCTTGGGAGGGTGGTGGTACCCTCCCCCAAAATAGTTATAAACCCTCCTGGGACCTATGAGAAGCTACCCTGTTAAGGAGAACCCGATTGGTTCAGCGGTTAGCAAGATCCTTCGGTACAAACAGACAAACATCCTGTTTCATTATTAAAAAAATACGTTTATAAAATACCCCCCCGCCACTGGATTGGATATGAATCAGTTTTGGCGATGAATATACACATTGATTTGAGCTGTCATACTAATATGTTTAATCGACTGTAGGAATCGCCATTAATAGACGTCCATATTTTTATAGTGTATCATTTGTTTTAGGCCAAAAACGCAGAGATAGGTCACTGGAAAATAAAAACAATTCTTGGCCGATATGGTTCTCCCTATAAGTGGAGCTTTTATATTTCATGATAAGGGCTTTTAGTATAAACTATCATAAATCATCCAAAAAACCATTATTTTACTATGGGGCAAATCAATAAAAATAGGCTTGAACTATTTCTAGGCTTATTTTGGGGTTCTAAAAAGCAAAATTAGGTCTTTTGGGTTAAAACATATTTTTCAACCTTTTAGACACCTTTAAAAGTCTCAGATGTCCTCTAAAAAGAATACTTAAAAAAAAACTATATACATAGTGTATTATGTCTATGAATCAGGATTCAGATAACTACCTCCCTCCCTTTTTCAATGACCTTATTCGTCTGCTAGCAACTTGTTTTCTGCTACTTGGCTGTATTAATACACACCACACCAATGCGGTTGATTTTTAAAGACTCAATTGAGAGTCGGCACAAGGACAGTGCGATGGGGAGATACTTTGAATTCGATCTTTGATTGGCCAATATTTTCATTGTCGTTTGTCTTACCCCTTAAAATCCCTGCTAAAATCTTTTACCTGGAAAATGTAGCTTCATATTCTTGCAGTGATACAGATAACAGTTCAATAGGCTGAAATAAAAAATAATATGTTAATTACAAAATTATGAATTTTATCATGCGAGGAAGGAGGTATTGGACAACAAAATCCCCCACTATCCAATATTTTTTAATTCGTTGCCTTGAAAGCATTGGGTTCTTTTGAATAAGCTTGATTATTCGGTACTAATTGTAAGTTTTGTCCACTTAAAATTTGACTATACTATACAGAAGGGGATATACCCGCGGTGAGGAGATAATCTTTTTTATTTTCGATTTATTTCAAAATTATGGGGGGGGGAGTGGTTGGGATGATTCTCTGCTCGACTAAAAACTTTGTTGGAAACTGCCAGGTATTTTTCTTGGATCTTTAGAAAAGGATTGCATTTTTCTATCAATCTTTTAGTGTCTTCCAGAAGAGAATGATTTTTTTGTCAGCCATCACCATTTACAAAAGACGACAATTTTTGTCGATATAATAGTGGGGAATGTCAGCATAGAAACTCCAAGATTAACAGGAGCTCCCAAAAATTTTACCATTCATCTATATAACTATAAAAGAAATTTCGAGAAAGTTTTTTTTTCTAATTTTACAATATATACATTTTAAATATTTACAGGGATGTAGAGGATATCAAACTTTAAATTACACTGGTACCCAAAGTTTAAAATCAAGATATTTTATAATTTGGCTCAAAAAAGGTTGGGTTCTTTCAAGCTACTGAAGGACTAATTTTTTCCATCATCATCTGGTATGTACATCAATTTATCATCTATTGTCTTATCCCTTAAGATCCCTGATTTCAATAAGTCAGCATGTGTTTAAATGACCCAGGGGCAGAAAATTTATATAAAAGGCCAATAAAATTATGTATATGGAGTAAGGTCCAATACTTAAAAATTTAAAACCCTGAGAGTAGTTATTTCCACTATTACTTCGAAACTGATTAATATCCGGTGGTTTAGAACCGGTTCTCACCCATACTGAAAAATTATGTACACCATCATATTGTGTCCAGTTTTCTACGAATATAAAATTGTACAATCATAATTTTAAATCAAATTGTACATTTTTATATCCGCGGAAAGCTGTTTATAGCATGATGAGATAATAGTTATTTCTCGCATCGTATTATAAACAGCTTTCCGCGGATATAGAATGTACAATTTTAAGATTAAAACCAGTTTATTAAGCACGAGGTGCCACAGGCACGGGCTAAAAAGACTGGTTTTAATCTTATGATTGTATATTTTATTTTCGTTGAGAGCTGGATATAATACGATGCTAGACATATTTTTTTCGTATGGATGAGAACCGGTTCTTATCCACCGGATTCGAATGATTACGAGAAATGATTATTATAGCATCGTATTTTAGTCAGATTAATCAAATATCAAAATTGCAAGATTAAAACCAGTTTTGGCCCGTGCTAATAAAACTAGCTTTCATCTTATTATTTTAATATCCATCGAAAATTATACATGATTTTATCTGAGAATCGTTTGAGTGATTAACGAGAACTTAACTGACAAGCAAAGAAAATTTACTATTTTTAAGAAACGAGCCTAGGACATAAATGAAACTTTTAAAAAAAAATTTGCCACGTCCATCCAAAAATATGACAGTTATTCAAAAAAAGAACCATAAGTAGGTCGGGAAAAAAATTAATACATATACATATATTAAAAAATTAATTTACATCTCCAATTATGTTACACAAATAATTTTACTATAAAATGGGTATTCTTAAAATGGGAAATTATATCAATTCATAAAATTATATCAGTGTATAAAGTATATTCTCTAGAACAAATGTCTGTAGCCATTTCAAAATTTGTAAGTGACGCCCAATAAAATTATTTTAGGTCACATTTATGTGAAAGTTACAGTGTGACTTAAAAATATGGGGAATAGTCCCCTTAAGAGGCGATTCGTCCTATTTTAAAAATGGCTTTCAATAGGTTATTTTAGGTTTGGTTTTATTGGATTAGGTGATTGCCCCACAGGATTAGGCAATTGGCCCAGTAGGGTTAGAGCCCCCCGCAGGGGCTAGAAATAGGAGAAAAGCGACTGTAACAAAAAAAAGGAGAAACGCCCTTTAAGGAGCGTTGCCACGAAAGGGACTATACCCAAAATATGGTTTCAGGATTGATACTCACAAATTTTCATACTGGCTGAAATGGCATACATCAGGGTTTAACCCCCACCCCAAAAAAAATCGGTGGGTGCTTAACAAACGCAATGTAAGTTTTACCCTCCTTATAAAAACTGACAGCCTTCTACTTTTATTATCAAATTGTGATAATAAAGGATTTCGACTTTCAACCTTTCAATTTAAGATAAATTAAAAGACTAAATAGAAAATATTATATATTTTTTAGAGTACACCCTGTAAATTTAAAGTAGCTATATTTAATTTAATTTTATGGAGTCAAATTTGAATGGTTAGTTTTTTTATGGGGTAAGCAAGGACAGAATGAATGGGATATCTTTATCCAGTATGACTTCGAATCCGGTTAACATCCGCAGGTTTAGACCCGGTTCTCATCCATAATGAAAAATAATTTATCTTATCGTATTACGAACAATTCTCTGCGAATATTAAAATGAAAAATCATGAAATTAATACCAGATTTGTTAGATCAGCCCTTTGGCCCCTCAGAGCCAGCAAATTGGTTTTTAATATCCGCGGATTGCTGTCTTTAATGCTATGATATAAATAACTAGTACAGTATGGATTCGAATCCGGTTGATTTCTGCTGGATAAGAACTGAGTCTAAGTCATACTGAAAAATCATGTATAGCATCGTATTACAGAAAACTTTCTACGAATACTAAAACAAAAGTCATAACACTGTTTTCATTCTTATAATTTGTCATTTTAATATCCGCGGAAAGCTGTCAATAATATGATGCGATTTAGAACTATTCTTATATTAAAGCTGTAGCAAAGTCAACACAGATGTTTTTATTTAGTTGCAAACATTTTTGTTTTTTGAATCCACCATTCAAAATTACAGAAAATTTATTATCCAGAATTTTTAATATTAAGGAATAATACATAATCAACAATTAATTCATGTACATTTCCATTGTTGATAAACAAAATTACCCCGTCTGTAGATTAACTTTTGAACCAATCAACCAGGATTTATTTTTTCAAGTACCCAAGCTTATAAGCCAACAAATATGAGTGTTTCGGTACAACGGCATTTGGCTGGCCGTTTACCAGATCTTTGCGTACAGACGTACGAAACCTGCTACTTCCCACAAGAGACAAAACCAGCATAGTTACTAATACAATTTATTGTATGAAAACGGTCATGCTGAAATAGAAAATAACAAAATTAATAGTCAAATATTAAAATGTTAAATACATGATAAAATAAATCTTGCAAAAGAGAATAAATCTTTTCTTATTTGGAACAATTGTTTTTTTTAATAAAGTAAATATTCATTATGAGAGGTTGTGTGCATTCGAAATTATATTTTAAATATATAAAATACTAGGGTTTCTTTTTGCTTAAAAATTAATCAAAAATTAAATACGAGTTTGTAATTCATAAACAAAATCATTATAGACTACGATTAAAATATTCTGATACAAAAATAAATTAATTACTTGGTCTAATTTAAGTAAAAATGAAAGATTAATTTGCCGTCTTTTAAAATTCATTCCATTCCATTAAAAATGCTTAAAGAAAGAATTCTTACCGAAGTTTTTGTTCCTGTAAAGCCGGGAAGCAATCAAAGGTATTTTTCAGTACGGACAACACCACAATTCTGATTATACATGGTTTTTCATCACGCATATAATCCGCACATTTTGAAAGAAAGATCAAAGATGGCTACGCTCGCTTTGTTTATTATCCATGCGCAAGCATTGTTTTGAATGCCGCGTTCAATTATGAACATTTGAATTTCACCGCTTTCCAAACTGACATTAATGATAAGGAAAACAAAAGGATAAAGGTTCGAGTTCACAAACGCATCACACTATTAACTTCCGATACACACCCGCCTGAAAGTGGGGAATCGAACACCACACTATTCAACTTTTCAACTTCGTGTGCAGACAATGTCCACAAAAGTCACAATTCAAAACCACATAAATTACAAGAGTTTTAAATTCTGGCCCTTTGGCCTCAAGTTTGCTAGTATTAATATTCACGAATACTCGCACTAACACAAAATGACACAATTCCACAAAAATGTAGGAATAAAGGAATAGGAAATAAAACATTCTTCATTGAAAGCTTACACATTCACTACTCACTCATAACACTTATTCTCATGGCCTCACAATTTTTCGAAATAAACAAATGGTTATTTGAAATTGTTAGACCATGTAATGCAATACATAATAATAATTTCAATAAGTACCCAAACTTTAATTAGGTACCTAATCAATAATAATGATAATAATAATATTCTTAATATTAAATAAACTTAATGCTAAACATATTCTGCATTAATCATCAATAATTAATTCAAACTTTTAAATAAAAGAAGAATAATTACTTAAAAAACTTCTTTTCAAACAAATATTTTTTGCTAAAGAAAAGTGAAAATGCATACGTAAATCTTTCTTCGATCAAATCTTTATGTAAAAGATAGATAAGAAACAATCCTTAAATCTAGATAAACAGAATAATCAAATAAAATAAAATTATCCTTAATCTAAACATATCATCAAAATAAAATATCCTTATATCTAAGAACATATAAAAGAACTGTATTAATTCATCAATAAAACATCAAAATGAAAGTAAAATTGCATTTTTGCATATGCGAATTTTAAATTAAGCTCAAAGTAAAAGAAAAGTCTCAAAAAGTGTTTATTTGGCAATTTCTCTTTGGCTGAATAGATAATAAGCTTTTCCGTGTACTTATTTATACAGTCTTCTTAAAATTAAGAGCAATTGGGGCCTCAGTTTAACCTGAACCTCGAAAGCTAGCAGATCAAACTGACGCACTACAATTATAATAATGCCACGTGCGACGAGTCCTGTTAATGGTTATGTTTTTTTTTTTTTTTGTGTAACCGTGAACAGGATTCCTGGCGCGGGGCTCAATTCACGAACACTTCTGAAAATAATAGAATGAAAAATGTTCCAAAATTAAAATCCTGAAATAAAGAAGGAATCAAAGAAATTATGAAAGAATCTTTTTAAATCATCAGATATTTTTTTAAGCTTTAGTTTCCATGCGATCTAGGTTGTTCGGCCGAGGAAACAGAGCTGGGACACCCTGGATCGCATGACTATTGGGCTTTATCCTTCGAATTAATCAAACGAATCAAAGTGCATCTGCTATGTTCATAAAATTACTGCTTTTTTGTTTTTAGGTAATCTTCAGAACGAAATAAAATATAATAATCTTAATATATAGTTAATATTAAATTATTTTGTAATGCATGTAATATAAAAAGATATTTTTTAAAATGATCAAATGTGTTTCATTTATATTCTTATCTGTATATATCATATTTCACGTCTGTTAAACAAGAAATGACAATAATGCTTTGCATCCAAAATTAAAAAAATACGTACCTAAGATTTTTTACGCGAAAAAATCCCAGGTCCCGATCAAATAAATCCGTAAAGAAAACTCATGTATTCGAATAGAAAACTTTAGTTTTATGCGTTGGAAATAAAATTCTGAGCTCATTTATAATTTTAAACGAATTTGTAAGGAAATTTGCGTCAATTATAAATTAAAAAAATATGCAATTTGTTGAAAGTTTAAAAAAAATACGCGATAAGAACGATACTAATAAAAATACTTAATCGTCTTGGGAATCATCTTGGGGTAGGTTTACTTTTAACAATCGTCTTGAAGAAATCTCGTTATCCGTGGCTTCAACATCATCGGACAATTTGAAACGGGCTACAACTGTACGGCCACCGCCTCGTACGTCTTGAACTCTGCCGAGGCGAAACTTCTTAACCAAGTTGGTGCACCCGTCGACAAGAACGACATCTCCAACGCTCAGCGGAACTTGATTGCGCCTCCACTTTACCGTGCGCAATAGCTCAGGCAGCAGCTGCTGCTTGTAGACTTCATGGAACTGTCTAGTCAGCTCCTCCAGATGGCTTAAACGGCGTGTAATACGATCTCTGCAACCGGTCTCGAACGAGCAAATCCCGTCGTTAGCTCTGCCACCCAACAAATCAGCAGGAGAAATGATTCTCCATGTATTAACATCATTCCCTTGTGTAGCATAGCTCAAGGGTTTAGAGTTTAAAACTCTAGCAGTTTCAGCAGTCAGCAGTAACAACTCGTTGTGATTGACAACAGCTCCACACAACTTCTTATTGAGGACACGCTTGACCATGGCGACCTGGCGCTCAACACTTCCTACATACGAATGAGCGCCAGTCGGTACAAGGTGCCACTCAAAACTCACATCAGATTTCTTCATAACTTCATCAAGTATTCTTTTCGAGCCAAGAAAGTTGGTGCCGCGATCTGTAGTCACGACTCTGGGCATGTTGTAGAATGTTTGAAGCTTTCTGAGGCCAATAATGACAGCCTCAGTATTGTAATCCAGCAGAACATCAATAAACACTGCTTGTATAAAACGACAACAAACAATTAGCAACCAAACCTTGTACTTGGCTGGATTCTTTCTGGTGCGGACGCCAGGCCTTGTAACTTCCATCGGGCCAGCAAGGTCCAGATGGACATGAAAGAAGGGAACTGAAGATTGTAACCTGTCAGGCAGGACGTCTGCCATAGTTGGGGCTGAACGACGTGCATACTCCATGAACACGTGATATCCAAGCATACCTGCGACTCTGTACCAAAGTCTTTCTATGACCGGCATGGCCAAGTTCATCGTGGGCCTGATGTAGGAATAGTCTGGCCAAGTTATTGTGACGATCAATCAAAATAAGGCCAGGGGAATCCTTGAATAACTTTCTCTTCCCGAATTTACGAACAGGATAATAGCCATTATTACCAACGATAGGCCAGTACACCTCAGTCTCGTGATAATAAGGTTGAAAACTATCATATCTACCTTCAGCCTCCATAACCATCTCCTTCTCCTGGTTGTATGATGCCAGGAATAAATCACACACCACATCTAGGTAGGTAATTGAAAAAGTGTGATTGCTATAAAACTTGGAATCAACTAGCGGCTCTTGTCCAGCTGGAACCGAAACTCCCGTCGGCTCTTGTCCAGCTGGAACCGCAACATTCATCGGCTCTTGCCTGGCCGGAACTCGTTTCTTAACAAGCAACAACTTAAAACAGTTGGCAGCTCTGATCACCGCCTGCATAGTTTTACGTGCCTGCCTGTAGGTACGTCGTGCTAAAGTTCTCCAGAAATCAGTATCAACTACCTGGACGGCCATACATTTCAATCGGACCATACGCTGATTCATCTCAGCCTCTGGGATGGGGTGATTTACTTCACCCGCCGTCTTTACAGGCCACTGGTCCTGCTCCAGGCGCAGCCATTCAGGCCCATCCTGATACCTGGATCCTGGTGAAACATCTTGAATGGTACAGGCACCTCTGGTGGCAAGATCTGCAATGTTCTGATCTGTTGGAAGCCAGCGCCAATCCTCTGGGCTGGTCAGCTGTTGGATCTCACTCACACGATGACTGTTAAATATGTTTAACATCACTGATTCAGACACAATTTGCGATATAGCGCAAGTGCTGTCGCTAAAAAACATCTTGCCTGCTACTGCAAAGGGCAGGGCTCGGACAATTGCATCCACCAATCTTGCCATTAATAGACATGACAATAACTCAAGTCTTGGAATAGACTCAATCTTAACAGGAGCCACACGACTCTTGCCACTACATAAAATCACTTCGAAGCCTCTGGCCGTTGGCCAACGTAGGTAGATGATGGCTGCGTAGGCTGAACTTGAAGCATCAGAAAACCCAATGATGGTTGGGAGCCCCAATGGCTCATCAGGAACTAAAGAACGTTGAAATGGCACATCTGCAAGCTTAGCCCTGTCGGCTAAACTGTCAACAAAATCATCTCTCAGCTTGGCAGGCACATGTTCATCCCATGATATGCCACTAATGCAAACCTCCCGAAGTATAAGCTTGGACTTCAGGAGTAGTGGGCATAGGAGGCCAAGGGGGTCGTATAACTGCTGTACGACCCGCCAAATCTCTCTCTTCGTTACACATTCTGGCATGGCTCTCCATAAATCCAACAGATCAAGGTCCTCCAGCAATTTTCGGCCCTTTATCTTGGCGCCATGATTCACCCGAGCAGGTAAAGTAAGAACATCTTCTCTGGGGGCCCATTGTATGCCCAGTACCTTAACAGGATCAACATCATCTCCAGAATAAATAACTGATTTAAAGCTGAAGTTGCCAGGTTCAATCATTTCCTTCAGCTCTTCCACCATTTTGACGGCTTCTGGCTTGCTATTATGACCGCCGGTATGGTCATCAATGTAGGTACACTGCTCCAGCTTGATAGCTGGAGCATCCTGATGCAGTACAAACTTGGAACTGGTAGGTTGTTGCTCACTTCTCCACAGGTCCTGCTTCGCAACTACCTCTGCTCCCTTGACGTATTCAGATCCATAAACATCATGAACATCTTGGCGGCTGCGCCCTCCAAAAATCTGTGCTGTCAATCTCAGGGCTGTGACGGCGAAATCGCCTGCCAATTTCTCCCCGAAGTTAACTTTTTTGGTCAAGTAAACTTCGGGGTTGGCATGTTCATCCTCTGCAAACCACACTCTCTTCAGCTGCGAATCTTCATACGTGGCCGCCAAAGAATTGTAAAATTTACAGACATCACACACGCAGGCACACTTGTAACTTCTGAACCGGATAAGATTGTGAAATAAAGTGTAGGTAGGTGGTGGGCCGTCCATCATAATATGGTTTAAACTTGTGCCATTGCAGGTCAAGCTAGAATTTGCGCAGATTCTCAAGGGGGTAGAAATACTATCCTTGAAGGCCGTCACTAATGAATTAAAGTATATTGGCCCTTCCTATGCTAAGTCTTGTGGCGTGGCTTTGACATACACCCCACGGGACACCGCCTCCTTGAACACCTTCACAAACACGTCATATTCGCCGTTTTTTAACATGCGCCGGCGATCACGAAGCGCTATATTATACGCCTGCCGCGAATTGTTCGGCAGCGTATGTGTTGGCAGCCGATATGGATAAGCTGCCGTCCACTCTTTCTTCACAAGATCCAATGTTAAACCTTCCTTTATCAGATCCTGTTTTCGCTGATCAACGGCTGACTTGCCTGTTGCAAGTGCCAAGCAATGCCTGCAGCCCGTGCATCCACTGCACAGCCGCGGCGGCTGCACGCCTAACGCCTCACTCGATAGGAAGTCCATAGCTGCAACTTCCAACTTAGTAACTTTACAAACAACTGGCTTGCTAACAGGCTTTCCATCGGCTGAAACAACAAGGAAACCTGTACCAAAAATGCTGCGGTATAATCTTGACTCGCCGATGAGTTTATCCGCCGCTGGGAACGTCGTGGGCGTAACATGCCCGAGAAGAACATCAAGTGGTCCATTGACCAATGAAAAATCTTGTGGCTTCATATCAAACAGAGCAGCTGCGGCGACTGGGTCCATGCTGCGCAGCCCATCTGTATGTCCAATTGTGTGCACAACAGCTGCTTCCATAACATGCTTGTTCTTGTTACGGTCAACCAGGCAGAGCTTAACTGTTGGGCATGACTGCACTTTGCCATCAGCCATTGAAATGGTAGCTACACGTCCAGTAGAAGGCAACTGCAACTTCTTGGCGATAGACTGTGTAACCATGGTGAGGTTGGCACCTGTGTCCCACATCCCAGACACAGGCACCTTCCTCTTGTAGACATCCAGGGCGTCCAACTTCTGGAGCATCAACATGTAATTATTCTCACCCAAAAACGGCGCTTCATACACAGCTGAAACCTGGGCGACGGACTCATGGAGGAGGGAGTTATGTTTCTGTCCACAATTGTTGATCCTGCAACCTCCAAGCTTCTCAGCACGCGGACACTCTGAGGCGCGGTGCCCTTTATTAAGACATAAAAGGCACCCGCCGATTTTCATCACAAAATCTTTCCGTTCTGGAACAGACATGGTTGTAAACTTCGAACATTTAAACAAAAAATGATCTCCACTGCAGCCGTCTGACGGACAGGACTGCTTCTTCTTGAACTTGCTAGGTGTACCAGGTTTGCCTACGGCGGCCGCGGCTGCGGCAGGATTACCTTTCCTCTTGGACGGCGTCAATAATGCTCCACGCTGCTGTTCTAGTATATCCAGCAGCTTAGGCACGTCGGGAACGTCCATTGACCCGAGTGCAAGGTAGAGCTTATCCTGAAACTCTCTTGGCAGTTTCTTGGATAACATCTCCAACAATAAAACTGTGAGCCATTGGCTTGTAGAAACTGCATCCTTACCATCAGCCTTGGTCATCTGCTCGAGCTGGTTGATGGCACCTGAGAACTCAGCAAGAGCGCTAACAATCTGGCCGCTCTCGGACAATTTACCTTTCTTGTCCCAGCTGTTGAATATACACAACATCTGTCTGGTTCTGGATTTGAATAACTGGTCCAGATACGTCCATTGCGCTGCGTGCGTGGCAATCTGTTGCAACTGCAGCCTCAACGGTTTATCCTTCATAACTCGTTCACAACTTAACACCATCTGCAGGTAGCTGGGCTCATATCCAGTAGTAAGCTTCTGGAAATTCTCCTTAAATTGCGCATAAGAAGATTCTTGCCCATCAAAGCTGGGAAGGAGTTTTTCGTCAAGGCGTGGCATGTACCCATGAGACGAAAACATCGGACTGGCAGCAAACGATTGGGCGCCAAATGACGGCAGCATAGGATCTACCGAGGCACCTGAGACTGGCGTAACAGGCTCTTGCTTAGCCTTCGCCAGCGTCTCCATCAGTTTAGTTAAATCACTAATAATTTTAGTTGGTAAAGGTATATAATCACCTTTAATAACTTTCACTATTTGCATGCAACGTTGCTGCAAACTGTTTTTGTGAGCTGCAAGATCATCACCAAGAACTAAGACCTCATTGTTTATCGCTCTTAGCTCATCTATGGCACTTAATGTAAGTTTTAACTCGCTATAGTTCTTTCGTGCCATGATAACGTCACTATAAAAATCCTTTAGGTTAATATCATCTTGGATTAACACATCCAGCTGTTGAAGACCGCTCATGGTACGTTCCAGATTTAGGTTCGCATCATGGACAAGAATGCATTCCTTGGCGAGATTAACATTAATGTCTGCAGTGTCTGAAACTACCTGCATCACTCTGGCTAACTCTGCGGTTATCACTTCAACTGCCATAGGCAATCTGCCCGACAATAATTCATACCTAGTCTTTTTAGGTGCCATTTTCACTTTTGTTAACACTGATTACAACTATAGTCACGTGTAGAATTTTATTCACATTCAACACATACGGTAACTGTCACTGGCTTTGACTGGCTGACTGGACTTCTTACCGTTTTCATTGTTTCGGTACAACGGCATTTGGCTGGCCGTTTACCAGATCTTTGCGTACAGACGTACGAAACCTGCTACTTCCCACAAGAGACAAAACCAGCATAGTTACTAATACAATTTATTGTATGAAAACGGTCATGCTGAAATAGAAAATAACAAAATTAATAGTCAAATATTAAAATGTTAAATACATGATAAAATAAATCTTGCAAAAGAGAATAAATCTTTTCTTATTTGGAACAATTGTCTTTTTTAATAAAGTAAATATTCATTATGAGAGGTTGCGTGCATTCAAAATTATATTTTAAATATATAAAATACTAGGGTTTCTTTTTGCTTAAAAATTAATCAAAAATTAAATACGAGTTTGTAATTCATAAACAAAATCATTATAGACTACGATTAAAATATTCTGATGCAAAAATAAATTAATTACTTGGTCTAATTTAAGTAAAAATGAAAGATTAATTTGCCGTCTTTTAAAATTCATTCCATTCCATTAAAAATGCTTAAAGAAAGAATTCTTACCGAAGTTTTTGTTCCTGTAAAGCCGGGAAGCAATCAAAGGTATTTTTCAGTACGGACAACACCACAATTCTGATTATACATGGTTTTTCATCACGCATATAATCCGCACATTTTGAAAGAAAGATCAAAGATGGTTACGCTCGCTTTGTTTATTATCCATGCGCAAGCATTGTTTTGAATGCCGCGTTCAATTATGAACATTTGAATTTCACCGCTTTCCAAACTGACATTAATGATAAGGAAAACAAAAGGATAAAGGTTCGAGTTCACAAACGCATCACACTATTAACTTCCGATACAATGAGTGTTTATAAAACTTTGGGGACTAATAAAAATATAGTTTTTGAGGTACTAACCTATTTATAAACTTCTTCAAGACAACGAATTAGCATTTAAAACATTAGTTTTCTATTGAGTGTTACTTTATTTAATACCCTAATGCGATGGATATAAAAGTCAAAACACCAAAAAAAACATCTTAACATCTTAGGGGAGGGTACCACCACTCTCAAAAAATGGTTTAAACCTTCCCTGGACGGACCTATGAGAAGCTTCACTGTAAAAAAAGAACCATAACGGTTCAGCGGTTATCGAGATCCTTCACTACAAGCAGACAAACATCCTATTACTTTTTATATAAGGATAAAGAATAAATATAGAATCAAATATCTAAAAAATATTCGCTCGAGAATTTTTGATGGTATCAATATTTTGCATTTATATTTTATTATCAGGGGAAAGCAGGGAGAGGACATTGGAGAATAAATTACACTGGTACCCAAAGTTTTATAACTACAGTATCTTATTCGTTGGCTAAAAAACTTTGGGTACTATTGGGTGATTAAAAACTAGTAGTCTACTCTCCAAACATGTCAACCAATATTTATATTTTACAGAAGGGGTAATGGGAATGTTTAACAATTTATCGTCCATTGTCTTATCCCTTAAGATACCTGATTATCAGGGGTGAGGTACATCTAATCAAAATAACCAAATAAGGACAATTATGACCATAAGTAGCGCAGCAATAACATGTTAAAAACCAGCAAAGTGAGGTTACACAATAGGGGTAGAGTCCCCTCCCCCCCCTCAGGTTAGGTAATACAGTGGGTACATGTTTTCGGGGGGGGGGGGGTTAATTAGTCAGGGATCTAAAGGGATAAGACAATGGCCGACTGATTGATGTAAATCTCCAATGTTACTTCACAAATTACCCCTTCTGTAGATTGCAATTAGTGATAGAAACGTATAAACACTCAATGTAATAAAACCAACCAATAAAAATCCATTAAAAGCCCACAAAGTGGTTAAGCTAACAAATAAAAAACCTTATTATAAAACTTTGGGGACTTGTGTAATAAACAGACAATTAATGCTCAAAATGTGAAAATACGAAATATTTTTTTTCCAAAAAATTATCTCTGTTTTATTGAATTCTATTTTGCTTATCAAGGTAACTTTCAAATATTTAACTTTATATTTAAATTTTAAGCATTAAGCTATGCCCGGCCCTGGAGGCCTCTAGTGGCATTTTAAATGTTTTTTTTTATTTCAAATATGTATAAATTATTGTCTAAGTTGCGTTCAAGTCTCTACGTGAAAAAAATTTTTTCTCGTTTTTTTGTGATTTCTCTTTGGTGGGTGGTGATACCCTCCCCCAAAATAGTTATAAATCTTCCCTTTTGAGGAGAACCTGATCGGTTCAGAGGTTAGCGAGATCCTTTGGTACAAATATACACACAGACAGACATCCTGTTACTTTATTATAAGGATATCTATTCTTTTATAAAAATGCATTAGTTGCTAAATTAATGCAAAAGATTTCAATGGACAGACGGACAGACCAACATAAAGATACTTTGAAATATCTTTGCTTTTGAAGACAAAAAAAAGTCCCTCAAAATAACGGCATGTTACGTCATAAAAACGAGGAATTATCCATCTCTTTTTTAGGGATCTTCTTTCCCACTCCTCCTTTCTTCATCCCTCATCTTTATGACGCCATTGAGGGACTTTCTTCGTCTTCTTTGCTTTTTGGATTAATTGTATTCTACAACGAAAGAAAATAAAGTAGGCCCCCACCGAACCCCGATTACCAATTTTCTTGCGGGGCTATCTTCACCCAACTTAACCAAAGAATATGCTTAAAAGTTGGATTATGATTATTATTTTCTAAAAATATATATACCTAAAATCATTAGATCTCAAATTTAAATAAGCAACGCCTCAAAAGCAACAAAAAATTGCCATTGATTTATCTAAATATTTTGTTATCATTTTTATATCTATTGATTTGTTAATTTCGTGTTGTTTTAAATCCTAGCGGTTGCGCCCCTTGCATACTGGAGCATTGAATAAAATGCATAAAAAAATAACCTAAAACCATCCAAAACTTTCCTGGGACCTAGACAAAGTTTGTTAATTGTAGATATAATTTTTTAGGTCTTGCTAATTTCTGGACCACAACTACTAAACAACTGCTCAATATCTCACTTTGTCCGTTTGTTAATCCATGATCAGTTTTGTGCTTTGCTACTCATGCATTTTGTCATCCTTGAGCAAATGTTTTCCTTCTTGGTGTTGTTCCTTGACTTAAAACATGTTTGTATGAACATTGAACAATCTAAGATTATCTGTCTGTTTATGGATACAAAAACAGATAACAGTTTTTAAAATCCCCTGTTGGTCTTAGATGTATCGTGCTGACATAAAATTTGTTGTCGGAAGTGACTCAAAAGATCAGCTTCATAGAAATAAGGCATGAGAGGAGAAGTTTGAAAGGAAACCCCTTAAAAAGAGATGGATTTAGACGTATTTTTATGACGTCACACGACTGATCTTTTGAGACACGTTGTAAAACCACTTTTTGTCGACATAATAAAATACTTAAGAAACTGTTTGGTGCTTTCCTACAACGTGTCTGTTGATCACTGAACCCCCGCATATCTTATTTCTGAACACAGTAATAGTGTCTGACTGATTATGACGTAACAAAAAAAAATTAGCCAATGATAGGCCACTATAAATTTTACCATTGGTCAATAACGGCCTCTCATTGGCAATTTTTTTTTTGTTACGTCATAATCAGTCAGACACTATTACTGTGTTCCTTATTTTTAAAGAAAATCAAAATTAAGGGGGAGAAAGAAACACTTTAGGGTAGTATAACTAATAGAAAAATTACAAAACCTTTACATATTATTACATAAATGTATTTTTTAGTATCACTAATAGACTGGCGGACAATGTAAGTTGTATACTGGATGTTCTTTGTTAAGGAAAAGCTTTACAAAGAAAAACAGCAGACTATCTTGAAAGCACCCGAGAAAATCACACTTCTACCAAAGCATTACCGACTGACAAAGAGACAGGAAGTGATTAATAGAGTAGCTCCGCAATGAGAAATATTGATACATATCAGGGGAGGGGGGCGGCAGGGGACATTGGACTGTTAATTACACTAGTACCCAAACTTGTATTATTTGTTGGCTTAAAAACTTTTGTCAATTTTTGATTGGTTGGTTCGTTAAGTTAAGTGTCCAAACAATTTAACCCCTAATTGTAATCTACAGAGAAGGTAATCAATAGAGATGAATGTACATCAATTCACCGTCCATTGTCTTATCCCTTCCTAAAGTTAGCTGATACACATATTGATACATAATTGAGCCCCCCAAATCACTTATAAGGTGTGATTCTGGGTGTGTGCCATAGGCATATCAAGGGATAAGACAATAGAGGATAAACTGATGTACATCCCCAATGATAATAAACAAAATTAACCCTTCTGTAGATTAAAATTATGGGTTTAAAAATTTGAACAATAATATATTGAAAGTAATCAATCAAAATTCAATAAAAGTATCCAATTTATTTTAGTCAGTGAATAAGAAATGAGTTTATAAAACTTTGGGTACAAGTGTAATTTACAATCTAATGTCCTCTCCCTCTCTTTATGTGCAGGACTGTTTTTCAGTGTGTGTGTGAGTATGTTTGTATTTGGGGGGGAGGTGTAATTTTAGTTAATAAGAAATAAAATAAATTCTTGCTTATTACTTACACGAACGATTTTTCTTTTCACGAAAGCTTTAGATTTTCATCTATTAGGGATGTTTATTATCACTACTAATAGAAATGGTCCCTAAAAGATGGGAGATAAAATCCAAGCCAAAAAATATATATAAATAAAAGATGCAATGAAGAGGCGTGCACAGCGTTTTGCCAGGGTGGTGTAAACCTTTAGGGGGGTAAATATGGCAAACAGGCTTTCCTAATTTCAATTTTTACGGGGGGTATTGACACCCCTTTTTACGCTTATTATATAATTCTTATTAAGATAAAATAGAAAAATCTCGCTATATTTTCAATAGTCTATACATAGTAAAATAAGCTACCAAAAACTTTATCAAAATAATCTAAGATTAGCATATGTCTATAAAAGACAAATCAAAAAGTTAATTTCCTAAAGTCAATTAGATACTTTAGCGTGACAACACAGAAGTAAGCTACAATATGCAGAATTATACTGTGATACTATAGTATTATACAACTATAAGACCTGTAAAATTTTAATGGTATTCACATAAAATACCAATATAAAAATAAATTTTAACAGCCATTGATTCATCAAATAACATCGGACTATAAATAACACTGTTACCCAAATATCATAACCACGTTATCTTATTTGTTGGCGTAAAACCTTGGGTAGTGATCAAACTCTTCAACCAATATTTTAATCTAGTTTTGTTAACTGATAAGTCTTACTAGTGGCTGCGCCCCTAGCATAAAGGGCCTCTGTATTAGTAGGGATATGGAAGGGCAGAAAAATAGACTAAAACCGTACCTAGGCTTTTTATAAAAATTATTCAGCCTAAAACCATCGTTGAACAGGTTATAAGAAGCTACTTCAAATTTGGACTATATCGGTTCATTTGTTAGCAAGATCTTTAACTACAGACAAAAAAAGCTTACTACTTTATAGGATAACTTTAATTTTACATTTTAAAAAATAACTTTAAAAAAAAAATTAAGGAGGTGAGGTAGTTTTTCGTTTGTTTGTGTATTACGTTAGGTCAAAATTACAGCTTCTGTAGAATATAATTAGTGGTGGAAATGATTAGACACTCAACTAAATGAACAAACCAATCAAAAGTAAAAAGAAGTCCCTAAAGTTATCAAGCCAACGAATAAGAAAACATTATCATAAAACTTTGGGGACTAGTGTCAAAAAAGCCCATTGTCCCTTCTCTCTCTCTCTCTCTCTCTCTCTCTCTCTCTCTCTCTCTCTCTCTCTCTCTCTCTCTCTCTCTCTCTCTCTCTCTCTCTCTCTCTCTCTAATTCGCGTTTTTGTATGCACACCCAACCTAATCCAGCCACTCCCATATCAGTTTACATAACTCTGGAAATAAAATGTGTTCAATAAAAAAAAACTATATCACCTTTTTATCTAATTTTAGATGTAGCGGTGCTACTCTAGATGTTAAGTCTTAACCTAAGCTTAGTTTGACGTCAATTTATTTGGTACATAATGGCAGTCTCCAAAGATTTTCACTAACGTATTCTTATTATTCGTCTCAAAAATTTTCGGGACTTTCGATTGGTTGGTTCATTAAGTCGAGTGTCCAAACGTTTTAAATACTAATGATAATCTACAAAAGGGTACTTCTGTGTATCACCATTGGGGATGTACATCAATTTAGCTGCTATTGTCTTTAGATCCCTGTAAAATTGATAGTAATGATTAAAATTTCAGTTTTGTGCAGTTATCATATCAATTCTAAAATCAATTAATTAATATTATCAAACTAAATTTATTGACATTTATATAATGTATAGTTTTATCATGTTTCTTTTAACTAGCGGTTACGCCCCTAGAGGCCTCTAGGGGCGTAGTGGGTGGTGTTGAATTGAATTTGACACACCCCTAGTTTTATTGTCAAAAAGAAAAAGTACGACCCCCCCCCCTATTTTTTTGGTTATAAACCTTCCTGGAACCTATGAGAAGCTACCCTGTAAAGAAGAAACTTATCGGTTCTCAGCTGTTAGCGAGATCCATCGGTTCAAACAAACATCCAGTCATTATATAATGTGGATAAATTAAATAAATTGTATACCAATATCGAATTCTTTTAGGTCCAATATTCTGATCATTTCTACATTTGAATAAAAAAAACTAACGAAAGTCGAAGATTTTAAAAAACAAATTAGAAGGTTTTTGTTTTTTTTATTCAAAGATTTTAAAGGTAAAAAATGAAATCTTAAAACATTGACGAAAAGTCTATCCTATTAATCTATGTTTTTTAATGTTGCCATCCTTGTTTTATTAGCTTTGGTATGTCATTTGAATTTGAGTTGCCGATTTTGTACACAGTTTCCTCGGTGTTTCCTCATTCTATCTCAATATTTACTACTAGCTAAAAAAGCTTTAAATTTAAACTTTTTTTTTGGAAGTTTGAAGCGTTTTTAGCTAGTCGTAAATATTGAGATAGGATGAGAAAACACCGAGGAAACTATGTACACAATCAGCAACTTAAATTTAGCTGACCCTTTATAAAGAAGTTTGATAAAAAGAGGGGATGAAAGGAAGGATATATTTCAATAAAAAGTTAAATCGATAGTCAGGAAATAAGGGGATTAGACAAATTAGGATGAATTAGTTCTTGTTGATATGGTACAATTTTAATTTGTTATCTGTGAAAAAAAAGCTTACTACTTTATATTTTAGGATATTAAGAAGAACGATGTCTGTCTATTTGTTTGTTTGTACCGAAGGATCTCGCTAACCGTGGAACTGATCGGGTTCTCCTTAACAGGATGCTTCTCATAGGTCCCGGGAATGTTTATAACTATTTTGGGGGAAGGTTTTTTTTAAATCTAAATTAAATATGGATTTTTGGATACAACTCCACCCTCGTCAAGTGCCCCTAGAGGCCTCTCGGGGCAACAATAATAGGATGTCTTTATGTGTGTTTGTCAGTAGAATAAGATCTTGGTAACTGCTGGAACGACATGGCTCTCCTTTACAGTAAAGATTCTTACAGGTCTCCAGAACATGTATTTTTTTTGGGGGGGGTTGGGGGCTAAGAGAAATTGCACCTAGAAGAAATATTAATCTAAAAAAAAGTTTTTCTTCTAAAATTAAAATTGAAAATGGGGGGTCATCCAAAAAACTTTTTTGATATTTTCATTAAATCCTGAAATCATTGTAAATAGTTTCAAACTATAAGTGCAGTGTCTAAATTTTTCAATCAATAATTTTGATTCAGATACAGAAGGGGTAATTTTGTTTAGCATTATTGAGGATGTACACCTAATTATCGTCCATAGTCTTATCCCTTTAGATCCCTGTATATTACAATATAAATAATTATTCATAAAGTTTTATTTCAAACAGACAATTCTTTCATCTCTTGAAATACAAGAGAACAAACTAAATTATATTTATAAGCCTAATTTTTATTATAACAAGAATGACAACATCCATAAGAGCGATGCTTTGAAACGGTAGGAACTGAATATGCAAAATATAAATGTATGAGTTTTGACAAAATTGTAAATCTTCTTAAATACAGAATACTGTTTAAGGACATACATACATTTTTAAGACTTAATTATGAAGATGCTTTGCTTATACCCTGTTGTAATAGGAATCAGTACTCCAAAAATCAGATCAATCAGATGGTTATTCCACATAAAAATTTGTTATCAAAAAGTTTAAAATCAACAAGTTTAAAATGACCGTACAGACATTCTGGTAAAGAACATACAATGGCTACGCATTCTAAATCGTACCTTACTACTTTGGGAATCACTATGCAAAGTTTAAAATATATAGGACATTTCTAACATATATGCCTACATTAATGGAAAAAGCTAACCGTTACGGACGGACGTACGAACCTACCCTAATTATAGAAAAGTGCCGCTTTTAAATCAAGCCCTAAAAAGTACGACTGGAATATTCCTAAAAAGTGTATTGTTTATTGATAACTATATTTATTATCTAATGGGGTATTTTGGGGTAAAATCTTTCAGCTTAAGAAAATAAGTGTTAAAACTATCTATAATACAAAGTAGAACGATGTTTGTCTGTCTGTTTGTTTGTTTGTAACGAAGGATCTCGCTAACCACTGAACCAATCGGGTTCTCCTCAACAGGATAGCTTCTATAAAACAAGGATGACAACATCCATAAAAGCGAAGCTCTGAAACGGTAGGACAAACGGACATTAACACTTGTATAATGTCAGAACTGAATAATCAGAATGCGAATGTATAAGAGTCAAAGCAAAATTGTAAGTAAATTTGTTGAAAAACTGCTTGATACAGGATAATGATTATGGACATACTTACATTTTTAGGACTTGATTATAGAGTTGCTTCGCTTATAATATTGTACTTTGTTGTTCCAGGAATCAGTATACCAAAAATCAGACCAATCGGATAATTAGGTCACATACAAATTTGTTGTTAAAAATGTAAAAAAATCAACATGTTTAAAATGGACGTACGGACATTCTGGTAATGATTATAGAGTTGCTACGCTTTCTAACTCGTACCTAACTATTACAGGAATCACCATGCAAACTTTGAAATCGATAGGACAATTCTAACATGCCTAAATTAACGAAAAAAACTATTTAAAAAAGTAAAAAAATCAACATGTTTAAAATGGACGTACGGACATTTTGGTAATGATTATAGAGTTGCTACGCTTTCTAAATCGTACCTAACTACTAAAGGAAGCACCATGCAAAATTTGAAATCGATAGGACAATTCTAACATGTCTAAATTAACGAAAAAAGCTATCCGTGACGGACGGACGGACGTACGGACGGACGGACGGACCGACCCTAATTATAGAAAAGCTTCGCTTTTAAAAAGGGGCGTAGCCGCTAGTATCCTATACTTTACAGTAGTATGTTGTATGTGTATGTGTGTATATAATACAATATCTCCTAAACAGATAGCACCACCATTTTCAGGACAGTGTAGTATTGGACCAGAGGCGGTTACTGAGATCTTACTGGACATACATGCATATAAACATCTACTATACTTCACAGAGGCCTCTAGGGGCAATAATTTATAGTTTTTTTAAGGTTAAAAATTTTTCAAGGGTGATTGCTCTTGGGAGGGTAGATTTACCCTCCCTAAAAATAGTTATAAGCCTTCCCTGTATATGTGAGAAGCTTCACTGTAAAGGAGAACCATATCGGTCCAGCGGTTAGCGAGATCTTAAGATACAGAGAAAGCCTAAAATATCACGTGTGACGTCATAAAAATCCATCTCTTTTTTGGGTTTTTCTTTCCCAATTCTCCTTTCATCCTTCCTTTTTAGACGTATTTTTATGACGTCACATGTGACATTTTAAGCTTTCTCAAGATACATTCATATAGTATTAGGGCTAAAAGTCAATTAATTGATTGCTTTTTAGCCCCAAGCCATCCTATTGAATTATTATCAGATGTTTAAGATAATAAGGAACACGCAAATTCGAATATCGTGATTCATTTAAAACATATTATTAACTTAAAATTCAGTTTTATATAATTCTTCAAAATATTGTTCTAAAGTTTTAAATCATCAGTAACAAATAGCTCCTACCGTTAATTTAGGAATGTTAGAATTGTCCTATCGATGTTAAAGTTAGCATAATTAATTCTTTTAGGTACAATTTAGGAAGCATAGCAACTATATAATGATTACCAGAAAGTCTGTATATTCATTTTAAATATGATGATTTTAATCTTTTTTCAACAACATTGTCTATGATATACTCATCTATTTACTTGATTTATGGAATAAGGATTCCTAGAAACTTTAGGTATAATGTTATAAGCAAAGCAACTCTTTAAACAATTCTTAAAATGTAAGTAATTCTATAATGCGTAACCTTTATAGAAATTTTGGATCATGGAAAGAAAACGAAGTAGCCGGTTTCATCGTATTTTCACTAGCTTTTGAAGGGTTATTCTAGGTTAGGTTAGGTAAAGTAAATGATTGCCCCGCAGGACTAGAGCCCCCCGCAGGGGCTAGAAATAAGAGAAAGGCTACTGTGAAAAAACGACGAAACCGGCAACTTCGTTTTCTTTCCATGATCCATAATTTTGTTATAGATATACATAAATCTCATGGAAGCAAAAGACATTGGACTGTAAATTACATTGGTACCCAAAGTTTTATAACAACATAATGTTATTCGTTTGTTCAAAAACTTTGGGTGCTAAATAATATTTCCAAAATTTGCAACAATGATTTAAATCTACAAAATGGTTAACTTTGTTTATCATCATTCGAGATGTAAATCGATTTGTCTTATCTCTTAAGATCCCTGTTTATGAAAATACTTGTCCATGCTTCGCCAGAGTAAAAACAAGGATAGATTACTTAGAATTATTTTAAACAAGAAACCTCTTGTCCATATGAAGCGCATTTTAAGAATAAAAAAATATTTTAAAATCTTTGGATTGTTTTAGTCTATAGTTATACTAGTGGTTGCTCCCCTAGCATCTAGGGGCTCTATAATCAAAGGGATATGGATGGGCAAAAAAATAGCATAAAACCACCTTAGGACCTTTAAGAAGATTCACTGTAAAGGAGAACCATATATGTTCGTTAGTTAGAGAGATCCTTCGCTACAGACAGAAAAAAAGTTATTATTTTATATAATAGGATAAAGGTTTACCCCCTCCCTATTCCTTTGAATAAAAAGCCCCTAGAGGCTAAAGACGCAGACGCTATTCCTTTTATAAAAGTAACATTTGTATCTGTTGCTCATGATCTCGCTAACCGCACTAACCGCTTGAGTTATTCATTTTAGAGAAGTAATAGGTCCTGGCATGGTTTTCAGCTATTTTATCTTACACTTTAAGAATCTTGTGATGGTTTTAGGCTAGTATTTTCTTTAAATAATTGAATGTTAGTTCTATATTTGCTACTAGCGGCTACGCCCCTAGAGGCCTCTAGGGGCACTTGAGGAGGAGAGAGTCGAATTTAATAATTCAATTTCTTATTTTAGATTTTAAAAGAAAAAGTAAAAAAAAATTGGGGGGGGGGGGCGAAAAAAAAAAAATTTTGGGGGGGGGGATTTTTCATTTTTTGGGGGGGTTGGGGGTGTCCCACCCCCCAAGAAAATAGTTATAAACCTTCCCGGGACCTATGAGAAGCTACCCTGTTAAGGAGAACCCGATCGGTTCAGTGGTTAGCGAGATCCTTCGGTACAGACACACAGACAGATACACAGACAGACAGACAAACATCCTGTTACTTTAGTATAAGGATGCTATATATTAAGTAAGGACAAAAAAAGAAGAGTTAGAAGGCGTTTTCTCTCTCCTTCTCAAAATATTATGTTCTTCCAATACAGTCAATATTAAGAACGAAAGGTTTTTGATTTAAAAGATATAGGATAGACTAGTGTCTTAGCCAGTAGATTATGGATTATGGTGGTGGGGGGGGGGGGGGGGTGGAGAGGGTTGTCCCTTTCGTTTATTTTGTATTAAAAAGATGAAAAATAATTTATGAGGGTCTTTGATCGTTGAGATCTTTTACGATTTCGTATGGGATATAATTATAAACTTTAATTGAATCTAAACGAAGCCTTATCCTGAAGGAGTCTTGCAGGTTGCGAGATCCATTGGTACAAACACACACTCACAGAGAAAGAAGATATCTTATTTTTTTTATATAAAGATAGAATAAATGCCAGAAAATACACATATAAAACTTTGGCACTGCCTTTCTAAAGATTAATGTTATAAAAGTAAAAGGATGTCTAGCTATATATATTGAAGTATCTCGCCAATTGCTAAATCGATATGGTTCTCCTTTACAATGTAGCTTCTCATATGTCCTGGATAGGTTTATAATTATCGTAGGGGAGGGTACCACCATAGAGAAATCCCACCAAATAATTCTTTCAACTTTTCCTTTTTAAGACTAAAATGAAAATGGGGGAGGGAGGTCGTTTTAGCTTAATCAAGAAACATCTAGTGGCGAAGACCTAGTATTATATATTTTAAACAGATTGTATGAACTCTATTGTCGACCACTCCCATAAACGAAATTGAAAATATAAACAAACCATTTATTATATTTGTTTAAAAGATTTATTAAAACAAGGATGACAACAGTCATAAAAGCAAAGCTATAAAATCATACAGTAGGGCAAACGAACATCAACACTTGTAGAGTGTACGAAATTAATTTATAATTATAAGAAAAACTGTTAATAGATTTGTTGCAAAATTACAAAAATACAGGATTTTTATTCTGGACATACTTACATTTTAAGGAATTCGTTATAGAGATGCTATGCTTATAACATAGTGCTTTATTGTTTTAGGAATCACAACAAAATCAATGTAAAAACCTTACATTTTGTAGAATTGCAACACTTTCAAAAGTGTACCTTATTGTAAAAGACATCATCAAGTTCACACGACAATTCTAATGTACCTTTATAGCTATCTGATATGGGCAGACGGATGAATCAGGGAAGTAGAAAAGTTACACTTTAAAAAAGAAAGCAGGTTTTCGGCCATTTAGGCTAGGGGATTAGTATCGAGTGTATTTAAAATAACTATTTGTTTTATATTAAACATTATTTTATGTGTTGACTTAAAAACGTTGGGTACTTTTATTAAATTATGATTGGATAGTTGTACTGTAAATTTTTTTCATCAACCAATTTTAATCTACAGATGGGGTAATTTTGTTTATCATTATTGAAGATGTATATCAATATATAAACCATTGTCTTGTCCCCTAATCTCCCTGATATTCACATGAATATTTTAGTAATAAATAAAGAAATACAATAAGGTTTAAACTCCGCCCAAAACATGACTAATTTTTAAGAGCAAAGCTTTTTCTATAATTAGGTTCGGTCCTTCCGTTCGTCCGTAACGGTTTGCTCTATTCTGTAACTTAAACAGGTTAGAATTGTCCTATCAATTTCAACCTTTGTATGATTATTCCTATAACAGTTAGGTACGACTTAAAAAGCGCAGCAACTCCAAATCGTTACCATTTAAAACATGCTGATTTTTTACTTTTTTTACAAAAAATTATTGTATGTTAAAATTATCCTTCTAGTCTGATGTTATAAGCGAAGCATCTCTATAGTCAAGTCCTTAAAAAGTAGGTATGTCCTTAAACAGTGTAAAGTACTTAAGCAGATTTGCAACAAATTTACATAAAATTTTGATTAGACTTTTGCATTAATATTCTGTTTATTCAGTTCTGGCACTCTACAAGTGTTAATGTTCGTTTGTCCTTCTATTTCAGTGCTTCACTTTTATGGATGTTGTCATCCTTGTTTTTTTTATAGAAATAGGACAATGGAAGATATACTAATATATAATCCCCAATAATTGTTAACAAAATTATCCCATCTGTAAATACATTTATTGAATAAAAAGGTCAGAAACAACTAGATCATGGGAAGGTTTATAACTATTTTTGGGGGAGGGTACCAACACGTACCACCCTCTCAAGATAATACGTCCCTAGAATTTTTTACCCTTTTTAAAAATTTACAGTAACAACCTGCCAGTTTGAAATCAATAGAGCAATTCAAACATACGTAAATTAACGATTTGTGCTAACTGTTACGGACGTACAGACAGACCCCAATTATAGAAAAGCTTATCTTTATATAACATTCAAAATAAAACAATATTCAAATAACCGTTTCTTGTATACATGTATCTTTGCTAAACAATTATGCAAATTGTTTCAGTTTTTGTTACAATTCTAATGGTTTTATGCTAAATTCTTTTAATTTTTTTTCTTCTCTATCTTTTGTTTATATCGTCATATAAAAGTAATAGAATGTCTGTCAGTGTGTCTGTCTGTCTGTACCAATGGATCTCGCTAACCGCTGAACCAATGAATCGTCTTTAGAAAAAAAGACCGCCCAAATTTTTTTTTTGTTACTTTTCTTTTAAAAACTAAAATTGAAAATTGGATGGAACGACCCCCCCCCCTTACCTCCCTAGCTGAAGTGCCCCTGGAGGCCTTTAGTGGTATAGCCAATAATTTAGTTAAATGAACAGAAATAAATCTGATAAAAAAAAATCACCTATTGAGACAAACAGACAAACAAACAAACAGGCTGAAGTTACATGATAAAGACCGACAAACAGACAATAGACCAAATTAGTCATATAGATAGATAAACATACAGACATACATAAAGACAAACAGATAAACATACATACATACATAAAGACAGACAGATAGACAGATAAACACAAAGACAGACATATAGACAGATAAACATACAGAAATACATAAAGACAGACATAAAGACATTCATAAAGACAGACATATAGACAGATAAACTTACAAACAGACATATAGACAGACATACATAAAGATAGACACATAAATAGATAAACATAGAGACATACATAAAAAACAGACATATAGACAGATAAACATACAAAAATGCATAGGGACAGTCAGACAGACAGACATACATAAAGAGGGACATATATATAAACAGATAAAAAAACAGACATACATAAAGACAGACATATAGACAGATAAACATACAGACATACATAAAGACAAACATATAGACAGATAAACATACAGACAGACAAAGAGACAGAAATATAGACAGATAAACATACAGACATACATAAAGACAGACATATAGACAGATAAACATACAGACAGACATAAAGACAAACATATAGACAGATAAACATAACGACAGACATATAGACAGATAAACATAACGACAGACATATAGACAGATAAACAAACAAACATACATAAATACAGATAAAAATAAAGACAGATACACTTACAGACATACATATAGACAGACATATAGACAGATAAACATACAGACAAACATAAAGACAAACATATAGACAGATAAACATACAGACATACATAAAAACAGACATTTAGACAGATAAACATACAGGCATAAATAAAAACAGACATTTAGGCAGATAAACATACAGGCATACATAAAAACAGACATATAGACAGATAAACATACAGGCATACATAAAGACAGACATGTAGAAAGATAAACATAAATACCTACATGAAGACAGACATATAGACAGATAAACATTCATACATACATAAAGACTGACACATAAATAGATAAACATAGAAACATACATACAGACAGACATATAGATTAATAAACATACAGACATGCATAAAGACAAACATATAGACAGATAAACATACATCCATACATAAAGATAGAAACATAAATAGATAAACATAGAGAAATACATAAAAACAGACACATAGACAGAAAAATATACAGAAAGACATACAGACAGTCAGACAGACAGACATAAAGACAGTTAACTACTCTAAATTATCAATAACATCACAGTACAAAACATATATAACAAGGATGACAACATTCAAAAGCATTTAAGACAGGCGAACAGACTAACGGTCATAATCAGTTAAAGAGTACTAGTGAAACCCCCCCCCCCCCAAAAAAAAAAATACTCTCGGGAGGTGGTACCCTCCACTAAAATAATTATACACCTTTGCAGGACTGTGCACTGTAAAGGAGAACCATATCAGTTCAACGGTTTGCGAGATCCTTTGATACAGACCGACAGATAGAAATCTTGTAGCTTTTATATAAGAATATACTCATTGGCCTAGGGAATATTCAAAATAAAAACCAGATGCCTATCTTTTTAATGAGCAGATATTGTAAAGAAATGTGCAATAAATCTTTTGCAGACTTTTATCCTAGATAGCATCCGCAAAGACAGACGGATGGAAGTTATAGAGATTGTTCGCTTTTAAAAATTGTATATTCCAAACACGTAGAAACTTGTGCGTAATATTACAAGAATTGTAATTAAAACTTGGGGGCGTCAAATTTGCGTCTCTTGTAGGGATATTGCACTTGGAAAAAACTATTTTGCCTCCATCTTTTTGGCAAGTAACTTATGCAGGGAGAGAGGGGACATTCGACTGAAAACCAAAGTTTAATTGCCAGTTTTTCTTATTCGTTGGCCCAAAACTTAGGTTACTTAATTGTCATTCGATGGTCAAAAAGGTTCAACAAATTAATCAAGTTGGTGTTCATCTTTTGGGATGTATAGTTCATCAATTTATCATCCATTGTCTTATCCCTTAGGATCACTAAACACTCGCCAACTCCTTCTTTTTAAATAAAAAGTAGACAGTATATTTTATCTCGTATGAAATATCCCTCCCTAATGTCAAATAGAGTAATGATGTTAAGTTTTAAAATAACTGACGCAAAAAGTGTTCTTCAAAAGTCACCAAAACAAATTTTTTAGGAGCGAAGCTACTCTATAACTAGTGTCTATATAGGTACGTCCGTTTGTCACTATATAGGGGCAATTGAAATTAACTTACTGATGCCAAAATACCTTAATACTAGCCAACTATCTTTATATAAATTTTAAAAAATCAATTGCTCTAAAATTGCAGCTCATTTTTTCGCCATTTTACATACATCTTGCGATTTTTTACAACCCCATACCAAATATATTATGGGGTTGTGCGAATTGTCAATTGATTTTTTTTCCCGGGGAAATGTACATTTTATGCTAAAATTATCAACAGAATGTTTACGGAATATTTGAAACACTAAACTCGAAGTAACGCCAATATTTAAAAGTGTAGGAGGATGGTTTTTAGCTAAAAAATGTTCCTTAAATGAAGCAATACAGATTTTAACATATATCGCTTTGGCATATATTTCATAAAATCGGCTTCGCCCCTAGATTCCTTTCAGGGAATTAGAGGAAGTAGACTTTCAATTTTTGTTTTAAAAAAACTATAAAATAAAAGTAAATTTTTCTAGGGCTGATTTCTCTTTTAAGGTGGCGGTACCTTCCCAAAATAGGCATAAACCTCTCTGGACATATGAGAAGCTACACTGTAAAGGAGGGCCATATCACTTAAGAGGTTTAAGAGATATTAATACACACACACACACACACAGACAAACATCCTGTTGAAATCTATGTATTTGTTTTTGGTTGTTTTAATAAAACACTTTGTTAAAACAAATCAAAACACACACATATATACGCATTTATACACAAACACGCGCAAAAATCAGGAATGAGGGATAAGACTATGGGTGATGAATTAATTTACATGATTTCATTCCCAATGATGATAAGCTAAATTACCCCTTCTGTAAGTCTTATGGTTTTAAAAGTTTGGAAACAACAAATCAAGATTTAAGAAAATCCTCAACATTTTTAAGCTAACCAATGAAGAAGAGTGTGTTTACTTTGGGAATCATTTACAGTCCAATGTCCCCTTCCCCACTGTATGAAAATGCGTACACTTGTAACCCCAAGTTTTGCAACAATTACGCATAACAAGAATGCTATTAGTCACAAACAAAATGTTGATAGCATATAATCCAAATTTAATAGTATGCATGGTGTTATCGCCCAAAGAACCCTCTTGAGCACTAAAAACACCTCTCTCTCATTTTCAATTAAAATAATTAAAGATAAGGGGGGGGGGGAGGAGGTAGATCTAGTTTTTCATTTGCTTGTTTATTACTTTAGGTCAGGTTAGGTTAGGTTTATACTGGGTACTAAGTAGCTCCGCAGGGTTAGGGAGCTGCAGGTGTAGGCCCAGCAGAGTGCCCTGTAGGGCTAGGGGGAGAAAAATAACAACCCCCTGCCTTATTTTTACAAAAATCAGGAGAGGGGGGGGGAGGTTGGGATAAGCACCGTACATGTCTAATAATAAGCAATCTGCAAATAATTCTTAGCTTTAGTTTTAGATTACAAAACCAAGTAGACGTAAAAATCCAAGATTTGCCAAATTTAATCAATAAGACATTATACTATCTCTATACCTTTGTTCCTGCCGTTTCTTGTTTTATAAAAGTTACAAAGAATTAAATGTCACCAAAAAGAACAAAGATGTACTGTGCTACTTTTTCCATAGAAAAAGAAAAGAAAGAGTAATTGATAGGTATTAACTTAACACTTTTACAGAAAAAGAACTACACATAACTAAGAACAATTTGATTAGAAGAACTTTTATGTACTGTGCTACTTTTTCCATAGAAAAAGAAAAAGAAAGAATAATTGATAGGTATTAATTCCTTAGATCTGCCAACAGAAAAAATGTGCTTAGAAGAACTTATATGTTCTGTGCTACTTTTTCCACAGAAAAAGAAAGAATAATTTATATGTATTAATATCATATTTCATATGAAAAAGAATATACTAACCATAGAAAAAACATAATTAGAAGGGGGGAGGTAAATCTTAAAATTGGGTGCTATAAAAACTATATAAACAATATACCTATGTAAATATTCTGATCCTATCATTTTGTTTTAATATGTTGACTGAAATAAATATTTCGATTTGAAAAGGGGTGCTGTTTTTTCTTCCCCAGAACCAGGGTCAATCTACCCTCACTCATTTTTTTGGGAGGGGGGGGGGGGGTGAGTTTGAAAAAAAATTCAAATGTTGGTTCTAAAGAAACATAAAAATTTATCTTATTTTAAAAAAAAAAACTAGGAGCTTTAAATCATTACGATTCTCAACACACTACTTTATGGATTTTCTAGTAATAATTTTCGATGTGGTAGTCAAATCTCTTTTTATTGAAACAAACCGCAATAATCACGGATAATACAGTGGCTGACAAATGGATGTACATTCCCAATGATGATACACAAAATTACCCCTTCTGTAGATTATAATTAGGAGGTTCAAACATTTGGACACTAAACTAAATGAACCAACCAATCAAAATTCAATAAAAGGTTGTTAAGCCAACTTATAAGAAAACGTTATTGTAAAACTTTGGGGACTAGTGAAATAAACTGCCCAATGTCCCCACCCTCCCTGCGCAAGAGTAGTTTTTGCACGAGAAAGAAGAAATATGTGTTAATTGTCAGGGAGTTAAGGGATAAGACAATGGACTATAAATTGATTAACATCCCCAATGATGATATACAAGTACTTAAAGATTTTAATGGGGCGAATGAGATGACGTGGTTTTAAACTTTATCAGGATCCATTATGTTTTAAAACAATTATCCACTTTTTAAATCAAAATTCATAAAGTACTTAAAGGTATTATAACAACGAATAAGATAACGTGGTTTTAAACTTTAATTTTAGGTTCAGCGGTTAGCGAGATCCTTTGCTACACACAAATGTACATTAAGACACACAGACAAACATTCTCTTATTTTATATGTAAACTCGAAGTATGATGATCCAAAAACAAAGTAGTTAATAGGAGTCTTATAATCAGCAAGTTTTTTGCTCGAAATCTCAAGGATAGGGGTGGATTATTAGCCATAGTATTTGTCCATTTGATGCTCAAGATCTCATTAACCTCACGTAAATTAGATCAGTAAATGGTAAATAAATTTCTCATATTCATTCGAATCCGGTGGATAGAAACCGGTTCTCATCCATACGAAAAAAAACTATGTCTAGCATCGTATCCAGTTTTCTACGAATATAGAAATGTACTATGATAAGATAGTCCCTAAAAAAAAACTATAAGAAACTGAATGCAGTTTTTAGGACGAAGCCCAATCTGTTCCACTTTTGATTCTTGTGACGTTATAAAAATGAGGGATCCTCCATCTCTTCTTTAGGGGTTTTCTTTCCCCCTTCTCCTCTCATCTCCCTCATTTTATGACGTCACAGGAATCAAAAATGGTACAGATTGGGCTTCGTCATCGGGTGTGTGTTATAAATAATAGAAATAAGGAGATGGCCTTGGCCAATAAACAGGCACAACTCATTACCATCCCCTGTTGGGACTTACAGACATAGGTTGATTGTCTGTTGGGTGTTAATAAAAATTGAGGTTGAATATTTATTTATCATCCATTGTCCTATCCTTGACGACGCATATATGCAAACTAGTTTATTGTTTTAATTTTCATGGTCCCGTCATTAAAAGAGAGACACAGCAAAAAATGATAGTGGATAAAATAAAGCCACGTCTCCCGGTCATACGCCGTCATGCGTCAGGTTGGAAGGGTGACGCAAATTTCAGATCCCAGATTTCGCGATTTGAGAAAAATTTATCTTTATATTAAAGCGAATTAAAGCATCGCTTTTATCTTATTGAAAAATTAGTAAATCAAATAGCGAAAACTGGGATCTGAAATTTACGTTACCCTTCCAACCTGACGCATGACGGCGTGTGGCCGGGAGACGTGGCATTATTTTGTCCACTATCCAAAAACTAGGATTATTCTGGGAGGGAGGGGACATTGGACTATTTAATTACACTAGTACCTAATGTTTTAGAATCACGTTGGTGGTGGAACCTTTCCTAAAATAGTTATAAACCTTTTCAGGACCATGTCGGTTCAGCGGTTAGCGAGATCCTTCAGTGCAGACAGGCAGAGATCCTGTTACTTTATTTGAAGGATTTTCCATCCAGTTCTGTTTACTTCAAAAAAACGTTTTCCAGTATGGCTTCGAAACCGATTGATATCCGCTGTATTAGAAATCATGTATAGCATCGTATTACAGTCAATTTTCCACGAATATTAAATAATAAACCATAAAATTTATACCAGTTTTACTAGCCTTGACCTTTGGTCCCTTGGGGCACACAAAACTGGTTTAAATCTTACATATTATTATTTTTACAGTGTGTTTTTTTTTATGAGCACTTTTTTGAAAGCAATTTTACCCCACTTATAGTTATCAGAATTTAATGATTAATGGCTTATTTTTTTCGTTTTTTAGGGGAAATTATGAAACAACAAAAAAAAATACAGTTTTTGTTGAAAAAGTACAGTAAAGTTGAAAATTAAAAACTTAGGTGTCAACATATAAAAATGGTTTTAGCGCATTTTTCTTTAAAAAAATGGATTTTCTGTAGTAGACTTTGGGGGGCCAGTACTCCCTCCCTGGTTGAGATATGACCTTCAAACTTTGATATGTTCTAGTACATGTCCCTAATAGTATCTGTATACATTTTTAGCTCTATATCTCAACTTTGAAGTGTTTAGCAGCCACTCTTGCAAAAGGTTGATTATTTGAGCATAAGAAAAATGCGCTAAAACCATTTTTAGATGTTGACACCTAAGTTTTTAATTTTCAACTTTACTGTACTTTTTCAACAAAAACTGTAATTTTTTTTTGTTGTTTCATAATTTCCCCTAAAAAACGAAAAAAATAAGCCATTAATCATTAAATTCTGATAACTATAAGTGGGGTAAAATTGCTTTCAAAAAAGTGCTCATAAAAAAAAACACACTGTATATCCGCGGAAATCTGTCTATAATACGACCCGATAAATAACCATTACATTAGAAATGGTAATAACTAAATATATTCACGTAACTTATGTAAGCAATTTGGACTTTATCTTTTTCTATTAAAAGCACTTAAAAGCCAAAAGTCACGGATAGACCATTGGAATATAAATTACATTTCCCCCCAAATATTATTTTTCACGTTTATATGAAAATAGGGGAAAATAGGGATCTTAAGAAATAAGACAATGGATAGTAAATTGTTAAACATCCCCAATAATAATCAACAAAATTACTCTTTCTGTGGATAAAAAATTTTTGGTTGAAAAGTTTTGAACCAACCAATCAAACTTCAATAAAAGTACCCAATAATTTTTAAGATAACATATGAGATAACATGGTTATAAAACTCTGGGTACTAATGATATTTACGATATTCACGGCGAACATCATATTACTTTTATATAATAATAGCTCCCTGTCCCCCATAGTGCAATATTGTTGTCATTCATTGTGTGTTAATTTCAGCAAGCTATTTTTTAATCTTACTGTTTCTTTTTCGCAAAAAAACAGATCTATAGTATAGATGTATATACAGATAACTACCTCCCCCCCTCTTTTCTGATTACATTTTTCGTCGGCTAGCAAATTGTTTTCTGCTACATGGCTGTGTTAATACTCTCGACACGATTGGTTGATTTTTAAAGATCCAATTGAGAGTGTTTTACTCTAATCTCAAAACAACACAATCCTTTTGTAAAACTAACCGAATGTTGTCTGTTTGCACTAAAGGATCTCGTTAACCGCTGAACCAAAATAGTACACCTTTAGAATATACCTTCTTATAGGTCCAGAGAAGGTTTATAACTATTTTGAGGGAGGATACCACCACTCAGGCAAGAGAAATCGCCCCTAGAAAAGGGAAAAGACGCAAAGTTAGAGCTGTTGTTTTAATATGCGGTTTTGATAATTTGTTGGAGTGAAAAATGCGCGGAACTGAAGTCACACCATTGCCATTATCAATCCAAACAAAATTACAATATCCTTTTGACTTTGTGAAATAAGTAATAAATAAATTTCACCAATCGCCTTATTGGATACTAGAGGCTTCGCTCCAAGAGGTGATCAAATAAAAAAAGTACCAAGGAAATCTTATACAAAAAAATGGGGGGATTTTTTTTGTTTTTGGGGGGGTTGGGGGTGTCCCACATCCCAAGAAAATAGCCTAAAACCACCACAGGACAAGTAGGTATGATCCCTGAAGAGTAGAATCCGATTGGTTCCGTGGTTACCGAGATCATAAAGGACGGACGGACGGACAGACAGACAGACGGACGGACGGACAGACAGAAGACAGACAGACATCCTGTTACTTTAGTATAAGGATTACAAATATAGAGTGTTCAAAACTTTTCTTGCATTTTGTTCATTGCCCTTGAATCAAGGGAGGGAGAGGACATTAGACTGTAAATTATACTGGTGCCCAAACTTTTTTAACCATGTTATACTTATTTGTTGGCTCCAAAACTTTGGGTACTGAATTTGCAACTGTACTTTGTAGTTTCGCTCCAACCTTCAAGAAATAATTTTGATCTACAGAAGGGGTAATTTAGTCTATCACTATAAGGAATGTACATCAATATTTCGCCCACGGTCTTATCCCTTTGATTTTTGCTTTAACCGTATTATCACTTTTGGCTTCAAATAAATTTTTAGAAAATATAATACTTTAAGATATTGTACCATGATTATTTTTTTGCTTACAAATGATTTTAACAATGATAATTTACTTTTATTTTCATTAAAATATTGAGAAGGCCTATTTTACATAAAATGGAAATTTAATGAAATGTTTCAACTTATATAATAAAAGATGCTCTTCATATTATCAAAACAGTTTTAGCAACCAAAGTGAATTGATAAAAGTTAGGGATTTAGCACAGCGCAAGTTTTACAAAATATTTTTTCTAAAATAGTGCTTGGAGGGAGGGGGGGCTTAACAACTTTGGGAACTTTTATAGAATTTTTATTGGTTGGTTAATTTAATTGAGTGTCCAAGCGTTTCAACCATTAATTGTAATCTACAGAAGGGATATTTTTTGTGAATCATCTTTTTGGTTGTACATAAATGCATCATCCATTGTCTTATCCCTTTAGATCTCTGAAAATAGTGTGATATTTTTAGAATAATAAAAGTAGAATAATTTTGATTTAAAAAAACTTAGATTTGCAATGCAGTTATTTTCTAATCTAATACAATTTGACTTTAATCAATTGCTATGCTGAAATAGTATGCAATTGTGTAAGAATGGTTTATCTATCTATAATACAAAGTCAATGATGTCTGTCTGCCTGTCTGTCCGTCCGTCCCTTAAGATCTCGGTAACCACTAAACCGAATGGATTCTACTCTTCAGGGAATATACCTACTGGTCCTGTGGTGGTTTTAGGCAATTTTCAAGGGGGGTGGACACCACCCTACCCCAAAAAATAAAAATTTTTCCATAAAATTTTTTTGATGATGCAGATGATATCAACTATTTGGTACTACATTTTTTTTAATAACTTCTTGGGGCAAAGCCCCTAGAGGCTAGGGGCGAAGCCGCAAGTGCAGAATATTGCAACTCAGATATAATTACTTTGATTTAAGTTTAGGGAGCGGGTTTTCTTATCCGAGGCAATTTGCTTTAATGTGATCTTAAAACTGATATCTTGCGGGGATTACGGAGTCGGACAATGGACGATCAAATCAGGGATCTAAAGAGATAAGACAATGGCTGATAAATTATTGTTCACAAAATTACCTGTGGTTGAAACGTTCGAACACTCAACTAAATTAATAATTAAGTCCCCAACGTTGTTAAGCAATAGAATAAGAAAACATTATCATAAAACTTTGGGGACTAATGCAATAAACAGTCCATTGTCCCCTCTCTCTCTGCGATTAAATAGTCATCTCACGAATAATAATCGTAAAGAAATGCTTCGCTTATAACATTATACCTAATTATTCTAGGAATTCATAATATAAAGATTAATTAAATATAATGATTATTATAGTACATTAAATATTATCTATAATACAAAGTAGAACGATGTCTGTCTGTCCGTCTGTCCGTCTGACCGTCTGTCCGTCCGTCTGTCTGTCTGTCCCTTAAGATCTCGGTAACCACTGAACCGATCGGATTCTACTCTTCAGGGTATCTACCTATTGGTCCTGTGGTGGTTTTAAGCTATTTTCTCGGGGGGTGGGACACCCCCAACCCCCCCAAAAACCAAAAAATCCCCCCCCATTTTTTTTTTTTTTTTTTTTTTTTTTTTTTTGAAGGAGTTTCCATGGTCCTTTATGGTCTCTCGCAATAATTTTTTTTTATCACCTCTTGGGCAAAGCCCCTAGAGGCTAGGGGCGAAGCCGCTAGTGTTTTATAAAGTAACAAATCAAAATTACTGTACCTAATTGATACAGTAATCAGCATACAAGTTTTAAATTGATATGGCAATTCTGACAAGCTAAAATTAACTACAAAATCCCAATTATATAGAAGCTATGCTGTAAAAAAATGAATTTCTATATGAAAACAGTCTCTGTCTTAAATAAATAGATTAGTTGAGAGATATTAATCTGTAAGCAGGGATCTTAAGGGATAAGACAATAAACAATAACTTGATATACATCCCAAGTAATGATAAACAAAACCCTTTATTAATAGATAGATTAATGGTTGGAAAGTTTAGACATTTCTAGTTTTATCTCTACCAAAGAGTACCCAAAGTTTTTGTGTCAACGAATAGAATACTGTCATTATAAAACTTTGGGTACCAGTGTAATTTACACTCTAATGTCTCTTCCCTCCCTGATTAGGAGATTCAATGGGATTTGTAAAACTTTACTAAAACAGAGGTATAACAGTTTGTTAACAGGCTACCCAAGACAGAAATTTTACTGTCATCTTAAATATTAAAATCCTTAAAAAACCCTCCTTTGAAAATCGGCGCCTTAACACTTTGAATGATAAATAGATAAATAAAAGAGAGTTTAAAATATTTTTGTAAAACAATTTCATGATTTTTATTTTAATATTCATGAAAAATTGTCTGTAATACAATGCTATACATGATTTTTCAGTTTTAAAAGCCTGTTATAATCCAGCGAATATTAATCGGTTTCGAAGCCATAATGGAATAGTAATTTCTCGCATCGTATTTTAAACAGCTATCCACGGATTTTAAAACCATTTTTTTTAGCTCCAAGATGCCGAATGCACGGGTCAAAAAACAAGTTTTGATCTTATGATTGTACATTTTTAGATGCGTAGAAAATTGGATATAATACGATGCTATACATGATTTTTTAGTTGTAAGAACCAGTTATGATTCAGCTGATATTAATCGAAGCCATAATGGAAATAATATTAAAGCATTTTTAATGAATAATTGCTGGATTTTAAAAAAGGTATTAAGATTACTACTCTAAATTAAATAATCTTTTTTTAAATGTTTGAGTGATTTAATTTTATTCAATGATTTTCACTTTTTTAGTAATTTTTATTAACAAAATAGCTTCTCTATAACTACATCTACACCTACATATATCTACATCCAACGAAACATAAATCATCATGCAAAGTTTTAATTTAATAGAAAATTCGAACATGCATAAATTAATGTTTAAAACTATTAGTTACGGGCGGTTGGACCCAACATAATTAAAGAAAGCATTTAAAAACAACACAAAAAATAACTACATTTTCTGTCTTAAAACATAAATTTGTATATTTTTATTTTATAAAAACATGATTTTTCTTTCAATGACCTAGCCCTAGCGGGGATCTTAATCACAGCCCTTTTGCCAAAGCCTTATGGGGCACTCTTTACCCTTGCTTAACCTAACCTAAACAAGCGTCACAAATACATTTTATCTTTGAATGAACTAAATCTTGCCAGATAAAGTTTACATTTATTGTTGAAAACTTAAATTTATCTTCCATTAGACTATTTTTGTATAAATTGGATGGGATATACTTTTAATTACAGCCACCTTTTTGCTTAAGTAATTAACATCTACCAACTGGGTGTTTTAAAAATTGTAGAAGAATTCGGGGACATTAGACTGTAAATTACACTGGTGCCAAAAGTTTTATGATTACATTATGTTATTTGTTGTCTAAAAAATTAGGTACTTTACTTTTACTTGGTTCCAAACTCTTCAACCCATAATTCTAATCTACAGCAGTGTTAATCTTATTTATCATCATTTGGGATGTATTATTATCGTCCAATTTCTAAGGTTTATGACGACTATTTATGTATAAAAAGTGGTCGTAGCTGACGTAATATCGACATACTGATATTTAAATATACTTTTGACAATATTTACTACTATATGATTGTATTATAAAGTGGTAATCGCTGACATAAAATTTTGACGAAGCCCAAAATACATAACTTTTGCACCACGTCTTCTTCCTGTAACGTCATAAAATGAGGGAGATGAGAGGAGAAGTGGGAAAGAAAATCCCTAAAAAAGAGATGGAGAATATGACGTCACAGGACGTCACGACGGGGTGCAAAAGTTATGTATTTTGGGCTTCGTCTAAAATTTTGAAAGTTTATATAATTTAATTTTAAAACACCCTGTAAAAACATAACCCAAATAAAAAGTTTTTAAATAAATGAAACAATTAAATATTTTAAAGGCTACGCACATTAGCTGAGATAATGTTAATGGTATCAGTGGCTTCGGTTCTAGCCCACAGGTCTTTCAACCTTTTGTGCATGGTAGTGAGTTGTTTTGAGTTGAATCCAAGGACGTCCAAGCTTTTTTTCAGGGGGTTGAAATGAAGGGTATCAAAGATCTGAGGAAGGTATCTAGTGTATTTTTTAAAGCAGCTAATAGTACCTATAAAATATGACGTCATACAGTACAAATGACCATCGATAGACCAATTTTCAATTAAAATTTATACTGGTCTATCATTGGTAAGTTGTATTGTACAACGTCATTTTTTATAGGCAACCATAAGCTGCTTAAAAAATACAAATTTGAGATGTGTAAACAACCCTTTTTCTTCCCCCTCCCCCTGTACATCTTTGATTAAGTGCCCAACTCCTTAATATTTAATTTTACAAATGGGGTAAAAAAATTTACCCCCCCCCCAAAAAAAAAATAAAAAATCTTAAAGTCTTTGAAGCGAAGTATACCATTTTTTTTTATTATTAGGTAGATTAAAATTTGATCCTACCTGTATTCCAAGTATCCTGCAGGCCTCCAGAGACCTAGGGCTGGTCAACACATACGGACAATCCTCTGGTACTTCGCTAAAACAACAACAAAAAGATTTGAGTCAGGGATAATTAATTAATTTACATCTCCAATTATGATAAACAAAATTATCCATTCTATAGATTAAATTAAAGGGTGATTAAGTTTGAGATCAGAAAAAAATTCCCTACAAAATTTTAAACCAACGAATAAGGAAACGTGGTTTTGAAAACATACCAGAGAGAGAGAGAGACTGATAGAGAGAGAGAGACTGAGAGACAGAGAGAGACAGAGACAGAGAGACACAGAGAGACAGAGGGAGAGGGGGAGAGAGAGAGAGAGAGAGACAGAGAGACAGAGAGAGAGAGAGAGAGAGAGAGAGAGAGTGAGAGAGTGAGAGAGGGAGAAAAATGAGAAAAGAAAGAAAAATAAAGTGATCCAGTGACAAAAATAGACGGAAGGACAGATTAAGTGTCCCCTAGAGTAGGTTCGTAGATAAACCACTCGAGGATAGGATACACCCTATTTTGATAAATATCTGGACCAAATATTGCTAGTAAAGTTTATGATAAACGGTTAAAAGTCCTTCAGACAAACAACTCTATGCCTGTAAGTTCTAACTGTTCAAGATAATACGTTGCAAATGTTTTGCGCCAAGGCATTCCCACTTTCTCTAACCATTAATGAAGCACAAAGCTGACATAGCAACAACGAGCAGATGCATAGTCGCGAAATTCAAATAAACAAATAAAACCTTACCTGTGTATATCAAAATTATCTAGGGTCAGGTTTAAAGATTCTATTTTTGGCCTGGAGGATCCTAGACGTTGGGGAGGAGGGATACTTTCAACCACTTTCTTGCTTTCTTCATCCTTTTTTAAAGATCGATATTTCATTTAAGAGTTTTAGGCTTTTTTTGACCGGTAAATAATAAATTTTCTCGTATTCATTCGAATCCGGTGGATAGGAACCGGTTCTCATCCATACGAAAAAACTATGTCTAGCATCTTATTATATCCAGCTTTCTACGAATATGAAAATGTACAATCATAAGATTAAAACCAGTTTTTTTAGCCGGTGCTTTCGCCACCACGGGGCTAAAAAACTAGTTTTAATCTTATAATTGTAAATTCTATATCCGCGGAAAGCCGTTTATAATACGATGCGAGAAATAACTATTCTCGTATTGGCTCGAAACCTATTAATATCCGTTGGATTACTATGCTTAGCATTGTAGCATATCCAGTTTTCTACGAATATAAAATGTACAATTATAAACCAGTGCCTTCGGCATCGCAGGGCTTAAAAATTGGTTTTAATCTTATAATTGTACATTTTATATCCGCGGAAAGCTGTTTATAATACCATATCAGAAATAACTATTACTTCACCCATAGCTTTTTTATTACATGCAGGGATCTTAAGGAATAAGACAATGGAGAATAAATACACACTGATAGTTTGAACCAACCAATCAAGATTTATTAAAAGTAACCCACGTTTTTCAAATGAGACACGGTGATTATAAAACTTTGGGTACCAGTGTAATTTTCAGTAAATGTCCCAGTATTATACCAGCACCAAAGTCTAACAGGGTAAATGTCGATCATTCCTTATTGTCAAAAGATCCAAATTCGTCGAATTCATCATCCAGTGCAAAAACGGGGGTTGCCGTGTACCGGTCCCTTTATATTCAAAGAATATTAAAGTAACAGGATGTGTGTGTGTGTCTTTCTGTCTGTACCGAAGGATCTCGCTAACCGTTAGACTGATATGGTTCTCCTTTACAGTGAAGCTTTCCATAATTCCTGGGAAGGTTTATAACTATTTTGGGGGAGAGGAGGGTAATTATCTCCAATTATAATACACTATATTTCCCCTTCTGTAGATCACAATTAGGGGTAAAATCCATAGGACACCCAACTTAATGAACCAACTATTCAAAATTCAATAAAGATTCTTAAGTTGTGAAGTCAACGAATAAGGAAAAGTTATTATAAAACTTGTGTGACTAGTGTAATAAACAGCCCAATGTCCCCTCCCTCTAGTCTCTTAATAACATTGAAATATGTACGAACGCTAATATAAATTTTCGAACCCAATTCTAGATGAGCAACTACTCTATAAGCATGATATGCCCAATTCAAACGTACGTCCGTACATCTATATAAAAAAAGCTAATATCATGCATTTTTATATTCTTTGCCTGGAGGGATCTTCATCCAAATAGCTCTGACTGTTATCTTCCTCGGAGGTATAATTAAAATCATCATTTTCGTCGGGTAGTATTTCAACATCTTTGCGCGACTTTTTTATGTCACTTTTTACATCACTCACTTTTATATCACTAATATCACCGAGGCTACGGCTCACTTTGCGCATTTTTTCACCGCCCTCACCTTTGGAGCATTTTCGCTCCGCGGCGGGTTTTTGAGATCCGTCGTGGCTTAGCTTTCGGCCGCCGCCTTTAGTTGATCTCTTTCTTGTTTTTTCCTCCATTTTTTTTTTTTTCGGTGGAATTTGTTCTTTCTCTTATTTTATCATTTTAAAGTCTGAAAATAAAAAAAGTATTATTAGAATTTTTAAATTAATTACACTGGTACTCAAAGTCTATAATCATGTTATGTGTCATCTTATTCGTTGCCTGAACAATTTTGGGTACTTTTTCACTGAATTATGATTGGATGGTTTCATCTTGCAAACTAGCAGTGTCTAAACTTTTAAAGCAATAATTTAAATACAGTTTTAATTTTGTTTACTTTAGGATATATTGGATACCGGATAGCCCCAAAGGTATAGACCCCTCATAGATGAAAATAACTTCCTCAAGGATGACAACATCCATAAAAGCGAAGCTCTGAAACGGCAGGACAAACGGAAATTAACACTTGTATAGTTTCAGAACTAAATAATCAGAAATTAAATTAATAAGAGTTAAAGCAAAATTGTGAGTAAATTTGTTGAAAATATTCTTGATACATGATAATGCTTATGGACATTCTCACACTTTTAGGACTTGGTTATAGACTTGCTTTGCTTATAATATTGTACTGTCCCAGAAATCAGTATACCAAAAATCAGAAAAATCGGATATTGGATCACATAAAAAATTGTTGTTAAAAAAGTAAAAAATCAACACGTTTAAAATGGAGTTTAAAGTTTGAAATCTATAGGACAATTCTAGCATACCTAAATTAACGAAAAAAGCTTACCGTCTCAGACGAACGGGCGTACGGACCAACCCTAAATATAAAAGCTTCGTTTTTAAAAATAAGGGTGGGGGGGTTATGGGCATTTTGTGTGAAAGCACCTACAACGTTAATCTGTTGTTTATTAAACAAAAGCAGAACTACATAATGTAAAGAAACTGTTTAAAGCAAGTCATTGGATATGACGTTCTTATAGTGTATCATATATCCCAGTAGAGCTCCTAAACCCCTAATATCCACTGGAATAGAACCAGTTCTGAAGAAAACTTAAAATTTTTTATATCATATCATATTATAGAATAATCAATCAAAAAACTTAATATTAGTTTTTTTGGCCCAAGCCTTCGGCCCCTGAATTTAGGTATATATCTATAATACAAAGTAGAACGATGTCTGTCTGTTTGTCTGTACCGAAGGATCTCGCTAACCGCTAAACCGATTGAATTCTCCTTAACAGTGTAGCTTCTCATAGGTCCCGGGAAGGTTTATAACTATTTTGGGGAGGAGAAATCGCCCCATGAAAAATATTACCCCCCCACCCCAAGAAAATTAATTTAAAATAAACTGAAATGAAATATATTTTTTTTAAATGGATTTTGGGATTCAACTCCCCCCTTAAGTGCCACTAGAGGCCTCTACGGACGTGTCACTAGTAGAGATATAAACGAATAGTATGTAGACATCGTAAAATTTTAAGTCATGTCTATAAATTAGTAAATATAATATAATAACAAATTTATTCAGAAAATTTGCTGAAAATATTTTTTGTTACTTTGCAAAAACATCTGAAACCTAAAAGGGTGGTCATCCCCTTTTAGTAACTCATTACGTCATTATTCAAGGGTGTTTCTACAGTATCGTAAATTTTTTTATCTACCGCATCATCCACCTTAAAACTGTTATTGAAACTTCATAATTCTCATAATTAAAGTGTGTGTGTGTCTATTTAGAAAAATATCACCATATTAAAAGGTTCTCCTTTAAAGTGAAGCTTCTTATAGGTCCAGGAAAGGTTTTTAACTATTTTTAGGAGAGATCCTCTACCCTCCTCAGAAAAATACACCCTTCAAATAATCCCCCCCCCCCCCCCCACAAAAAACGTCACTCTTTTATAAAATTGTTTTTCATGTCTGTAATACAACCCCCCCCCCCCTCTCTATATTTTTTGCCTCTTGGCTATTATTCAAAGGTTATGAATATGCTTATTTGCGGGGACATCCACATTTTACTTGAAACTACACATCTGTTTTATAGACTATTTAACAAGGGGGTAAGTCAAAGGGATCTTAAGGGATAAGACAATGGGCGAAAAAAAGGATTTCCTATTCTGTATATTAAAAATATTGGTTGAAAACTAATTTTGAAGTAACCAAACAAACTTCAATTTAAAGTACCTCATTTTTTTAAAGGTAAATAAATAAAGGGTTTAAGTAAAAATGTAAATATATGCCATTGGTAACTAGTTAACTTAAGTTAAATTTTGTGTGTAGTAATTTGTAGGAGGGAGGGGACATTAGCCTAAACATTATACTGGTATCAATACTTCTCTAATAAAAATGTTATGTCATTCGTTGGCTTATATAAGTTAAGTATTTTTTTACATTTTGGTTATTCAGTGTAAATCAACAGTTTACAGAAGATGAATTTTTTTTATCATCATTTGGGATTTAATTCATCATTTATTGTCTTATCCCTTAAGATCCCTGAATAATTTTTCATAATCTTTGTGTGAGTAGACGTAGCTCACAGGGAGAGAGGGGACTATGGGCTATATATTACACTAGTCCCCAAAGTTTTATAATGAAGTTTTATATTCGTCGGCTTAACAACTTTGGGGACTTGTATTGAATTTTGATTGGTTGGTTCATTACATTGACTGTCTAAACGTTACAACCACTTTAATTGTAATCTACATAAAGAGAAATTTTGTGTATCACAATTGGGAATGTACATCAATTTATCTTCATTGTCTTATCCCTTTGAATCCCTGAGGAGTAGACGTGTAGCTCAACTGTTTTTACAACTATAAATGGCTAAGTCCAATTATATCTGAGATCTTGAGAGGGATAAGACAATGGACGATCATTTGATGTACATCCTCAATTATAATAAACAATATACCCCTTCTGTAGATTAAAATTTGTGGTAATTTGGACACTAACCAATCAAATTCAATAAAAGTACCCAAAGTTTTTTTGACAACGTGGCTATAAATCTTTGGGTACCGATCTTTTACAGTCCAATGTCCCCTCCCTACCTGAACTATATTCAAACCAGTATGACAACATTCATGAAGGCGAAGTTCAAAATTAGAAGGCAAGACAAATGAACATTAACACTTATTGAGTGTTAGAACTTATTAAGAAGCCGGTTGATTTCTCCATTTATATTAAGCATTACAAAGGCCTGGGGTTGGTTTAAGGCCATAATTATATAAAGGGAGGATCGTTGCGCTGAAAATCCGTAAAGGTGTGAGCTTTAAGTCTTAAAAAACAGAAGTAGAACGATAATATTCACTAAATATGTGTATTCCTTATTGAAAAGAACTAAAGACAAAAATATTGGGGGGAAATATTTAGTAAATATTATCGTAAGACTACTATTTTTAAGCCTTAAAACTCACACCTCTACGGAATTTTAGCACAACCTACCTCCCCCTTTATCAGCTGTTGTCTTATCCCTTTATCCCTGCTCTCGCACCATTTATATTTCTTAGTTTGAATTTAGATCAGGGAATTGAAGGGATAAGACAATCACAATTCAATAACAGTACCCAACGAATACTATAAAAAATATTATTATTATATGAAATATTATAAATTTAGGTACCAGTGTAATTTACAGTCCAATGTCTCCTTCCTCCCTGATTTAGATAAAACAATAAAGGGATTAATCAACAACCCTTTTCCCAAATAAATATAAGCAACAAAAGGCATAATTACTTAATAGAATGCTGTAAGGAAGCTTAAATTTCAACAGCCATTGTCCCCTCCCTCCCTGGATTAAACAAAAGTTTCTCATTTATATCTCATTTTATATAAGATAGTCGGGTTCGGCAGCCGCAGCTGCAGGTAGGGATGGGACATTTGACCTTCAATTTCTCTGGTACCCAAAGTTTCATAAACATCGTCTCTAACTGTTAGCTTTAAACTTTGGGTACTTTTATTAAATCCTGATTGGTAGCTTTGAAAATTTGAAGTGTCTAAACTTTTCTACTTATAATTTTTTTCTACAAAAAGGGGTAATTTTGTTGATTATTATTGGGTATGTACATCAATTTACGCAATTTAAATATACTAGCGGCTACGCCTTAGACGCCTCTAGGGGTATTTAATGTGGGAGATACCCTAGCCCTAAATAGTTAAAAACCTTCCCTGGACCCAAAAGAAGCTTCATTGTAAAGGAGAACCATATCGGTTAAGCAGTTAACAAGATCCTTCGCAACAGACAAAAAAGCTTACTACTTTATATAATAGAATTACGACAATTAACCGCAGAAAAAAAGAAATCCGCGGCTAAAAATCCTCGCGCCAAAATAAGATGGTTTCCATATACAAATAGGTGTGGTTTGTTACTATACGCTTCTGGAAATGGAATTAAAATCTTAGAAAAACAAGGATGATAACATCCATAAGTAGTGTAGCACAAAATCATAGTTTTATAAACGGACAAACTAAGTTTTAGAGTAGATGTTCTATGATTATAAAAAGTTATGGGGAGTAAAAAAATAGAATAAGTTGTATACTAGATGAAACAGTCTATCTAAAATAGAAGCCGAGAAAATCACCTTTTTCGCACAGCATTTCTGACTGGCTTGTTGTTTTTTCTGTTTGTTTGTCAAGATCTCGGTAACCTTTTATCCTACAGAGTTCTCAATTCTAAAGAATCTTCAAATAAAATCCTTATAATTTTTAAAATATATATGCAATAAGTGATAGTTTTAAGCTTTTTTACTCCCTTCAAATAGAAAGCTTCTAGATGCAAGGGTCAAAGCATCTAATGCACAATATTTCAGTATTCTTTGTATATTGAGGCTCTAGTATTTATTTAGATGGATTGCTTTCGTTGCTCCTTAGTTTTATTTAGACATAAATTTTGTTTTCAAACAGGGAGGGAGGGGACATTGGACTGGTACCCAAAGTTTTATAACCACGTAATCTTATTCGTTGGCTTAAAAACTATGGGTTATTAAGTTTTGATTGGTTGGTTCAAATGGTAATAATATATTTACGCTCGACTATATCTCTTTAGCTAGATGCTAATAGTAACCTCTAGCATTTAGTGACTTTGTATTTCAAAGAAGTAAAAATAGACACAAAAATAGCTTAGAGCTATCCAAAGGCTTTAATCTAAAAATGAAATAACCCCCAAAACATTACTACTTTAAATAATAGAATACTTGCTACGCTTACATAATTGTACCTAACTGTAACAGAAATCATAATTGAAAGTTTGAAATCGATAGGACAAGTCTAACTTGCCTAAATAAACGATAAGAGCTATCAATTAAGCACGGACTTACCCTAATTATGGAAAAGCTTCTTTTTTAAATGGTTGAACCTTTTTCTATCAATTCATAAACTGGATTCATTATTACTTGGATATTTCATCAGATTATTATGTACTCTAAACTTGTGAAACTTCTAGCGGGCTAAAATAACAATCCTACATCCCCAACTCCCTTTAACCTATCCCCATCCCTCTTACTGGATGAACTAACTGACCAATAAATGTCAGGTAGATAGCAACCTAAATCGACGAAATTTTTTCCCTCTCATAATATTTACGTAAATTCTTCATCCATTATTTCTATAAAAAAAATAATTGGCAACCTCTAGATAAAGAAGCGCAAAAAGCGACTGCTTTTTAGGTGTTCACACACATTAGCAAAAAACTGATTTTTCATATCAGGAAAACATATTTTAGTAGTTAAAATGGTTGTCAGAACTGCCAAATTATTACAAAAAAATCCCTTCCCTACGATTTGCTTTACAGTATAGTTTTAGACAATCTTTACCCTTTCGTAACACTTAAAGACAGGGTCCTATGATACAAAAATATTTTCATATCATTACAGAAACAGTTTTTTGTTTTCTGTAGATTATTTAATACTTGCCAATTTCTTTTTATTGCACTTTTGTAGACATTACTAAATTCCACTTTTTACGCCTTTAGATAGTTGCTTCGTTTTGTAGAATGGTGTCCTTAAAAAACAACAAAAAAAACTTTTGTTTTTTTAGCTTAAAATTAGTGGCGTGTACAGAAATTTTCTATAAGAAAGTGAGCCTCAAGGATATGTAAAAAGGAGAAGGTAACCCTTTCCAATTAAATACTTTAGGGAAAGTTAACACATCAGATTTCAGAAACTCCCACCAATGATTTATATAAAGCCATGCATGTTTAATGCTATTTACAGGCAAAAAAAGGAAAAACTACCAAATAAAGAATATATCATTTTATCCCAAATTTAAAAAAAAGTGATTGTTTGTCTGATCACTAGCCCATAGGCGAAGTTCCTAGCGGATAGGGGTTAAAATAATTTAAAAATTGAATAAAATAAAATTATAAAAATTTATAATACTATTACTAGCTAAGCCTGTTAGCTAGATTTGTCGAAACATAAAGTAATACCAGATGTTTAATGTTTTTAAAACAATATTAGACAATTTCCCTCGAGCTTTTAATTGTACCCAGTGAGTGCAAATTACTATGGTACCCAAAGTTTTATAATCGCTTTATATTATTCGTTTGTTCAAAAACTGTTATTGAATTATAATTTGTTGGTCCAAACCAATTTTAACTAGCTATTTTAATCTACAGAAGGGGTAATTTTGTTTATCATAGTGCACTACAAAGAAATAAAAAGTTTTAAAAGGTAATATGTGGCTTATTTTAGGTTAGGTTAGGTTAATTAAGGAGTAGAGAGGGGGGTGATGTGGTCCATTCTTTGTTAAGTTGGAAAATGATAAAAGTTTTTGCAAGTTCTTATTTTAGATGCGTAAATTTCTCAGGGATCTAAAGGGATTAGATAATGACCGATAAATTGACGTACATCCCCAATTATGATACATGAAGTACCTCTTCTGTAGATTAAAATTAGTAGTTAAAACCTTTGAACACTCAACTTAATAAACTAACAAATTCACTTAAGTCCCCAAAGTTGTCAGGCCAATGAATAAGAAAATGTTATTACAAAACTTTATGGAATTGTGTAATAAACAGCCCATTGTCCCCTCTCTCTCTCTCTCTATGTAAATTTCTAGTATCGTAGTTACTTTATAATTAGGTTATGAAATTAGCAGAGAGGGAGAGGACATTTGGCTGTTAATTACACTGATACCCAAAGTTTTATAACCATTGTTGGCTCAAAAACTTTGGGGACTTTTACTGAATTTAGATTGGTTAGTATAGTGTCTTAAAGTTTCATTACGGAAGGTTTATTATCATTGGGTATTATATCAATTTATCGTCCATTGTCTTATCTCTTATTTTCCATGTAAATTAGATTTTCTCAATCTTACATTCCTTAGAATTAAATTTAAGCCTCTAGTGGCACTTTAAACTCACTGGACCTTGCACGTATATTTCTAAACCTTTTATTGGAGTATCATGATGGGCAAGTTTTAGGCTATTGTTATAAATGCCAGTACCATGAAAAAGTTGCTAAAGCCAGTTGTATCTAGACTTCTCATTAATTCATAATCGATTTTCCAACGGTATAAGAAAATTTATGAAAATTCTTAATTTGTTCGGGCACTGGGAAAAGTATTCTGAAAAAAAAATAGACCCGCGACCGTGGCTCAACACGTAGCGCATCCGCTCGTCGTCGGGAAGGTGATAGGTTCGAATCTCGGTCCGACACTGCGTCATAACTAAAGACGTTAAAAATGGTTCCCACGGCTACTATGTCAGATGCGCGACGTAAATAGTTAGAGTGGGGGGAATGCCTTGGCCCAAAACAGGCGCAACTCGTTACCATGCACAGTTGGGACTTCTCAGACAAAGGTCGTGCATCTCAGAGAGTTGGTTGTCTGATGGGCGAATGAACGCTTTACACTGCAATCATAAGCGGAGTATGTTTCAAGGTGCGTGTAGAAGAGGTTTAGTACCTAGCCCCCTAGAGTCTTATCTTTATTCTGAAAAAAATAATTGTTGAAAGTATACTATCAGAGATAAGACAATAGACGATAAGTTGATGTTCAAGATAATACATTGATGATAAACAAAAATACCCCTTTTGTATATTCAAATTGTTAATTGGAAAGTTAGCACTCTTCTTGTTTGGAACCAACCAATCAAAAGTACCCAAGGTACAAACAAATAAGATGATATTTTTGGTTCCGGAGTAATTTTATGTTAGGTTAGATGGGAGACTTTTTCCAGTGGCGATTTCTCATGGCAGGGTGGTTTTAATAGTTAAAAACCGTCCCAGGACCAGCTACACTGTAAAGGGAGAATCATATCGGTTCAGCGGTTAGCAAGATCCTTCCGTAATTACAGACAGCCTGCTACTTTAATATAAGAATTTATCAAAAACTTTGTCCCAATTCTTAAATTTGATTTCTCCCTGGTGTGTTAAGCATATAAAATCTTCAGTTTTTCTAATCAATAATTTGGAATATTTTAATCAGGGATAAGGGATGGGAAACGTAGGAAAATATTATTTCAGGCCTTTTTCAAGCCTAGGCCTAATAAACCAGTTTTGGGATGGCGCAGTAGTTTGATAGGAATTTGTAAAAGTTGCAATATCCCTTTAGAATCTAGGCCAGGAATTAATGGCCAGGTTTCCTATCCCTTATCCCTGATTTTAATGCTTTCGGGTAGGTTCGTACCAAGAAATTTCTATAAGGGGGGGGAGGGGGAGGGCCTTTGCACAATCCCTTAATATTTTACATGAGATAAACACCTACTAAGGGAACGAAACTCCCCTCCCCCCCCCCAAAAAAAAAAAAAACGAGTAACTTTTTTTTAATAGCTTTGTAATTAACAATGTTAAATTTTCCGAACATACTAACCCCAATGTTTAAATATGGTATATACATTCCACGAATCCTAAGGGATAAGAAAATGTACGTACTATAAATTGATGTATACTTCAAATCATGAGGAATAAAATTACTTTTCTATTGATCAATATTATTGGTGGAAAAGTTTGGACACTACTAGTTTGAAACTAACTATTAACAAGTACCCCAAAGTTTTTGAGCCAACGAATAAGATAGCATGGTTATAAAACTTTGGGTACCAGCATAATTTACAGTTCAATGTCCCCTCCCTGATAAAACCCAAAAAAAAAGGTTGAATAACTTATTTCATCAGTGGGCAATCCTACAATTCTAAAACTTTCATTTATATAAATCTGTCGAAGACAGTAAACTACAATACATCAAAAAAGAGAATATTTTATTGATATGCTATCAATAAATAATTACTAATAAAAATACTTGCCACTATGCTTTTAAAGGCCTCTAGGGGCAATTAAGGAAAGAGATAGTGGTACCAACCCCTAAACCTTCCCAGGAACTATATGACAAGCTCTACTGTAAAGGAGAATCATATCTGTTATGTGGTTGGCTAGATCCTTTGGAACAAACAGACAGAATCATATCCTTTTTATATCAGGATGAATGTATTTTATTTAAGATTGATGCATGGAGATATTTTTGTTCAAAGCACCCTGTATGTCTAAGTGAATAAATTCTGTAATTTACATATATTTGGCGCACCCTGTATTTTGCAGCGTATTTTTAATGTTGCAACTTGCTTCTAGTCGCGTTAAAAGTCCATCGTTTACTTTAATTTAACACATAAAATGACGAATGGAGTAATGGACAAACGGAATTTCGAAACCACTCTAATTCCAGAGTAGCTGCGCTACTAAGATAAGCTTTTTTACATGGAGTCCGCAGTCAAAATGAGAGAAATAACCTAAAATTTCCAATATAACCATTTTTAGTGCCAAAAAGTGTTCAATCTTTCAACAGAATAGTTAATTTATTCAGAGACAAGAGGCACCTAGCAACTCTGCCCCTAGAGGCACCTAACAACTATGTCCCTAGCACCTAGGGGCTTTGTAAGAAATTGCAGGAAAAAAGTCTAAAACCAACATGAAACTTTAAAAATAAAATAGCCAAAAACCAATTCTGAACCTAAACGATGCTTGGAGAACTTAATTATTTCAGTTGTTATGGAAATCTTAGATTGCAGACCTTACTACTTTCCATATAATATGATAAGTAATTAAGTTAATAAGTTGAATTAAACAAGGAGGGAGGGACATGGGACTGTTTATTACACTGGTAACCAAAGTTTTGTACTCATGTTTCTTATTAGCTGAATCTAAAACTTTGGGTGCTTGTTTTAAATGATTGGTTCGTTCCAAAGTAATAGTGTTCAAACTTATCAACCAAAAATTAAATCATTAGAGATGTATATCAATTTCTCGTCCATTGTCTTATCCCCCCCCCTGACCACTCTAAAAATTTTGAATACTATGTGGTGTACTTGTTGACATTATGTCATGCTGAGTTATGATGGATTAGTAACTAACTTTTAAATAAAAGATGGAAGTACTAAACACTCTACTCAATTTAAAAATTGTGTACTTAATCTCTTTATACATTTATATACATCCCAAATGATGATAAACAAAATTACATCTTCTGTCTGTAGATATAAATTATTTGTTGAAAAGTTTGGACTCTGCTAGTTTGGTGTCTACCATTCAAAAGTTTTTGAGGTAAAGAATATGATAATTGTATTATAAAACTTTTGGTAGCAATGTAATTTACAGCCTAATGTCCCCTCCCTTTTTGAATTCTAGCATATATTATAGCAAAAAGAAATAATGCAGTTCTAATATCTTGTGGGGGTGTTGACACCCCTTTCATTATAGGTATATTTTTTATTTGCTCTGAAACTTATGTTGTACATTTCAGTAAAATCTGAGGATAAAAAATTTATATTTTTGGAGTTCTACATGGATGTGTTTCTGGCTCTTCACTATTTATACAGAGATTCAAAAATTTACGTATTTATATGGAATTTAACATATTGTCAGGGAGGAAGGGGACATTGGGATATTAATCAAATTGGTACCCAAAGTTTTAAAACCGCAGATCTCAGAAAATTTGGGTACTTTTACTAAAATTTTGTAGTAATAGTTGCAAAATGTTTCAACCAATAATTTTGGGATAATCTTATCTATTATCAATGCGGATGCATATAAATTTATCGTCCATTGTCTTATCCCCAAATATCCCTGAAAAAATGTTCAGGAATTTGTTTCAAAAGTCTTGTTGTTTTCAAATATACCAGTTTTTTTGTGCTTGTATACATTTCTTTACAAACAAGGATGACAAAAAATCCAAAGGCAATGAAACCAAAGTTGCTGCACAATTAAAAAAAACAATGACGACAACATCAATAAATCAAACGTTTGAACAAACAAACATTAACACTTATGGATTGTCAGAACTTAATAAAAAGAATATTTATTTAATTAAAAATTGTAAATAATTCTGTTTACGGACATTCTTACAATTTTAAGGACCTGATTATAGAGATGCTTCGCTTATAATATTGAACCTTATTTATCCCAAAAATTAAATGAAAAGGATAATTATATCTTTAAAAAAGCTAAAAAATCAACATTACTAAAATAACTAACGGACTTTCTGGTAACGATTATAGAGTTGCTACGCTATCTAAATGGACGAACAGACCCTATTTATAGAGTAGCTTCGCTTTAAAAAAAAAAAACTGAACTTGTTATCCATAGAAAGAGATTTGTTAACACGTTGTTTTGCATAACATTTTGGATTTTAATAGGGAGGCTCCAAACTCAAACTACACGCCAGGCTTTTTTTTCCAGTCAAGGACAAATTTTTACAAAATTTTGCAGCCAAATTTATTCAACAAATTTATGTAGAAAATTGTTTCTGGTAAAACTACTGGGTATAGTTCCTTCTAACCCTGCGGGGCCAATTGTCTAACTCTGCGAGTCAATAACCTAACCCAACTTAACTTCACCTAACCTAAAATAACCTATCAAAAGCTATTTTGAAAATACGACGAAAAGCTCCTGAAGAGGCGTTGACACGAAAGGGACTATACCCAAATTGCCTTGTAAAAAGAGGGGATAAATTTAAAAAAACTTTTGGCCAAAATATAAGGTTGACGTCATATTCATTTTGATATTCTAAAAAAAATTGCAGGTGTATTACTTAAAGGAAAAAATACTGTTTTACGTAAAAAGCGAATAAAATTTTTGAGTAGGTGAAGTGTAAAAATTGTCAAAGTTTTAGAAGTTCAAACATGATTGATGATATGATAAAATCTTTAAAGATAAGACTGCTTAAATTATTTTTCCAGCACAAATTAAAATAAAGAGAGAAAATTTTAGTATGATGTAACATTCACAAAAAAAATCAACAAAATGTAATAATGAAGAAATAAAATCTGACATTTATAAATGTTATGAGATTGAACACAGTAATAGTGTCTGACTGATTATGACGTAACAAAAAAAAATAGCCAATGAGAGGCCGTTATTGACCAATGGTAAATTTTATAGTGGCCTCTCATTGGCTATTTTTTTTGTTACGTCATAATCAGTCAGACACTATTACTTTGTTCTATGAGATTACAACAGCTTATTATACACATAAAAAAAATAGAAAGAATTTGTCCACCTCAGTTCTATAATTATGTAAAACTTTAAAATAGGGGGAATTTATGGGATGATAACCTCACCCCCTACCCAGCCAAATTTGAGGGTGCAACAAAATATGTGTTCCCCCCCCCCCCCCCACAAAAAAAGGTTAATTTTAGATCCAGGGTAAAACTTAAGGGGGAATGTGGTACTTTACCTACCAACCCCTAAGCTTGAATTAACCCGCCCCAAAAAGCTTTGACGTCCTAGAGAGTTAGAGAACCTTATGATTGTAGAAAATGTACATTCTAAAAAAAGAAAATTTTAGAATTTAGTAAAGGAAATATGTAAATATTTGTTGTTTAACACAAAGAAGTAGCTACAAACATTTCAAACTTAGGCAGTTGCAGGGAGGGAGGGGACATTGTACTGTAAATTACACTGGTACCCAAACACATTTTCTCAATGATTGGTTTTAAAACTTTGGGTACTTTTATTGATTTATTCCAAACCAATAATTGTAATCAACAGAAGAGGTAATTTGGTTTTTCTAATTGTAAATTTACATCAACTTATCATCCATTGTCTTATCCCTTAGGGTCCCTGGACAAAAGACAAACCCTGTTAATTTTGCATAAAAGGGAAATCTTTGTTCTATTTTAGAATATTTACATACAGTTGGCAGAAGATTTAATTATTGACAGCTCTTTGTGAAAAAGAAACAAGGATGACAACATCCATAAAAGCGAAGCTCTGAAAGGGTATCACAGACGAACATTAAATCTTGTAGAGTGTCAGAAATGAATATTCACTATATAAACATAAAAGTTTGACAAAATTATTCGTATGTGTTGCAAAACTTCTCACATATAGAATACTGTTTAAGGACATACTGAAGTTCTTAGGACTTGATTATAGAGATACTTCGCTTATCATATTGTACCTTGTTGTAATAGGAAGTGGTATTAAAAGAATCAGATGAATAGGATAATATTAACGTACAAAAATTTGTTGTCAAAAAAGTAAAAACATCAACATGTTTAAAATGAACGTACGGACTTTCTGGTTGCAATTATAGAGTTGCTAAGCTTTCTAAACCGTACCTAACTACTACAGGAATCACCATGCAAAGTTTGAAATCGATAGACCAATTCTAACATGCCTAAATTAACAAAAAAAAAGCTATCTGTCTCGGACGGACGGACCGAACCTAATTATATAAAAGCTTTAGAGTTTTAAATAAACAGTAAAATATAACTCTATGAGGGAGTGGAAATTGGACTGTAAATTAAACTGGTACCCAAAGTTTTTATAACCTTGTTATCTTATTCGTTGGATCAAAGTCTTTGGATACTTTTATTTAATTATAGTTGGTTGTAAACTATTAATGTTTCAACTTTTCAACCAATAATTTCATTCTACAAAAGGGTTAATTTTGTTTATTATCATTGGAAATATTAACAATTTATCGTCCATTGAAGCTTCGCCCTGTATTTTCAAAATGATGTCACAACTTTTTACCCTCATTTAATTTCAAAGATATGTGAATGAGAATTAGCTTTTTGTGACATTTTCTTGTTAGCTTTTGATGATACAAGCGGCTACGCCCCATAGAAGCCTCTAGGGGCACATCAGGGTAGGGGGTTAAGTCCCTTTATTTTGAACTTTAGTTTTTATAAAAAAATGTCAAAATTTCTTTAGGGGCGTCATTTTTTCTAGAAATGACTTCCCTTAGAAGGGTGGAGTAACCCTCCCCCAAAATGTTTATAAAACTTCCAAGGACCTATAAGAAGCTACAATGTTAAGTTTATGTTTGTTTATTTTTCCTACCGTTTGACTTTAGAGATATGTTTTATGGATGTTGTCATCCTTGTTTTTGTAAGATTTCTATTTAATGAATGGTCATAACAAAAAGTTAAAAATTAAAATAAAAAGTATGTTAAATTTTATTCATGAAGATGGATAATAATCTTTATATATATAAGTAGTGTCTGTTTGTTTGTGTGTGTGTCTGTCTGTTTGTCTGTCTGTCTGTCTGTCTGTCTATCTGTCTTTCTGTCTATTTGTCTGTCTGTCTGTCTGTCTATCTGTCTGTCTGTCTATCTGTCTGTATGTCTGTCTATCTGTCTGTCTGTTTGTGTGTCTCTCTGTCTGTTTGTCTGTCTGTCTGTCTGTCTGTCTGTCTGTCTGTCTATCTGTTTGTTTGTGTGTCTGTTTGTCTGTCTGTCTGTCTGTCTGTCTGTCTGTCTGTCTGTCTGTCTGTCTGTCTGTCTGTCTGTCTGTCTGTCTGTCTGTCTGTCTGTCTTTCTGTCTATCTGTCTGTCTGTCTGTCTGTCTGTCTGTCTGTCTGTCTATCTATCTATATATATATCTATCTATCTATCTATCTATCTATCTATCTATCTATCTATCTATCTATCTATCTATCTATCTATCTATCTATCTATCTATCTATCTATCTATATATCTATCTATCTATCTATCTATCTATCTATCTATCTATCTATCTGTCTGTCTATCTATCTATTTATATATATATCTATCTATCTATCTATCTATCTATCTATCTATCTATCTATCTATCTATCAATATATTATCTATCTATCTATCTATCAATTTAGAAATTTTAGTCAATTGTTATATACGCATCTCTCTTTCCAAATATAGAAATTTAGAATTGAGCAACTAAGAACACAAATATAAGGATAGTTCAATAGAGTTTAAATTCTGCCTTTGTAGTTTCAATTAAAGTGACAGTGAACCTATCCTCTTTTGGATAAGTCGATGATAAGTTACTTTATTTAAATCTAGTTTTTAGTAGGACAATAAAAAAAAAGTTTAGGTCAACTTATAAACACAAAATCTTTCAGGTAATAAAAATAAATACATTATTTAGCAGCAGGTACATTTTTATGGATGGCGGATTTTTTATAAATACATCCTTAGTCTTGATTAAGATTTTTTCACGGGTTTAGAATTCTTGGCTTTGAGTGGTGGACTTGGAGGATTTCTCACTCTTCTTTGGCAGCAGGACAGCTTGGATGTTGGGCAGTACACCTCCGTCAGCAATGGTAACTCCGGCCAACAGTTTGTTCAACTCCTCGTCGTTCCTGACGGCCAGCTGTACGTGGCGCGGCACAATCCTGGATTTCTTGTTGTCCCTCGCTGCGTTACCGGCCAACTCTAGAACCTCAGCAGTGAGATACTCTAGAACAGCCGCTAGGTAGACAGGGGCGCCAGCACCAACACGCTCAGCATAGTTACCCTTTCTGAGGAGCCTATGAATTCTGCCGACAGGAAACTGGAGACCGGATCTGTTGCTGCGAGATTTTGACTTGTCGCCGCTCTTAGCTTTGCCGCCTTTACCACGTCCAGACATTTTGATAGTATATAATTAGGTTAATTTGTCTCTTGTAGAAGTGAATCAAGCAATATTAGCCTGGTCGTATTAGATAAGTCAATGGACAATAAATCAATATACCTCCCCCCCGTGATTAATACAAAATTAACCCTTCTATAGATTTTAATGTATAGAAAAATTATTTGTTTCAAGTATTCAAAACAAGGATGGCAACATCCATAAAAGCGAAGCACTGAAACGGTAGGACAAACGGACATTAACACTTGTATAGTGTCAGAACTGAATTATCATAATATAAATGTATAAGAGTCAAAGCAAAATTGTAAGTAAATTTGTTGAAAAACTGCTTGATTCAGGATATTATTTATGGACATACTTACATTTTTAGGACTTGATTATAGAATTGCTTCGCTGATTACATTATACTTTGTTGTCCCAGGAATCAATATACGAAAAATCAGATCAATCGGATGATTAGATCACATAAAAATTTGTTGTTAAAAAAAGTAAAAAAATCAACATGTTTAAAATGGACGTACGGACATTTTGGTGATGATTATAGAGTTGCTACGCTTTCTAAATCGTACCTAACTATTAAAGGAATCACCATGCAAAATTTAAACTCGATAGGACAATTCTAACATGCCTAAATTAACGAAAAAAGCTATCCGTTACGGACGTACGGACGGACGGACGGACGTACGGACGGACCGACCCTAATTATAGAAAAGCTTCGCTTTTAAAAATTAAGCCCACGAATATGGAGACAACATACAAAAAAAGCTAAACACAAAAATGTATAAAAAAAAGGACGGGATATCTTTTATTATTATTCTGATGAAGGGGTAATTTCAATCATCTATAAGGGATGTATATCAATTTATCTGCCATTGTCTTATCCCTTCCTTTATGTAGTTTTTTAATACAGGTATATGTTAACAGAAGATTAACTATTATTAATCTTACACGTTTGTAAGAAAAGTTGACAATTATATACTTTCATTTAACTAAGAACGATTGTTGAGAAAATAAGAAGAAAATTATTTTTTCTCTAATTGACCTATTCCTATATCCCAAACATATACACATAATAGACGCCAAATTAAAAGATATATCCTTTTTTTTTCATCGAATAAATTATTAACAAGGATGACAACATCCATAAGTAGCGAAGCACAAAATTTCATGGATGGGACTGACGGTCATTGTTGTTTTTTTCAAACGACGGGGAATTTAATTTTGATATCTTTAACTGGATAAATTTTGAAAATCGATTAATAAACACCAAAGATATGGGGGAAAATATAAAAAATATAAAAATAGCCAAAAACCTGCAAAAAGGCAGTCTGACCGTCATTGTTGATTTATTCAAATGACCGGAAATTTCATTTTTATATCTTTAACTGAAAAAATTTTGAAAATCGGTCCATAAACACCAAAGATATGGGGGAAAATGTAAAAAATATAAAAATAGCCAAAAACCTGCAACAAGGCAGTCTGACCGTCATTGTTGTTTTCTTCAAACGATGGGAAATTAATTTTGATATCTTTAACTGAAAAAAGTTTGAAAATCGGACCATAAACACCAAAGATACGGGGGAAAATGTAAAAAATATAAAAATGACCAAAAACCTGCAAAAAGGCAGTCTGACCGTCATTGTTGGGTCTCTAAACGACGGAAAATTTAATTTTGATATCTATAACTGAAAAATTTTGAAAATCGGACCATAAACACCAAAGATATGAGGAAAAATGTGGAAAATAAAAAAATAGCCTAAAACCTGCTAAAAAGCCGTCCGACCGCCATTGACGTTTTATAGTTAATTGTGCTCCTTAACGATGGGAATGTTGTCAAAAAATTTCAGCTTTCTATCTTTTATAGGGGCTGAGTAAATCCCATTTCCCCCATAGCGTTACGGACTGACGGACGGACTGACGGACTGACGGACGGACTGACGGACGGACAAAGTGAATTATAGATTAGCTTCGCTACTAAAAAGTGAAATCTAAGATTTCCAAGAAAAAATGACATTAGCAGAGTCTTTAGGGATAAGACAATGGACGGTAAAATGATATACGTCCGCAATGCTAATGCCAACAAGATTAAGTTATTGGTTGAAACATTTGGACACAACTTGTGTTGGACATACCAATAAAGAAAACAGTAAAAGTAGTCCAAGTTTTTTAGGTGATTTAGTTAGACTTTGAGTACTAGTGTATTTTACAGCCCAATGTCCCCTCCCTGCTAATAGGCATTAGCGTTATGGTGACGAATTTCTATTCAGGCTTTCTAGTGCAGAATTAGCCATCTGAGACAAAGCCCAAATTGTGTTAAAATTGTGTCAAAAAAATTCATTTGACGTTATAAAATGAGGGAGATGAGAGGAGAAGTGGGAAAGAAAACCCCTAAAAAAGAGATGGTTTTTTATTACGACATATGGATAATTTTTGATACAATCTTAACGCAATTTGGGCTTTGTCGCCATCTGACCCTCCAATACAATGGGGGAGGGGGGGGAGGGTGTGGGTCCGTTACTAAATAAATAAAAAGCCCAATTTGTTGTTATTTAAAGATAATAAATTGCAAAAATGTGTGCTCAGAAATCAAAACAAAAAGCGTAAAAAAGGACAATCAAATATTTAGTTTTAACAATTGGACTAATCATGAAAATATTAATAAAACAATCCTATTATATAAAGCTTAAGATCTCAATAATAACTGAACTTATTAAGGTAGGTAAGCTTAACACAGGTCCTAGGGTAGTTTTAGGCTATTTTATTGATTTAAGATTTTAAGCTTTTTTTCTTATCTCTGCACCTTCAAATACAGAGCCACTAGATGCTGCTAGGGGCGTATCTGCTAGTACTTTTATAATCAAGGAGGGTATAATTATATGTTTAAAAATTACATAAGGCAATACCTTTATAGTAGATCACAAAGCACTAAATATTTAGGACTGCCAATCCCTTTGATTAGACAATCTATGTCTGAAAGTCTTACTATGCGAGGTAAATTTTGGGCTTGTTTTGGGCTTTCCCTTGACTCTAACTATATATGTCACTGAGGAGAATCAGAAAACACTTTTAGCATCTTTAATTATGACATGGTGTTTAGCTGAGATTCGAACCTATAACGTCCCAACAACAAGTAGATGTGTTATCCCAATGGATATAGAATATGTGGATATTGTGACATGGAAATTTTGTCGTCAATTTGGGTTGCTAATATAGTTTACAGATATTGGTCAATACATTCCTCCGTGATCAGGGAAGGTATCCAAAGTTTTACAACCACTTTATCTTATTCGTTGGCTAAAAACTTTTGGGTTGAAACAAACCAAACTATTGGACTGTCCTCTGAAGTTAAAGAATGAAGGGAGAAATACACAAACAGTTGAAACAAAAGACAAGTGAAAACAAGGTGTCCACATAATGTTATCAAAAATATTTGGGAATAGTCCTTTTCGTGGCGACGCCCTTTAAGGGGCGTTTCTTCATATTTTCACAGTAGCTTTTATCCTATTTCTAGCCCCTGCGGGGTGTCTAACCCTGCGGGGCATTAATTAAAATACCCCATATAGAGCTACTGTGAAAATACGACGAACGTCCCTTAAGATGACACGAAATCAACAATACCCATAATATTCATTAAAAAATAATCTGACACTTACGAAATTCAAGATTAAGCTAAAAAAGAACAATAAATTGTAATGAAGGAAATATAAAAGTTTAGTATTTATATATAATTAAGATGATAGATATGTAAGCAATGAGTGACCAACCGATTTCTTAAGGGATAAGACAATGGACGATAAAATGCTATAAAGCCTCAAAGATGATAAACTAAATTACCCCTTCATTAGATTAATATTATTGCTTGTATAGTTTAGACACTACCAGTTTGGGGAAAAGTCCCTTACGTGGCAACGGCCCTTAATGGGCGATTCGTCGTATTTTTAAAATGGCTTTTTATAAGTTATTTTAGGTTAGGTTAGGTTATATTGGGTTAGGTGATTCTCCGACAGGGTTAGACAATTGGCCCCGCAGTGTTAGATCCCCCTGAAGGGACTAGAAACAGGAGAAAAGCTACCGTGAAAAAAACGAAGTATCGCCCCTTAAGAAGCGTTGCCACAAAAGAGACTATACCCCCAGTTTGCAACCCCCTAATCAAAATATAATAAAAGTACCCAAAGTTTTTGTTAAAAAATAAGAAAAGTTTGGGTAACAGTACATTCCTAAATTCCTCTTAACTCTTCCTAGATTTCAAAGACAGCAGTGTACTGTAATTAACCTATATCTGTATTCCTAAATATTGTTAGTTTTGAATTTCTGAATTTTGATATTTTCAAATAGTATTTTTGGTTGTTTTGCAAAATTGTCCTAAAAACAAAGTTAAGTTTTTGGAGAGACCGCTTTTTATACGTAGATGAATCAAATACGAAATTGTTAGGATACGAAAAAGCTGTTTTAAAACTTATGTGTTACAAAAAAGTAACAAGATGTCTGTCAGTCCCTTTGAACTGAAGGATCTCGCAAACGCTGAACCAATATGGTTCTCCTTTACAAAGTAGCTTCTCTTATAGGATCTAGTAAGGTTTATAATTATACAATAATAGTTTTTTAAAAGACTAAAGTCGAAAATGGAAAGACTTCCACCCCCACCTCAAGTACCTCTAGAGGCCTCTAGGGGCTTAGCCACGTGTTCAATGATACCGGCGGAAAATCTGAAGGCATACAGCAAATTTTGTAACACCTCCTGTTGTTAAAAGAAAGAAAGAAAGGGGTTTGGGTGACTTAATAGATGTAGTAGATCTAGATGGTCAATCTGGCCCCATAATTTATCAAACTTAAAAAGGAAATTCTAGCAGAAAAACCCTTTCGTTTATATATATTATATATTTATAAAACAAAGTAGAACGATGTCTGTCTGTCTGTCTGTTTGTTTGTTTGTACGGAAGGATCTCGCTAACCGCTGAACCGATACGGTTCTTTTTAACAGGGTAGTTTCTCATAGGTCCCGGGAAGGTTTATAACCATTTTGGGGGAGGGTACCACCACCCTCCCAAGAGAAATCACAAAACAATCGAAATTTTTTTTATATTCTTATTCATATAGAAAAAATCTGACAAAATTTAAAATACGAAAAATTAGGCTGATCAAACCTCTTGGGGCAAAGCTCCTAGAGGCTAGGAGCGAAGCCGCTAGTTTATATACAATTCATTAAATAATACAAGGGAATAAACATTTGACGATACAATTTCCCCGAAAGCTAACTTTATCCAATGAAATTAATCTATTCATAGCTGACTTATAGTATATGTTTTTTTCACATTGTAATAAAGAATGGAAAAAATTGCCTCTCTTAAGAAATCTGTACACTTTCTATTTTTCCTAATGGTTGTTTTTTAGAGAGTGTGTATCTAGATTATATCTATTGGTGACTTGAAGACTTATTAGGATATTCCACTGATTAAGGGATATGGCAATGGGTTATAAATAATTCTTCACACTATTTTTTTTCAATAACCGTCAGACAACAGGAATCTAAAGGGATAAGACAAAGACGATAAATTAATGTACTTTTCAATGATGATACACAAAAATACCCCCGTAGCGTAAAATTAATGGTTGAAACGTTTGAACACTCAACTTAATAAACCAACCAATCAAAATTCCCTTTAGTCTTCAAAGTTGTTAAGTCGATGAATAAGAAAACTTATAAAACTTTAGGAACTAGTTTAATAATTGTCCCCTCTCATTCTCTGGTCAGACAATCAATCGCATAAGAAAAAACGGACAAAACAATTTTTAGAAGAGCTTTGATATTTAACAAGGATGACAACATCCATAAAGTGAAGCTCTAAAACAGTAGGACTAACGAACATTAACACTTGTAGAGTGTCAGAACTGTAAAATCAGAATATAAATGAACAAAAGTAGAAACAAATTTTTTTGTAAATTTTGTCAAAAACTGCTTAAATACAGGATAATTTTAAAGGACATGCTAGCACTTTTAGGACTTGATTATAGAAATGCTTCGCCTATGACATTGTACTTTGTTCTCCCAGAAATCATTATTCCAAAAGTCAGAAAAATCGGATGATTTTATCGCATAAAAATTTGTTATTAAAAAAGTAAAAATTAACATGTTTAAAATAGACGTACGGACATTCTGGTAATGATTATAGAGTTGCTGCGCTTTCTAACTCGTACCTAACTACTAAAGGAATCACCATACAAAGTTTGAACTCGATAGGACAATTCTAACATGCCTAAATTAACAAAACGGACGGACCGACTCTAATTATAGAAAAGATTCGCTTTCAAAAAGGTTGCGTATTTAGAATGACTTGTATTGAAAAGCTGTTTTGGAAAAAGGAACAACTTTCAATTTTTCGTAGCAAAGCTCCTCTATCCTCTAGAGGGCCCGTAAATTATAACGGTACCCAAAGTTTTATAAACACAGTCTAACATATGTCGGATAAAAACTTTGGGGTAAAGTTCCTTTCGTGGCAACGCCTCTTAAGTAGCGTTTCGTCGTATTTTCACATTATTTTTATGGGCTATTTTAGGTTGGGTTAGGTGATCGCCCCGCATGTTTAGGTAATTGGCCCCGGGGGTTTAGAGATCTCCGCAGGGCCTAGAGATAGGAGAAAAGCTACTGTGAAAATACAACGAAACGCCCCTTAAGAGGCGTTGCCACGAAAGGGACTATACTCAAACTTTTAAACTTTTGTTAAATCTAACCAAACTTCTGTAAACATCTTCTCTTGTAAGTTTGCTGAAAAAATTTCATACTTTTTAAATCCATTTGGTTCTCAAAGTTGTATAAAAAATTGTTGTTTAAAAAATTGGCAGTGTCCAAACTTTTTGACCAATAATTCAAATCTACAGTTTATACTGAATGGATATAGGCCCTTCTTTAAAACTTTTTTGGATGTACTTGTCCTTCATTACAAAATTGGGACATTAAAAGAGACTAACATGCAGGTAGGGAGGGGAAATGACACAGGTGCCCAAAATTTTATAAAAACACTCTTTTATGACTGAAAAACTTTGGGGACTTTTATCAAATATTATTTGGGTTGTACAAACTAGTGTCTAAAAGTTTGGACCAATAATTTTTTTAGGTAATTAATCATTCTCAATCATAATTTTAGATACAAAATTGAAACATGAAAAGAGAAAAATTTAAATTGAGGGACGGGTCACTGGAATTTAAATTACACTAGTATCCAAAGTTTTAGAACACGTTCTCTGCTTAGTTTGCTTTATAACTTTGTGGACTTAACTAAATCCTGGATGGTTAATTGCTTATAAAATTATCGGTGTTTGACATTTTCCACCAATGATTTAATCTACAGAATAGATGGATGGTTTTAATTCTTTTTCTCGTATTCATTCGAATCCGGTGGTTAGGAACCGGTTCTCATCCATACGAAAAAACTATGTCTAGCATTGTATTATATCCAGTTTTCTACGAATATAGAAATGTATAATCATAAGACTAAAATCAGTTTTTTAGCCCGTGCCTTCGGAACCTCGGGGCTAAAAAACTGAATTTAATCGTATAATTGTACATTCTATATCTGCGGAAAGCCGTTTATGATACTTATTAATTATTAAAGTTTTTTTTGACGCAATTGTCCTTCATGTACTTTTAGTTACAGGGATCTTTAGGGATAAGACAATGGTCTATTCATTGACATACATTCTCAATAATATGATAATAAACAAAATAACCCCTTCTGTAGATTAAAATTGTTGGTTAAAAAGTTTGTAAACTATTTGCTGGAAACCAACCAATGAAATTACCCAAAGTTTTGTAAGCCACGAGGTTATAAAACTTTGGGTACCAGTGTAATTAACAGTCCAATGTCCCCTCCCTCCCTGATAAAAAAAAGAGACAAATTTGAGTAGAGCTAGAAATAAATTATATTATGACTAGAAAAATCTACACCAAAAATGCACTTTTAGAAACCAGGTAATTTTGGACTTTTTTAGCCAAAGGGATAAGACAAAGGACGATAAATTGATAAACAATGATGATAAACAGAATTAACCCTTCAGTAGATTATGATTATTGGTTGAAGAGTTTGAAACCTGAAATTTTAAGCAATGTCCACGAAGATTAGGTATTCAATATTTTGAGATTTCAATATTTTTTTTTCTCGAAAAATCTTCAAAAAAAAAGAAAAAAATCTATTAATTTTTTTTCTAAAAATCTTCTAGTTATAAAATAGTGGATCTAACATAAGTTGATAATGGTACATAATTTTGAATTCATTAAAAACAAACGATAAAACTATGCATAATGAAAATTTATGAAATCGTCTTAAAGAGCCGGCTATGATATTTATTTTAGCCAACTGCAAGTTTTTATAATATTAGAGTGAATGATAATCTAATGTAAAATCCACATATTGATAAATCCATTTTTTTTTCTAATTCATTAACACAAGAGAAAACTGAATAATCCGAAATTGCTTGGGCTTGTCGCACATACTATGGTATTATGTACAGGTATAGTACCTTCAATCTTTTATGGTTGGGTCAGCGATAAATAGATAGTTAATAGTTATATAATTATGTAAAAGTAACTGGATTTCTATGTGTGTGTGTGTGTATTTGTGTCTGTACTGTCAGTAACCGCTGAACCGATATGGTTCTTCTTTACAATGTAGCTTCCCATAGGTACTTGGAAGGTTTATAACTACTTTAGAAATTGTCAAAGGCCTTTTTAAATGCAACAGTGTTAAACAAGATCTCGTAAACGGCTAGACAAATTTTTAAACAATCAAATATATATAAGTTAAGTTAAGGATTAAGACAATAAACAATAAATTTACCTACATCCCCAATGATGATAATCAAAATTACCCCTTCTGTAGAATTAAATGACACTACTATAATCTGCCTTACAAAATTCAACAAAAGTACCCAAAATTTTAAAGAGAAATAATAAGATATCGTGGTTATAAAACTTTGGGTACCAGTGTAATTTACAGTCCGATGGTCCCTTCTTCCATTTATCTATCCAATTCTCTCTGGAACTTTTGGTGTAATTCTTTTTAAGGCTTTGTCGCATTTATTTATTTGTTGTTATACAACAATACCCAACAAAACATTTTTAACTATTTCTAATTAATTTCTAGCGGCATAGCTAGTGTTTAATTCACTTTGTCTGTCCATCCGTCTGTAATACTATGGAAAAAAACTGTGATTTTCGTGGAATCTATTTAAGATAGACGGCAGAAATTTTGGGTGATGATTCTCTCGAAGAAAATAAAATTGATCCATCCTTACTTGAAGTTAAAGACAGAATACTCAAGGATAAGACAATGAACGATGGATAAATATTCATTACCAATCATGAAAAAGTTAACCCTTCAGTAAATTATCGGTTAAAAAGTCTGGACACTTCTAGTTCAAACTATGAAGCTAGTAAAAGTGGCGGCTTAGATTATGACGTCAAAGAAAATTAACCTGAGAGGCCAGTATATACTGTAATTGACCAATGGTAAAATTTATAGTGGCCTCTCATTGGTTAATTTTTTTCACGTCATAATCTGTGCCGCCACTTTTACTAGCTTCTCAAACATACAGAAAAATTACCCTAAATTAATTAAAGAGGACAAATAACTGTATATTATACTGGTACCCAAAGTTTTATAAATGTAGTATTTTATTCGTTATCTTAAGAACTTTGGGAACTATTAAACTTTGATTAGTTGTTTAATTTCAAACTTTACAACCAATATTTTAGTCTACAGAAGGGCTCCAGGACAAACACAGGAGTCCCAAACCTCGGAGTGGACAAACGCAGGAGTATTAAAACATTAATTTAATTAAGTATTTCTATGTAGATTAGGTTAGGTTAAGATTTGAATGTACAAATAAGCCCCCCGCAGGGGTTAGGCATTTAAAAAACCTATAAGATGGTCTAAAATAGGTTAGGTTAGGTTAGGTGTCCACTCCGACGTTTGAGACTCCTGCGTTTGTCATAGGACCTACAGAAGGGGTAATTTTGTTAATCACCATTGAAGACGTAAATAAATTTATCGTCCATTGTCTTATCCCTTAAGATCCGCTGGGTATTGATTTAAATTAAAGGTGACAACAATGGTTTACAACTATGCAAGGAATTGGGAAAAATTTCCCCCAAAACTTTGATTGGACCCTTCCGACCCCCCCCCTCTCCCTCTATATTTTTCCAAAAATCTTAAGGGATAATACAATGAACGATAAATTTATAAACTTTCCCTATTAAAAAAAAAACAAAATTAACTCTTCTGAGGATGAAAATTATTGGTTGAATAGTTTGAACACCGCTAGTTAGGATCCAACCAACAAATAAGATAAAGTCGTTATAAAACTTTGGGTACCAGTGTAATTTACAGCTCAAATGTCCACTTCCTTCCTTCTACTTTCTTTTATTCGATTTGTTTTAAAAACAATGGGAGGGTTGGTAATGAACCAGTTGATGTTTAATGAAAATTTACGAAAGAATTTGATATAAATCTTCTTTCAAAACACAAAACAAAATTTTTGGAACATTTTTTAGTTACTAGTAAAAGTTTATTCAAAATAGTGATTTTTAATAACTTTTACTTGTTTTAAAACTAAAAAATAAATTAAAATTGAAAATATATAGTTTGTCTAGTTTTCAGGTAAGCTTCATATTTGTCATTTGTCTTTGGTAGAGGTTCATCATCTGTATAGAGGGTAGGGCTTCCCCAATGAGAGAAATTCCAACACCCCCCCCCCCCCTCAAACCCTTTTAAAATTTATTTGGGGCAAGAGAGGGGTAGGTATAAGCAACCCCCATTAGATAAATGGCTTTGAGATAACAAAGTCCTCTAAAAGTATTAATTTTCGTTTATATTTTCTTGTGTTTTGTTAAAGATAAATGTATGTACTTTGAGAGTTTTTTTCTTTTTTTGTGAAGCTATCCTTATAATAAAGTAATAGGATGTGTGTTTGTCTGTCTGTACCGAAGGATCTCGCTAACCGCTGAGCCGAGCTGGTTCTCATTCACAGGGTAGCTTCTCATAGGTCCCGGGAAGGTTTATAACTATTTGGGGAGATGGGTACCACCACCTCCCAAAAGAAATCGAAAAAAAATTAAATATTTGATAGCAAAAAAAACATTTAAAGTGCCACTAGAGGCCTCTAGTTTAGTTTTCTTTATATACTATTTTGAAATTATAGATTATATTTTTCTGTCCTGGTTCAATATTGTTTGTTTTTCTCTTTTTTTAAAATGAATGATGATTTTGTTAAGTTTTTTTGTTACAAAATTATCCACTTAAAACCATCAAATTTGACATTACTCAATAGCTCTTTAAGCCAGGGCTCGGCAGCTGAGCGTCAACCACAAGTATGTACAGCCGCAACTAAATTAAAGTTTTATAACAAGGATGACAACATCCATAAGTTGTGAAGCAAAAAAAAATCTGCATTTCTGGGTAGGGTCATCTTATAATACCCAAATTAGATAAAAATTATGAACATGAATTAAAGAAAGCCTTTCTGAAAAGCAAATCTTAATCGGTCAGACTTTTAAAAGATCTTAAAAGATAAGACAATGACAATTGATGTACATTCCCAATGATAACCAACATGCCCCTTCTGTACTAACCAATCAAAATTCAATAAAAGTACCCCAAATTAATGTAAAACTTCGGGCACTAGTGTAATTAACAGTCTAATGTCCTCTCCCTCCCTTTAAATATCTAAGACAATCATAACCATTTGAAAAACTTGTAAACATATCTCCTCCTATTGTAACTAGATTCAATCAAGGGGCGGGTTCTTTATATTAATTCAAAGCATAATATCACAGCAAAATATCACCCCAAAATCTGTATTATTTATAGTGTTATGCTATTGTTAAAGAAACAGCTGTAATAAAAATACTTTCCAACCATAGACAACACCTAACTTTTTATTATCATACATTTGTGTCACGAATTAGGGATCTAAAGGGATAAGACAATGGCAGATAAATTGTTGTTCACCCTCAATGATGATACACAAAATTACCCCATCTGATGGTTTATAATTATTGGTTGAAACGTTTGAAACTCAACATAATAAAAGTTAACTGAAGTCCCCAAGGTTGTTAAGCCAACGGATAAGGATCGTTATTATAAAACTTTGGGGACTAGTGTAATTTAACAGAAATATTTTGACCAAAATTTGGCACCCCCAATGCGATTTTTGACACCCAAAATCTAGGGAGGGGGGGGGGGGGTAGTTGTAATACAGATATCACTAGAGCTGTTATTTTCTTCAACTTTGGGTACCTTGAATACTTTGTGTACCGGTACCTTCCTCCCTGAATGTAAAACGCCTAGAACTTGTAATGTCATAAAAATCATTTTCTTCACAACTTGGAACACTTTTTCACAAAAAAAAATATTCAGAGAGGGAGGGGATATTGGACTGTAAATTACACTGGTATCCAAAATTTTATAACAAAATTATCCTATTCGTTGGCTTTAAAACATTGGGTACTTTTATTAAATGTATCGTCTATTGTCTTATCCCTTTGATGATGTATAAAAAAGGCAAACATATAAAGATTAAGTCTTAGGGAGGTACCCTTACCTTAAATATATACAGACAGATACACAGACAACCTGTTACTTTTATATAAGAATGTTTATCTATGTCCTTGGTATGACTAACCACTGAACCTATAAAAACAGCATGGGGTTACACATATGTTAAATCATAGTCAGTTGAATTAGAATTGCCAAATTTGTACACAGTTTCCTCGGTGTTTCCTCATCCTATCTCAATATTTACTACTAACTAAAAAAACTTCAAACTTCCAAAAAAATCTAAATTTGAATACATGTAGTGAGATAGGATGAGGAAATACCAAGGAAACTGTGTACACATTCGGCAATTGAAATTCAACTGACTTAAATCATTGACAATAGATTTTCAATAAATATAGCATATCTAGAACCCCATTCAGTAAATTTAAACTATAAAGAAAAAGTGTAAGATCAATCCTGTCTTACAATTGGTTAGAATTTGTATAAATTTTGATACAGAAAGGTAGTTATTATTTTTATTTTTTCCATATATACAATAGGTTAGTTTTACTAGTTGGCTTTTTTGGGATAAAGCCAGCTTTTTATAAATAAAATTATTTGAAAAATTTCTTTTTCGTGTGATTTGAAGACGAAGCACAATCTGTCCTACTTTTGATTCCCGTGACGTCATAAAAATGAGGGATTATTATTTTTTATGGGTTTTCTTTCCAACTTGTCCTCTCATCCCCCTCATTTTTATGACGTCACAGGAATAAAAAGTTGGACAGACTGGGCTTTGTCGATTTGAATAAACTGTGTGTATTTAAATATAAACAAAAACCTTCAACTGCTAGAAATTCAAGTTGGACGGATTTTTTATGTCTAACGGCTCATCTATATGGTAATGCATTTTTTAGATTTACAAGTTTTTATAAAGGTAAAATGGATATCTGATTTGATAGAAGCAGGGATATAGAAATGGCGCTAAAATTATTCTTCCCGCTCAACTACAAATAATTATGAAGTTCACATGGAAAGACAGTAGCATAAAATTAAAGTATTCCTATTCCTGTATGAAAGAATGCCTTTAAATTACATGTCGGCATTATGTCAGCCATGGCCACTTTTTCAAGTTGCATATCGACAAATTATTTCTTAGACTTTACCAATACTGATCTGTCTATCTCTCTCTTTCTTAGTATATTTTCCTCTCTTTACTCTCTCTCTCTTTCACCCTATCTATTTATATATGTTTCTCTCTCTCTTTCTTTATCTATCAATCTATCTATCTATTTATCTATCTATCTATCTATCTATCTATCTATCTATCTATCTATCTATCTATCTATCTATCTATCTATCTATCTATCTATCTATCTATTTATCTATTTATCTATTTATCTATCTATCTATCTATCTATCTATTTTTCTATCAATCTATCTATCTATCTATCTATCTATCTCTATAAAATTCTCTCTCTCTCTCTCTCTCTCTCTCTCTCTCTCTCTCTCTATCTCTATTTCTCTTTTTGTTGATTTCAAATTTTCGGTTCACTGAAAAAATTTCGGTTTCTAAAACTATGTACTTATATTTAGGAAATTTCAGGGTGGGGAGGGATATTCGACTGTAAATTACACTGAGGTCTGTACGTTCGTCCGTCCGTACGTAACGTTAAGTGCTTTTCTTTAATTAAGGCATGTTAGAATTGTCCAGTCGATTTTAAACTTTGAATAACGATTCCTTTATTATTTGGTTAGAATTTAAAGAACGTAGCAACTCTATAATCGTTACCAGAAAGTCAGTAAGTCCATTTATAAACTGTGTTGAATTTTAACTTTTTTGATACATTTTTTTATGATAATAATTGTCCAATTTATATAATAATTCCTATAAGAACAAACGAAACGTTCATTTGCCAAAAATTTTTGTATGGTATAATTATACTATTCATCTGATTAAAACAACAATTCCTAGGACAACAAGTTATATATTGCAAGCGAGACATCTCTATAATCAAATCCCAATTTCTTAGAATTTTCTAAAACATTATCCTGAAATTACGCAATATTACTGTTAAGTTCTGACATCTTACAAGTGTTAATGTTCGTTTGTCCGACAGTTTGACTTTAGAGCTTCGCTTTTATGGATGCTGTCATCCTTATTAGATAAGAATCCAATGTTTGAATGTATGCTTATAATAAAGTAACAGGATGTGTGCCTGTCTGTTTGTTTGTAACGAATGATCTCGCTAAACGGTGAACCGATCGGGTTCTCCTCAACAGGGTAGATTCTCATAGGTCCCGGGAAGGTTTATTACTATTTTGGGGGAGGGTACCACCACCCTCCAAAGAAAAAACGCCCCTAGAAAAAAATTAACACCCCCCCAAAAAAAATTTAACCCCAAAATGTTTTTGAACCCTCAAATTTTTTTTTAATTTCTCTTTTAAAATCTAAAATAATAAATTGGGTTATCAAATTCGAATCTCTCCTCATCAAGTGCCCCTAGAGGCCTCTAGGAGGCGTAGCCGCTAGTGCTCTTTAAAGTATTACCAACGCACCGATAGATATTAGTTTGAATATTCATTGAGAAATTTGGTGGTTTCACACAAAGTGCCTATTGAGCGCTGAAACACCCTCTGCACCACCACCTTTTATTTTGTAATAAAACGAAAATAAAGGGGGAGGGAGAGTTAGTTATATCCATATGCGTAAGCCTCAATCCTCCGGGGCTATCCAGTACCCAAAACGTCCCAACCTAACCTGACCTAAAGTATTGAAGAAAAAAAAAAACTATCCCATACCCCAAATTTTCAATTCATTTTCAAAAATAAGAGTTATTAGTGCTTAACATAGTATTTAGTGTAAAAGCACCAGAAATTTAGCCGTCTATCTGAAATAGAACCCAGGTAATTACATTTTCCTTTAGAGAAATGCAATGGTCCAAAGAGCATTACTATAAATAGAGATGAGGGGACATTGGACTGTAAATTAAAGTGGTACGGTACCCAAAGTTTATATCTTAAAAAAACTTTGGGTACTTGTAGTTTCCAAACTTTTTATTTAATCAACAAAATGGGTTATATATAAATTTTTCATCCATTATCTTATCTCTTAAGATTTTCTCAAAAAAAAAATAAACCAGCTGTCAGCTTTCTAAAATAGCTGCCGTGAAAATTATATTTTAAATTAAGATTACGGACAGACGGACGGACCATTTTAAGTTAAACTTCGCCTTTAATATATTTTCGAAAATGTTAAAAAACATAATCATCAATAACACGATTAATACAGACCTCAAAGGTGTTTCACTGGTGCCTGTGGGTGAATGATCAGGTTTTCTAGTTAGGATATGCCTTGCCTTCCCTGGCCATCCATCTATCAGTGTTAAAACTACTGACCTCATGCTGTAATACACAGCTATTCCACGTTGGTTAGTTTTGGGAATGGGTTCGAATCTCTATTTGTGTATACACATAAAGGCACTGTCTGTTAGGAACTCCAGGCAGTTAGTTTGGCCACAGGAGCAAAGATACTCTGTTTTGGGGCTGTCTCACTAAAATTATACTAAAAAATTGAAAGAAGATTTAAGTTTGTATTTGGATATTTAGTGTAATTTTACTTAAAATCTTAAAATGGCGATATCTGGCAAGAAGGAACGGCTAGGATTTTGTTCTCAACTGATTCTAACTACCACTAGGTCCTATTTGAACGCCCAATTGTCCGAATGTTTGGAAAATTTTTTTAATCTAAAGTTCGGTTAAGGAGGGGTGTGGGTTGTTAATTACATTGGTACCCAAAGTTTTATAATTAAAGAACTAAGAAACTTTGGGTACTTTTACTGAATTTTGTAATGATAGTTGCCAAATGTTTCAACCATTCATTTTGGGATAATCTTATTTATTATCAATGGGGATGTAAATCAATTCATCTTCCATTGTCTTATCCCTTAAAGTCCCTGCATAATGTTCAGGAATTTGTTTTAAAAGTCTTGTTGTTTTCAAATATACCAGTTTTTTGTGCTTGTATACATTTCTTTACAAACAAGGATGACAAAATCCATAGGCAATTAAACCAAAGTATTTTTAAAAAGCGCCTCTATTTAGTATGAATATAAAAACATATTGAAAAATACAAATTTACTACCAGTTGTTTATACATATAATACAGACGGGTAAATATAGATTATAGAGTTGCTGCACAGTTTTTTTTAAAAAAGATGTCAATATCTATAAAAGCGGAGCTCTGGAATCAAACGATAGGTGTTAATAGTGTTAGGTGTTAATTAACAGAACATTGATTAATAAATCTAATTAAAATTGTAAATAAATTTGTTGCAAAATTGCATAAATACAGGTTCTGTTTACGGACTTTCTTACAATTTTAAGGACCTGATTATAGAGATGCTTCGCTCATAATATTGTACCTTGTTGTCCTAGGATTCTTAATCCCAAAACTCGAATGAATAGGATAATTATATCTTTAAAAAAGATAAAAAAATCAACATTTCTAAAATAACTAATGGACTTGCTGGTAACGATTATAGAGTTGCTATGCTTTATAAATTGATGAACAGACCCCCTTTATAGAGTAGCTTCGCTACTAAAAAAACTGAACTTGTTATCCATAGAAAGAGATTTGTTAACACGTTGTTTTGCATAACATTTTGGATTTTAATAGGGAGGCTCCACACTCAAACTACACGCCAGCTTTTTTTTCAGTCAAGGACAAATTTGTACAAAATTTTGCAGCCAAATTTATTCAACAAAATTATGTAGAAAACTAACGGCTACGCCCCTTAGAGGCCTCTAGGGGGACTTGAGGAAGGGGGAGTCGAATTTTATAACCCAATTTCTTATTTTAGATTTTAAAAAAAGTTAAAAAAAAATTTGGGTGGAGGAATTTTTTTTTTTTTGGTGGGGGGGCGTGCACTTTTTTAATTTCAGTTTAAAAAAAAAAAAATAGTAATAAACCTTCCCGGGACTTATAAGAAGCTACCCTGTTAAGGAGAACCCGATCGGTTCAGCGGTTAGCGAGATCCTTCGGTACAGAAACACACAGACAGACAGACACACAGACAAAGACACATCCTGTTACTTTATTATAAGTTTAGTATCTGGTAAAATAGCCATGTAAAAAGGGGGACAAATTTAAAAACTTTTGCCAAAATATAAGTTTGACGTCATATTAATTCTAATAATTTGGAATAATTTGGCCGAACATAACAATTGTCCCTCTTTTTTACTCAGCAATTTTATCAGCGAAAGTAAGTGAAGTAAAATTAGAAATTGACTAAGAGATCGAAATTGCAGCTGTATAAAATAAAGGAAAAAATACTGTTTTACTCAAAAAAAAGGCGAATAAAATTTTTTAAGTAGGTAAAGGGTAAAAATTGTCAAAGTTTTTAAAAAGTTCAGGTTGATGAACCAATTAAATTCAAGAAATGGCTGTTTAAATTGGTTTTTTTTCAACTTAAATTAAACTTCAGTAAAATAGTATTCAGAGAAAAAAAATTATACAGTATGCTGTATTATTCATAAAAAAAATAAATCCCTAAAATGCAATTATGAAGAAATATGACATTAATCAGAAGTGAATGAGATTACAATAGCTTCTTAAAAACATAAAAGTATAAAGAATTTGTCCACCTCAGTTCTATACTTTAAAATAGGGGGAGTTGAAGGGGTGATAACCCCCAACCCCTCCCCAACCAAATTTGAGGGGGCAACAAAATATGTGTTTCACCCCCTCCCCCCACCACAAGGAGGTAAATAAAAAGCGTAAATTTTAGATCCAGGGTAAAATTTAAGTAAATGATATTTTACCAACCAACCCCCAAACTTGAACTACCCCACTCCCAAAAAAGCTTTGACGTCCTAGTGAGTTAGAGAACCCAATGATTGTAGAAAATGTACATTCTAAAAAAAAAAAGAAAATTTTAGAATTTTGTAAAGGAAATATGTAAATATTTGTTGTTTAACACAAAGAAGTAGCTACAAACATTTTAAATGCAGGGAGGGAGGGGACATTGGACTGTAAATTAAACTGGTCCCAAACACATTTTTTTAATGGTTGGCTTTAAAACTTTGGGAACCTTTATTGATTTATTCCAAACCAATAATTTTAATCAACAGAAGGGGTAATTCGGTTTTTCATCAATTTATCAATTTATCGTCCATTGTCTTTCCCTTCACGTCCCTGGAAAAATGACAAACCCTGTTAATTTTGCATTTAGGGAAATCTTTGTTCTATTTAAGTATATTTACATACAGTTGGCAGAACATTTTATTATTGACAGTTCTTTGTGCATTATATTTTAAACTAGCGGCTACGACCCTAGAAGCCTCTAGTGGCACTTTTAATGTGTTTTTTTAAATAATACGATACCTAGCTATGTGGCGTAGGAGTCTCTATACGTAAAAATTAGATTTTTTGTGATTTCTCTTGGGAGGGTGGTGGTACTCTCCCCAAAATAGTTAAACACCTTCCCGGGACATATGAGAAGCTACCATGTTAAGGAGAACCCGATCGGTTCAGCGGTTACCGAGATCATTCGGTTACTTTATTATAAGGATGAACAGCCAATTGTAACTCTATGAGGGAGTGGAAATTAGACTGTAAATTAAACTAGTACCCAAAGTTCTTATAACCATGTTATCTTATTCGTTGGATCAAAGTCTTTGGATACTTTTATTAAATTGTTTGTAAACTAGTAATGTTCCAACTTTTCAACCAATAATTTTATTTTACAGAAGGGTTAGTTTTGTTTATTATCATTGGAAATATGAACAATTTATCTCCAATGACGTTTCGCAACTAAACAAAACCAGATTTTAGCATTTCTTCAACCCTGTATTTTCAAAATGATGTCACAACTTTTTACCCTCATTTAATTTCAAAGATATGTGAATGAGAATTAGCTTTTTGTGACATTTTCTTGCAAGACACAAGCGGCTACGCCCCTAGAAGCCTCTAGGGACACTTGAGAGAAAGGGGAAAAGAAGGGCCTTCATTTCTAACTTTAGTTTAAAAATAAATAAAAATTCTATAGGGGGGGGGGACGGGGGGGGGGTTCGGTAGGGGGGTTCTAAGAATTGCCTCCCTTGGAAGGGTGGAGAAACCTCATTCAAAATGTTTATAAACTTTCCCAGGACCTATAAAAAGAGTTTATGTTTGTCTGTTTGTCCTAACGTTTGATTTTAGAGATATGTTTTTTATGGATGTTGTCATCCTTGTTTTTGTAAGATTTCTATTTAATGAATGGTCGTAACAAAAACTTAAAAATTGAAATAAAAAGTTTGTTAAATTTTATTCAGGAAGATGGATAATAATCCTTAGTGTAGTGTCTATCTGTTTGTCTGTCTGTTTGTCTGTCTGTCTATCTAACTATCTATCTATCTATCTATTTCTCTAACTATCTATCTATCTATCTATCTATCTATCTATCTATCTATCTATCTATCTATCTATTTATCTATCTATCTATCTATCTATCTATCTATCTATCTATCTATCTATCTATCTATCTATCTATCTATCTATCTATCTATCTATCTATCTATCTATCTATCTATCTATCTATCTATCTATCTATCTATCTATCTATCTATCTATCTATCTATCTATCTATCTATCTATCTATCTATATATATATATATATATATTTATCTATCTATCTATCTACCTACCTATCTATCAATCTACTATTTATCTATATATCTGTCTATCTATCTATCTATCTATCTATCAATCTAACTATCTATCTATCAATTTAGAAATTTTAATCAATTGTTATATACGCATCTCTCTTTCCAAATATAGAAATTTAGAATTGAGCAACTAAGATCACAAATATAAGGATAGCCCAATGGAATTTAAATTCTGCCTTTGTAGTTTCAATTAAAGTGACAGTGAACCTATCCTCTTTTGGATAAGTCAATGGACAATAAATCAATATACCTCCCCCCCGTGATCAATACAAAATTAACCCTTCTATAGATTTTAATGTATAGAAAAATTATTTGTTTCAAGTATTCAAAAAAATTAAGCCCACGAATATGGAGACAACAAACAAAAAAGCTAAACACAAAAATGTATAAAAAAAAGGACGGGATATCTTTTATTATTATTCTGATGAAGGGGTAATTTCAATCATCTATAGGAATGTATATTAATTCATCGGCCATTGTCTTATTCCTCCCTTTGTGAAGGTGTTTAAATGCAGGGAAATGTTAATAGAAGATACGTTTGTAAGAAAAGTTAACAATTGCATAATTTCATTTAACTAAGAACCATAGGCGTCCAAGGGGGGGGGTAATGGGCCATTTGGCACCCCCAAACGATTTTGGGGGTGCCGTAGGCACCCCCAAAATTTTGTGAACAATACCCCCCCCAAAAAAAAATTACCCCCAACGATTTTGGGGGGGGTATTTACCCCCCCCAAACCATTTTGGGGGGGGGGTAATTACCCCCCCCAAAATAAATGTTCTCTAAAAAAAAATTTTACTGAACATTTTTTTTTGGGGGGGGGGGAGGGAGTAATCCCCGCCCCCCCCCCCCCTAAAAAAAGTCATAGTGTGACTCGAGCCTTGGGGTGTAATATATTTTATGTTTCTCGTTTGGTCTCCTAATAGTTAATGAAAAGTATATCCTAAATAGCTTTTGATAGTTTATTTTAGGATAGGTTATATTGGTTTAGGTGATTGCCCCACATGGTTAAGCAATTGGCCCCCCGCAGGGGCTAGAAATAGGAGAGAAGCTTGTGTGAAAAAAACGAAGAAACGCCCCTTAAAGAGCGTTGCCACTATACCCCAATATAGTCCAACCAGTTAAAACAGTTCTTAACCATGATAACAAAAAATTTAATAGTTTGATCATGTTTTATTTGCTTGGGCCTTTATAAGGGCTAAAACTATCCCGGGGATCTATGATGTAATTGTAAAGCACTGAAGATTCCATAAAATAGATACCTAACTAAATTAAATATTTCATTAAATAATGAAAAAGAATTTCTATTGGCGATTTCTTTTGGGAGGATGTCAGGGTGTCTCAAAACTAGTTATAAAACTTACCAGGACCTATAAGACGCTTCACTTTAAAGTATAATCATATTAGTTCATTGGTTAGTGAGTTAATTATTGTATTTTTATGTTCTAAAGAATGAGATACTACTATATATTTGAATAGTAGTGGCGCCCTTAGCATCTAAGAACTCGTGTTTTCTAAAGGGTAAAAAGGGAGGAGAAAAATAGCCTAAAACCACTCAAAGGATTGACCTATAATAGTGTGGAACCATCATGGGATCTATGTGAAGCTTTCCTAAAAAGGAGAACTCAGTATTAAAAGTAATGAAATCTGAAGCTATAGTCAAATAAACCTTACTTACTACTTTATGTTATAGGATAGTACTTATTAACTTAATAGATTAGGTAGGTGCTTTTTTAACATAATTAAATTACCCCCCCAAAAATTTTACCCCCGGGGTAAATTAGTTTGGGGGGGGTAATCACCCCCCCCAACAGATTATGGGGGAGTATTTACCCCCCCCAACAGACTTTAGGGGGGGTAATTACCCCCCCCAATCAAATTTTACCCCCGGGGTAAAAATTTTGGGGGGGGTAAAAAAAAATTTCGGCGCGCTTCGCGCGCCATTTTACCCCCCCCCCTAAAATTTTTTACCCCCCCCAAAAAAAAAAGCTTGGACGCCCCTGCTAAGAACGATTGTTGATGTCGAAGTTTAAGCTTTTAAACAAAGTACAATAATAATTTTTTCTCCCATTGACCTACCTCTATATCCCAAACACAAATACATATACATGATAGGCGCCAAATTAAAAGATATATCCTTTTTTTTCATCGAATAAATTATTAAAAAGTGAAATCTAAGATTTCCAAGAAAAAATGACATTAGCAGAGTCTTTAGGGATAAGACAATGGACGAGAAATTGATATACGTCCGCAATGCTAATGCTACCAAGATTAAGTTATTGGTTGAAACATTTGGACACAACTTGTGTTGGACATACCAATAAAGAAAACAGTAAAAGTAGTCCAAGTTTTTTATGTGATTTAGTTAGACTTTGGGTACCAGTGTATTTTACAGCCCAATGTGCCCTCCCTCCTTATAGGCATTAGCGTTATGGTGACAAATTTATATTCAGGCTTTCTAGTGCAAAATTAGCCATCTGAGACAAAGCCCAAATTGTGTGAAAATTGTGTCAAAAATTATCCATGTGACGTAATAAAATGAGGGAAATGAGAGGAGAAGTGGGAAAGAAAACCCCTAAAAAAGAGATGGATTTTTATTACGACATATGGATAATTTTTGACACAATCTTAACGCAATTTGGGCTTTGTCGCCATCTGACCCTCCAATACAATGTGGAGGGGGGGGGGGGTGTAGGTCCGTTACTGAATAAATAAAAAGCCCAATTTGTTGTTATTTAAAGATAATAAATTGCAAAAATGTGTGCTCAGAAATCAAAACAAAAAGCGTAAAAAAGGACATTCATATACTTAGTTTAAACAATTGGGCTTTTTATTAAAATATTAATAAATTAACCCTATTATTTAAAGTAGTAAGGGTTTTTTTAAGATCACAATAATAACTGTACTTATTAAAGTAGGTAAGCTTAACATTTTATTTTTAGATTTAAGATTTTAAGCCGATCTCTGCCTCTTAGAATACAGAGCCCCTAGATGCTACTAGGGTCACAGCCACTGATACTTTTAAAATCAAGTAAGATACAATATATGTTTTTGGTTATGTTTGATAACAACACAGGTTAAGGCCTTTAGAGTAGGTCCCAAAGCACTAACATTCCAAATATTTCAGACAGCCAAACCATTTGATTACACAACCTATGTCTGAAAGTCTTACTGTGCAAGGTAATAAGTTAGGCTTGTTTTGGGCTTTCCCTTGACTCTAACTAGTCCACAGACATTTCTTCATTGTCTGGGAAGGTATCCTAAGTTTTATAACCACTTTATCTTATTCGTTGGCTCAAATATAAATTATTAAATTTTGATTGATTGGTTAATTAAATTGAATGTTTTTTAGATCTAAAGAAGGTGTAATTTGTTCATCATTAATGGGTATGAGCACTTACTTATCATTCATGTCTTATCCCTTAAGATCCCTGATAAATAAAGCCAAACTATTTGACTGTCCCCTGAAGTTAAAGAATGAAGGGAGAAATACACAAACAGTTGAAACTAACCAAACTATTGGACTGTCCTCTGAAGTTAAAGAATGAAGGGAGAAATACACAAACAGTTGAAACAAACCAAACTATTTGACTGTCCCCTGAAGTTAAAGAATGAAGGGAGAAATACACAAACAGTTGAAACAAACCAAACTATTTGACTGTCCTCTGAAGTTAAAGAATGAAGGGAGAAATACACAAACAGTTGAAACAAACCAAACTATTGGACTGTCCCCTGAAGTTAAAGAAAAAAGGGAGAAATACACAAACAGTTGAAACAAACCAAACTATTTGACTGTCCCCTGAAGTTAAAGAATGGAGGGAGAAATACACAAACAGTTGAAACAAAAGACAAGTGAAAACAAGGTGTCCACATTATGTAACAAAATATTTGGTAATAGACCATTTCGTGGCGACGCTCCTTAAGAGGCATTTCTTTGTATTTTCACAATAGCTGTTCTCCTATTTCTAGCCCCTGCGGGGTGTCTAACCCTGCGGGGCATTCATTAACATTTACCTAACCTAAAATAAGATAAACTATTAAAAACTGCTTTGAAAATACGAAAAGAGGCGATGTCAAAAACCGAAAATTTTCATTAAAAAATGATTTGACACTAAAGAATGCAAGATTAAGCTAAAAAAATCAATAAACTGTAATAAAGAAGTATAAAAGTTTAGTATTTAAATATAATTAAGATGTTAGATATGCAAGCAATGTACAATTTCCTAAGGGATAAGATAATGGACGATAAAATGCTATAAAGCCTCAAAGATGATAAACAAAATTACCCCTTCATTAGATTAATATTATTATTATAGTTTAGACACTACCAGTTTGGCGAAAAGTCCCTTACGTGGCAACGGCCCTTAATGGGCGATTCGTCGTATTTTTAAAATGGCTTTTTATAGGTTATTTTAGGTTAGGTTAGGTTATATTGGGTTAGGTGATTCTCCCACAGGGTTAGACAATTGGCCCCGCTGTGTTAGATCCCCTGAAGGGACTAGAAACAGGAGAAAAGCTACCGTGAAAAAAACGAAGTATCGCCCCTTGAGAAGCGTTGCCACGAAAGGGACTATACCCCCAGTTTGCAACCCCCTAATCAAAATATAATAAAAGTACCCAAAGTTTTTGTTAAAAAATAAGAAAACTTTGGGTATCAGTACATTTTAAAATCCCTCTCCACTCTTCCTAGATTTCAAATAGAGCAGTTTGCTGTAATTAACTTTCATTAACCTATATCTGTATTCCTACATCCAGTTTGAATTAGGTACTGAGTGTTGCTATTTCAAAACAAATATTTTGGTTGTTTTGCAAAAAGTTACTAAAAACAAAGTTAAGTTTTTGGAGAGACCGCTTTTTATACGTAGATGATTCAAATACGAAATTGGTGGGATACGAAAAAGTCGTTTTTAAAACAAAGGTGTTATCCTCCTCATATAAAAGTAACAAGATGTTTGTCTGTCTTTTTTCTATAGGATCTTGCAAACCGATATGGTTCTCCTTTACAATGTAGCTTCTCATAGGTCCTAGTAAGGTTTATAAATATGTGGGAGCGGGTATCGCCGCGCTCCCAAGAAAAATACCTCCTAAGAAAAAATTATCCCCCCCAGGAAAAAAATAGTTTTTTTAAACTAAAGTTTTAAATGGAGGGACTTTCACCCCCACCTCAAGTGCATCTAAAGGCCTTTAGGGGCTTAGCTACGTGTTCAATGATACTGGCGGAAAATCTGAAGGCATACAACAAATTTTGTAACACCACCTGTTGTTAAAAGAAAGAAAGAAAGGGGTTTGGGTGACTTAATAGATATAGTACATCTAGATAGTCAATCTGGCACAATAATTCATAAAAATTCTAGCAGACAAACCCTTTGGTTAGAAGCCTCTAGTGGCACTCTTAATGTTTGGTTTTAAAAAAAATAGTTCGATACTTTTCTACGTTGCTTTCAAGTTTCTACGATACCTACCTTGCGTAAATAAATTTTATTTTTTGTGATTTCTCTTGGGAGGGTGGTGGTAAAATAGTTATAAACCTTCCCGGGTCCTATGAGAAGCTACCCTGTTAAGGAGAACCCGATCGGTTCAGCGGTTAGCGAGATCCTTCGGTTCAGACAGACAAACACACATCCTGTTACTTTATTATACAGGATACAATACAATTTATTAAACAATACAAGGGACGAAACTTTTGACGATACAATTTCCCGAAAGCTAACTTTATTCTCAGAAATTAAATAATTTATTGATGGCTTATGATATATGTATTGTCACATTATACGAAAGAATGAAAAAATTGCCTATTCTTGCTGAAATCTGTACACTTTCTATCCAATTTTATGGCCAGATATTCCTACTGGCTGATTTAGAGGGTATGTATCTAGATTATATCTATTGGTGACTTGAAGACTTATTAGGATATTCCACGGATTAAGGGATATATCAATTGTTTATAAATAATTCTTCACACTAACTTTTTTTAATAACCGTCAGACAACAGGGATCTAAAGGGATAAGACAATGGCCGATAAATGCATTTCCAATGATGATACACAAAATTACCCTTTCTGTAGCGCAAAATTAAAACGTTTGAACACTTAACTTAATATACAAACCAATCAAAATTCCCTTTAGTCCCCAAAGTTGACAAGCCAATGGATAAGAAAACTTATAAAACTTTGGGGACTAGTTTAACAATTGTCCCCTCTCATTCTCTGGTCAGACAATTAATCGCATTGGAAAAAAACAGACAAAACAATGTTTAGAGAAGCTTTGATATTTAACAAGGATGACAATATCCAAAAAACCGAAGCTCTAAAACAGTAATGGTAACGAACATTAACACATGTAGAGTGTCAGAACTGAAAAATCAGAATATAAATGAACAAAAGTAGAAACAAATTTTTTTGTAAATTTTGTCAAAAACTGCTTAAATACAGGATAATTTCAAAGGACATACTAACACTTTTAGGACTTGATTATAGAGATGCTTCGCCTATAACATTGTACTTTGTTGTCCCAGGAATCATTTTTCCAAAAGTCAGAAAAATCGGATAATTTTATTACATAAAAATTAGCTGTTAAAAAACAACATTTTTGAAATGAACGTACAGACATTTTGGTAATGATTATAGAGCTGCTACGTTTCTAAATCTTACCTAACTACTACAGGAATCACCATGCAAAGTTTGAAATCGATAGAACAATTCTAACATGCCCATAAGGAAAAAGGATAAGAGGATGAATACTCACCCCTTTTTCATGGTAAAATACTACTTCCCCATCCCTAAATTTAGAAGCAGACGAAAATCAAAAGCCGCCCAGGGCTTTTTGTAAGTCAATCATAAATAATAATGTGAATAAAAAGAAAAGCGATATTTAGCAAACAGCCGTGGGCGGTCAGAATCAACTGAATGTTCATAATGAAAAAAATTTCCCCCTTTCTAGAAATAGAAGGATTTATCTTTCATGAACAAATTTTTTTAAATAAAAATAAAATTCTATGTAATTTTTAATTAAAACATTAAAACGAAAATATCTAATCTAATATTCTTGCCCTAAATATGGAAATAGGAAAAAGTAAAAAAATATTTTTTTTTTTATAATTTTTAATCCTCCCATTTGAAAAGTAGTGGAATAGCAATAAATTTTAGCGCGGCAACAGTGCTAAGTAGGCCTCTAGGCTCACTGCCTATTTTCGTCTTCTAGTTGCTTCGATTCCTCTCTTTTATATTTATGAACATGCCTAAATTAACAAATAAAGCTATCTGTCTTGGACGGACGGACGGACCGACTCTAATTATAGAAAGGCTTTTAAAAAGGTTGAGTATTTAGAATGACTTGTATTGAAAAGCTGTTTTGAAAAACAGAACAACTTTCAATTTTGGAATCAAAGCTCCTCTATCCAAAAAGGGCCCGTAAATTATTATGGTACCCAAAGTTTTATAAATACAGTCTTACATATGTCGGATAAAAACTTTGGGGTAAAGTTCCTTTCGTGGCAACGCCTCTTAAGGGGAGTTTCGTTGTATTTTTACATTATTTTTTATTGGTTATTTTTGGTTAGGTTAGGTTAAGTTGGGTTAGGTGATCGCCCCGCAGGTTTAGGCAATTGGCCCCGAAGGGTTAGAGACCCCCGCAGGGGCTATAAATAGGAGAAAAGCTACTGTGAAAATAAGACGAAACGCCCCTTAACGAGACGTTGCCACGAAAGGGACTATACCCAAACTTTTAAACTTTGGTTAAATCTAAACACCTTATCACATGAGTTTTTGGTACTTTTAAAATCCATTTGGTTCCCAAAGTTGTAAAAAATATTTTTGTTTAAAAAATTGGCAGTGTCCAATCTTTTGCACCAATAATTTAATTTCACAGTTTATACTATACTAATGAATGAATGTAGGTCCTTCTTTATAATTTATTTTGGATGTACTTGTCCTTTTTTTTACAAAATTGGGACATTAAAAGAGACAAATTTGCAGGTAGGGAGGGGATATTGGACAGTAAAAAAGAAACAGGTGCCCAAAATTTTATGAACACAATCTTTTATGGACTTTAAAGACTTTTATTAAATATTATTTGGGTTGTACAAATTAGTGTCTAAAAGTTTGGACCAATATTTTTTTAGGTAATTAATCATTCTTAATCATACTTTTAGATACAAAATTAAAACATTAAAAAAGAAAAATTTATATTGAGGGAGGGATCTTTGGAATGTAAATTACACTAGTACCCTAAGTTTTAGAACATATTCTTTGCTTAGTTTCTTAAAAACTTTGTGGACTTAACTAAATCCTGATTGGTTGCTAAAAATTTATCCATCTATCTATCTATTTATCTATAACTTTGTGGACTTTACTAAATCCTGATTGGTTGCCTTTAAAAAATTTTAAAGTTTTATCCCAAAGAATGAATAGAAGGTTTTAATTTTTTTTGGACCTAATTGTCTTTTATGTACTTTTAGATACAAAATTTAAATCAGGGATCTTTAGGGATAAGACAATGGTCTATTCATTGATATACATTACCATGATAATAAACTAAATTACCCCTTCTGTAGATTAAAATTGTTAGTTGAAAAATTTGAAAACTATTTGCTGGAAACCAACCATTCGAAATTCAATGAAATTACCCCAAGTTTTGTAAGCCAAAGAATAAGATAACGAAGTTATAAAACTTTGGGTACCAGTATAATTTACAGTCCAAAGTCCCCTCCCTCCCTGACATAAAAGAGACAAATTTGAGTAGAGCTAGAAATAAATTATATTATGACTAGAAAAATCTACACCAAAAATGCACTTTTAGAAAGACTGGTAACTTAGGGCTTTTTTACCCTTCAGTAGATTATGATTGGAGGTTGAAAAGTTTTGACACCGTACGTTTGAATAAAAAATCAAGATAACGAATTAGATATCGATCTTATAGAACTTTGGACACCAGTATAATTCACCCGTTCAAATGTCCCCCCCCCCCCACTCCCTGATTTAAAAGAAGGGTTTGGCAAGTTTAAGCAATTCCCACGAAGATTAGGTATTCAATATTTAGAGATTTGATTTTTTTCTCTCGAAAATTCTTCGAAAAAAAGAAAAAAACTGACTATACCCAATTCTGAATAATCCGAAATTGCTTGGGCTTGTCGTACATACTATGGTATAATGTACAGGTATAGTACCTTCAGTCTTTTATGGTTGGGTCAGCGATAAATAGATAGTTAATAGTTATATACTTATGTTAAAGTAACTGGATGTCTATGTGTGTGTGTGTGTGTGTGTGTGTGTGTGTATTTGTGTCTGTACTGTCAGTAACCGCTGAACCGATATGGTTCTTCTTTACAATGTAGCTTCCCATAGGTACTTGGAAGGTTTATAACTACTTTAGAAATTGTCAAAGGCCTTTTTAAATGCAATAGTGTTAAACAAGATCTCGTAAACGGCTAGACAAATTTTTAAACAATCAAATATATATAAGTTAAGTTAAGGATTAAGACAATAAACAATAAATTTACCTACATCCCCAATGATGATAATCAAAATTACCCCTTCTGTAGAATTAAATGACACTACTATAATCTACCTTACAAAATTCAACAAAAGTACCCAAAATTTGGGTACCAGTGTAATTTACAGTCCGATAATCCCTTCTTCCATTTAGCTATCCAATTCTCCCTGGAACTTTTGGTGTAATTCTTTTTAAGGCTTTGTCGCATTTATTTATTTGTTGTTATACAACAATACTCAACAAAACATTTTTAACTATTTATAATTAATTTTCAGCGGCATAGCTTGTCTTTAATTCACTTTGTCTGTCCATCCGTCTGTAATACTATGGAAAAAAAACTGTGATTTTCGTGAATACTATTTAAGATAGACTGCAGAAATTTTGGTTGATGATTCTCTAAAATAAAATAAAATTGGTCCGTCTGTCCGTCAGTCATGCTTTAAAAGTGCTTTTCTAAAAATTAAAGGCAGAAGGTCCTAGGACAAACGCAGAAGTCCCAACTGTCGGAGTGGCCACTTAACCTAACCTAACCTATTTTAGAACATCTTTTAGTTTTTTAAATGCCTAACCCCTGCGGGGGCTTATTTGTACATTCATATCTTAGCCTAACCTAATCTGTATAGAAATACTTAATTAAATTGATATTTTAACACTCCTGCGTTTGTCCACTCCGACGTTTGGGACTCGAGCGTCTGTCCTGTAACCAGACAGAATACTCAATGAACGACGGATAAATATTCAATATTCATTACCAATCATGAAAAAGTTAGTTCAAATAATCCAATTAATATTTAGGAAAATTACCTTAAATTAATTAAAGAGGACATTGAACTGTATATTATACTGGTACCCAAAGTTTTATAACTGTAGTATTTTATTCGTTATCTTAAGAATTTTGGGAACTATTAAATTTTGATAAGTTGTTTGATTTCAATCTGTTTCACCAATGAATTTAGTCTCCAAAAGGGGTAATTTTGTTAATCATCATTAGAGACGTAAATAAATTTATCGTCCATTGTCTTATCCCTTAAGATCCCCTGGGTATTGATTTAAATTAAAGGTGACAACAATGGTTTACAACTATGCAAGGAATTGGGAAAAATTTCCCCCAAAACTTTGATTGGACCCTTCCGACCCCCCCCCTCTCCCTCTATATTTTTCCAAAAATCTTAAGGGATAAGACAATGAACGATAAATTGATAAACTTCCCCAATTATTATAAACAAAATTACCCCTTCTGAGGATTAAAATTATTGGTTGAGTCTGAACACTGCTAGTTAGGTTACCAACCAATAAATAAGATAACGTGGTTATAAAACTTTGGGTACCAGTGTAATTTACAGCCCAATTTACCCTTCCTCCCTGCCAATTTCTTTTATTCGATTTATTTAAAAACAATGGGAGGGGGGGGGGTGGTAATGGACCAGTTGATGTTTAATGGAAATTTACGAAAGAATTTGATAGAAATCTTCTTTCAAAACACAAAACAAAATTTTTGGAACATTTTTTAGTTACTAGTAAAAGTTAATTCAAAATAGTGATTTTTAATAACTTTTACTTGTTTTAAAACTAAAAAATAAATTAAAATTGAAAATATATAGTTTTTTTATAGTTTTCAGGGAAGCTTCATATTAGTTATTTGCCTTGGGTAGAGTTTCATAATCTGTATAGTGGGTAGGGCTTCCCCAATGAGAGAAATTCCAACACCCCCCCTCAAACCCTTTTTAAAATTTATTTGGGGCAAGAGAGGGGTAGGTATAAGCAACCCCCATAAGATTAATGGCTTTTGAGTTAATATAAGTCCTCTAAAAGTATTAATTTTTGTTTATATTTTCTTGTGTTTTGTTAAAGATTAATGTATGTACTTTGAGAGTTTTTTTTATTTTTTTGTGAAGCTATCTTTAATACAAAGTAGCTTGATGTCTGTCCGTCTGTCTGTCCGTCCCTTAAGATCTCGGTAACCACTGAACCGATCGGATTCTACTCTTCAGGGAATATACCTACTGGTCCTGTGGTGGTTTTAGGCTATTTTCTTGAGGGGTGGGACACCCCCAACCCCCCCCCCAAAAAAAAAAAAATAAAAATATCTCCACTTCCAAATTTTTTTAATTTTTTTTAATTTTTGTAAACAAAACCCAGTAATTGAAACCCCACTGCAACATGGGGCGAAGCCCCCATGAATTCCCCCCCCAAAAAAAAATTTAAATATTTTTTTTAATAGTAATTTTTGTGTATGCGAACAACCTAGGTTTAATTTTTACGAATTGATATTTTGTGCATACGGCAAACAACCTGGGTTTAATTTGTACAAATTAAAATTTTTGTGCATAAAGCGCACAGCCTGGGTTTAATTTTACCACAGAGTAATTAAACAAAGAATAATTTTTTTGAATATTTCTTTTAAGCAGGGTTGACTTCCCATAACTATACAGGGCGAAGCCCCAAGAGGCTAGGGGCGAAGCCGCTAGTTCTTATAATAAAGTAATAGGATGTGTGTTTGTCTGTCTGTACCTAAGGATCTCGCTAACCGCTGAGCCGAGCTGGTTCTCATTAACAGGGTAGCTTCTCATAGGTCCCGTGAAGGTTTATACCTATTTTGAGGGAGGGTACCACCATCTCCCAAAAGAAATAAAAAAGAAATCGAAAAAAATTAAATATTTGATAGCAAAAAAAAACATTTAAAGTGCCACAAGAGGCCTCTAGTTTTAGTTTTCTTTACGCACTATTTTGAAATTATAGATTATATTTTTCTGTCCTGTCTCAAAAGTGTTTGTTTTTCTCTTTTTTTAAAATGAATGATGATTTTGTCAAGTTTTTTTGTTACAAAATTATCCACTTAAAAGCATCAAATTTGACATTACTCAATAGCTCTTTAAGCCAGGGCTCGGCAGCTGAGCGTCAACCACAAGTATGTACAGCCGCAACTAAATAAAAGTTTTATAACAAGGATGACAACATCCATAAGTTGTGAAGCAAAAAAATCTGTATTTCTGGGGTCATTAATGTCTTAATAGGGTCAACTTATGTATAATATCCAAATTAGATAAAAATCATGATCATGACTTATAGAAAGCTTTTCTGAAAAGCAAATCTTAATCGGTCAGACTTTTAAAGGATCTTAAGGGATAAGACAACGACAATTGATGTACATTCCCAATGATAACAAACATGCCCCTTCTGTACAAACCAATCAAAATTCAATAAAAGTATCCCAAATTAATGTAAAACTTCGGGCACTAGTGTAATTAACAGCCCAATGTCCTCTCCCTCCCTTTAAATATCTAAGACAATCATAACCATTTGAATAACTTGTAAACATATCTCCTCCTATTGTAACTAGATTCAATCAAGGGGCGGGTTCTATATGTTAATTCAAATCATAATATCACAGTAGAATACACACCAAAATATTCTCTTTTTGTATTGTTATGCTATTGTTAAAGAAACAGCCATAATAAAAATACTTTCCAACCATAGACAACACCTAACTTTTTATTATCATACATTTGTTTCACGAACTAGGGATCTAAAGGGATAAGACAATGGCCGATAAATTGTTGTTCACCCTCAATGATGATACACAAAATTACCCCATCTGATGGTTTATAATTATTGGTTAAAACGTTTGAAACTCAACATAATCAAAATTCACCGAAGTCCCCATAGTTGTTAAGCCAACGAATAAGGAACGTTATTATAAAACTTTGGGGACAAGTGTAATTTAACAGAAATATTTTTAATAAAAATTTGACATCCACATTGCGATTTTTGACACCCATCTCTAAATAAAATTTAGGGGGGGGGGGAGGGAGTAGTAATATAGACATCACGAGGGGTGTTATTTTCTTCAACTTTGGGTACCTTGAATACTTTGGGTACCTTGAATACTTTGGGTACCTTGAATACTTTGGGTACCTTGAATACTTTGGGTACCTTGAATACTTTGGGTACCTTGAATACTTTGGGTACCTTGAATACTTTGGGTACCTTGAATACTTTGGGTACCTTGAATACTTTGGGTACCTTGAATACTTTGGGTACCTTGAATACTTTGGGTACCTTGAATACTTTGGGTACCTTGAATACTTTGGGTACCTTGAATACTTTGGGTACCTTGAATACTTTGGGTACCTTGAATACTTTGGGTACCTTGAATACTTTGGGTACCTTGAATACTTTGGGTACCTTGAATACTTTGGGTACCTTAAATACTTTGGGTACCTTGAATACTTTGGGTACCTTAAATACTTTGGGTACCACCAGTACCTCCCTCCCTGAATGTAATATGAGTACAAGTTAGAAAACGCCTAGAACTTGTAATGTCATAAAAATCATTTTCTTCACAGATATTTATTTACGAAAACAAATTAAACTGTAAATTACACTGGTACCTAAAGGTTTATAACTAAATTATCTTTTTTGTTAGCTTAAAAACTTTGGGTACTTTTATTAGATTTTAATTGAATAGTTCTTAATTTGTAGTCTCCAATTTTTTCAACTAATAATTTAACAGAATAGTTATTTCTCGCATCGTACTATAAACGGCTTTCCGCGGATATAGAATGTACAATTATAAGATTAAAATTAGTTTTTTTTAGCCCCGAGGTGCCGAAGGCACCATATAAAAAACTGGTTTTAATCTAGTTTTTTTAGCCCTGTGCCGAAGTAAAAAAAAACTGGTTTTAATCTTATGATTGTACATTTTTATATTCGTAGAAAGCTGGATATAATACGATGCTAGACATAGTTTTTTCGTATGGATGAGAACTGGTTCCTATCCCCCGGATTCGAATGAATACTAGAAAGGATATTTTATTGTCATTGGGGAAGTACATTGTACATTAATGTATCGTCTGTTGTCTTATCCCTTTGATGATGTATAAAAAAGGCAAACATATAAAGATTAAGTCTTGGGCAGATACCCTTACCTTAAATATATACAGACAGATACACAGACAACCTGTTACTTTTATATAAGAAAATACATCTATGTCCTTGGTATGACTAACCACTGAACCTATAAAAACAGCATGGGGTTACACATATGTTATACTATGGTCAGTTGAATTTCAATTGCCAAATTTGTACACAGTTTTCTCGGTGTTTCCTCATCCTATCTCAATATTTACTACTAACTAAAAAAACTTCAAACTTCCAAAAAAATCTAAATTTGAATACATGTAGTGAGATAGGATGAGGAAACACCGATGAGACTGTGTACACATTCGGCAATTGAAATTCAACTGACTTAAATCATTGACAATAGATTTTCAATAAATATAGCATATCTAGATATCTAATCAGTAAATTGGAACAATAAAAAAAGTGTAAGAACAATCCTGCCTTATAATTGGTTAGAATTTGTATAAATTTTGATACAGAAAGGTAGTTAATATTTTATTATGTCGGTCAGCATTACTCGTTGGCTTTCTTAGAATAAAACCAGGTTTTTATGAATTAATTATTTGAAAAATTTCTTTTTTCGTGTGATTTAAAGACGAAGCCTAAGCTGTCCTACTTTTGATTCCTGTGACGTCATAAAAATGAGGGATTATCTTTTTTCTTTCCCACTTGTCCTCTTATCTCCCTCATTTTTATGACGTCTCAGGAATCAAAAGTAGGACAGACGGGGCTTTGTCGATTTGAATGAACCGTGTGTAATTGAGTTCAAAAAAAAATATTCGTCTACTAGAGATTCATATTCAAGTTTGACGGATTTTTGTGTTTGACAGTCCTTCTAGGGCAATACATCTATTAGATTTACAAGTTTTTATTGAGGTAAAATGGATATCTGATTTGATTGAAGCAGGGAGATATCAATGGCGTTAGATTAGATATAAATATTTATAAAGTATACTTTTTTAGGCGAACTAATTGCAGAACTGGTTTTAAATTTTGGAGAAAAGAAAGTTTTTTAGTCTATTCTTTTTCTCACTCTCCTTTTCTATTTTTTCATCTTTATCGCTCAATCTCTCTCTCTCTCTCTCTCTGTGGTGTTGCTTTCAAATTTTCGGTTCACTGGAAAAATTTCGGTTTCTAAAACTATGTACTTATATTTAAGAAATTCCAGGGTGGGGAGGGACATTCGACTGTAAATTATAACCACATTATCTTATTCGTTGTCTCACAAACTTTGGGAACTTTTATTGGCTGGTGATTGGTTGGTTCCAAACTAGTAGTGTCCAAACATTTAAACCAATAGTTTTAATCTACAGGAAGGAGTAATTTTGTTTATCATCATTAGGAATGTATATTAAATTATCTTCAATTGTCTTATCCCTTAAGATCCCTGGAAAAGAGAAATATTTGATAAATAATTGTTAAAAGCGAAGCTTTTCTATAATTAGGATCGGTCCGTACGTCCGTCCGTCCGTCCGAGATAGATAGCTTTTATTCGTTAATTTAAGCATGTTAGAATTGTCCTATCGATTTTAAACTTTGCATGGTGATTCCTGTAGTAGTTAGGTACGATTTAGAAAGCGTAGCAACTCTATAATCATTATTAGAATGTCCGTACGTCCATTTTAAACATGTTGTTTTTTATTTTTTTAACAACAAATGTGATCTAATTATCCGTTTGATCTGATTTTTGGTATATTGATTCCTGGGACAACAAAAAACAATTTTTTAAGCGAATCAACTCTATAATCAAGTCCTAAAAATGTAAGTATGTCCATAAACATTATCCTGTATCAAGCAGTTTTGCAAAAAATTTACTTAGACTTTTGCTTCGACTCTTATACTTTTATATTCTGATTATTCAGTTCAGACACTATACAAGTGTTAATGTCCGTTTGTCCTACCGTTTCAGTGCTTCGCTTTTATGGATGTTGTCATCCTTGTTTTGACAAAACAAAGCTGGGTGTATCCATAAGTAGCGCAGCAAGAATTAATGGTCAGGGACTGTAGGGGATAAGACAATGGATGATAACGTAAACACTATCCTAAATGATGATAAAGCCCGAAAAGTTACAAAAGACTAATTACACATATTATTATAAGGGGATATGGTTTTTTCAACCATTGTCCTATCCTTCGATGCTATAAGAATGTCAGGGAGGGAGGGGACAATGGGCTGTAAATTTCATACACTGGTACCCAAAGTTTTATTTGTAATGTGATCTTACTCGTTGGTTCAAAAACTTTTGATACTTTTATTGAATTTTGATTGGTTGTGTCCAAACAATTAAAATTTTGATCTACAGGAGGGGAAATTTTGTTGATCATGACTTGGGATGTACACCAATTTATCGTCCATTGTCTTATCCCCTAATGTCCCTGAAGAATGTGAATAAAAGCCAAAATATTTAAGAAACATTATTGTGTTTTTGGAATGGGGATTAGGATTCTCATAGATAGATAGAAAATTCGGCAGTTTTCCTCAAAGCGCCAAGTCGAGCACATAACCTCTCCTCCTCATTTAGAAATAAAAATTTGGGGTGGTGGTGGGGGGTTATTATTTGTGTGTTATTGTTTTATCTGTGGCTATGTTAGGTTATATTGGGTAAATGGGAGCTCCGCAGGGTTAAGGAACAACTTTAATATACGTGTTAAACTATTTTGTGCTTTGAATATTTCTCCTATTTAAAAATATTCTAAAATCTACGTCTACACGTTCTAAGTCATGGATCTTAAGGATAAGACAATGAACGATAAATACCAATAATGATAAACAAAATAACACCTTATGTAGATTATAACTAAAGGTTAAAATGTTTGAATACCACAATTTTTAAGTTCTCAAAGTTTTTGAGCAAACAAATAAGATAACGCAGTTGTAAAACTTTTGGTACCAGTGTAATTTACAGACTAATGTGCCCTATTCCCTGACTATTTATTTATCCTAAAACATATCACTCCCCGTGGGGTTATGCTTAGAAATTTGCGGTTTTATTATCGTTTATGCCCATAAAAGTTACATTCTTATTGGGTACATCTTCACAAGTTTCCCATTTAAACGTTTCGGCTCTCAAATTAATCCCCCCCCCCCCTCCCACTAATTTTGGAAATGTCTGAAAATTTGATAATCAAGTAATTTTTTCTTTGACTTTTTAAAAAAAATAAAATTTTGATTCATTGGTACAATTAAGATCTAAAATTTCTTTCTACAAAAGTTATTTATTTGACGGATATATACGTATGGATTATTTATTCACCGCATCGTATTATAGACAGCTTTCTGCGGACAGTAAAATAAAAAATTAAATACTTACGATACATGATTTTTTAGTAAGATGGATCAGAAACGGTTCTAATCAAGCGGGTATTAGTTGGTTTTGAAGACATATTGAAAAAGTATAGATTTTATAAGAAAAAAAAGGTTTTTTTTGGTCAATCTCAAATAAATTTGAAATTAAGTCAGTCCCTTTTCTTACTCCCCCTCCCCTTTAACCCCTAAAACCATACATTACAAAAGACTTAAATGAGATATAGAAGAAAGTAAAAAGTCCATAAAAAGAAACATCCCTAATGATGATAAACCAAACTACCCCTTCTGTAGATAAAAATTAATAGTTGAAAAGTTTCAACAGAACAAGTTTGGCAAAAATCGACGTCACCGAAACTGTCCCAATTTTGTATAACTTTTGCGGAACAAGTTCCAATTACGTCATATTTTTCTTTCCCGAAAAAGGGAGGGGGGGAAGAAAATCTCTTCAAAAGAGATGGGGAAAACCCCCTTTTCTCCCATCTCTTTTTTCTTCCCCCCTTCCCTTTTTTTTCTTTCCCCCTTCTCTTTTTCGGGAAAGAAAAATATGACGTAATTGGAACTTGTTCCGCAAAAGTTATACAAAATTGGGACAGTTTCGGTGACGTCCAAAATTCAATTAAAATTCAATAAAAGCACACAACGAGTTTTAGCCAACAAATAAGATAACAAGATTATAAAACTTTGGGTACCAGTGTAATTTAGAGCCCAATGTCCTCCCCCTCCTTGACTTTCTCAAACGATTCGGTAGTTTATAAATTATATGAAAATTATTCAAAATTATTTTATTTGTTTAAGATTCGAAAACAAATTTTTGTAAAAATTTAAAAACTCAATAAAATCCACGAATAATTTTTTTCTAAAAATCTACCAATTCCTTTATCCCTAACAAAAGCTGGCAGAAAGAAAAAATAATATAAAATTATCATTATCTTATCATAAAAGATGTATTAGGCTAGCTGGGTATAGTATTAGGTTTATGTTTATAAAACCACACTTTTAGGAGCGTAGCCACTCTATATATTATATAGTTATCGTTCAAACTTACTCAAATTTTTATTCTTATTCTCAAAAGCGAAGTTTTTTTTATTTAGGATCTTTCAGTACGTTAGTAACGGATATAATTGTTCTAACGATTTCAAACTTGATGATTCCTGTAATATTTCGGTCAAATTCAAATTTAGAAAGCGTATCAACTCTATAATAATTACCAGAAATTGATTTTAAAACTATTTTGATAATAATTTTTAATGTGATATACTTATTATATTCATCAATTTTGGTAATAATGATTCCTAGGTCAATAAGACATCTCTTAGTCCTAAAAATGAATGTAAGTCGATAAAAAGTATCTTGTACTTAAAAATTTTTAAAGTAAATTTTTAAGAATTTATAATTCATATTCTGTTCTGCCCTTCTACAAGTGATAATGTTCGTTTGTCCCACCCTCTTCACTTTTATGGATGTTGTCATCCTTGTTATACAAATTTCTTCAGCTATGCCCGTATAGTTTTATATGCCAAATTTGTTTAGAATTAATGCTTAATTTTGGAGATTTTTTATGAGAGGTGAAAGTAAATTTATCGTCCTATCGTGTTATTGATGATAATGTTTTTTAACATTTTCTAAAATATTCTAAAGGCGAAGTTTAACTTAAAATGTCCGCCCGTCTGTCCGTAATCTTAATATAAAATATAATTTTCACGGCAGCTATTTTAGAAAGCTGACAGCTGGTTTTTTTTTGTTTTTTTTGAGAAAATCTTAAGAGATAAGATAATGGATGAAAAATTTATATACAACCCCTTTTGTTGATTAAATTTATTGGTTAGAAAGTTTGGAAACCACAAGTACCCAAAGTTTTTTTAAGATATAAACTTTGGGTACCGTACCACTTTGATTTACAGTCCGATGTCCCCTCATCTCTATTTATAGTAATTTGCACTTTGGACCATTGAATTTCTTTAAAGAAAAATGTATTTACCTGGGTTCTATTTCAGATAGACGGCTAAATTTCTGGTGCTTTCACACTAAATACTATGTTAAGCACTAATAACTCTTATTGTTGAAAATGAATTGAAAATTTGGGGTATGGGATAGTTTTTGTTTTTTTCTTCAATACTTTAGGTCAGGTTAGGTTGGGATGATTTGAGGACTGGATGGCCTCGAAGGGTTAGAGCTTACGCATAAGGATAAAAATAACTCACCCCAAGAGGGTGTTTCAGCGCTCAATAGGCACTTTGTGTGAAACCACCAAATTTCTCAATGAATATTCAAACTAATATCTATCGGTGCGTTGATAATACTTTATAGAGCACTAGCGGCTACGCCTCCTAGAGGCCTCTAGGGGCACTTGATGAGGAGAGATTCGAATTTGATAACCCAATTTATTATTTTAGATTTTAAAAGAGAAAGTAAAAAACAAGGATGACAACATCCATAAGTAGCGAAGCATAAACAATTAAATAAGAATTTAGATATTAGTTGACAAAAGTATGCATATTAGGAAAAAATCACGAAACCTTTTCAACATTTGTTAATTTCTTAATATTTATTTATATTTCATCACTATGACTAACAGACTGACGGTCAAAGTAAATTACATACTGGATGCTCAGAACAACGGGAAATTTAATTTTGATATTTTTAACTCCAAAAATTTAAAAAAAAACTGACCATAAACACCAAAGATATGAAGAAAAATGTGAAAAATATAAAAATAGCCAAAAACCTGCAAAAAGGCAGTCTGACCGCCATTGATGTGTTCTTGAAACGAAAGGAAATTTAATTTTGATATCTATAACTGAAAAACTTTGGAAATTGGGCCATAAACACCAAGGGTATGGAGAAAAATGTGAAAAATAAAAAATAGCCTAAAACCTGCTTAAAGGCAGTCTGACCGTCATAGTTGTTTTCTTGAAACGAAAGGAAATTTAATTTTGATTCTACAACTGAAAAAATTTTGGAAATCGGACCATAAACACCAAAGATAGGGAGAAAAATGTGAAAAATACAAAAATAGCCTAAAACCTGCTAAAAAGCGGTCCTATCGACATTGATGTTTTATAGTTAATTGTGCTTCTTGATAATGGGAATGTTGTCAAAAAATTTCAGCCTTTTATCTTTTAAAGGAGCCGAGAAAATCACGTTTCCCCCAAACTAAGACGGACAGACGGACATACGGACAGACGGACAGACGGACATACGGACAGACGGACAGACGGACATACGGACAGACGGACATTTCAAATTATAGAGTAGCTTCGCTACTAAAAAATTGGGGGTTCAAAAACATTTTGGGTTTTTTTTTGGGGGGGGGGGTAATTTTTTTTCTAGGGGCGTTTTATCTTGAGAGGGTGGTGGTAGCCTCCCCCAAAATAGTAATAAACCTTCCCGGGACCTATGAGAATCTACCCTGTTGAGGAGAACCCGATCGGTTCACCGTTTAGCGAGATCATTCGTTACAAACAAACAGACAGGCACACATCCTGTTACTTTATTATAAGCATACATTCAAACATTGGATTCTTATCTAATAAGGATGACAGCATCCATAAAAGCGAAGCTCTAAAGTCAGACTCTTGGACAAACGAACATTAACACTTGTAAGATGTCAGGACTTAACAGTAAAATTGCGTAATTTCAGGATAAAGTTTTAGGAATTTCTTATAAATTATATTTTTATAGAGATGTCTTGCTTACAATATATATATAACTTGTTGTCCTAGGAATCGTTTTATAATCAGATGAATATTATGATTATACCATACAAAAAAATTTTTTTCAATTTTTTTCGTTTGTTTTTATAGGAATTATTATATAAATTGGACAATTCTTATCATAAAAAAAATTATCAAAAAAGTTAAAATTCAACACAGTTTTTAAATGGACTTACTGACTTTCTGGTAACGATTATAGAGTTGCTGCGTTCTTTAGATTCTAACCAAATAATAAAGAAATCAGCATGCAAAGTTTAAAATCGACATAAAATTTCAAACATGCCTTATTAATTAAAGAAATGCAATTAACGTTACATACGGACGGGAGGACTTACAGACCCAAATTATACAAAAGCTTCGCTTTTATAATATTAAACAATTTCTTAAAATAATCGCATCGATAATATTTGCACATTTATAATTTTAAACTATTCGTTATGTATTTTATATAATACTTTAAATATTCTTATTTATTCTTTTTCTAGCATGTATTATTTCACTTTTAGTCTTTTTTTTTTAAATCATAAAAATCACTAAATTATTAACAAAATATATTTTAGGCACTTATAAGTAACTACACTTTTGAGGCTTTAAAGCCGAACTGTTCGTAGCTTTTTGGATCAAAAACCAAACAGAAATTGAGGGGAAGCATTTTTGGGGGGTGAGTATGATGTCATACAATACCCCAAAAAATCTATTATAGCAAAAAATTAAAATTTGCTTGATGAATAAAAATAAAATTAAGGGGTATGAGTTCGAATCCTTTAAATAGATATTCTGCTACATGTCAGACGCGTGGTTTGAGAAAAGGGGCAGAAAAAGAAAAAAAACAGCAAAAGTACCCAAAGTTTTTGATGCATTAAAACTAAACTTCGGGTACCAGTGTAATTTAAAGTCCAATATCTTCTACCTTCTACTTTTTAAAAAGATTACTCTAGATTGATTCTTTGGTAGCTTATTAATCAAATAAAAAATGATTAAAACAGCTGCTTATAAGTCCTTCACAGGTTTTTAGCTATTTTCATGATGTAAATCAACTCCATAAAAAAAGTCAGAGGCAAGGGCCCCGTTTTGAAAAAGAATTTGAAAGGACTAAGTAAGGGTTATGTGAAGGAAATGAAGTTTCGGGTTTCGTCATATTTTCACTGTAGCTTTTAAAAGGTTATTTTAGTTTAGGTAAATTTTAATGATTGTCCCGCAGGGTTAGAGCCCCACGCAGGAGCTAGAAATAGGAGAAAAGCTATATCTAAAATACGACAAACCCCGCAACTTCGTTTCCTTCACATGGCCCAATATGATTAAATATTAAGAAATAAATTCATATTAAAAATATAGCAGTTTTTTAGATCTTATTGGGCGTACAAACTGAAACAAGCATTCAGCTACTTTTAAATTATCTGTTTAACATAAACACCCATTGGGGGAGGGTATGAGGGCATGGGAATGGTTAGAATGAGGGTGGGTGCACCATGAAGGGGGGTGGTGGGAGCTTCCCAAATTAGTTCTTTCCAATTTTGCGTAGGCGGATTCTATACATATACAACCATTCCTTTGATCCTTATTTTTTAAAAATCACAACACGTTTCAAGGCTCTCAATTGTTGAAATTCTGATGTGATAATAGAATAATTAAATCGCTGGAATCAGTAATACAATGGTTACTTCACAAAAATGCATGTATTGAGATTTAGCAAATTTAAATAAAAACGAGACGGTATGCAGGGAGGGAGGGGACATTGGACTAAAAATTACATTAGTACCCAAAGTTTCAGAAAGACATTATTTTATTCAATGGCTCTAAAACTTTGAGTACTTTTATTGAATTTTGATTTGTTGCCTCCAAGTAAAGAGTGTACAAACTTTTTAACTAATAACTTTAATCTACAGAATGGGTAATTTTGTTTAAGATCATTGGGAACGTATATTTATTTATCGTCCATTGTGTTATCTTTTAAGACCCATGCTATATACAGAAATCAGGTAGCTTTTACTGAAATTGCGCAAGTTTATAAACTGTTTTATAAAAACACTGTATATATACAAAAATAGGTTTCGTTGATTTTTTACATAGTTTTAAATCTTACAGTTGCTAATAAATCTTTTTCAGAAATATAAGAAATATCCTTATACTAAAGTAACAGGATGTCTATCTGTGTGTTTGTACCAAAGGATCCCGCTAACCGCTGAAACCGATCAGGTTCTCCATAACAGGATAGCTTCTCATAGGTCCCGGGAAGGCTTATAACTTTTTTTGGGGAGGGTACCACCATCCATCCCAAGAAAAATTGCCCCAAGAAAAAAATTACCCTCCAAAAAAAAATTTTTTTTCTTCTAAAATTAAAAATAATAAATTGGATTATCAAATTCGACTCTCCCCTCCTCAAGTACCCCCTAGAGGCCTCTAGGGGCGTAGCCGCTAGTAATAATCTATCTACAATTATGATAAGCAAAAGTATCTCTTTTGTAGATAATAAAATTATTGGTTTGGATTTTTAGACACTTTTGGCTCGAAACCAACCAAGAAAAATTTCTGGTTATAGTCCCTTTCGTGGCAACGCCTCTTAAGGGGCGTTTCTTCGAATTTTCACAGTAGCTATTGATAGGTTAATTTAGGTTGAGTTAGGTTAGGTGATTGGCCCCGCAGGATCTAGAAATAGGAGAAAAGCTACTATGAAAATACGACGAAACGCCCCTTAAGTGGCGTTGCCACGAAAGGGACTATACCCAAAGGATTTGAGTCACAAATAAGATTACTTTGTTATTAAACTTTGAGCCTCAGTGTAATTTAGAGTCTAATGTCCCCTCCCTCTGTGATAAATTATACATGTACCAAAAGACACAATCTCTCATTCATTGGCTTAAAAACTTGTATCAAAACCTAATTAAGTTGTAAAAACCTCTACAGTACCAATTCCATCAATAATTTTAATCTACAGATAGGGTAATTTTGTTTATTGTAATCGGGTAAGTAAATAAATTTATCGTCCTATAAATCTCTGTAAAAACCTCGATTAGCCAAATTTAGATTCCCTAAAAACCCGAAACCAAGTCGATCCAGTGGTTAGCCACATCTTTCAAAACAGACAGGTAGACTTATTATCATGAGGATAATTAGGAAATGGGAAATCAATTCTAAGTGTGGTATCCGCCTAGGGTAAGTGGCAGACACCAGAGTTCGAATAAAGACTACGGCAGTGTGAACAGACGTGGACACCTATACTATAGAGAAGCTACGCTTCTCTAGCAATCACTAAATAATAAACATAGTCTATTCAGTTGTTTCTTTATTGCTGGTCTAAGGATAACTAAACTTGTACAACATAATATAAATACATATGGATTAGGAATAAAGATAGTTAAAGATAAATCATACAGTAAAACATAGATAATTGCAATGGTTAGGTAGATGGCTATCCCTGTCTGGGGCAGGCAGGATAGCCCATGGAACAGCACAATAGGTAGATAAGCATAGAGGGGTTGAGTGGTAGGTCTGGGTACTGAAGAGGGAAGGTTTGATGATTACTTGTGACAACAACAGTCTGTGTGGGGGTGATTCTATCAGGTGAGGGAAGGCTTAAATCCTTTATCCTCAGGGTTGAGGTGGTGCTGATAACTTGGTGGTTGAAGGGGAAGGTTCCGGTGCTTAAGATGGGAGAGGGAGGGGTAACACCCCTCCCTCCATTTGCAGGACAACTGAGAGATGAAACCAATACCGTTATCTGACATATTTTCAGGTGGCTTTACAATTGTAGAATAACAGGATTTAGCTGGGTGCGTAGCATCACTATAATGTCTTGGTTTCTGCATGGTCCAGAGGTGCCGCATACCACATAAGGATGGGGTTTGAGGAAAGGTTTTAGGCTATTATCTAAACAAATAACTGACAGAAAAAGAAAATAACAAGAATGACGACATCCATAAGAAGCAAAGTATTATATTATAAGTATAAAGTATTATATTATATTATGCAAAGTAGAATAATGTCTCTCTGTCTGTCCGTCTGTGTGAAGCTTAAGATCTCGGTAACCGCTGAACCGATCAGGTTCTACTCTGGAAGGAATATACTGGTCATGTGGTGGTTTTAGGCTATTTTCCTGGGGACTGGAATACACCTACCCACCAAAAAAGCTAAACCACCGTCCTAATTTTTTTTTTAGGAAAATAAAACAAATAAGCGAAGCCAACGTGAAAAAAATCCCCCCCCCCCCTTTAACTTTTTTTCGTTTTATATTTACAAATTACAAACAAACGATTCTATAGGAGGGGGACTTTCCAATGCCTCTTGGGCAAAACCCCTAGAGGCTAGGGGTGAAACCTCTATTAACTTTAGAAGTAAGAACCTGAACAACCAAGCAAAAATACGAAAAAAATTGGCATGACAGACGTACAATGTTATTTATAGAATACATCGCATTGATATCATTTATTGGTCAGTTCATTCATCTAATAGGAGGGAAGGGGGTAAAGCGGGTGGATGGGAGGATTGGTATTTTAGCCAGCTTCAAGTTTTACTAACCATGATAATCTGGTGTTAGATCCAAGAAACAATAAATCTCTTTAACTCAATACCAATTTTTAAAAGCGAAGCTCTTCTATAATTAGTGTCGGTTCTTACCACTGTCCGTAATAGCTACCTTGCTTTTTAGTTAATTTAGACAGGTTAGAATTCTCCTACGATTTTAAAGTTTGCATATTGATTCCTACAACGAATTTAAAAGCGTAGCAACTCTATAATCGTTACTAGAATATCCGTACGTCCATTTTAAATATTTTGATTTTTCACCTTTTTGGCAACAATTTTTTATGTAATTTAATGATCCAATTCATCTGAATTTTTAATACTGATTCTTATTTCACAATGCAGTGGTGCAATGTTATATGCAAAGCAACTCTATAATTAAGTCCTAATAATGTAAGTATGTCCTTAAACAGTATCCTGTAATTATGAAGTTTTGAACAAATTTTCTTACAATATTGTTTAGACTTATATATTGACATATATAATATCTATTCAGTTCTGACATTCTTCAAGTGTTAATGTTTGTTTGTCTTACCTCATCAGAGCTTCGCATTTCTGGATGTTGTCATTCTTGTTTTGAATAGATTTCTTAGAACATAACATATATTATACATATTTAGGATGTTTCTATAATTAATTGCTGGCAAATAAAGTTTATCCAAAGGCTTAATATGAACTAATCAATTAAATCATCTATAAATGATCTTGTTATGTATTCAAACAAACATCCTGTTACTTTAGCACTAAGATGAACTAAATTTTCATGTCACTCTCATTCAACATTTTAATTATTTTCTGAAAAAATATGATAATAAATAACAATGATTTTTGCTAAATGATTTATTCAAAAACCTTGTTAGTAATAATCAAGTTTAATATATAAATATAATCATATAAGTTGTTAGTAAAATAGCTGTATAATATAATAATCAAGTTTAATATATAAATATAATCATATAAGTTGTTAGTAAAATAGCTGTATAATATAATAATCAAGTTTAATATATAAATATAATCATATAAGTTGTTAGTAAAATATAATATAATAATCAAATAAGGAACACAGTAATAGTGTCTGACTGATTATGACGTAACAAAAAAAATTAGCCAATGAGAGGCCACTATAAATTTTACCATTGGTCAATAACGGCCTCTCATTGGCTAATTTTTTTGTTACGTCATAATCAGTCAGACACTAATACGGTGTTCCAAATAAGCAACATAAAAAAATGTATTGACATCTTTTCACAAGAAAAAAAAAGTTATATTGAAAACTGTTAAGCAAAGGATAATAATGAAAGTATTATTAGTTTTGTTAAAATTGATAAGTTGTTAAAAAAAGATATGTTTAAAATTTTTAAGCAAATGTTAATAATTGAAGTATTATTAGTTTTGTTAAATTTTTATAAGTTGTATAAAAAAAATATTTTTGAAACTGTTAAGCAAATGATAATTATAGAAATATTATTAGTTTTATTAAATATTGATAAGTTGTCAAAATACACAAAATAGGTTGTATCTAATAAAATTAGGTATACCTATCTTACAATATGGTATGCCTTCCAATATATAGGTAAACCTTTTATTAGTGTTATTACAAAATAGGTTGTATCCAATAATATTTGGTATACCTATCTTACAATATGGTATGCCTTCCAATATATAGGTATACCTTTCATTAGTGCTATTACAAAATAGGTTGTATCTAATAAAATTAGGTATACCTATCTTACAATATGGTATGCCTTCCAATATATAGGTAAACCTTTCATTAGTGTTATTACAAAATAAAATAAAAATATTAAATATTTTCAAAACATAGAAAGATATCAAATTATAAAAGCAACAAGCATTATCCCTCAAAATTTACTTTTAAGAAAAATATAATTTAAAGACTTGCTTTAAAGTTAGGTAAGGAATAAAAATAAGAAAATTTGAAAAGGGAATTTAATTAGTTCACTAAAATATAATAGATTTTGCAAAAAAAATAAAACTAAACTTACTTTTTATATCTCAATTTAAAATTGAATTTAAAAATGAGCTTTTATAATTGCTTTGAATAGAATATAAATATCATTGTACAAGTGTAACTTTACTACATAAGGTTGAAATTAAGAATAAGAAATATAGTTTAGGCAACTGTTGAAATCATAATCAAAACATATCTAAAGTTTTTTTTTTAAAGGAGGGTTAAAGGAGTGGTACTCATCTTAAAATTTGGGGTTAGTAAGAGTGGGGGAGTTACCAAATAATTGGCTGCAGGTTTTTTTTATAAAACATCCCCTTGCTTTAAATCCCTCCTTTGGAAGTCCTTATCCTAAGTAACAAATTTAATCAAAGATAACATTTTTAAAAACTTTTGAAAAAGTAAAAACTGTAGTACGGATTTGTTTATCAGGGAAAAGAGAATGTGATTCTGACAAACAATTATAAAGGAAAATTTCCCCACAACCCCTTCCCCTTTTCCTCCCCTTCTTACCCACCCCTCTTCAGTTATATAAAGAAAAAAAACAAGATATACCCCCACCTTACTTCCAAAGGTTTCATGATTTTTTGAAAATTGATTGTTAGAATAGCTAGGCCAAGTTTTTATAATCTTTAAAGGAACAATATGATATTATAATGAAGCAGCTTTTAGTTTCTCTAAAAATTGAGATCATAAAATACAAATGACCAATGATAGGCCAGAAAACATTGTAATTGACCAATAGTAAAATGAATACTGGCCTACCATATATTGGTTATTTGTATTGTTTGAAATCATTTTTAGAGGCACTTTAAGCTGATTCTATTATAGTTGTTGGAAATGTATTCCCTGATTACTTTTTATATTTCACCACCTATGGATCTCAGGAATGCGGCAACTTCAGTGTGTCCTCTACCTATTGCATATCTCAGAGCAGTTTTACCTAAAATTATATATACTGTATAATAATAAACTCTGGTTTCCAAGATACCCAATTATACAAATTTTATACAAATTTTTGTTTTCTTTAAAACACTAGCCACTCCACACCTAGAAACCTCTATAAGAACAGGGAGGGGGGGGGGCGGGGGGGGGGTGCAGCCGACCATCCTTTTAAATTTTTGTCAAGAAAAGGTAAAAAAACTAAATAATTTAAAACCTGGACTAAAAAGCTTCACTGTGTCATATAAGTTAAGCTATCGACATACAGCAGACATCTTCTTACTTTTATATAAGGACACTATAAAAGTAGAAAGACATTTATGTAAGATGCAAAATATCCAGAAACTTAAAAAATAAGAACATACATATATCATAATTGAATAATATAAAGGTGTAAATACTAATTTTGATGATTATATTTTGTCATTTGTATCTTTAGTATGTGTGTATATTTATATTTAAAAACTTACCGAATTTATTCTTGTAATTTAAATTATAAAGTTTTATCAAAAGGAAAGAAATAATAGTCTGTAAACAATTAAATAGATAATTAAAAACTTACCTGATTTACTCTTGTCATTTACAGAAGCTCCATTGTTGGCCAGGTAGTTCACAAGCTCCAGATGTCCATACATGGCAGCAAACATCAATGGAGTCCATCCTTTAAATAAAAACATGATAATACAATACAGGATTTATAGTTATAGCTAGTCAGATCTGGTTGTGCTTTACAGAGAAACTTTATATTTGTTTTTGAGAGGTTATTAAAAGTTACTTTATGGAAATTAGATCTTTTAGAAGTATATATGTAGTAATAGCCTGAATAAAACTAAATTTGCAGATTCTGAAACACATTTTGATGAGTTTTTTTTGGCATTTACTTTATCATAGTTATCATACCTTAGCCTACAATAATAACATATTGGAAGATGATGCTTCTGGCTAACGTCCAATTTTTAATAGTATGAAACTTATTAGTATTAACCAGTAAGGAATTAAAAGACTATCAAATTGACTTTCTTGTGTAGTTTGGACCAAATTTTAGCTCTATTTGTATCTTGAGTATGTGTGTATATTTTTATTAAGGAAGAAACTAATAGTATGTAAACAATTGAAGAGAGAATTAAAAACTTACCTTTATTATCCTTGTCATTTACATTGGCTCCATTGTTGGCCAGGTAGTTCACAATCTCCAGATATCCTCCTTTGGCAGCTAACATCAATGGAGTTTCTCCTTTAAATAGAAACATGATATTACAATAAAGGATTTATAGTTATAGCTAGTCAGATCTGGTTGTGCTTTACAGAGAAGCTTTATATTTGCGTTTGAGAGGATAGTAAAAGTTACCTTATGGAAATTTGATATTCTAGAAGTATATATATTTGTATGTATTTGTGTATACATGTATGTATGAAATGGACAGTTATAAAAAAATTAAGCAGAGGGTTAAGTCAATTACCAAATATTTTGTCTTTCAATAGTTATATATATTGTTTTATCAAAAGGAAAGAGATAATATTCTGTTAAAAATTAAATAGAGAATTAAAAACTTACCATAAAAATTCTTTTCATTCACATTGGCTCCATTGTTGGCCAGGTACTTCACAACCTCCAGATGTTTTTTATTGGTAGCTTTCATCAATGGAGTCCATCCTTTAAATAGAAACATGATATTACAATACAGGATTTATAGATATAGCTAGTCAGATCGGGTTGTGCTTTACAGAGAAACTTTAAATTTGCGTTTGAGAGGGTAGTAATAGTTACTTTTTGGAAATTAGATCTTTTAGAAGTATATATGTAGTAATGGCCTGAGTAAAACTAAATTTTCAGATTTTGAACCATATTTTGACGGTTTTTATAGCATTCACTTTATTGGCAGCATACATCAACGGAGTTCTTTCTTTAAATAGAAACATGATAATACAATACAGGATTTATAGTTATAGCTAGTCAGATCTGGTTGTGCTTTACAGAGAAGCTTTATATTTAAGTTTGAGTGAGTAGTAATAGTTACTTTTTGAAAATTAGATCTTTTAGAAGTATATATGTTTGTATTCATTTGAGTATGCATGTATCTATGTACAATTATAGTTACAGTTTTGTTAAGCAGAGGGTTAAGTCAACCACCAAATATTTTGTCTTTCAATAGTTATATGTATTGTTTTATCAAAAGGAATTTTATTCTGTAAAAATTAAATAGTGAATTATAAAATTACCTCTATTATCCTTGTCATTCACATTGGCTCCATTATTGACCAGGTACTTCACAACCTCCAGATGTCCATACATGGCAGCATGCATCAATGGAGTCCATCCTTTAAATAGAAACATGATATTACAATACAGGATTTATAGTTATAGCTAGTCAGATTTAGCTGTGTTTTATAGAGAAACTTTATATTTGCGTTTGAGAGGGTATTTATTGTTTACTTTTTAAAAATTAGATCTTTTAGATGTATATTATATGCCTGTATTTATTTGAGTCTGCATGCATTTACGTACAGTTATAGTTACAGTTTTGTTAAACAGAGGGTTAAGTCAACCACCAAACATTTTGTTTTAATGTTATATGTATAGTTTTATCAAAAGGAAGAAATAATATTCTGTAAAAATTAAATGGTGAGTTATAAAATTACCCTTAATAGCCTTGTCATAAGCAGAGGGTTAAGTCAATTACCAAATATTTTGTCTTTCAATAGTTATATATATTGTTTTATCAAAAGGAAAGAGATAATATTCTGTTAAAAATTAAATAGAGAATTAAAAACTTACCATAAAAATTCTTTTCATTCACATTGGCTCCATTATTGGCCAGGTACTTCACAACCTCCAGATGTCCACCCTTGGCAGCTTCCGTCAATGGAGTGTCTCCTTTAAATAGAAACATGATAATACAATACAGGATTTATAGTTATAGCTAATCACATTTGGTTGTGTTTTCCAGAGAAACTCTAAATTTGCGTTTGAGAATGTGGTAATAGTTAGTTATACTCAACTTTAACGCTACCCTTTGACATGGAGGCTCTTACTTGGACCACAGTTGAGCTAGAACGACGTTCTATACCTTTTTGGAAATGGCATGTAGATTCAGCTAGGGTTGTCAGCGCAAACTATAGTCTAAAATGAGTTTTTAAGTTCCATATGGGTCTCTAACGTCGAGAACCGAGAAATTTTCACGATTTCAC